>NC_064626.1:353615465-354815465 GCF_023864275.1 Schistocerca cancellata | reverse complement strand
CTCTGATAATTCGTCCTGTCGTGCTGGCAATTACGAACAGCATTCCACTGGTGTTTTCCAATAGGATAACACTCGACCGCATACTGCTATTGTAACCCACAGAGTGTCGACATGTTGCACTGGCGTGTTCAAACACCAGATCTGTCTCCAATTGAGGAGACAGAGGACATCACCGGGCGACAAGTCCAGCGTCATCCACGACCAGCCTTAACCGTCCTTTATTGACCACCCAAGTACAACACGCATGAAAATCCATCCAACAAACTGACATCCACGTTTGCATGCTTGCATTCAACATTCTGGTGGTTGTATAGGTTATCAATTTACCAGCATTTACATTTGCAATGGCTTATCTCGCACTTACATTAACCTATGATCTTGCAATGTTAATCAATTAAAAATATGTTACCTATACAAATGTATTCCCGAAATTTCATTACTCTACATTAATTATTTTTTGTTACTGCGATTTTTTCCGTTAGAGCATATCCAACAGGGAGGAAATTTCTATGATTACTCTTTTCGATATAACTGATTGTCTGGACCATGTGCAGTTAGACGCTGTGGATGCCACGAGGTAATAAAATCAGCATGAGCACAATGCTTAGCCGAACACAGCACATGGTTCACATAATTTTCTGTAACACCCCCATCTGATGATGAGCCGGCAGTGGCTTAAAAACTAGGTAAAGATTCAGAAAATAAATGGTATCAATAATTCAGAAAAGCGACTGGTTGCACATTTTTTTTTTTTCGGTCATTAGTCTATTGACTGGTTTGATGCGACCCGCCACGAATTCCTTTCCTGTGCTAACCTCTTCATCTCAGAGTAGCACTTGCAACCTACGTCCTCAATTATTTGCTTGACGTATTCCAATCTCTGTCTTCCTCTACAGTTTTTGCCCTCTACAGCTCCCTCTAGTACCATGGAAGTCATTCCCTCATGTCTTAGCAGATGTCCTATCATCTTGTCCCTTCTCCTTATCAGTGTTTTCCACATATTCCTTTCCTCTCCGATTCTGCGTAGAACCTCCTCATTCCTTACCTTATCAGTCCACCTAATTTTCAACATTCGTCTATAGCACCACATCTCAAATGCTTCGATTCTCTTCTGTTCCGGTTTTCCCACAGTTCATGTTTCACTACCATACAATGCTGTACTCCAGACGTACATCCTCAGAAATTTCTTCCTCAAATTAAGGCCGGTATTTGATATTAGTTGACTTCTCTTGGCCAGAAATGCCTTTTTTGCCATAGCGAGTCTGCTTTTGATGTCCTCCTTGCTCCGTCCGTCATTGGTTATTTTACTGCCTAGGTAGCAGAATTCCTTAACTTCATTGACTTCGTGACCATCAATCCTGATGTTAAGTTTCTCGCTGTTCTCATTTCTACTACTTCTCATTACCTTCGTCTTTCTCCGATTTACTCTCAAACCATACTGTGTACTCATTAGACTGTTCATTCCGTTCAGCAGATCATTTAATTCCTCTTCACTTTCACTCAGGATAGCAATGTCATCAGCGAATCGTATCATTGATATCCTTTCACCTTGTATTTTAATTCCACTCCTGAACCTTTCTTTTATTTCCATCATTGCTTCATCGATGTACAGATTGAAGAGTAGGGGCGAAAGGCTACAGCCTTGTCTTATACCCATCTTAATACGAGAACTTCGTTCTTGATCGTCCACTCTTATTATTCCCTCTTGGTAGTTGTACATATTGTATATGACCCGTCTCTCCCTATAGCTTACCCCTACTTTTTTCAGAATCTCGAACAGCTTGCACCATTTTATATTGTCGAACGCTTTTTCCAGGTCGACAAATCCTATGAAAGTGTCTTGATTTTTCTTTAGCCTTGCTTCCATTATTAGCCGTAACGTCAGAATTGCATCTCTCGTCCCTTTACTTTTCCTAAAGCCAAACTGATCGTCACCTAGTGCATTCTCAATTTTCTTTTCCATTCTTCTGTATATTATTCTTGTAAGCAGCTTCGATGCATGAGCTGTTAAGCTGATTGTGCGATAATTCTCGCACTTGTCAGCTCTTGCCGTCTTCGGAATTGTGTGGATGATGCTTTTCCGAAAGTCAGATGGTATGTCGCCAGACTCATATATTCTACACACCAACGTGAATAGTCGTTCTGTTGCCACTTCCCCCAATGATTTTAGAAATTCTGATGGAATGTTATCTATCCCTTCTGCCTTATTGACCGTAAGTCCTCCAAAGCTCTTTTAAATTCCGATTCTAATACTGGATCCCCTATCTCTTCTAAATCGACTCCTGTTTCTTCTTCTATCACATCAGACAAATCTTCACCCTCATAGAGGCTTTCAATGTATTCTTTCCACCTATCTGCACATTTATACCCACATAAAACGCCAATTTATATCATAGTTGCAGTTCATCGTCTATAGTGGATGTGCAGGAACTGACAGGGAAAAGATTGAGGACACTGATTCGGCACGGTTCTGAAAGGTTTCGCATCCAACTTGATGCAGAACAGCACCGAAATCGCCCCTCTATCTGGGAACCTACATAATTTTCCAAATCCAAGATACCTATATAGTGACAGCTAAAGTCACAGTGTCTTTCATCGGGCTCAGCAGTGCTAAACACGCACTGCTGTCGAGTTGCTGTCGAGTTGCTAGGAACGCGAGAGGATTCTGCCTTTAACCAGATTACAGAATGGGGCAAGTGCCCCAATGTGGCTCCAACCCCGCCCCCTTCGTATCTATATACAATGCAGGAAAAAGTCTGGAAAGGTTGGTAGGAATGTTGCAGGGTATGTTGTACTGAGAAACAATTGTTAAGAAAAAATTTTGATGCTTGGCGCCATTTCCGAGTTATTTAGCACTGAATTTAGCCAACCAAGTCGTCGAACAATCAAATTCGAGTTTCATCTAACCAAACAAAGAACACGTTGGACGACACCACCTCTGGCAGGCTGCTTTGAATAAGCGCACTCGACGACCTGACTGGCTTACTTCAATGCTGCCCGAAGCCGGCACGGTAGCTCAGCGTGTTCGGCCAGAGAGCTGGTTGGCCTCTGTAATGAGAAACTGAGTGAAAGGCTCAACAACGAACTTGAACGGATGTCATGTGACGTCCGCAACGACCAAACACAACGATAAAAAAAAGTGGTCAGCGCGACAGAATGCCAATCCTAAGGGCCCTGGTTCGATTCCCGGCTGGGTCGGAGATTTTCTCCGCTCAGGGACTGGGCATTGTGTTGTTCTAATAATCATTATTTCATCCCCATCGATGCGCAGGTTGCCGAAGTGGCGTCAACTCGAAGACCTGCACCCGGCGAACGGCCTACCCGACGGGGGCCCTAGCCACACGACATTTACTTTTTTACTTCAGAGCTAAATAACTCGGAAACATTTATCAATAACTTCTCAGCACTTCCTCCCCTGCAATACCCTTGCAAGTTTTTCAAACTTTTTCTGAGCACCATGTATATCAATTTCTGCAGCTGAAGTTTCCCTCTCATTGCCAGTATCCCCACAATTAATGATCTAATTATCCTCTTATTCAACAACTCTGACCATACTGTTTCTCATAGATTTTCATATAAACCAATCTAACTTGGACTAAATGTATTTCCAGATGGAGTGAAATTACACGTTTGAGGGGTTGAAACTTGAGCACAGTCACAATAATTTTCTTTAGAGTCATATAGAGGGTGTTTTACAGCACATATTACAAGTTCCATATTCAAATGGATGTGGGTTGCAGTAGTTACTGGGAGACGAAGAGGCTTGCACAGGACAACGTAGCGTGGAGAGCTGCATCAAACCAGTCTTAGGACGAAAGACCACAACAACAACATTTTAGGGGTTTTAGAGAAGAATTGTAGGTTAGTAGACAAAGTTTTGATAAGGAATCTATGTCCGGAACTGTACAATGTGCATGTAAAGTGTATCTGAAGATCAGATCACTTTCAAACTTCTCGCTTCACGATCCGCACAAAACGGAGACAAATAGTTCGATCGTTGAAGTTTATCGCAGCCGCTGTTGTCGCATCAAAATGGTATGTAGTGTCATAATGCCACAGGCACTGACGACGGGGGCCTCTTCTCACTTTTTGTACGTACCGTGAAGCGGGAGATTTTTGAAGTGGTCTTATCTTCAAACTTGTTTTCATCCAAACGGTATATTTGATCTTTAGCAAAACTTTATCTACTAAGTCCTCTCTACAAACCCAGGAGCCTGTAATAGAAATTGTCAAACTCCCTAAATATACCATGAGAAGAAGACTGAATAACCAACGAAACAGCCAGACGTCTTAGAATGGTAGGGAAGCTAGAAAATCTGGAGAAGAAATGCAAAGGTAGAATCTAGTTTTAGTGGGGGTCAGTGAAGCGAAATGGACAGAAGATAAAGATTTCTTGTCAGATCAGTATGATGATGATGTTTGGTTTGTGGGGCGCTCAACTGCGTGGGTATCAGCGCCCGTACAAGTTCCCAACCTTTGCTCAGTCCAATTTCGCCACTTTCCTGGATGATGATGAAATGATGACGACAACACAAACACCCAGTCATCTCGAGGCAGGTGAAAATCCCTGACCCCGCCGGGAATCGAACCCGAGACCCCGTGCTCGGGAAGCGAGAACGCTACCGCGAGACCACGAGCGGCGGACTTCAGATCAATATATAGTAATATCAACAGTAGCAGAGGATGGTATAACGGTGAATAGAGAATGATTTACTCTGAACATTTCAGTGATAGGATTATTCTTATCAGAATCGACAAAAAACCAACTACAACAACCACTGTAATTCAAGTTTGCACGTCGATGCTACAAGCAGAAGATGAAAATCTAATAACCATGATACTATAACGCGTTGGGGAGGGAAGGACCTGAAGACGATGTTACAGGAGAATATGGCCTCGGTAATAGGGATGAGACAAGAGAATGACTAATTGCGGTCTGCAATAAATTTCAGCTAGTATTAGCAAATAGGCTTTAAAACAATCACTAGAGGAGGAGGTATACTTCGAAAAGGCCTGGAGACACGGGTAGATACTTGCTAGATTGCAACAAGGCGAGACAGAGATTCCGAAATCAAATATCTGGTTGTAACGCGTACCCAGGAGCAGGTATGGACTCATATCACACTTCATTAATGATGAGTAGAAGAGGGTTTAAGAAAATCGAAGTGGAAAGAAGAGATTTACTGGAGTGGTGAGGAATGATGAAGTGTGTTTGGAGGTCTCTGAGGCTGTGGCACTGTGATAACGAATACCACAGTAGGCACTTTTGGAATGAACGTACCGAAAAACAGCAATCACAGAAGCTGACCAGACAATTACGGATACAAAAGACGTAAATGGGAAGAAAACATAGGTAACAGGAGAAATAAGTTGGAAAGTCTATTCACCACGTAGAGAAGTCTGCGACTCAACGTCTCCTCTTGTACATTGAGTAGCAGTCTGATCCTTTTATAATATTGCCATAGAAGAAATACGGGCTGAGTACAAAGTCTTGCCCTGATTATAACAATTCATTACAGAATAACCGTTACGTTAGTACAAAAATGGCTCTGAGCACTATGGGAACATCTGAGGTCATCAGTCCCCTAGCACTTAGAACTACTTAAACCTAACTAACCTAAGGACATCACGCACATCCATGCCCGATGCAGGATTCGAACCTGCAACCATAACGGTTACACGGTTCCAGACTGAAGCGCCTAGAACCGCTCGGCCACTCCGGCCGGCACTTACGTTAGTAAACCTCAACGTGTGCTCCCTTGGTAATTCGGAGAATGTCGAGGCGGTATTCCAGTTCCCGACAGGTGTTTCGTACCATGTGTTCTGTCACAGTACCCACGGCAGCTTGTATCCTAGCCTTCAGTTCGTCGACGTCAGCAACTGGTGTAACGAAGATTCTGACCTTGAAATAGCCCCAGAAAAGTCAAGGAGCGTAATGTCTGGAGAGCGGGGTGGCCAGGATGTTGGACCGTTCCTTCCAATCCACCGATCCGGAAATGTTCAATCCAGGAAATTACTCACTATGAAAGCCCAGTGGAGGTGGGGTGCTCCATCTTGCTGGAAAACTATCCGTGGTTGATATTCTTCTAACTGTGGGGCAAAACGTCTAAGTAAATGTTAGCGGTAATGGATTTTTCCACGAAGAAAAACGGTGCAGAAACATTGTTATGCATGAGGCCGCACCAAACATTCACTTTTTCGCTGTCTCGCTGTAACTGTAGAGTAGCATGTGGAGACTCTGAAACCCGTGTACGGACATTATGCCTATTTACCGTTCCACTGACATGAAAGGTGGATTCATCGATAAAGCATATACGATTTAAGTAATCGTTAGCGCCATCAATCCTGTTGAGAAGCTCAACTGCAAATTCAGCACGTGTCAGCAAATCATTCGGTTGCACGACCTGCACGATTTGCACTTTGTAAGCATGCAACCGAAGCCTTTCATGAAGAATCTTCACCACACTTGCTTGCGGTATTTGAAGTTCACGCGATGCTTGACGAGTTGATTTAGACGGACTCCGCTGAAATGATTGTCGAACACGATCAACAGTTGCATCACTCACACGAGGCCTGCCACTTCGAGGACGATCTTCAACGCTGCCTGTTTCGTTAAACTTTGCATACCATGGCTTTAGTTATTTAACGTCAGGATGGCTGCGTCCATAAGATGCCTGAAATTTACGCTGAACACTGATGAGCGATTTTGTTTCGTGAAACCAAAGCAGATATTGCGTATTCTCCTGCTTCGACGACGTCATTTCGCCAGCAACTAACGTGACCTAACAGACCGCGTCGGTGTTGTCGAGTACTAGCGCCATCTATTGGTCACAACAACTAGTAACACCAACCTATGTAACGGCATCAAATGTAACTTATTACGTCAAACGGCTATTCTGTTATAAATTTTTATAATCAGGGCAAGATTTTGTGCTCATCCTGTACTTCAATTAATCGAAAAAAATAAGGAAGTGCAAACATGATTGGGTAAAGACAGGAATACAGCAATAAAAGGCACTTAGCAATGAAATAAATACGAAGTGCAAGGAAGCTTAAGAGACACAGCTAATGCAAAAATGTGAAGAAATCAAAAAAGAAAAGGTCGTCGGAAGGACAGATTTAACGTACAGAAAAGTCAAAAAAATGGTTCAAATGGCTCTGAGCACTATGGGACTTAACATCTGAGGTCATCAGTCCCCTAGAACTTAGAACTACAGTAAACCTAACTAACCTAAGGACATCACACACATCCATGCCCAAGGCAGGATTCGAACCTGCGACCGTAGCAGTCGCGTGGTTCCAGACTGAAGCGCCTAGAACCGCTCGGCCACCGCGGCCGGTCCAGAAAAGTCAAAACAAAGGTGTAAGCTATGGGAAAAGACGAGTAATATACAGATGTTAAGAACCAAGAAGGAACAATGAGAATCTAATACCAAGAACTACGTGCTCGCATTAGAAAGGATGTAAGACGCTCTCACAGTTGTTCTCCCCTACTGCTCAGTCCGTACATCAAAGAAGCAGTGACGGAAATAAAAGAAAGGAAACGGATTAAAATGCAGAGTAAAAGAATATCAAAGATAATATTCCTTAATGTCGTCATTGCTGTCCTCAGCGAAAGTGAAGAGGAATTACAGGACACAATGAATGAAATGAACAGGCTACCTAACTTAGAATACGGACTGGGAGTAAACCGAAGAAAAACGAAAGGAATAAGGAGCAATAGAAATGAGATTCGCGATAAACTCAACATCATAAGTGATGATCACCAAGTAGACGAACTGAAGTAATTCTGCTACCTTGGAAGCAGAATAACGGGAATTATCGTGTCGATCTTGTGAAGACAGGGGATAAAGGCAACGAGAAAGAAAAGGAGCATAAGATAAAGACAGATGATGGAAATCAATAAGCACTTCACACGGGAAACTGAAGTAACGCCCATATTGAAAGGGACGACTCGCATGTTTTGAAGAACTGTAAAGAAGAAGAGGGAAGTTAGGGTTTCATGGATAGTCACCTGAGTGCTCATTAAAGACGAAGATCTGATGGACAAGGATGAGGTCGAAGACCTGTAGTGGCCTTTTTATATGAATCACAAGGCGTTCTCCAAAACTAATCCAGGAAAATATGGTGGCCAGAGTGTAATTTTAACTCAGCACCTCCTGAATACGAGTTCTGTGTCTTATCCACTGCAACATCTCCCCTAATTAGGGTAATGAAAATGCAATAAACAAATACATCCTTTGAAACTTCCTGGCAGATTAAAACTGTGTGCCGAGGCTCGACCTCGGGACCTTTGCCTTTCGCGGGCGAGTGCTCTACCAAGCATTTGCCCCGGAAAAACAATGGCCCCGAGTTCGAGTCTCGGTGCGGCACACAGTTCTGATCGGCTAGGGAGCGAACACGCCGTTGTAGAGTGAAAATTTCATTCTACAAACGTCTTTTATTTATTAAAAATATGCTGGAACATTTCAACTCCATTTTAAGGATACTCTAATGGTTTATTACTAATAATACATTGTTTACCTGTTTACAAAAGTCCTCCTTAGATTTGAGGATCATTACTGAGCGTATGTTTAAGTATTCAGATACCTTTTGGAAATGATCAAGGATAAATGAATAAATAATCAATTGTGATAACTTCAACAGTAAAATGTAAATGAAATGAACGTCTTATCATAAACTAGGCGTATGGAATTATGCATATAATTAGTATTATAGAAATGATTACGATTTCTGATGCGGAGAAACCAAAAAAATACTGATCTCACCGATACTATTTGTCTGCTGGGACCCATAAAGTCACCGAAACGACAGATATAGACCACTCATCGAAACCCAATATGCGGCAAAGACACACCATAGGAACCACTGTAGTTATTCTCATGACATTACATTCGTTGGATTCGTCGCAAACAAACCGTCTCGAGTCTCAAGCTAAACTACACCTCGCGCAACGCTACAGATCGGTGTGACACCACATGTAAAATTTCGCATTCACTTCGCTGGATTCAGCAGCTCACAACGAAAGTCTCCCTTATCGACCGAGTCTGGACTTGGGACTTCAGTGAGATATGTCTGCTACCACAATATATATGCCAAAACGTAATAAGGAAGCAAAATAAATAATATTATTGTTCACTTATATCTCTATTTGCAACTCGCTTGAAATCAGAGTGGAGTAGGGCTTAACTGTACAACAAAAAATATGTCGTGTAGCGAGGGCTTCCCAGTGGGTAGACCTGATCGCCTGGTGCAAGTCTTTCGAGGTGACGCCACTTCGACGACTTGCGCGTTTAATGGCACAGGCATGGAATCGCAACTTGCCTACATACGTTCCACAGCAGTCTCCATGACAAAGTCATTTCATGTATATCTGTCGCTCTGAACCAATCGAACTTAATCACGCGCTTCACTGACTAAGCTAAAAAGTGACTTTTCCAGTCACACAAGATACTGCGATACTGAACCTATTCCCACGCGTATATCATTCCTCTGTAATATTAATCATTTAGTTAAAATGCACTGTTCTACAAATCATCCGATTGTATCTGGCCGATTAATTCTGGGTGTTGCAATTTTCACAAACGTTGTCGATGAAATATCCTCCGGGATATAATCACAGTCAATCAGGTGATCGATTGGAATAATCGGTATCATCATGGAGAGACGCCAGATGGATGAAGTACACTAATCTCAAAATCGGAAGTGAATGACGAAAAGGAGCAGAGTGGCTAATAGCTAGACACTATTCTACAGTTACTGATACACTACCAGCCATTAAGACTGCTACACCAAGAAGAAATGCAGATGATAAACTGGTATTCATTGGACAAATATATTATACTAGAACCGACATGTGATTACATTTTCACGCAATTTGGATGCATAGATCCTGAAAAATCAGTACCCAGAACAACCACCTCTGGCAGTAATAACGGCCTTGATACCCCTGGGCATTGAATCAAACAGAGCTTGGACGGTGTGTACAGGTACAGCTGCCCATGCAGCTTCAACACGATACCACAGTTCATCAAGAGTAGTGCCTGGCGTATTGTGACGAGCCAGTTGCTCGGCCACTATTGACCAGACGTTTTCAGTTGGTGAGAGATCTGTAGAATGTGCTGGCCAGGGTGGCAGTCGAACTATTTCTGTATCCAGAAAGGCCCGTACAGGACCTGCAACATGCGGTCGTGCATTATCCTGCTGAAATGTACGGTTTCGCAGGGATCGAATGAAGGGTAGAGCCACGGGTCGTAACACATCTGAAATGTAACGTCCACTGTTCAAAGTGCCGTCAATGCGAACAAGAGGTGACCGAGACGTGTAGCCAATGGCACCCCATACCATCACTCCGGGTGATACGCCAGTATGGCGATGACGAATATACGCTTCCAATGTGCGTTCACCGCGATGTCGCCAAACACGGATGTGACCATCATGATGCTGTAAACAGAACCTGGATTCATCCGAAAAAATGATGTTTTGCCATTCGTGCACCCAGGTTCGTCGTTGAGTACACCATCGCAGGCGCTCCTGTCTGTGATGCAGCGTCAAGAGTAACCGCAGCCATGGTCTCCGAGCTGATAGTCCATGCTGCTGCAAACGTCGTCGAACTGTTCGTGCAGATGGTTGTTGTCTTGCAAACGTCCCCATGTGTTGACTCAGGGATCGAGACGTGGCTGCACGATCCCTTACAGCCATGCGGCTAAGATGCCCGTCATCTCGACTGCTAGTGATACGAGGCCGTTGGGATCTAGCACGGCGTTCCGTATTACCCTCCTGATCCCACCGATTCCATATTCTGCTAACAGTCATTGGATTTTGACCAACGCGAGCAGCAATGTCGCGATACGATAAATTGCAATCGCGATAGTCTACAATCCGACCTTTATCAAAGTCGGAAACGTGATGGTACGCATATCTCCACCTTACACGAGGCATCACAACAACGTTTCACCAGGCAACGCCGTTCAACTGCTGTTTGTGTATGAGAAATCGGTTGAAAACTTTCCTCATGTCAGCACGTTGTAGGTGTCGCCACCGGCGCCAACCTTGTGTGAATGCTCTGAAGAGCTAATCATTTGTATATCACAGCATCTTCTTCCTGTCGGTTAAATTTCGCGTCTGTAGCATGTCATCTTCGTGGTGTAGCAATTTTAATGGCCAATAGTGTAGATGCAGAGTCCCTCCTAGTGTAATCAGTGCAGTTGTGCTAAAGCACTGTGCCAGGGTGGTATAGTGGTTAGCGCATCTGCTTAGTGAGCAGGAAAGGGGGTTCAGATACCGGCCTTTCATTCGCCACTTCAGTCTGCATACTTGAAAAGGTCTCTGGAACCATATAGTGTCATATGACTGTTCTACAAGCTGAGACAAAAACTTCTTTAAAGGTTTATAGTCTCTTCAGACCTGCAGTCAGACAGACAATTTTTAAACCGTTGCCATTCAGTAAGCACAAACAGATTTTTTAAAGAAAATATTTTGCTTATAAAGATCACTGATAATACTGTAAGCCACCATCAGAAGCTACAGTACAACATCTGCAACATGTTGCCGAGTAATGGTTTACCCTCAATAGTTCGTCAGAACTTAATGGCCCATCGTCATACCGCGTCTTGCTGTTTATTTATTTACTTATTTTATTTTCTTGTGGTTTTGTGGATGTAGAATTTGCCGAACAATGTTGGGATACTGCAGCGTCGTCTATGATGAATCCCGTTTCTGTAACGGGCATCACGAACGCAAGCTAGTGAGTGTCCTTCGACTTACAGGTGGGTGGTTCAATTTCGCAGATAGAAGAAACTTTCTTTACGGGGATCTAACCGCAAGTCAAGAAGCGATGCCGTCGTACAGTTTTTGGTCAGCATATTGTAGAACATTGTCTGCGATGTCTCATGCAGTGATAATGTGTGGCACCTTTGATGGTGCTACGTTCGTCGGTCGGTAATATTATGCAATACAGATTTTGTTCTGTTTGAGACAACTCTGCTTCTGACGGGGGTAACATCATTTCACAAGACTTACTGCAAACGTGACGTCATTTTGATGTTCCGATCAATAACGTCGACCGCAGGAACTGCTTTCGACTCTCGTTAGCGTCCGATGCGGGCCTGTCACAAGACTTCATGCACCGAATCGAAGACTTATAAAAACACGTCGTTCTTGGAATGATTTATTAGAATTATTGGTTCAAATGGTTCAAATGGCTCTGAGCACTATGGGGCTTAACATCTATGGTCATCAGTCCCCTAGAACTTAGAACTACTTAAACCTAACTTACCTAAGGACATCACACAACACCCAGTCATCACGAGGCAGAGAAATATTAGAATTATTGTTATAATTAAACGATACATAATGATTTATCGACGGTTAATGCCTGTGAGCTCTCTCAGGAATGAGGTGCTATCGTTAATAAATTTACAAATTAAGCTAGAAACACGCTTGAGCTATAACTTGCAGAATGCCGTTTCAAGTTAACGAAGCACTGAAAATTTATGAAGCATTTCATCATTATCATTAAATATCAGTAAATAACACATCAACGATATATGCCTTCAAGAGCTACTACGATAACGAAGATAGGAAACTAAAACCACATGACTAAGTGGATAAGGTCATGATTTCTTGAACCGAAGGATGTAGGTTCGCATCTCTCCACATGCGATTTTTGCCATCTTAGCGTTGTTGACACAATCTGTTACATTTGTTTTGAACGCAATACAAGTATGTTCTGCCACATTCGATGTTATTTACATTTCCGTCTGATTAGATAACGAAAGATGAAATAAATATTTCGTAGTGCCTGTTTAGGCAGGAATTTAAGAGGAGAGCTTTAATTGCTGCAACTGAAACCTAGCAGCAATAAAATTCATAATTTTTTCTTTCACAAATACTTGGCTCTTTATTTCGGAAAATGTGGCGACTTTTGTGTGTGTGGTTAGGCAGGAACCTAAGAGGCCAGCTTAAATTGCTGCGAATGAAACGAAGAGCAGTAACATTAGTAACATTCATATTTTTCCTATTCAAAAAGTCAATACCAATTCCTGCGATTGTCGATATTGTGCGTGACGTCAAAATGACGTCACGTTTGCAGAAAGTCTTGCAAAATGAGGGCTATCCTTCTGAAAGCACCAGGTTTTATTCTCCCTCATTCCCAAATCATTCACAAAGCACCATATTCCTAGAGAACGCCCGGATATCGGTCACACGCTCGATTTCTAACCAATAACAATGCACGATACTTTACAGAGGCTCCTTCAGTCAATACGATTTATTACCTATAGTTGTCGATGATTCTGTACCAGAAGGTATTGTTTGCTGTATGAAGACAATAATTGTTGCAAATTTTCCTTTGCATTCAAGAGTGTGCGTCAGTATCTACCAACCCTTCATCGCAGCGCTTTATGCATACCATGGCATGCATTTTTGCGATTTTAGAGTTTTCCGGCTTACGATAATTTTGAATTCTTCTGTGGTATATTCAGCCGGGTGGCGTCATTCAGATGGTGCGATATTTCGGCGAGCTGAGCTGCTACCGTCCTCGGTAAGTCGTGTTGACGGTAGAAAGGACCGCCAGAGAATGACGACTAGACAGCTTGCCAAAAGATAGCACCACCTGGACGACTTCAGCCAACTGAATACCCGAGAAGAGGTAAGAAGCACTACATCGCCACCAATGAAGGAGGAACCGACGGTACGGCGTTAAGAAGCTTCAACAACGTCTATTATAGTGGCTGTGCCTCAGGAATACTGTAATATTTACGTGAGATGGCCAGGTATGTTGGAAGATGCGTGTTTTTTTGAGTATCCCCTTTTCCACTCTTCGTCGAAGAGTAATGAGCTACCACAGTTCATAGTCTCCAATAGTGATTTGTAGCTTTTATCACGAGGGAGATAGCAGTGGCTCTAAGTGAAGTGTTGGCTTCTGGGTTTAGATCTTACGAAATTCAAAATTGGAGACTACTTGGTAAACAAGATGTGTCGTAGAGCTACAAAACTAGATAAAACTTTATCACAAGATGTTTTATTTACAACAAGGAAGAGAGATCAGTGTAAAGCCTCGTAGGCGTTGAGTTCATTACAGACAGACCACAAGTTGAGGTTGGGGGAGGAAATCGGCATCGTCCACTTGAATGGAGCTATCCAAGTCATCCTGGATGTCGTACGACAGTGTTCATAATATATAGGTAAAAAAGTCCTAAACTGATGATACAAATTATTAAAAAGAAAGTGTTGCTGCATACCATAGGGTCACAAGGTAATTGTGAATATTCTTAGCGTTCGCTTTGCGTGCTATTTTCTCTTAATATGTCGACTGCCGTTGGGTTTTGCGTCAAGTTGTTTTTTGATGCTGTGCAAATCTGTGATAGTGCCTAGGCTGTAAATATACATACTATTGTACTTCATAGCTTACTGTATGACATTTTACAAGCTTTGTTTCAACGGAGCTCTTGATTGTATACTGTGTAGCTCTGATCTTTTTAATGTGTTCTCTTGTACATCTGTGGTGTTGAATAGTTTTATGACTAACAAATATACACACATGTTTTAGTCTATTGTGCTAGATGTATACAGAGATTTGATTTAACGCCACTATTTTCATTTTTTACCGTAAGCGGTGTTAGGATTACTCGTCACTTTCTGTAAGCTTGCTTTATACAGCCCTATATACTACATATATACTCTTTTATTATGCAGAGGCCTAAAGATGTCATAAAGAAATGTTGAAACTGGTAACCTCCACAATAAAATAAAATAATATCTTAAAGACACGGCTGTTGGTGAATTTTATTGACATTGACAAATGTGTCATTGTCTGACGCCTGTAAGGATGATAAAGAAAAGAGTGTTCCCATCTTCTGGTCTTGTACAGCAACTCGAGTCTAGATACAGGTTTCTGAAACGGTCAGTGAGATGGTGATAAATTCCATACAGGCTCACAGTATTCCACAATCACCCCGTTTACATGGGGCTCCTAAAACCAGAAAACCGAAGTAGAAATGTTAGACTGAATCTATTCACCTCGTCTAATTGAAGAGAAATAGCGATTGTGCTGACTAAATCAAAATCTGTAACAGCTGTTTTCCAGACACAATATTTAACTGGGCTAGCGAATCCGCTTCAGACCTTAACATGTATAGACGATAGCGAAAAACAGTTTCCGAAATTCGGTTTTCGTCTTTCGGAAGATATGTCGCATGTAAACGTAATGAATGATTCTCGGTTTATACTATCGAAAGATTTTAAAAAAATAAACTTAGTTTAGATGCAGTTGACAGCTGAAATCTGTGCATTGTTCTACTACGTTTCGCGAACAGATATTTGTTCAGAACAGGATCTTCCACTTCGAAAGCCAAACTGTTCTTTTCATAATCGGCAGTATGCTGTTTTTTGTATCCATTTTAGGAGAACGAAGCTAAAGACTACAGCCGGGAAAAGCGTGGACGTCTCCAATTTGACATTCGGTTAGGTTTTCTTTCTACAACGCCAAGTCGAGCATGTCACTACTTAACATTGTAAAGTAGGCTTTAACAATGCTTGGAACGACAAGACGTAGAAATTGTATTCCCAATGAATATGTTTAATATCCTTCAGCTGAATGATTACATTCAACAATTGTTTTTACTTTGTATTTTTTATCGCTGATTCTATGGCTGCATAGACAGCCTGCATGAAATTAAGGACCTGGCTTCACCACAGATATTCCTCATAGAGATTTGAAACACAGAAGGGTTGCTTTCTGCATAAAATTGTGACGAGAAATGAAATCAGGGCAGTTTACAACGCATCTGAGAATAAGCTGAAATGAATACATGCCTTCCAGCTTAACAAAGTAAAACTTATGAGATTACGCTATCCGAAAAGATCTCTGTAATCCAATTTCCACTGATGGCGGAAGCTCTACGCCCCTGGCAAAATTCCCTCGACTACATGCAACTCTTCAGGAACATCTGTGCTCGTTAAGGACGGTGAGTCAGGATAAACCACAGGCAAGGCACCACCACAATGTATTTTCTGACAGCTGCAGAGAGAGAGAGAGAGAGAGAGAGAGAGAGAGAGAACTACTTCCGCGGTGCCAACAGGCCATGTGTGTTGTTCTCTAACAGGAAATCGCGTGCACAGTATGACACAAACGTAAATTGCAGGAAATGTCACAGCGGTTTCTTAACAGCGTCTGATACGAATACTATGTCGTATTATCGTACACTATGGTCCACGGTGTAAGCATAGCTGAGAAAAGAGGAAAATGAAGTGGAGAAACGTGAGCAGTTACTGTAAATGGTCGACGAACTTTCCCCAAAAACCAGAACTACTCTCGCTTGCTTTACTTTAATCTTTCGTTCCGGATATCAACGTTCTTCAACCCAAAATTTGGCTACTCCAAAACTTCCTTACTCCCCTGCCATTATTCATCGAGGGTACATTTACTTTGACAGTAGGGACGGGCTGGGAGACATTCATACATTGATATTCGCCACCATCATATCTGTCGTCATATTCACCTGTAAACCTCTTTTGATTAGGTTTGCATTCAATTGTGCTATGCCCGCCGTAATGTGTTTCAGGCTCGTCCAAATCTTCCATATCAAGCTCTCGCCGCTGGGTATCTCCCGTGCTGAAGGGTAGTCGTTTGGTGGTCAGTTAAGTTCTTTGTACAAGAATCTCTTGCCGGATCAAAGTCTTCTATGTCCACAGGGAGCTCCAAATCAGGCGTGGCATTCATCGAAGATATATTTAAGCTTCTCGCTGTGTTCGTGACCGGAAACTGAGATTCTAAATCCAGCCGCTTTATATAGTTCATAGAGCGATGTGGGTTACCTGCAACCAGTTATTAATCGGTCAACCGAAGAACTACCGCCCAATAGCACTCTTGTGCCATCTGTACAAACTGTACGAACGAATAATCCTAAACCGCATAGCAAACATCGCAGACTAAAAGCGCATTCCCCAACAGGCCCGGGAAATCATGCACCAGTCAAAAAGATCACTGACGTACAGATATCACTGTGAAAAAACCTGCCAAAAAGTTGCTGCCAGGAACACTATTTTAAGGAAACTGACGAATAGTAAATGGGGAGCTAGTCCGACTGTATTACGAACAACTGCTCAAGCACTTTGCTTCTCCACGGCAGAATATGCATGCCCTGTATGGTCCCGATCCACACATGCCAAAAAAGTCACTACAGTCCTTAATGAAACATGCAGGCTAACAACAGCATGAAACCCACTCCACTTGGGAAAATATACAAAGCAGCTGGATTCTCATCTCCTGAATCCCGAAGAATTGCGCACGAACACACAGAAAAATTTAAACAGATTTTCGACGAGCGCCACCCGCTGCATAGTTCTTCATGTGGACGTAGGAGACTTAAATGCCGCAAGAGATTTCTCACTAGTGAATTGAACGAGCCTCCGAAGGACTACCCTGCCTCACGAGAAATACCCAGCGGCAGTACATCAAGCTGGAAGATTTAGAGAACACTGAACCGCATCAGAACAGGCGTAGCACCAGTTAAAGCAAACCTAGTCAAATGGGGCTTCAAGGGCGAAGGAGACAACAAATGCGACTGTGGTGAAGTTCAGGATATGGAACACCTTCTACAGTGTTCCATCTGCTCCACAGGGTGTACCAAATGGTTCAAATGGCTCTGAGCACTATGGGACTTAACATCTGTGGTCATCAGTCCCCTAGAACTTAGAACTACTTAAACCTAACTAACCTAAGGACATCACAAACATCCATGCCCGAGGCAGGATTCGAACCTGCGACCATAGCAGTCGCGCGGGTCCGGACTGCCCGCCTAGAACCGCTAGACCCAAGGTGTACCCTCGACGAACTATGGCTTGAGAAGAGAGAAACATTGGACTTGGCCCGACATTGGGCTGAAAGGCTTTGAAACAAATCTCCGAACACGAAAAAATAAAGTAAAGTATTAATCGGCGTGTTTCACTGATTCTAAAGTTGACATCCTTGGCATGTACAAATGTGGACTACACCAAGCAACCATATTATGCAGTGGAGAAGCACATTGCCTGGGCTATGGTTGTCAGTATCTTCGATCTAGCTCCTTATTTGCTGTTGGGTATTTTTCTCAGTATGGTATTTCTTAAAGCGACTTTATGACAGGTCTCCTCGCTGTGATGTTTGCACATCAACGACCGATCCAGTTCAACACCCAAGTATGTCAGTTTATCTAGAGAATTGTACTGTATGTTACTTATGTAGGGTTCTCGGGAATTCCCGTTACAAACTTCTATGACTTGTAGAGGGCAGTGAGTACATTACATTTTGAATAGGTACCCAGGTACGGAAACGTTATTCAACGACGTTACAGACTGACAAAGTTATAGGGGCCGCCGCCTGCAAATGTATGTCATGTTACTAACTTTCTGGAATGATAAAGAAGGATAAATCTATCAATTTGGAGTAGAGATCTCTGTACCGGAAACGAGTGAGCCGAAAGTTATAAACGGAAACCTTTCTGATACGTCTGACAGTACTGGTACTGTTGTTCCAAAGATTGTAGGTTAGGCAACTTTCAGAGGTGGTAGTATGGACCAAAACAAGAAAAAAAAGTCTGGTAAACATGGACTTTAAAACGCATACTTTAAGAGTTATGAACACTTGTTCGATAGAGGAGATGTGTTTCACAATAGCGAAGATGAACAGGTATGCATCTTAGAACCCAAGTTTTCCGGACATTTTTTCTTGTTTTGGTCCATACTACCATTTCTGAAAGTTGCGTATCCTACAATCTTAGCTACAAAAGTACCTGTACATCTTTTCCACTGTCAGAGAAATCAGAACGGTTTTCGTCTACAAATTTCGACTCGCTCATTTCCGGTACAAGGGCCCTTAGCTCAGACTTATGGACTTATCCTTCTCCATCATCTTAGAAAGTTTGTAACATCATCACTAAAACACCCGGTATATACATACATTTACAGACGCCGGAGCCTATAACTTTGTCGTATTGTTGCATCGTTGGATGACGTTTCCGGACTTGGGTTCCAGTTCGAAATATAATGTACTCACTCCCATCTGTAAGTCGTAAAGGTTCGTAACGGGAATTTCCAAACACCCTGTATAAGGAAAAGGTGCTCTCTGCTTCGAATAAGCATCTGATTCAAAGGTAACGAAAATAAACCCATAATATCTCAAACGGTTTGCTGATTCGTTGTGAATCCGTCGAGGAAGCAGCGAATGAGGTGATGCACTGACTAAGCACTTGAGGAGGGAGTGTCCTCGACTGGCCCTCCACATTTAGCACACTTATCGTCTACTATAAATCTATAAACGCTGATTGTGTGACGTTGCTTCGAAAAAAGACAAGGCTGATTTCCTTCCCCATTCATGTTGTTTCCAAGCTTAGGTTTCGTCGACGAACGGACGCTAACACCAATCTTCGGCGTTTCAGTTTAGTACAGAGTGTACAACGGCGACACTTGAGGTACGCCGGCGATGATACGGCGGAGTATCAATATAAAGATGGCCGCCCCACTTGCGACTTGCACTAGGGAAGAACAGCGTTCTGTTATTCGGTTTTTGCGTAGTGAAGGTATGAAACCTATTGAAATTCATTGGCGAATGAATGGGGAAGGAAATCAGCCTTGTCTTTTTTCGAAGCAACGTCACACAATCAGCGTTTATAGATTTATAGTAGACGATAAGTGTGCTAAATGTGGAGGGCCAGTCGAGGACACTCCCTCCTCAAGTGCTTAGTCAGTGCATCACCTCATTCGCTGCTTCCTCGACGGATTCACAACGAATCAGCATGTGCGTCACAGCAGCAAGTCTAGGAATGGAGTAGGAAGTTCGCAAATTGTGTGACTTCAGTGGAAGATGCGCCAGGTCGGGCACAACGAGTTGTGACTCCACAGAACATTGCAGCAGGTGAAACCATAGTGAGAGAAAACCGCCGAGTGACACTGAATGACACTGTAGCATGTTTACAGACTAGTCTTGGGTCAGAACACCATGTTGTGCATGATGTGTTCCAGTTTCAAAAAGTGTCTGCAAGATGGGTGCCATGGCAGATGACTCCTGAAACGAGAGAACGATGTGTTGATGCTTGTGAAGAACTTCTTCGGAGCTTTGACTTCCGGAAACGAAGAGAGCGAGCAAGGAATGGCGCCATTCCACATCACCAAAACCAAAGAAGTTTCGAACAGAACCATCAGCAGTGAAGGTTATACTGACTCTCTTTTGGGACGAAAAAGTCGTCATTTTGGAGCATTACATGCCTAGAGGGACCACTTTCACCAGTGCATCGTACACAGATCTCCTAAAAATTCATCTGCGGCCTGCAATCAGATCAAAGCGACGTGGATTACTGTCAGCAGGTGTCCTTTTGCAACATGACAATGCAAGGCCCCACACTGCCCGTACAACAGTTGCAACAATCACAAACCTGCATTTTGAGTGTCTTCCTCATCCACCATACTCACCAGATCTTGCCCCAAGTGATTTCCATATGTTTAGACCACTCAAAGACGCAATGGGAGTATAGAAGTTCCGTTCTGATGAAGAAAAATGGTCCAAATGGCTCTGAGCACTGTGGGACTTAACATCTATGGTCATCAGTCCCCTAGAACTTAGAACTACTTAAACCTAACTAACCTAAGGACAGCACACAACACCCAGCCATCACGAGGCAGAGAAAATCCCTGACCCCGCCGTCTGATGAAGAGATGCATGAGTGGTAACGCGGACTACCAAAAGAATTTTTTTTTTCTAAATAATTTATGCTCTTTGTAAGCGCTGGAGGACTTGCATTGAGTGTAAGGGAGATCATGTTAAAAAGTGATACAGCTTTGTACCACTTCTGCACAATAAATAATATTTTAAAAAATATTTAAGGTTTTCATTTGACTTACCCTCGTATTTAAGTGACACACGGTGGAAATACATAACACTCTTTGCCGTGTGGCGCCCTATTTGAGAGCTAGCATTATCTCATTGCTGCGTGAGCTGAGGGCAGCTCGGAGCTCTTATATGTATGGCTGTGTCTCGTATCTTCCGGAAGGCACAGCGGGATAAGAACTTCAGAAACTTGATTGGGAGACGTGAGCCTCAAATACGGAATGATTACCAGAGTCAGGTTCAATCCCGCGTCCGGCCATCCTGATTTAGGTTTTCCGTGATTTCCATAAATCACTCCAGGCAAATGCCGGGATGGTTCCTCTGAAAGGGCACGGCCGACTTCCTTCCCCATCCTTCCCTAATCCGATGAGACCGATGACCTCGCTGTCTGGTCTCCTTCCCCAAAACAATCCCCAATTATAAGAGTCAAGGTAAACAGATGTCAGCATAGATCAGTTCCTCTGCGTTGTTCACAGTCTAGTCGGCGTAAATAGAACCCAGCCAGTTGCAGTGGGCTGGGCGACGCAGCCTTGCGAGCCTGCCTCAGCTGCATGTTTCGAGCCGCCGTTCACCTCGATGACGCCGTTTGTGGAGACGACCAGCAACCTAGAGTAGCAAAAACGTGATTCACCAGACAATAACGGGACCACAATCCAACAGCGAAAAACACCCCCAAACCATGATACCACGTGCTCACTGTTGGCACTATACGTGATATGGCAGGTAACGTTCTCGAGGCATTCACTACACCCAAGCCCTTCCATCCGATTGCTACAGGGTACAGCGTAATTCGTCACTTCAAATCACACTGGCCAGTGGCACCGCTCTGTCACCATCTCAAACGTCGTTCACCACTGACTACAATAACGTGCGGCTTGTGAGAGGCTGCTCGACCGTCGTAACCTCTTCTTTTTAACACCCTACGCATAGGTACTGCGCTAGCTGCGCTGCTGGCGGCACCTTGGAACCGAAGAGTTCAAAATGGTTCAAATGGCTCTGAGCACTATGGGACTTAACATTTGAGGTCATCAGTCCCCTAGAACTTAGAACTACTTAAACCTAGCTAACCTAAGGACATCACACACATCCATGCCCGAGGCAGGATTCGAACCTGCGACCGTAGCCGTCGCGCGGTTCCGGACTGAAGCGCCTAGAACCGCTCGGCCACCGCGGCCGGCAACTGAAGAGTGATTCCTTCCGCTCCTTTCACGCGGTATTTTACAACCACGCTCCGTAATGCTCAACGGTCTCCGTCCGTCAGTACATGAGGTCTGCCTGAACTGGGGTTGGCTGCGGTTGTTCCTTCGCTTTTCCACGCCACAATCACATAATCAGCAGTCGACTTGTGCAGTTTTAGAAGGGTTGAAATCTTCCTCACACAACTGGTATTCAAAAGACATCCGATGACTAGCGACGTTCGAATTCATTCAGCTCTCTTAATTGGCCCATTCTGCTGCTAGCGCTTCTCTGCTAACCGCCAGTCTCCTTTTGTACTGGCGGGACTGCCTCTCTTGAAATCTAGTGGTCAATTCCGTACTACGCAGTGGTGTCCAGATAATTTTTGCCGGCCGGGGTGACCGAGAGGTTCTAGGCGCTACAGTCTGGAACCACGCGACCGCTACGGTCGCAGGTTCGAATCCTGCCTCGGGCAGGATGTGATGTCCTTAGGTTAGTTAGGTTTAAGTAGTTCTAAGTTCTAGGGGACTGATGACCTTAGAAATTAAGTCCCATAGTGCTCAGAGCCATTTGAGCCATAATTTTGATAGTTTATAACTATATAGTTGCTAACGGTCTTGCCGCAGTGGTAGCACCGGTTCTCGTCCGATCACCGAAGTTAAGCGCTGTCGGGCTGGGCCAGGACTTGGATGGGTGACCATCAGGTCTGCCGAGTGCTGTTGGCAAGCGGGGTGCACTTAGCCCTCGTGTGGCAAACTGAGGAGATACTTGATCGAGAAGTAGCGGCTCCGGTCTCGAAAACTGACATACGGCCGGGAGAGCGGTGTGCTGACCACATGCTCCTCCATATTCGAAACCAGTGACGCCTATGAGCTGAGGATGACACGGCGGCCGGTCGGTACCTTTGCGCGTTCATGGTCTGTTCGGGAGGAGTTAAGTTTTAGTTTTTTATAACTACATAGTTATACATTATAACTAGCGATACTGTAAAACTATAGCAAGGTTCGCAAATGACATTGCCATTCTGGTTTGTTGATGCAATGAACAGCCTAAATGGCACTGAATGTGGTCTGATGAAAGATAAAATAACTATAAAAGCGATGAAAAGAGAATGAGAGAACTGGACCCGCTAAAAACTACAACCAGGGAAGACAGAAGAAAAAGTGTTCGAGTTCTGTAGACTGGGAAGCGTTTTCAAAGTAGATAGCTACAGCAATGATACATCAAATGCAGACTGCGGCAGGTGATGAAAGCTATCTACAAATAAAGAGCTGTACTAAAGAGCTGTGCTGGTATCAAGTACTGACATGATACTTCCGGAGCCCAACATTACACGGAAATTAATGTAAAAGTTGAAATTTTAGGGAAAAGGAAATCGTAAATTTCTGAAATTTTTTAAAATTAAAGTAGAAGTAAAATGTGAAACGAAGAGATATTAGGGAGAATACGTGAAAAAAAAAAATCTGTGAGAACTGTTAGAGGACGAAGCGACAGTCTACACAAACATCTACGGAGGAATCAAAACACTCTTGTTAATCGATCTATCTATTAGTGAAAACCACCACTGCAATTAGCCTTCACATACACATAAAAACCGTGGCAGGAGACTTAAATTTATAATACCTTATGCTAAATAAAAGTGATACATTTAACTAAACGAAGTTACAGCGTATCGAAGTTTTATTCTTTAAGAATATACACTCCTGGAAATTGAAATAAGAACACCGTGAATTCATTGTCCCAGGAAGGGGAAACTTTATTGACACATTCCTGGGGTCAGATACATCACATGATCACACTGACAGAACCACAGGCACATAGACACAGGCAACAGAGCATGCACAATGTCGGCACTAGTACAGTGTATATCCACCTTTCGCAGCAACGCAGGCTGCTATTCTCCCATGGAGACGATCGTAGAGATGCTGGATGTAGTCCTGTGGAACGGCTTGCCATGCCATTTCCACCTGGCGCCTCAGTTGGACCAGCGTTCGTGCTGGACGTGCAGACCGAGTGAGACGACGCTTCATCCAGTCCCAAACATGCTCAATGGGGGACAGATCCGGAGATCTTGCTGGCCAGGGTAGTTGACTTACACCTTCTAGAGCACGTTGGGTGGCACGGGATACATGCGGACGTGCATTGTCCTGTTGGAACAGCAAGTTCCCTTGCCGGTCTAGGAATGGTAGAACGATGGGTTCGATGACGGTTTGGATGTACCGTGCACTATTCAGTGTCCCCTCGACGATCACCAGTGGTGTACGGCCAGTGTAGGAGATCGCTCCCCACACCATGATGCCGGGTGTTGGCCCTGTGTGCCTCGGTCGTATGCAGTCCTGATTGTGGCGCTCACCTGCACGGCGCCAAACACGCATACGACCATCATTGGCACCAAGGCAGAAGCGACTCTCATCGCTGAAGACGACACGTCTCCATTCGTCCCTCCATTCACGCCTGTCGCGACACCACTGGAGGCGGGCTGCACGATGTTGGGGCGTGAGCGGAAGACGGCGGTGTGCGGGACCGTAGCCCAGCTTCATGGAGACGGTTGCGAATGGTCCTCGCCGATACCCCAGGAGCAACAGTATCCCTAATTTGCTGGGAAGTGGCGGTGCGGTCCCCTACGGCACTGCGTAGGATCCTACGGTCTTGGCGTGCATCCGTGCGTCGCTGCGGTCCGGTCCCAGGTCGACGGGCACGTGCACCTTCCGCCGACCACTGGCGACAACATCGATGTACTGTGGAGACCTCACGCCTCACGTGTTAAGCAATTCGGCGGTACGTCCACCCGGCCTCCCGCATGCCCACTATACGCCCTCGCTCAAAGTCCGTCAACTGCACATACGGTTCACGTCCACGCTGTCGCGGCATGCTACCAGTGTTAAGGACTGCGATGGAGCTCCGTATGCCACGGCAAACTGGCTGACACTGACGGCGGCGGTGCACAAATGCTGCGCAGCTAGCGCCATTCGACGGCCAACACCGCGGTTCCTGGTGTGTCCGCTGTGCCGTGCGTGTGATCATTGCTTGTACAGCCCTCTCGCAGTGTCCGGAGCAAGTATGGTGGGTCTGACAGACCGGTGTCAATGTGTTCTTTTTTCCATTTCCAGGAGTGTATTGGAGAGAGTTTAACATGTTTATGTCGTTGGAACCATGTCCTGGAGCTGTTTGAAAGCGACCCCTGTTACCCACATGGTAACATTAAATGGAAGTTTCGCTGTAGCCCTCTTAACGGAAAACTTAACAAAACTTTCCGCTGAAAAGATCCTGTTTGTGCAAATATATTGCACAAATTTCTGGATCAACACTTTAAATGTCTCACATCTGATCTGCCTGTTTAACGGTACTTTCAGCGCGAAATCTTAAGACTTGTTTCGAGATGTCTGCCCACTTGCCTGTCACATATAGTTTCATGTGCTTGCTTTTAACTGAGCGTATTAAAGACAACAAGAACCTGTGCACAGCATTTTGCTAAGGTACAGAGTTTGCAAAGCAGCCTTCACTCTCCAGATTTCACACGCACCGAAAAAATATCCCTTTTTGTGTACATAAGGAAAGCGTTTCGCGTAACGTCACGCAGCAGATGGCAAGTAGTGTGTGCATCTTGGCGTAGCAGAGCCAGTTCCAGAGTCCACCCAAGTTTGAAATTTGCAGCAGCTAGTGAAAGACGAGGTCTGTTGGTGGCAGGCAGAGTTTTCTTTCAGCTTCTCTTATTTCCCTTAAATATAGAAAAGCTTTGTGACACGGAAGATTGCAACGTAGACTGCAGCAGTGTGTAACTGAGTGAATCAAGGTACTCCAAGGTGTTGACACACGAGAAAAATAAGCCGAGGCACAGAAATCCATGTGAAGTGTAAGATGACAAAATGATAAACTATTGGTAACAAATTTCACCCTAATTTGCCCAAAGCCTCCGTGGGCGTGTCACGCGATGGAATGATCGCATCCCCTTAGGCCGGTATTACACTATTTCTTTGTCACAGTTGATATGTCAAATATTTGTGTCAAAGAAATTTGATGGTGTAATAGGGAACTTTGTCAAATCTCACTTGTTGTCAAACAAATATGATCAAATCTAGGACCTCGCTGTAGATTTGATCACTTGCCTTCTGTTCACTGCAATGTGAAATGTTACCACTTGGAGCGCTACCGTCGCTTCAGCGTTCTGTCAAAAGTAGTGTGTGTGTAAATATGGCTGCGAAGTTTAATTCGTGCGAGTTGTCAATTACAAAATTAATAGAAATGTATGAAGCTGATGAAGTGGTTTACAACGTGAGGCACCTTGAGTACAAAAATAGATTAAGAAGACTGGAGAGGTACAAAAAAATTGCGGAGGTTATTAGCCGTGAGATACGGCCCGGGTGCACGGCTGACGACTTAATTCATAAGCGCCTTATCACCTTTCATACATTTCTATTAATTTTGTAGCTGTGGGACACAAAATGTAATTATTACTTTGATCTACAATAAAAATAGTTCTTAGTGCACATAAAATGTATTGAACATTTATTTACTTTCAGATATTGGTCCTTTTGCTTTATAAATTGCTTCACACGTTTCAGGTATTATTTTAGTTAATGTGCACTGTGGTATTCGAGTGCTGAACTGTAAGCTAGAGTGACAGTACGACTACAATTTTTGCTCTCCTACGCAGGTTGGTACCACAAGGAACCACTAGGGACAGATTAAAAACTATTCCACGAAAATTGACTGTTTATGCTTTTTCAGCATTACTTCGCGCCCTTCCGTGGCGTAATCATGGAGAGGTGGAGGAGGTGGGGAGCGACATTGACACGCATTTGAACAAAATGTCAAAATATCTCTCTGAGACTTCCCAGTTGACAGAATCCTCCGTGCCACCCGTGCACCTTTCTTAGGCATTTTTAAAAATATCCCTGTACGGAGACAGCTATTCACTGATTCCTCGATACCGGTGTGGCAGGCAGCCATTTCGATACACCTTAGCACAGTGGCGCTAGGTCGCTGAACTAGCGCCTGCTGGCCGCATGCGAAATCTGCTTCGGATCACGTTCAAATTTCGTCGAATGGTTTTAAAAGGTTCCTAGCTGTTCCAGGGTCACACTACACACGAAGCAGATGTGCCGTGGCCGGCTCGTTCGCCAGACTTGACACCTCTGGATTTTTTCTTGTGGGGATTCGTAAAAGACATTGTGTGTAAAGATGATCCAACTACACCGATGATATGCGAGAGAAATGTCGGAGCATATGTTTCGATAAGTGCTGATGTGATAAGGAATGCACTCAATCTATGTTAATAGGATTGCAGCACTGCATTGACACCAATGGTCATCACTTCGAACACCTTCTGTAAATGGACGTTCAGCCACCTTTGTGACCCTCGTTGACCTTCAAACACCTTATTGTTACACATCATTGGATTTGTCTCCATAGCCGCTATCAGAAAATAAGTACCAAACTATAGCATCCCATTTAAAAAAAACAAAGGTGACCTTCATATCTCTGAAGCGACCCCACCTAGCAATAAAAACCAGCGTCATATTATGGCCCCCGTTGTTCCATGCAACATTTGTCCCACAAACTTTTCAGCTACTATCATACTTTTGGAGTTATTCTAGATGGCAATAGTTAGTGACCCACCTTGTATACTGTGTACCGGCACGTTTCCGTCAAATTACGCGTGTGTCAAGTATTAAATCTTTATGTGTTATAACTGGTGTGTATTTGAAAACACAGAACCGCTTATATAGGATCCACTACATAATTAACTTTATATTTCTGCTGTAATGAATATAAAATGTTCTTATGTTATAGTCCTTGATATGACTACATTTATTTGTTTGTCTTTTGTATTAGATGTCACTGATGATGGGCTGTATGCCCGGACACCGGTTTGGTTCGAATGGCTCTGAGCACAATGGGACTTAACATCTGTGGTCATCAGTCCCCTAGAACTTAGAACTACTTAAACCTAACTAACCTAAGGACATCACACACATCCATGCCCGAGGCAGGGTTCGAACCTGCGACTGTAGCGGACACCGCTTTGGCGACTAACTATTTTACAAGCAAATCATGGCGTACACCAAGATACCTTTCAACAAATACTTACAGGCAAGCGTACGAGATTTTTCACTTTGTTATTCTGATCCAAGTACAAGTCGACCACAATATTTCTTTGCGTTGCGCTGGTAGTGTGGAACCTTTGGTCGGCTCATGTGTTTACCTGTGCGCCTGAAGTCTATTAGAATGTGCTCTGCTGTTCAACGACCGGACAACATGCTCGTTAAGCTTTTCGAATTTCCACAGTATATACGACAATCGAAAAAAAACCAGATGCAATTTTTATTTAGTGTAAGGTCACCGTGCGTTTCCGATAATGGCCACTGGGAGTGAAGTGCAATAATATCGAGGATGACTAGTATAGTTAAACGAACAAGTGTCACAGAAATGCTCAATAAACTGCAGTGGTAGACACTGGGTACAAGAAAGAGGTTGCACATTGCGGAGATCTTCGCACATATTATTCCGAGAGCCCACATTCTAAAATAAGAATTCAAGAAGCGTCTCATGTGATGTCCAAGCCGCTAAAGTGAGAAAAATTTGTGCTCATGCAGTGGGATGCTGACAGTCTGACGGACAGGTTAAGCAGCAGTTTGCGGCTGTTTGCCGAAGACGCTGTAGTGTACGGGAAGGTGTCATCGAGTGACTGTAGGAGGATACAAGGTGACAGACAGAGTTTCCAGTTGGTGCGATGAATGGCAGCTTGCTCTAAATGTAGAAAAGTTTAACTTAATGCAGATGAGTAGGAACAACAAACGTGTAATGTTCGTATACAGCATTAGTGATGTGCTGCTTGAGATATTCACATCGATTAAATATCTAGGCGTAACGTTACAAAGCGATATGAAATGGAATGAGCATGTAATGACGGTATAGGGAAGGCAGATGGCCGACTCCGGTTTATCGGGAGAATTTTAGGATAGTGTGGATCATCTCTAAAGGAGACCGCGTCTACAACGTTAGTGCGACCCTATCTTGAGTACTGCTCGAGTGTTTGGTGTCCCCACCAGATCGGATTAAAGGAAAACATCGAAGCAATTCAGAGATGGGCTGCTGCTACATTTGTTACCAGTAGGTTCGATCAACACGCGAGTATTAAAAGATGCTTCATGAATTCAAATGGCAATAACTGGAGGGAAGACGTGATTTTTTCGGCGAAACACTATTGAGGAAATTTAGAGAGCCGGCATATGAAGCTAACTGCAGAACGATTCTCCTGTCCCCAAGGTACATTTCACTTAATGACCACGAATATAAGAGAAATTAGCGCTCGTGCGAATGCATACAGATAGCCTTTTTTCCCTCTCTCTATTGCGAGCGGAACAGAAATGAGAATGACTAAAAAACTTTCAAATGGCTCTAAGCACTATGGGACTT
Organism: Schistocerca cancellata; assembly: GCF_023864275.1. Taxonomy (NCBI): domain Eukaryota; kingdom Metazoa; phylum Arthropoda; class Insecta; order Orthoptera; family Acrididae; genus Schistocerca; species Schistocerca cancellata. Next base: position 354,786,007 of record NC_064626.1, on the reverse strand, counting down.
AACATCTGAGGCCATCAGTCCCCTAGACTTAGAACTACTTAAACCTAACTAACCTAAGGACGTCACACACATCCATGCCCAAGGCAGGATTCGAACCTGCGACCGTAGCAGCCGCGTGGTTCCGGACTGAAGCACCTAGAACCGCTCGACCACAGCGGCCGGAAGAAAATGACTAGTAGGTCACAAGATGCCCTACGTCTTGCGCTATACTGTGGATTGCGAAGTTTAGGTGTAGATGTAGATACCCCTACAAACCAGAAACGTGCTGTATTTATGGAAAATGCGTACTCAGTGGTTTCAATAGGCAGTGATTCAGAGATAAAAATCAGAGCATTATAGCGGTCATGTCACGTCCGAGTTCGCAATTCCGTTAGGTAGGGAGTTCAGTCTCTTTACATCGTAATGTCAAATAATCTTCTGGCCGCTATTTTGTAAGATAGAATCTCCGACCACTTTGAGGCAGGCCAGACACAGACTACAGTTTCAGTGGCGTTGATTAAGCCACAGTCAGTCAGTTTAAGATTTTGGTGACAGTTACGAAACACAGGAAATGTATGTTACAGGGCAATATAAATTTGATATTGAGTAACCAGTCCGTAGCAAGACCGATATCTGTCCTTTTTATATCTGTCTCAGAATTTACTGTGCCCTGACCAACTTCGATCAGAGACTCAGAAACCGATCGAAATCACCATTAGAAACAATGCTATTGCTTATTGGCTAAGAAAAGGGAATACACAAGATAACTAGGAGGAGGAGATTAGTGTTTAACGTCCCGTCGACAACGAGGTCATTAGAGACGGAGCGCAAGCTCGGGTGAGGGAAGGATGTGGAAGGAAATCGGCCGTGCCCTTTCAAAGGAACCATCCCGGCATTTGCCTGAAGCGATTTTAGGGAAATCACGGAAAACCTAAATCAGGATGGCCGGAGACGGGCTTGAACCGTCGTCCTCCAGAATGCGAGTCCAGTGTGCTAACCACTGCGCCACCTCGCTCGGTAGATAACTAGTGTTAGGACCACCAAAGAATACCAGTTAAAAAATTACAGCCTCAATACCTGACAGAGTTAATGAGACCCCACTCATAAATACAGGAAATATATTTGCTGTTGCGAATAAGAACCTTCATCGGCTGTATATTGGAATGACGAATGGCAGTTTGTGCCGGACCGGGACTCGAAGCCCTATTTCCCGCTTTACGCGAGCGATCGCCTTAGCCGTTTCGGCTATCCGTGCACGAATAGCGGCCAGCCTAAACTTCCATACGTCGTCGTTCATGTGCCGCAATCGGCACCAGTATGTTACGTATATTCCCGTCCAGGAAGGACAATAAATTGAGAGTCGAGGTCCCGGCAATGTCGAATAAATACGAAATACCAGTGCCTGTGTTACTAAGAAGGATCATGCAACATTTGTTAGGACATTCCATACATGCCTTCTTTTTGACAAAGGCACTGCTGTTTCGCACACTGAAAAAGACCCGCGAACAGTCAGGACCTGGTGCGTCTTTTGACAGAACACTGCTTATCCAACGCATCTTGAACGACTCACGCCCAGACAGGGAGGAGTCTGAGCGAGGAGACAAAGGAACTTTACACGTTGTCTTCCATCTCGAATTATTTAACACATTTAGTCAAAACATTCTGTTTGCAGCGGCTGCAAGAGTCCCCGGAAAGTGGTGTAAACTAAATGCAGGGTGTATACGTGGACAAGGAAAAAAATTCCCGGATTTTTCCCGGATTTCCCGGTTAAAAATACACTTCCTTCCGGGTGACAGTATATTTTCCCTTATCAATCCTTTGAATGGTTATAGTTTTATACACGGGCTTACAATTTCCCGGCACTTTTAGAAAACGAAACTCAGGGAAAAAGGCACGTTTTGGAAATATCTTTGATGTGCAGCAACATGTACGCTGCGTATTTTCATATTATGGAAGCATACATTGGAATTCCACCAAACACCGCATGTTACTTTCCGAATCATTGAAATTGAGATTTCGATGCGCTTTTGTAAGCCGTTCGTAGCTTATGTCACGTGACATGATGTAGTCAGCCAACAGCAACATCACTGTTAAGTAGCACGAACACACAAACGGGGAAAGTTAATAGTTTAAATTAATATACATAGTGTTGTTACAAGAAAAGCAAAGCTTTCACATATAATATTGGTCTCAAGCTGCAAGAGAAACTAAGCTTTCACATATACTGTTGATCTTTTTTGCGCGTGTTACACTTTAAGATATATCACACAAATGTGCCAGTAAAATTGTTAATAATGACAAATGTCTGCTCTTCCGGGTTCGAAATTCTTCTAAATGGCTCGTCACCAAAGAGTTGATTTTTAATTCAGAGTCAAACGCTCTGTGATTAATAAATTCATGGTACATTCTTGCACGGAACTCAACTTACGTAAAAGTATATTTACTTTGAAAGTAACCCTTTTCAAACCACTATTTGCAATGTTTTCCCGCGACCTGTTAGAAATAGGTTCGTTTCAGCAGTTACCAGAGAGCGCAGATAAAAGGCGACACGCGCGCTTGCGCAGCTACCGTGACGTAGGAAGCCCGTATGTAAGTACGTGTAGAACATTGAAAGATCATACATTATGTCATAAAAGAAACAAGACATCAGAGGCTACCGCAAGAGCATCAGAATTCAATGAATCGTATTAAAATGTGCACATTTAATGTGCATACTTAAATGGCACATTCGTATGTCCAGATACCCAATAAAGTAGACCTCAACCTGATATTAAGCTTTTCATTGTCGTTTTCGGGATTTAAATTTTCTTGGAGCACCAGTACTGCATTATATCATGTTTGATTCTTTATTATGGCATAATGTCATACGTGCTAGAAGATGAAAACATGCACTTAAAATGCAGTGAACAGTTGAAACTAACCAGTACTGTGGAATTAAACATTTCGTTTCAAATACATTGACTGCCTCTGCGGAAAAGGTTAACAAAAGTCAAATTTCCTTAGCAAACAGACAAAAATAACTTCATTGTTCCGCAAGGCGATTAATGCTTGACTGTCAGAAAGGTGGAAATAAAATAAAATCTGAAACTAACTTCCGTAATTATGTGAATGTGTTTTAATTCACTTGATAGCTCCTGCCCACAGATATCCGTTTTGTTTTTATTTGACGTGAGAGTAAACGAAGGAGAAACAGCAAAATCACTAAATGTAAACACGGGTCGCATGGAGACTACCCTCTATAACTCACACTGCTCTGCGCATCAGCCCCGGATCTATGACATTTGCGAACCGGGTCAATACTAAAAAAAACGAATTTTCAAAATACGTTTATCTTGTAGCGCACATCTTTCTGAAAAGTCTGAAACGTAAAACATATGTATTCGAGGAAATGTAAGACATATTATTTGGTCTTAAGTATGCAAAAGTGCGGTGCCACGCCTCTTCATAAAGCATTTTTCTACCCCACGTCCAAACTATATTCAGGATAGTGGATACTGATATGTCCTGTGGTGCCTATCCTGCTCCCAGTCGGCCGGTTTGACAGCCTGCCCCACTTTAAAAAAATTTCGTTATTAATAGCGGATGGGATTATCTGTAATCGAGAGAACAAGGACTCTTCAGAAAATCTGAACTCTTAATTGCATATTAGTTAATAACTTGCTGTTTTGTGTGACATAAAATTAAATATAGGATATATAAAACCAATACTGACAAGAGATAAGCAAGAAATTACACGAAACTTCCTGGCAGATTAAAACTGTGTGCCCGACACAGTTTTAATCTGCCAGGAAGTTTCATATCAGCGCACACTCCGCTGCAGAGTGAAAATCTCATTCTAGAAGAAATTACACATTTGTTCAAACCTTAACTCCTAGAATTTTTCCTCCCTAATCTTGCTACAGCTTTACATGGCGTGCTATCCATTCTGCGAAAGAATCTATTACCTCATCAAAGTTCGTCAAACGGTTTGCTACATGAAAAATCGAAATGTCGTTACCTAATACTGAAAAATCTGTTAACACAAATAATACCCAAGACTGATGTGGTTTCTCGAGCTGATTATGCCTATTTTGGCCCTGTCTGCTAGATAAGACAAAATAGGCCTTTCTAATATGGCAGCAATTTTGTAACACACCAAATACGCGAGACTGTTTTGGCACAAATGGCCATTTTTATAAAACGACAGAATATAATCCAATAAGTACCAATATCAAATGCCTATTAGGCCTTCTACAAGCAAAAAGCTTTATGTTAGGAAATAGTTTCACATTTCATTCATACGCACCAGCTTCTCAAGCATGAGATCGAAAAGTAGTATTACGAAATTTTTATATAAATTTGGAATCGTCTTATTCTTCCATAATTTGTGTGATATCTCCATTTCTTCCCCTTCCTCGTTCTAACAAACAATCTTGTCATCACCAATTCTGTAGCTATTTCTGCCACTGTCAAAATTTGTTCACCGATTAACTTCACCAACCCTGCCAGAACCACAGGTTTAGTTATCCCGTGATTATTTCCCGGTTAGGCGTTATTACGTGTTCGAACAACACGTTTCCCGCGTTACAGAATAGAACTTACGCGGCTGCTAGCCGGGGACTGTACTACTGGTCCTTACTAGTGTAGCGATCTGGCCAAAAATTTTCTGTCAATATTTCATTTTCTTGGATACAACGACAAGATAATACGTAATCTTTTTCACCTCTTATTCCTGTCAGTCGTTTACTTCCATTCTGGTAGTCTGAATCTATGGATTTCGCTAGTAATTATAACAATGCTGATCTTTCGCAAACCCAATCAACCACATAATGAGACAGCGATTGGCATTCATCCGTTAGGCTTCACTCCCTTGGCTCGTATAGCACCGTCTCCTTTTGTCTGCGGAAAGTTTATTTCTAGATGCGACGAGGATTCTCCTGACAGAGACATCACGTACACTATGCTTGCATTCAAAAGTCAACTTATGATTCATTCAGAAATCAACTTAAAATGTGTTCAAAAATGTTCAAAAGTCAACAGGGAAGCGTTTTGAAATCATATGAATACTCGATAGGCAAACGTGCGTTGGATGCTTGGCGCTTTGTGAAACACAAGTTTCTTTCCTCAAGAATATGAATTTGGCGCCCCCTTTTCCTGGTAGCATCTAGCTGCTTGCTGCGACTGCTTGCACAGCCAACAGCTACATTCCTGTTGCCAGAAGCGAGAGAATCTACTACTCAAACGTGACTCAACTGCGCATGCGCGCATAAGCCCGAGCGAAACTGCTAAAACAAATCGAATGTAAACAGTTGCGACTTCACGCTCATTGGAGGCAATTTGTTGTTATGAAGCACTGCATAGTCTTCCTAAAGCCTTTGACACATTTTCAATTGGCAGACGCTTGCATGAGCAAAGTGTGTCGTTGTTGTATATGGCGCATTTCCTTTGCAATTTAAGTTATTTTCGTTTTTGTCACTCGTTTATGTTTTATTGTTGAAGTATTATTCTGCAGTAGCGGGATACAGTAATATCCTTTGTTAAAGTATAGGTTCTTACCAGTCAAAATTACAAAAATTTAACTGAAAACTAAAACAATGAAAAAATCCCGGAATTCTAAAAATATCCCGGGTTTTTCCCGGTTTTCTCCCGGATGAAAAAATTCCCGGGTTTTTCCCGGATCTCCCGGTTGTCCCGGGTCGTATACACCATGTAAATGACATAACCAATGAACCCTCCAACATACTGGCAGTCACATATAAAAAAAAGGTATCGGCGTGGTGGTTATAGGGCGCCACGGGTGCAAGATATACAGTAGGACAACACAGCGAGTGTGGCGGAGGAGGGAGCAACAGATCACGAAAGAGGAGTGTTCGACGACAACTTACGAGTTGTTGTTGTTGTTGTTCAAATGGTTCAAATGGCTCTGAGCACTATGGGACTTAACATCTATGGGCATCAGTCCCCTAGAACTTAGAACTACTTAAACCTAACTAACCTAAGGACAACACACAACACCCAGCCATCACGAGGTAGAGAAAATCCCTGACCCCGCCGGGAATCGAACCCGGGAACCCGGGCCTGGGAAGCGAGAACGCTACCGCACGACCACGAGATGCGGGCTGTTGTTGTTGTGGTCTTCAGTCCTGAGACTGGTTTGATGCAGCTCTCCATGCTACTCTATCCTGTGCAAGCTTCGTCATCTCCCAGTACCTACTGCAGCCTACATCCTTCTGAATCTGCTTAGTGTATTCATCTCTTGGTCTCCCTCTACGATTTTTACCCTCCACGCTGCCCTCCAATACTAAATTGGTGATCCCTCGATGTCTCAGAACATGTACTACCAACCGATCCCTTCTTCTAGTCAAGTTGTGCCACAAACTCCTCTTCTCCCCAATTCTATTCAATACCTCCTCATTAGTTATGTGATCAACCCATCTAATCTTCAGCATTCTTCTGTAGTACTACATTTCGAAAGCTTCTATTCTATTCTTGTCTAAGCTATTTATCGTCCACGTTTCACTTCCATACATGGCTACACTCCATACAAATACTTTCAGAAACGACTTTCTGACATTTAAATCTATACTCGATGTTAACAAATTTCTCTTCTTCAGAAACGCTTTCCTTCCCATTGCCAGTCTACATTTTATATCTTCTCTACTTCGACCATCATCAGTTATTTTGCTCCCCAAATAGCAAAACTCCTTTACTACTTTAAGTGTCTCATTTCCTAATCTAATTCCCTCAGCATCACCCGACTTAATTCGACTACATTCCATTATCCTCGTTTTGCTTTTGTTGATGTTCATCTTATACCCTCCTTTCAAGCCACTGTCCATTCCGTTCAACTGCTCTTCCAAGTCCTTTGATGTGTCTGACAGAATTACAATGTCATCGGCGAACCTCAAAGATTTTATTTCTTCTCCGTGGATTTTAATACATACTCCGAACTTTTCTTTTGTTTCCTTTATTGCTTGCTCAATATACAGATGGAATAACACTGGGGATAGCCTACAACCCTGTCTCACTCCCTTCCCAACCACTGGATCCCTTTCATACCCCTCGACTCTTATAACTGCCATCTGGTTTCTGTACAAATTGTAAATAGCCTTTCGCTCTCTGTATTTTACCCCTGCCACCTTCAGAGTTTGAAAGAGAGTATTCCAATCAACATTGTCAAAAGCATTCTCTAAGTCTACAAATGCTAGAAACGTAGGTTTGCCTTTCCTTAATCTTTCTTCTAAGACAAGTCGTAGGGTCAGTATTGCCTCACGTGTTCGAAAATTTCTTCGGAATCCAAACTGATCTTCCCCGAGGTCGGCTTCTATCAGTTTTTCCATTCGTCTGTAAAGAATTCGCATTAGTATTTTGCATCCGTGACTTATTAAACTGATAGTTAGGTAATTTTCACATCTGTCAACACCTGCTTTCTTTGGGATTGGGATTATTATATTCTTCTTGAAGTCTGAGGGTATTTCGCCTGTCTCATCATCTTGCTCACCAGATGGTAGAGTTTTGTCAGGACTGGCTCTCCCAAGGTTGTCAGTACTTTTAATGGAATGTTGTCTACTCTGGGGGCCTTGTTTCGACTCAGGTCTTTCAGTGCTCTGTCAAACTCTTCACTCATTATCATATCTCCCATTTCATCTTCATCTACATCCTCTTCCATGTCCATAATATTGTCCTCAAGTACATCGCCCTTGTATAGGCCCTCTATATACTCCTTCCACCTTTCTGCTTTCCCTTCTTTGCTTAGAACTGGGTTTCCATCAAAGCTCTTGATATTCATGCAAGTGGTTGTCCTTTCTCCAAAGGCCTCTTTAATTTTCCTGTAGGCAGTATCTATCTTACCCCTAGTGATATAAGCCTCTACATCGTTACATTTGTCCTCTAGTCATCCCTGCTTAGCCATTTTGCACTTCCTGTCGATCTCATTTTTGAGACGTTTGTATTCCTTTTTGCCTGCTTCATTTGCTGCGTTTTATATTTTCTCCTTTCATCAATTAAATTCAATATTTCTTCTGTTACCCAAGGGTTTCTACTAGCCCTCGTCTTTTTACCTATTTGAGCCTCTGCTGCCTTCACTATTTCATCCCTCAAAGCTACCCATTCTTCTTCTACTGTATTTCTTTCCCCCATTCCTGTCAATTGTTCCCTTATGCTCTCTCTGAAACTCTGTACAACCTCTGGTTTAGTCACTTTATCCAGGTCCCATCTCCTTAAATTCCCACCTTTTTGCAGTTTCTTCAGTTTTAATCTACAGTTCATAACCAATAGATTGTGGTCAGAGTCCACATCTGCCCCTGGAAGTGTCTTACAATTTAAAACCTAGTTCCTAAATCTCTGTCTTACCATTATATAATCTATCTGATACCTTTTAGTATCTCCAGGGTTCTTCCATGTATACAACCTTTTTTCATGATTCTTAAACCAAGTATTACCTATCATTAAGTTATGCTCTGTGCAAAATTCTACTAGGCGGCTTCCTCTTACATTTCTTAGCCCCAATCCATATTCACCTACTGTGTTTCCGTCTCTCCTTTTTCCTACTTACGAATTCCAGTCACCCATACCTACCAAATTTTCGTCTCCCTTCACTACCTGAATAATTTCTTTTATCTCATCAGACATTTCTTCAATTTCTTCATCATCTGCAGAGCTAGTTGGCATATAAACTTGTACTACTGTAGTAGGCGTGGGCTTCGTGTCTATCTTGGCCACAATAATGCGTTCACTATGCTGTTTGTAGTAGCTTACCCGCACTTCAATTTTTTTAATTAAACCTACTCCTGCATTACCTCTATTTGAGTTTGTATTTATAACCCTGTATTCACCTGAGCAGAAGTCTTATTGCTCCTGCCACCGAACATCACTAATTCCCACTATATCTAACTTTAACCTATCCATTTCCCTTTTTAAATTTTCTAACCTACCTTTCCCATTAAGGGATCTGATATTCCACGCTCCGATCCGTAGTACGCCAGTTTTCTTTCTCCTGATAACAACGTCCTCTTGAGTAGTCCCCGCCCGGAGATCCGAATGGGGGACTATTTTACCTCCGGAATATTTTACCCAAGGGGACGCCATCATCATTTAATCATACAGTAAAGCTGCATGCCCTCGGGAAAAATTACGGCTGTAGTTTCCTCTTGCTTTCAGCCGTTCGCAGTACCAGAACAGCAAGGCCATTTTGGTTAGTGTTACAAGGCCAGATCAGTCAATTATCCAGACTGTTGCCCCTGCAACTACTGAAAAGACTGCTGCCCCTCTTCAGGAACCACACGTTTGTCTGGCCTCTCAACAGATACCCCTCCGTTCTGGTTGCACCTATGGTACGGCTATCTGTATCATTGAGGCACGCAAGGGTGTGCAGCTTATAATTCCATAGTTACTCGTACTTGTCTACACACACTTACAACGTTAGTTCAACCACAGAAGAAAGAAGTGCTGTTCGCACATCTGGAGCAGGTTGAACATATGGGTTTGGTAATTACTAACATTACATTAGTGATATACACTGAAGATCGAAAGTAACTGGTACACGTGCCTAATGTCGTGTAGGGCCCCCATGATCACGTAGAGGCGCCGCAACACGACGTGGCATGGACTCAACTAATGTCTGAAGTAGTGCTGGAGGGAACTGACACCATGAATCCTGTAGTACTGTCCATAAATCCGTAAGAATACCAGGAGGTGGAGATCTCTTCTGAACAGCAAGTTGCAAGGCATCCCAGATATGCTCAATAATGTTCGTGTCTGGAGAGTTTGGTGGCCAGCGAAAGTGTTTACACTCAGAAAAGTATTCCTGGAGCAACTCCGTAGCAATTCTGGAGTGTGAGGTGTCAGATTGCCCTGCTGGAATCACCCGTCGAAATTCACAATGGTGATGAATCGATGCAGGTGATCAAACAGGATGCTTACCTACGTGTCACTTGTCAGAGTCGTATCTAGACGTATCAGGGGTCCACCTGCACACGTCCCGCACCATTACAGAGCCTCCACCAGCTTGAACAGCCCCCTGCTAACACGCAGGGTCCTTGGATTCATGAGGTTGCCTCCATACCCGTGCACGTCCATCCGCTCGATACAATTTGATACAAGAATCGTTCAACCAGGTAACTTGTTTCCAGTCATCAACAGTCCATATCGATGTTGACGAGCCCAGGCGAGGCGTAAATCCTTCGGCTGCGAAAGCCCATATCGATAATGTTTCGTTAAATGGTTCGCACGCTGACACTTGCTGATGACCCAGCATTGAAATCTGCAGCAGTTTGCGGAAGGGTTGCACTTTTGTTACGTTGAACCATTCTCTTCAGTCGTCATTGGTTCCGTTCTAGCAGGATCTTTTTCCGGTAGCAGCGATGTCGGAGATTTGATGTTTTACCGGATTCCTGACGTTCACGGTACACTCGTGAAATGGACGTATGGGAAAATCTCCACTTCCTCGGAGATGCTGTGTTCAATCGTTCGTTGGCTTACTGTAACACTACGTTCAAACTCACTTAAATCTTGATAACCTGCTGTTGTAGCAGCAGTAACCAATCTAACAACTGCACCCGACACTTGTACATAGGCGTTGCCTACGGCAGCGCCGTATTCTGACTTTGAATACGCATGCCTATATCAGTTTGTTTGGCGGTTCAGTGTAGTTATATACAGTAGCTACAGCACATCCTCAATGCAAAACACAATTGTTGCCTTATAAAGCCTCATAATGTTTGTTACTGAGTATTAATATTGGCCTTGGAACTTGAGCAAAGGCTCCAGATCTTCATAGCCTGAGACACATCTGCAGGACTGCATACAAGAGGAATAGTAACAGAATGTAATCAGATAGTTGTGGGTTCTAAACTCGAAGTATATCCCGTGGCGACAATCCCCAGCGGCTACAATGAGGATGCAACACTTCTCTCTTCTTATTTTCTATTCTTTTTTTCCTCTTATATCTTTCAGTTAAATTGTTTATAATTTTCAGTATAGTTCATGTATTTCAAACTTAGGAGTGACAGGCTGCACCACTAGCAGAACTACTATTCTACAAATCATTCTTGTTCTTTTACACACATTGCATGTCTACATTGTCACTGAATGCTAAAAATGTGCTTGATTTTACACGGTATAGTCAGAATAATGTAATCATCGCCTGTGTTCGATGTCAATGTGCAATAATCACTCACAGACGGTAGATGGCAGCACTAGCAGTGGAGAGTGTATAAAGCATATAGAGGGGGCGCGGAAAAACAGTGCAGTCGTTGCAATGCGGAAACGGAGTGATTTCTCTGGCATTCAAAATTGCATGATCATTGGTTTTCAGGCCAAGGGTGGAAGTATTCCCGAAATGACTAAGTTTGTAAAATGTGTGCTTCCCATTGGGACTAAAGTATACCGTGCATAGCAAAATGGCACTATCCAAAACTCACCTCCTCCTTTTCCTCCAATATCTCCATATCCTTTACACTGTCTGCAGGCTTGATCCCCCACCCCCTTGTTTCCTCCTTCCTCTCCACCCCTCCACCCATTGCCGCACCTCTCTCGCTGTACCCCTCCCTCTCTCCACCTCCACACTCTCCATCTCCTTCATCAGGGCAATTTTCAGCCCCTCCCCCTCCCAGATGTTGAATTTCACCATGACATTTACCCTTCCTTCCAAATGTAACCTGGCCTTGTTCTGCCCCTCCCCAGGGCCCCCTTTTCCTGTTCCCTCCTGCCCCCTGAGTGGATTTTCCTCCTTCCCTCCCTGAGTCCCTGCACCTCCTCCTCGGCTGTTTTCCTCTCCCGTCCCTTCCCTCTCCAACCCTCGTTCAGCGCGCCCCTCACCTCATGCCCCTCTCTCTCCCCTTCTTCACGCCCCCTTTTCTTTTCTTCCTTGTCCCCCCCCCAGGAGATCCTCCCAGGTTTTCATTCATTATCCAGTGTGCTGTGTTAGTGTTATGTTCGGTGTCATTATACAGTGTCATCTAGTGATGAGGTTTTAATTGTGTGCTTGACCTGTATATAGTCCATGCTTGTTCGTGTGCTTCTTATACTGTGGCCGCCTTTTATGTGGTTTTTACCTTGAGTGTTTTTTTAAGTGCACTTCCAATTGCCAGCTGTGTTCTTTTAACTTTATGTCGACTTTTAACCGTCTCCCAGAGCGTGTCCTCATATTGGTGTGTATTTTAACTCCCTGTATCTCCATTTTCAGTGTTTATATGTCTCCCTTTTTTACCCACCTTTTCATGTAAGAATCCCCCTTTCTGTGTTTTATAAAGCCGTTTGGCTGAAGAGAGGCGGACTGTGCCGCTGCGCCGATGCTAGCCCTCCCCTGCCCCATACGGGCAGAGGAATGAAATTACAATAAAGGAAAAAAAATCCAAAACTGGCACCGAGGCAACTGTGATGCACAATGGGCCATAGACGACAGGGTGAACGACAGCTGTAGAAATGTGTACAGGCGAAGAGACGTGCAACTGTTGAGCAGCTGACTGCCCAGACGAATGAATCAAGGACTCATAATGAAATTTCAGTGTGCCTTGCTGCGTATGGGCCTCCGCACCATGTGCCTGGTTCATGCACTCATGCTGACTGCTGTTCATAGGCAATGAAGTTTGAAATTTGCACGGCAGTATCACAAGTGGAGGTCCACTGAGTGGCGAAAGGAGGCCTTTTTAGATTAATCACGTTTTATACTCCATAGGACAGATGGACATTGGCATGTATGGCATGCAACATTTGAAAGCAAACACCCTGCAACAATCGAGAGAGTGTTACGGTCTGGGGAATATTTTCGTGGCATTCCCTGGGTGCTCTCATAAATCTGGAAGGTACTGTAGATCAACACAAGTATGCATCTATCGATCCCTACATGCAGTTTGTTTCTTCTCAGCATGATGCCATCTACCAGCAGGATAATGCAACATGTCACACAGCTCACAGTGTACGTTCGTGGTTTGAAGAGCACCAGTATGAGTTCACTGCTTTCCCCTGGCCAACAAGGTACCTCGATTTAAAACAAATCGAGAATCTGTGGGACCACATCGATTGAAATGTTCGCGCCACGGATGCTAAGTGGAGAAACCCAGTGCAGCTGGCCACGGCTGGCCACTGGAGTCTGCATGGCTCCACGTTTCTGTCGGTACCTTCCAGAGCCTCACTAACTCTCTTCCTGCAGGTCTTGCAGCCATCCCCTCTGTGAAAGATGGTTGTTCAGGCTTTTGACAGGTGCTCACACTAATGTGACTGGACAGTACATTAAGGTTTGTCCTGTGATACAAGAAATGTACGATCTGTCATAGTATCTAGATGGCGCACCTCAAAGGCCCTCCACGGAATACGTAAATAAATAAATGAAATAATATTATCTTTGATATATTTCCAGCCTTCTGTGTTCTAAGGTTGTGAATCAAAGAATATTATTTCATAGAGCTTAGTTGGTTAGTTTATTTGTTAGGTACATGTTCCATAGATCAGTTAAACGATTGTTCTATGGAAATGATGTGGGACGATTCAGTTTACAGTATATGGGTAAATGATTAGTGTTAACATTAATGAACAAATTATTTTTTACTTCTGCTCATGCAGCTGCATTTAAAAGTTAGTTTTTTTTACAGTCTACCAATTTTTAAATAGAAACTCGTCCATGGATTAGGACTTGTATAAGAGAAATGATTTTAGGTCAGATTTGAAACTTGCTTTGCTAACTGTCAGATATGTTATTGGGAAAATTATCAAAAACTTTTGTTGTTGCATATTGAACTCCTTTCCGAGCCACTCACAGCTTTAACAATGATTAATGAAGGTCATTGTGTTCCTCTAGTGTTGTAGAGGAATCACTATTCTCAAACTGAGATGGATTATTTATGGGGAATTTCACTAGCGAATATCCACAGAGTTGACGAATTCGCATGGGTGATTCACGTGAAACGGTTTCTCGACAGGAACTAAGACTTTGAATGGTAGTTGGGGCTAGACGCTTGGGATATTCCACTACGAAAATCGTTAGGGAATTCAGTATTCCGAGATCCACAGTGTCAATAGTGTGCCGAAATTACCAAATTTCGACTATTCTTCCAAGTCCTTTTCCAATTCTGACAGAATTATAATGTCATCGGTAGGCTGAAAAATTTTTATTTCTTGTCGCTGAACTTTAGTTTCCATTCCTAAGTTTGCCTTGCTTTCCTTTACTGTTTGTTCAACAAACAGACAGAATAATTTCGGGTACACATTTCAACCCTGCCTCACTCCATTCTCAACTATTGCTAGCCTTTCGTATTCTTCGAATCTTTGTATTTGCAGTCTGGTTTCTGTAAAAGTTGTAGGTAACTTCTCGCTACCTGTATTTTATCCCAACTGTTCTACTCAACACTGTCAAAAGTTTATTTCCTAGTCTACACAGGCTATAAACGCAAGCATGCCTTTCCCTAACCTACCTTCTAAATTAAATCGTTGGGTCAGTACTGTCTCGCTTGCTCCTACATTTCTCCAAAACCGAAAATGGTCTTCCGCAGGATCGGTTCTTAGCAATTTTTCTATTCTTCTCTAAATAATTCATGCCAGTATTTCTCAAACCATGACTTATTTAACTAATAGCTCGGTAAAATTCTTACCTGTTAGCAGCTGCCTTGTTTGGAATAGGAATTAGTACAGTTTTCTTGAAGTCTAACGGTATTGCGCCTGTCTCATATATCTTGCACGCCATGTGCCACCGTTTTGTCATGTCTGGCTCTCCGAAGCACCTCAATAATCTGAGGGAATGTCATCCATTACAGGAGCTTTGTTTCGACTTAGATCTTTCAGTGTTCGGAAAAATTCTTTTCGTGCTCCCATCCCAACTTCATCTATGTCCTCTACTCTTTCTGTAATACTGTTTTCCAGTTCAAGACGTTCTCTTCTCTGTGGAAGATAATGCTTGTTCGTGTGAACGAATCTCTTGTAGATGAAGATATTCACTATATGGACTGAATTCTAAACAGAGTGCTTGGGATGGATTGGGGAGAGGAAATACAGCCCATCAACCGCTAACAAGGTACTCGCGGACAGCACTGATTCAAATAGCTCTGAACACCATGGGACTTAACATCTGAGGTCATCAGTCCCCTAGAACTTAGAACTAAGTAAACCTAATTAACCTAAGGACGTCACACACATCCATGCCCGAGGCAGGATTCGAACCTGCGACCGTAGCGGTTGCTCGGCTCCAGACTGAAGCGCCCAGAGCCGCTCGGCCACACCGACCGGCGGGCAGCACTGACTTCGGAATAAAGTCGGCTAACGTTGGAGGTATTGGGCCAAGCATGAGTGGCAGCTAGAAGTAAGGGTATCATCTAGTAACTGAATTGTTTTTGAGAAAGAGGTTTTCTGGTTTCGTTAGTTTAAAATGGTTAATTTTATTATCTGAACTTTTATTATCAATGTTTTTTGCTAAAAAAAAAGGTTCAAATGGCTCTGAGCACTATGGGACTTAACATCTATGGTCATCAGTCCCCTAGAACTTAGAACTACTTAAACCTAACTAACCTAAGGACAGCACACAACACCCAGCCATCACGAGGCAGAGAAAATCCCTGACCCCGCCGGGAATCGAACCCGGGAACCCGGGCGTGGGAAGCGAGAACGCTACCGCACGACCACGAGATGCGGGCTTTTGCTAAAAGATTTGTAATCTAGTTTACATTAATCGATACCACTTTCGAAATTCTGTTACGGAAAAATGCTCTCATTTATTGACTAATTTTAACTTCTCCACAATAGTGTGCGTACCTCTCACCAGTGCTTGCGGAGTACAGATGTGGAAGAGAGTGCTGTAGAATATCAGTACATGATCCTTCGTTTAAAAACTGCAGCGTTCCTTTTTTAAGAAATATTAGCAAAGAGGGAATTGCAAATTTGAATCAGTCTACAAAGATTTACAAATTTTTCGAAAGTCCACTGCCGCGCGGTATTAGCCGAACGCTCTTGGGCGCTGCAGTCATGGACTGTGCGGCTGGTCCCGGAGGAGGTTCGAGTCCTCCTTCGAGCATGGGTATGTGTGTTTGTCCTTAGGATAATTTAGGTTAAGTAGTGTGTAAGCTTAGGGACTGATGACCTTAGCAGTTAAATCCCATAACATTTCACACACATTTGTACATTTTTCGAAAGTCCACTGGTTTCCTGATGAAGCATTATAGTGAACGACTGCCCTGATTATAGTATTACAGCTCGTCTCGAAGATCTTCTACTAGGAACTGTTAGGCAGAGCTTGTTAACGGACAAGTACTTATATTCGCGTGTGAAGCCCTCATGTAAATTGGCTGACGCCTTGCGTTGTTAAGAGGAAGGTGGGACGACACAGCACTTTGCGTCGTGAAACCTGCAGCGTGGACGCTCCTTTTATGAAGCCATAGTTGCGGGCCGATGACATTGTAATTCCGTCAGAGACAGCAAAGGACTTGGAAGAGCAGTTGAACGGAATGGACAGTGTCTTGAAAGGAGGATATAAGATGAACATCAACAAAAGCAAAACGAGGATAATGGAATGTAGTCGAATTAAGTCGGGTGATGCTGAGGGAATTAGATTAGGAAATGAGACACTTAAAGTAGTAAAGGAGTTCTGCTATTTGGGGAGCAAAATAACTGATGATGGTCGAAGTAGAGAAGATGTAAAATGTAGACTGGCAATGGCAAGGAAAGCGTTTCTGAAGAAGAGAAATTTGTTAACATCGAGTATAGATTTAAGTGTCAGGAAGTCGCTTCTGAAAGTATTTGTATGGAGTGTAGCCATGTATGGAAGTGAAACATGGACGATAAATAGTTTGGACAAGAAGAGAATAGGAGCTTTCGAAATGTGGTGCTACAGAAGAATGCTGAAGATTTGATGGGTTGATCACATAACTAATGATGAAGTATTGAATAGAATTGGGGAGAAGAGGAGTTTGTGGCACAACTTGACAAAAAGAAGGGACCAGTTAGTAGGACATGTTCTGAGGCATCAAGGGATCACAAATTTAGCACTGGAGGGCAGTGTGGAGGGTAAAAATCGTAGAGGGAGACCAAGAGATGAAGACACTAAGCAGATTCAGAACGATGTAGGTTGCAGTAGGTACTGGGAGATGAAGAAGCTTGCACAGGATAGGGTAGCACGGAGAGCTGCATCAAACCAGTCTCAGGACCGAAGACCACAACAACAGTTGCAAGACACACATCAGGCGATAGCGACGTGTTAACGAAATTCTTCGGGATACCTGCTGTTTTCAGGATATGCCTCGATGAGATGCAGTGGTTTCCATTTAAAAAAATTACAAAGCAGCTATAACTATGGAAAACATAAAACCATTGTCACTACAACAGAGTACGTTTTTAACGTAGTAGTGTTATGGAAACAACCAAAAGAGTTGAAAACTAGTGGATAGAATCCCAATTCGATTTTATTGGCTTTGCCCTCTTACTTAGCTTGCATTTATCACGAATCTCTCACCCAGGACAGAGTACAAAGCGGCTGGGGAAAAAAACCCTCAGCGGACTCTTGTATAACAGAAGGGTAAAAGAACGTACCTGCGAAACTAGAGACCAATGTACCTTACATCGGTTTGCTGCTGAATGCCTGAACATATTCTTAGATCGAATTATCATAAATATTCTTGAGACCGAGAAGCCTGTGTCCACGAATCTGCGTGGTTTCAGAATGCATTGCTCATGCGAAACTCAGATTGGCCTTTTCTCACATATACAGGGTGTAAATTTTAAGTTGGCGAAGCAGAATAACTCGAAAAATAAGCTTCACACGAAAAAATGTGTAGAATCCGAAGTTGATTATTTTCGAGGGGGACATCTGCTGGTGCTAAAATTAGCCCGTCACCCCAGCCCCCTTGGGTGGGGTGGGAGGAAACTTTAAAATTTCAAATGGGAACCCCTATTTTTATTGCAGAATCAGATTCTACATAAAAAACTACGTACATATTGTCTTAAACATTTGTTTTGATCCTTGGTAGTTGGCGCTGTAATTCAACAAAATCGATGTTCTCATTTTTGCGTGGAAAGTGGTTACGGATAAATAAGAAATACTAATTTACTTCGTAAATTTTGATTCGCTAAAACTAAAACTCTCCCCGTCTCCCCATTGGATGGGGTTTGAGAGAGAGGAATTAGGGTTTTACAAATGTTGACCCAAATATTAATTTTTTCTGCAGATTCGGATAAGTTTTGTTTGTTTCGTGGTCATGAGCCTCTCCCTCAAACCCCACCCTATGCGGAGAGAGGGAGAGTTTTAGTTTTAGCGAATCAAAATTTACGAAGTGAATAAGTATTTTTTATTTATCCGTAACCATTTTCCATGCAAAAATGAGAACATCGATTTTCTTGAATTACAGCGCCAGCTACCAAGAACCAAAACAAATGTTTAAGACAATATATACGTAGTTTTTTATGTAGAATCTGATTCCGCAATAAAAAATTGGGGTTCCCATTTGAAATTTTAAAGTTGCCTCCCGCCCCACGCCCAGGTAGCTGAGGTGGCGGGCTAATTTTAGCACCAGCAGATGTCTCCCTCTAAAATAATCAACTTTGGATTCTACACATTTTTTCGTGTGAAGCTTATTTTTCGAGTTATTCTGACTTGTCAACTTAAAATTTGCACCCTGTATACTGCGAACTATGTACGAAAGACAACAGGCAGAGTCCATATTTCTAGATTTTCGGAAAGCATTTGATACGATTCCCCACTGCAGACTGTTAACGAAGGTAAGAATATATGGAATAGGACCCATGTATGTGAGTGGCTCGAAGGCTTCTTAAGTAATAGAATCCATTATGTAGAATCCATTACGATGTCCCCGACGGAGAGTGTTCATCACAGACAAGGGTATCGTCAGGAGCGCCCCAGGGAAGTGTGATAGAACCGCTGTTGTTCAAATGTGTGTGAATTCCTGAGGGACCAAACTGCTGAGGTCATCGGTCCCTAGACTTACATACTATTTAAACTAACTTAACGCTAAGGACAACACTCACACCCACACCCATGCCCGAGGGAGGACTCGAACCTCCGTCGGGAGCGGCCACACGATTAGTGACATGGCGATGGCGCCTCTAACCGCGCGACCACTTCGCGCGGCGTCCCCCCCCCCCCCCCCCCCCCAACGCTGTTGTTCTCTATATACATAAATGATTTGGTGGACAGGGTGGGCAGGTATCTGGGTTGTTTGCTGATTTTGCTGTACTTGTAGTGGGACGCGAAATTGAAGCGTCACCCATCCACCAGTGTCAGCCCAGTTTGCAGGTGAATATAAGTTAATTTAGTGTTTTTTCTATGTATTTTTGTAATATTTTTTAATGGTTGTGAATTGTCTAAAGTTTTTGTATTTTTTTATGTTTCATGTACGGAGAGGGCGGCGCAACGAACGGAGACAGCATCTTCGCTGCCGCGACCAGAGAGAAAATTGCTGGCCACTATACGTCGCGGGTCGACAGCCAAAGAGCAACAGAAGATCCTGGAACCGAGTTGTTGCGTCGTGCTTCTAAAAATTGATAAATGAAAATATGTAATGTTTTTTACAACAATGATATCATAGGAAGTTTAATCTTATTGAAAATGTCAGTCCTATCTTGTCAAGGTTCTGGTTCACGTCTGTATGTAGGAAGACCTGGAATGGCGGTACCTGGAATGGCGGCATTCAGATTCACCCAGAAAAGTGAAGTTTAAGAAAACAATTTCTGTCCGGAAAATCATGTCCACAGTTTTTTGGGACAGGAAAGGATTATTGCTTGTGGAATTCCTCCCTCATAATGAGACAATCAATGCAGCAGCGGACGCTGTACCTGGACCGCGCGCGGGTCGCGGACCGCACCGACTCATAGGAAGCGCGTGAGGGAAGAGCGGGAGGGGGGGTTGGCCTATATATACATGGCGCCGGCCCACCGCTGGTCAGTACATCAGCGCACCTGATGATGGCAACGTGGTCGATTGCCGAAATATTGTGTCCTATGCATCCTCATACCATGCTGCTCACCCAAGATTTATTTCGCCATAAAATACGCCTGGAGAAATTGGAGAATCACATTCCCGTAATGGACTGGCCTGTACAGAGTCCTGACCTGAATCCTCTAGAACACCTTTGTGAAGTTTAGGAACGCCGACTTCGTGCCAAGCCTCACCAACCGACATCGATACCTCTCCCAGTGCAGCACTCCGTGAAGAATGGTCTGCCATTCTCCCAAAGAAACCTTCCAGCACCTTATTGAACGTATACCTGCGAGAGTGGAAGCTGTCATCAAGGTTAAGGGTGGGCCAACACCATATTGAATTCCAACATTATCGATGGAGGGCGCCACGAACTTGTAAGTCATTTTCAGACAAATGTCCGAATACTTTTGATCACATAGTGTGATTTATTTTTAGTTGTAGCACCGATTTCGGTCTGATACAATTTTCTAGTACCTGTTTTACAACGTCACTGAGGTTGGAAAACTTTCATTCAGAAAGAATATCTAAAAACTGTAGGTAGTGTCCAACCAAAATCCTGCCACTGGACTGCCACAGGGTATAGCGTGACTCGGCCCACCAAATCAATTGTTAGGAGTCATACACTGTCCAGTCGTTCTGTGCACCACCTCAGGCGTCGCTTAGCATTGACTACAGAAATGCGTGTCGTGTGAGGAGCTGCTTGTACTCCATTCTTTTTAACTCCCTACGCACAGTCATTATGCTAGCTGGACTGCTGGCGGCACTTTGGAACTCATGAGTGACTCCTTCCGTTGATTTCATGCGATATTTACGACCATTCTCTGCAATGCTTGAAGGTTCCTGTCTTGCCTGGTGTTAGTTTAGCTTTGGTTGTTCCTTCGCGTTTCCACTTGAAAATCGCATCACCAACAATCGACTTGGGCAACTTCAGAAGCCTCGAAATATCATTGAAGGATTTGGTACTTAGAGAACATACAATATCTACACCACATTCGACGTCTCAGCTCTCCTAACCAATCCATTCTGCTGTTATTGCTTCTCTACTTACAAAACAATATTTCCCGCCTCCTTTTATACCGGCCTCTCGTGACGTCCAGAGGTCAATTCCGCGTTACATATGAGTGTCCGGATACATTTGATGATATAATGTATATCTTCTTTCTTTCTTCCTGTAAGTTAGTGACTAACAAATAAGGATTGGTAACGAATAAATGTTTTATGTATTTGAAACTTCATCGTTGATCTGCAGAAACGGTTAGGTTCATCTACTTACGCTACTAGGGTTATTGCAAATTTTCGTGATAAACATATCAGTAAATTAGCCTATTATGCCTATTTTCATTCACTGCTTTTATATGGCATGATATTTTGGGGCTAATTCGTCATTAAGAGAGAAAGTATTCATTGCACAAAAGCGTGTAATCAGAATAATAGCTGGAGCCCACCCAAGATCACCTTGAAGACATTTATTTAAGGAACTTGGGATATTCAAGGTACCTTCGCAATACAAATATTCACTTATGAAATGTGTCATTAACAACACATCCCATTTCCAAAATAACAGCGAAGTGCATAGCTACAACACTAGAAGAAACGATGATATTCACTGTTCTGGATTAAATCTCACTTTTGCACAGAACGGGCTGAATTATGCTGCCACAAAAATCTTTGGTCGTTTGCCAAATAGTATTAAAAGTCTGACAGGTAGCCAACTAACATTTAAAAGCAAATTAAAATAATTTCTGAATGACAACTCCTTCTACTTAATAGATGAATTCTTAGATATGACGCAGTAGCTGTAAAAAAAATTAATTAATTAATTTGTGTAAAGAAAACTTATGTTAAACTGACACGTTCCACATCATTACGAAATGTCGTATTCTTCGTGATCTATGGAACAAGGATTAATGTATATATGTATGTATGTATGTATGTACTATAAACTAACAGATTTTAAAACAGTTCTTTTTTTGGACACAAACAATATTATATTTTTACATTACCCATTTGAACTGTTTCAAACGGTCATCTTCATACCAGTGTTTAGCATGGCTGTCTCACAAGAAACGCCTTGGGTGCGAGATCGAAAGTTCATTCTTTAGTGAGGCTCATTTCAAAGTGTCGTGTTAATAAATATGACAGGCAAAATATTAGCTGCTAATGACTCAGCATGTGCCTCAGGAGGGCCAAAGTAAATGAGTGTCCGGGAGGCGCAGAGATTGGCATTCCATGGGATGCGTGTATTACACTCCGCAAAACGGACATCGTCGACATTCAAGAAATGTTCAAAACAATTTGCACCATGAACACCGAATGAAAAATGGCGAACCACACTGATCACAGAGTTTCGCATCATCAAGATCGAATGGCCTCGGGATTTACAAACCACGCTTGACGTTCAACTAGGTATCCACTCTTAAAGAATGCATCAGAATCATATTGGTGTGTCCGGGTGATGAGAACTGATGGAAAGCGATGGCATGCAACCGAATGCTAAACAGTCTGTCGTCGAGCTTATTGTGCAACTGGCTATACTTTAAGGCGTAGCTGCAAATAGTCCGATAATACACACATCAAAATAAGTTTTGCATCACCCTGGTTCCCAGAACTTCTGAAGATAGACGTTGACTGTGGATATTGCATCACAGACACAATCTCTTTCACTGTTCAGCGATGTCACTAAACCCGCCCAAAGATGTAAACAACCATGCATGAGCAGTGGCTTTTAGATGGAGGGGGTCCGACAGGCGATCAGTTCCAGTCATTCCACCAGCAAGGAGGTATACGGCTCGTATTTTCTGTAGTTCAACCATGCCTAGACGGTCAATACCGCGGTTAGATCACGTCCGCATAGTTACTTTGTGCCAGGAAGGGCTCTCAACAAGGGAAGTGTCCAGGCTTCTCGGAGTGAACCACAGCGATGTTGTTCGGACATGGGGATAGAGAGAGACAGGAACTGCCGATGACATGCCTCTCTCAGGCCGCCCAAGGGCTGCTAGAGCAGTGGATGATCGCTACCTATGGATTAGGGTTCGGAGGGAGCCTGACAGCAACGCCATCATATTGAATAATGCTTTTCGTGTAGCCACAGGACGTCGTGTTACGACTCAAACTGTGTGCAATAGGCTGTATGATGCGCAACTTCACTCCCGACGTCCATGGCGAGGTCCATCTTTGCAACCACGACATCATGCAGTGAGGTGCAGAAGGGCTCAACAACATGCCGAATGGACCGCTCAGATTGGCATCACGTTCTCTTCACTGATGAGTGTCGCATATACCTTCAACCAGACAATCTTCGGAGACGTGTTTGGAGGCAGCTCAGTCAGGCTGAACGCCTTAGACACACTGTCCAGCGAGTGCAGCAAGGTGGAGGTTCCCTTCTGTTTTGGGGTGGCATAATGTGGGGCCGACATACGCCGCGGGTGGTCGTGGAAGGCGCCGTAACGGCTGTACGATACGTGAATGCCATCCTCCGATCGATAGTTCAACCATATGACAGCATATTGGCGAGGCATTCGTCTTCATGAACGACAATTCGCGCCTCCACCGTGCACATCTTGTGAATGACTTCCTTCGGATAACGACATCGCTCGATTAGAGTGGTCAGCATGTTCTTCAGACATGAATCCTAACGAACATGCCTGGTACAGATTGAAAACGGCTGTTTATGGACGACGTGACCCACCAACCACCCTGACGGATCTGCACCGAATCGCCGTTGAGGAGTGGGACAATCAGGACCAATAGTGCCTTGATGAACTTGTGGATAGTATACGAATGTATACAAATGTATACAAATGCCAGAGCACGTGCTTCTGGGTGTTACAGGTACCGGTGTGTGCAGCAATGTGGACCAATTCCTCTGAAGGTCTCGCTGTATGGTGGTACAACACGCAATGTGTGGTTTTCATGAGCAATAAAAAGGACAGAAATGATGTTTATTTTGATCTCTATTCCAGTTTTCTGTACGGGAACCGGAACTCTCAGAACCGAGGCGACGTAAACATTTTTTGATGTGTGTATGTTTACAGGCACGAAAAAAAGAAACATCCAGAGGCTGCATTTGTCCAGTGGTTCTAGATGATATGAAATGCAATGTCACACATCTTTCAGGAGGGATCGTTTGCGTTAAAGGGGCATGATTTTTATATGAAGCCCAGGAATCAAGCCAAAGAAAGTTCTTTTCACCAGCTATTGGCCAAAAGCAGTGCTCATACCATAGCTGTGGTTCTCTTACACTCATTTTCCCTATCGTGCTTGCTGTGACGTAAATATTACCTAATGCGCTTGCAAGATCACGCATAAAAGAAAGAATCGTAGGAGGCAGAGCATCTCCAACGTCTCGTACCACAATAAATAACTTTCCAGCCAATCTACCACCCACATTAACAGTCGGTATAATTGTATTCGAATGCGTTAAGGCACTGACGTTAGTTGATATTGATACAACTCTTTAGGTACCACTAGTTCCCAGGTTTCCTTTGATATGCATTTCCTCTTAAAAATCCCGATTGGTTGAAATTGAAAACAAATACCTTGGCAATGGGGTAAGTTTGTTTATCTCATCTACAAATTTTTGGGCCGATTCCGCAGTTTCGTCAAGTTGACCCTTTGTTTGAAATTTCATTATCCGACGCCTTCCAATTCTGTAGCACTGCTTATAGTTATGCAACTATCCACTGCTTCTCTTGAAATCACTGTTATCTATGTCACGCTCAGTTTGATGCATATAACGCAGTAGATCACTATCATGCACATCCTGTAAATTGTATCGAGCATCCCTGAAACGCGCAAACACCAGTTTTTGTAACAAGTGCGCCTTATTCTCCCTTAAATATCAGTAGTTTCTCTTATGCACTACACGGTCACATTGCTGCAGACTTATCTGAAATCTGGTCATAATTTTTTTTACTATGCTGCAGATGATCTTCAATGTACGTAACGAAACCCTGTCCTTGGACAAAGATTGTTCTTTACTACGTTTCACTGGAGACAGAATTTGTGGCTCCCTGTCCGACAAGGATAATGAACTACATTGCTCGAGACCTGTTTCAATATCACTTTCACTTGTTAAGCCCGTATCTTCATCGTTGTAGTCCTCACGTAGATTGTCCGCACAGTCGAGCGTATACGATACCACACCATTCCACTGACCCATTTGCAGAAACGCTAATATTACATTCGCCATTTCTTTCTCAGTCTGCGAAGTTCCGAGGGTTCCTTTCTGACGAAATGTCAACGTCGGCAACTGTAGTTGCAGATACAATGCAAAGTTCGCTTTGTTTATCGTTGCCATTTGTCTGCTTTGTATCAACACCACTAGCACTGTTGTGAGATACCCGTAGAGTAAGCGGTTCAACTATGCTCCGTAGCCTCACGCTGTGCTCACCACTGGATAGCTGCAGTCCCGCCCCCCGTTGCCATTAGCAGCCAATATTTTGGTTGCATGGAATACACACTTCATAGCACTGATAAATCTAATAATATTATACAAGGCGAATCACCTAAAGCTTACACCGCAAATACTGTGGAAATGGAAAGTGCTACTGATGTGCGGTTTCCGCAGAGTGGATTGGTAGTCAGGATCTCGTATTGTTAGCCAATAAATATACTGTAATAATACTTAGAAAGTGTATTTTTTGTGCAGGCATACACCTTTCTAAATGAACAACACCTAGTTTAACAAACTAAAAGTAGGGTAAATTAAAATGTCAGTGGTTGCGAGTCGTGTATGAGGTATCATATTTTGAAAAGTTTCTCCACCGACACTTGTTGGTGCCATTCAGCTTGCCTAGTTGCGTGATACGATGTTGTTATATTTGTCTCCAGTGTGTTTCTGTGTTCCTTGAGTGCACTGCAACTTGGTAATCAGTGTGTGACAGTCCAAGCAGTAGGTCGTGAGTGGACGATGGTGTTTACCAATGCACAGCAAGCGGACATGCTCGTGGTGTACGGAGAGCGTAGGAAGAATGCAGTTGGTTTTTGTACGGTGTATGTGGCATGCTATCTCAATAGACGTCAACCATGTCGACAATTATTTATTAAAATCTGCAACCAATTACGTGAAACTGGTAGTGCAACATCTAGACAAAGTAACAGAAGGAAAGAAGTGACGTCAGAAGAGGGGGAAATTCTTGCAGCTGTTGCAGTTGATCCGCACGTTAGTTCCCGCGCAAACGCACGAGGAAGTATCATGGGTCAGGAAAGTGTCCTTCGCATTCTCCATCGACATAGGTTCCATCCGTGTAACATTTCGCTCCGTCAAGAGCCGCATGGAAACGATTATGAGAATCGTGTTAACTTCTGTACATGCGCACTAAGACAGGATACTCCAGATGTATCATGTATCTTGGTAGTGATGAAACCACATTTACCAATTACGGCCTCGTCATCGCTGAAATATGCACTATTTGGTTGTTGACAATCCCCGTTGGTTCAGTCAGGTGGAACATCAGTGTCCATGGAGTGTAAACGTGTGATGTGGGGTAGCGAACCATCACCTCATAGGCCAGTGTTTCATAGACGGAACACTGAACGCGCACGAATGCTAGGAGACGTTCCTCTGCAGACTATAGGGGAACCTGTGGCACCAATATGATGACTGCCGAGCCCACAGTGTACGAAGTACTACAGCAAGTCTGCCCGAACTGTTTCCAAATCGTTGGAATGGACGCAGAGGACCTGTATCTCGGCCGGCCCGTTCCCAGGTTTGACTGTCTTCTATGGGGATAGCTGAAAGACGCTGTCTACAAGGACATACCAACTACACTCGATGATTTGCAAAGCCGTATTACTGCAACCTGTTCAGATATCTCCACTGAAATGCTAGCAGGTTTGCAACAGTCATTCCATACCAGGCTGGAAGCGTGTATTGCCGCTACGCGTGGTCGTTTTTAGCACAACCTGTGACGGTCAGTTGTCTCGTTACAAGTCAGAATCCACATAAGTAGTGTATGCACTTGTGTTGTTCTTTAGCGTGTGCTGCCACAGGCGTCTTACAAGATTCAATGTGGGAACTTTGCAAAATACGATATTTCGTAAACGTCTCGCACTAGAATCTTGCAACAAAAACCACTGACATTCTAATTTACCCTACTTTTAGTCTATTAAAAAAGGTTTACATTTAAAAAGTGTATGTTTGCATAAAAAATACACTTTCTAAGTATTATTACAATCTGTTAATTGACTGACAATACGGGCCTCTGAATACCAGTCCACTCTGTGAAAACCGCACATCAATAGCACTTTCCATTTCCGCAATATTTGCGGTGTAGGTTTTAGGTGGTTCACCCTGTACATTAAATACACTGTTTCAGAATAAAAATCTTCTTTATTCTGAAGTCTTTGAAGGAAACAAAATGTACCTGTTTCATAAGATTGGAGTAACGCATGCATCTGAATATCATCTACATTCCCAGAGAAATAATCTAATCACTAATAACTAGATGGAAAAGTGAAAGTGCATCTACACCGTTATTGAACAAGTCCTTAAAATACACATTAGAAGGGCATTCTAAGGGCTGAAGCTTTCCACGTGTTTCGAAATGAAGGAGGTTTAAGGTTTACAATAACATCTCGTCGGTAACGAGGTCGTTAGAAGGGAGAACAAGCTCTTTCACTTCAGAGAAACCATCACATTTTTCATCACAAATAATGTAGGAATCGTAAAGCGAAAACGTAAATTTGAACAGACAGGCACGCAATTGCGAACCTCTTTCCAGAAAGAGAGTCCACTTTGCCGGTCGCTGCGCCACCATGCTGGGCAAGCCGTGATATTGGTAGGATCAGAGCTCAAGACAAGGAGGGTCTTTATTTTAATCTCCTAGGCCCAAGACAAATTGTTCAAATGGCTCTAAGCACTATGGGACTTAACATCTGAGGTCATCAGTCCCCTAGAGGTAGAACTACTTAAACCTAAATAACCTAAGGACATCACACACATCCATGCCCGGGGCAGGATTCGAACCTGCGACCGTACCAGCAGCGCCGTTCCGGACTGAAGCGCCTAGAACCGCTCGGCCACAGCGGCCTACTAGGCCCAAGACACTTTGCCGTAGACTGTAGAGGTAATTGTTCTTCCACGTTCTGCAATTATGAAAACTGACGTATAACGTAGATATTTGGTTAGCAACCGAGTAAATAGGATTGCAGTAGGTAAACATCCCATTTTTTTGTGAAAAAAGCAGGAAAAGTTATTAGGACACATACAAGTCGAGTGTGTTAAATAAATACAGAAGTATCTAAACAATAAATATGGAGGGGTGGCCCATTCGGGGAGGAAGGGGTCCCCCCACCGACGTAGAGTTACACAATCGAGAATTACAGGAGCGTAGGCTCACCTGAACATCAGTATGGATATCGAGCAAGCGACGAATACTGCAGCAAAACGCTCATTGGAGCGGAAGGAAGAATTAATAAAAGAGAAGAGACGAGCAGTCACTATTCAACAACACCAGCAACAAATAACAAAGGAGGTAAGGAACTCGACAGCGTTCATCCTAGGTATATCTGACAATTTTAATTTAAATGAAGGATTTAGTTCCCTTCTCCGCAGGGGGACTTTGAGGACGACATTGGGTGGTAACTCAATTAGCACAAATCTTTACGCAAATCAAATGGTTCAAATGGCTCTGAGCACTATGGGACTTGACATTTGAGGTCATCAGTCCCCTAGAACTTAGAACTACTTAAACCTAACTAACCTAAGGACATCACACACATCCATGCCCGAGGCAAGATTCGAACCTGCGACCGTAACGGTCGCGCGGTTGCAGACTGTAGCGCCCAGAACCGCACGTCCACTCTGGCCGGCTAAGGGAAAATCCTTCGCAAACAAATGTAGAGCTAATATTTGATCAAAACAAAACTAACAGATATCATAGTGATGCAGTAGGTCCATTTTAAGTATTTGTTGAGGGACTTAATGTGTGCAAATACCGCCCCATGGCCTTGGGAAAATGCTATTTACCTCAGATTTTGAGTACAAGCAGAAAATCTCAAATCTCAAGGTTGTGGGCAAAAACAGAATTTGGATTGATTTATCAACAAGAGAGACTGTAAACAAGTTTGTGGAGGACAACCCGCTACATCAGAAAAAAATGGTAGCATACATATCAAACTACAGAACACATCGGCAACGAGTTATTTGAAATGCAGATCCCGAGTTAACGCCATTCAATCCACAATTACATTCACCCTTGTACGCAGAATCATCAAGAGAACAAGTAATTTAGAAAAACGAATTACATACGCTAGGAAACGTGTGTAGTCACATTCGTATCGCAGTTCCTGCCAGAATTTGTGACAGTATACGACATGAAGTGTATGTTACACCGTACATACCACTGGTGAGGCAGCGCTTTAAATGCCTTCGGTATGGCTATCTTCGTAATCAGTGTTAGTCACAGACTCGATGCAACTGATGTGGAGGGAACCATGAGACAGCTCAGTGGACAAGTGAAATAATGTGCTCCGTCCACTCTAAAAGGAAGAACACATCGAGTCTTGCCCAGTATATCTCAAACAACAAGAGGTTAAGAAGGCGTCAGCTATATACAATATATCCTTTAAGGAAGCTGTACAATATGTAAATCAAAGAACATACGCTGTTGTGGCAGGGAATCTTGGTACGAATAAATCGGAACGGGAGAAAGAGTTGTCCCCTGTAAAAAGTATTCAGGATAGATTCATGACAACTGTTAATCACAATAGGCTAAAACAAATAAAGAATACGTCAGCTCCACGTGCTCTTTTTGCAAATATAAATTTGCCAACGTCTCCTGTTAAAGAGAATCCATATGCACCACGACCACGTACTCCTGAACCACGACAGGCAATTATGTCAGGAGTGGAGGATAATAATACAGCGATAATCGATCTGATAACACTGTTTCCCTCATTAAAAAAAGATAGTTTGGATGAAGCTAATATATACAATATGGTTGCTTCGATAGCATCAAAAAAATAAATTAGGACAGAAATAGGTCATACTTACGCTCTACTCATATAAACAGAATAACGGATATTTTAAGTTCTCCAGTGTTCTTCCTTCTTTATACTAACGCCTACTCTGTCGCTGTTATAAGTGAAACCTGGATTAAAGTGAATATGTCTATTAGTTGTCGAGGTTATCAAGTAAAAAGATCGGATCGAGAGAATGGAAAAGATGGAGTAGCCATATTGGTTAGTACAAAGCTCAACCATAAACCAATTACCATGCCCCTACCTAACCTTGACTTTCAAGCAATAGCAGTAGAAGCAAGTACTAACAAATGCCGATTCTCTATTGCATCTGCACATTGTCCCACGACATGTAGGAATTTCGAACAACACACGCACACAATGTTGCAACATCTACCAAAACCCTTCCTAGTCCGTGCCCACCACACAGCATGGGGCTGTCGTATGAATGATAAAGCAGGGGAGTACATAATGTCTTGCATTGATGAGTATAACACTATCATATACTATATGATCAAAAGTATCCGGACACCTGGCTGAAAATGTCTTCCAAGTTCGGGGCGCCCTCCATTGGTAATACTGGAATTCAATATGGCGTTGGCACACCCTTAACCTTGATGACAACTTCCACTCTAGCAAGTATACATTCAATCAGGTGCTGGAAGGTTTCTTGGGAAATGGCAGCACATTCTTCACGGAGTGCTGCACAGAGGAAAACATCCCAAAGGTGTTCTGTATGATTCAGGTCAGGACTCTGCGCAGGCCAGTCCATTATAAGGATGTTATTGTCATGTAACCACTTCGCCACAGGCCGTGCATTATCGTGTTGAAATATGCAGTCGCCATCCCCGAATTGCTCTTCAATAGTGGAAGCAAGAAGGTGCTTAAAACATCGATGTAGGTCTGTGCTGTGGTAGTGCCCCGCAAAACAACAAGGGGTGCAAGCCCTCTCCATGAAAAACACGACCACACCATAACACCACCGCCTCCGAATTTTACTGTTGGCATTACACACGCTAGCAGATGATTCGTCACTCCACACAACGTTTTTCCACAGTTAAATCATCCTATGTGTACGCTCCTTACACCAAGCGAGGCGTCGTTTGGCATTTACTGGCGTGATGTGTGGCTTATGAGCAGCCGCTCGACCATGAAATCCAAGTTTTCTCACCTCCCGCCTAACTGTCATAGTACTTGCAGTGGATCCTGATGCAGTTTGGAATTCGTGTGTGATGGTCTGGATAGATGTCTGCCTGTTACACATTACGACCCTCTTCAACTGTCGGTTGTCTCTGTCAGTCAACCGACGAGGTCAGCCTGAGCGCTTTTGTGCTGTACGTGTCCCTTCACGTTTCCACTTCACTATCACATCGGAAACAGTGGACCTAGGGACTTTTAGGAGCGTGGAAATCTCGCGTACAGACATAAGACACAAGTGACACGCCATCACATGACCACGTTCTAATCAATAGAAAATAAATAGAAAAAAACCAACCTCCACACAGGGCCTATGTACAGCTACAGAACAGCATATACCATGCCTCAAATGAATACATCCCAAAACGACTTTTACCAAGAAAAGAAAAACGACCGGGTAATACATGGCGGAATGCAAGAAAGCGATACAAGGCAGAAGGGCTGCGTTATGAGAAAAAGTTGAACAGCCTAACGTGAACAGCTTTTTGTTCTGCAAATAAACTGCAGCTAGAACCAAGAAAAAATTGCAATAGTTTGACCAAGAATACTAAATTATCAGAGATATGGCAGAAGGTCAACAGATTGAGGAATATCGTCCCTGCAGCCAATAATATACAACCATATGAGTGGATAGAAGGATTCAATGACCTTATTGCTCCACCAAGTGTTCACAATAAGCTAATCAGGAGAGAAAGGGAAACTGCTGCAACTCTACATATGCTAACTACCACAGTTCAGTATTGACGAGTTGACATCAGTCATTAAACACTGCTCCAGGAATGTGTCAAATCACATATTCCACGATACAAAATATGCCTGACAATGCTGCAGAATTACTTCTTCAAATCTATAATGCAATTTGAAATGCACCAAGAATTGGTCCCAGAATGGAAGACCATATAAAAAAGGAAAAGATCCATTATTATTCACTTCACAGACCGATTGTATTGTCATCATGTAATGCTAAAACATTGAAAAAACTAATAAAAACGCGATTGGAATGGTGGGTAGAATCTTCATATTTACTATTTGGATCGCAATTCGTGTTCCGCAGAGGTAGAAGCTGCATGGACAACATTTCAGTATTAGTTTGCTCCGTGTTAGCTGGCTTTGGTGAGAGCAAATACACAGTAGCACTATTTTCGGATATTGCAAAAACATTTGATAATATTCAGACAAATATACTATTAGGAGGTAAACAAACGGAAGTGGTACAAGAAAGGGAAAGATACAGATGAGAAATTTTAGGATTAAGTGAAATAAGAATAACTGGATTTGGAGAAAGAAGAATAAAAGAAGGGCGTAGCCTCCTCTATTCAGGAATGAAGGATGAAACCCATAGTGAAGAAGTGACATTAATACTAGATTGGAGAGCAAAGCAGCCTTTGACAGAGTGGCATCCAATTACAGAGAGAATCACAGCCGCTCGCTTTGCAACGAGGGTAAGACCAGTGACCATTGTACAATGTTGCGCACCAACAGAAGTGTCTGAGGATGAAGAGAAAGACAAGTTTTATGCAAAAAGTGTCGAATAAGAGATATCCTCCTGCTGATGGGTGGCTTTAATGCAAAAATTGGCAATGAAAACCTTGAGATAGACCAGATTATCGGGCAACATGGATTGGGAACCCGAAATGGCAATGGAGAACGTCTCGTAGACTTGTGCGGCATGTTTAAACTGACCATTGGAGGTTCCATTTACCCCCGTAAGGGTATCATAAAGTGTCGTGCGTTTCACCAGACAGCAGAGCAGACAATCAGACGGACCACTTTGCAATTAGAGGGACCTGGCGAAAATAAAAGGAATAAAAGAGGAGCAGATGTCGGTCGCGACCACCGCCGTATGCTAGCAACAGCCCGTCTAAAAATAACTGCACACAAGAGGCATTGCAGGCAGAAGAGGATTAATTTTAAATTGGAAAGTTGGACAATACAAAAGTACGATAGGAGTTCTCGATCCAGCGAAGTCGTTTTGGAGTGTTCAGCAGGGGAATCGAAGAGAATGACATTGAGGGTCAAGGGGATGCAGTGAAAACGACCTATGCACAGCCAGCTGAAGAAATTCTTGGAACAAAAGACCACGGCAGACAAAACTGGATCTCTGGCCATACTTGGGATGCAATATAGCAGAGGAGGAAGGCAAAACTCTGGATAAATTGCGCACAGGTAAGGGAAGTAAAAGAACAGATCCAACGGGAACTCTGCATATCAAATAGGATGGTGAAGAAGAGTTTCAGAAGAGATAAGGGAACCTTCATCAATAATCTCTCAGCTAAGGTAGAGGCAGCAGCTAACAGAGGCGATAACAAGACACTGTATAACGTCACAAGGAATCTGTCAAATAAGAAATTTACGGGTGATATGCCCTCAAGGATAAGCAAGGAAAACTACTCACAAATGTAGAAGACCAAGCGCAGAGGTGGAAACATTTTGAGATCGTTCTGAACCGTGAAATTACAGATGACAATGTAACTCAACTGAATGTGGATGGCGAAGAACTCTCACAAGATATGTTGATTAACGTAGAGCCGCCATCCAAGAATAAATCGCGAAAGCAATCCAACAAAAAAAAAAAAATGAATAAATAAATAAACAAATTGAAAAGCTCCGGGCTTGGACAATATCAATCCAGAGTTACTTAAGTTGATCCCTCTATAACAGCAGAAATTTTACATCCACTCCTGACAGCCGTATGGATGAATGAAAAAGTACCGAATGATTCGAACAGAGGCTTTTCCACCAAGCTCCCCAAGAAAGGGGACCTATCGGTCTGTGACAGTTAGAGAGGCCTCACTCTGCTGTCAGTCCCGAGCAAGAACCTCTCGCGCCGCGCGGGATTAGCCGAGCGGTCTAAAGACGCTGCTGCCATGGACTGTGTGGTCCCGGCGGAAGTTCGAGTCCTCCCTCGGGCATGGGTGTGTGTGTTTGTCCATAGGATAATTTAGGTTAAGTAGTGTGTAAGCTTAGGGACTGATGACCTTAGCAGTTAAGTCCCATGAGATTTCACACTCATTTGAACATTTTTTTTTTTGAACCTCTCGCGAAAAATCATATACAGGATAAAAGCATATGTAGATAAGAAAGTAAGAAGAGAACAACCAGGATTCAGGGAAGGTCGCTCTTGCACTGGCCAGATAAACACCTTGAGAATAATAGCTGAACATTCATATGAATACCTGTCACCGCCTTAGGTGTTGTTTGTAGACTTTGAAAAGGCCTTCGACGGTATAACTGGAACAAAAACATGTTCAGTGCAGACTTTTGGAATTCCCAAGATAAATAATTGCTCTTCTCAAGTACATGTACCAAAACTACACGTGCCAGGTTCAACCTTAAGATCTGGTTTCAGATACAGTAGCAGTGAAAACAGAGTTAAGCAAGGCTGCTTGCTCTCACCGATACTATTTAACGTAGTACTGGATCTTGTAAGGGTGCAAGCAATGGATAAACTTAGAGGAATAAAATGGAGCAATGGAACACATGTAGAAAACCTAAATTATGCAGATGACCTTTGCCTTCTATCCCACAGCCTCAAAGGCATGAAAGAGAAACTAGAAGATTTGAAATTTGCGGCGAAGAAAGTCGGTTTGAAAATTAATGCCCAAAAAAACAAAAGACTTGCGGGCAAATGATAACAACACGGCAGAGCTTAAGCTTGGGAGACAGGTAATCGAAAAGGTGGATAAGTTTTGCTACCTTGGAAGCCTGATTACACCATATGGTGGTGCAACAGAGGACATAACAGCGGCATCAACAAAACCAAAGGCGCTTTTACAATTATCCACTCTGTATGGAGATCGAAGGAAATAACACTGAGGACCAAACTGCGGATATCTGAAAGTAATGTAAAATCTGTGCTTGTGTATGGATGTGAAACATGGAAAGTGACAATGCAGCTAATCCACAAGCTGCAGAAATTCAACAGATGTCTGAGGAACATGCTGCGGATACGGTGGCCAAATGTCATCTATAAAGAAACACTCTGGGAAAGAACCAGCCAGAAGCCAATCGAGCTGCAAATAAGAAGCAGGAAATGGAGATGGTTAGGACATACACTTAAGAGACCAAATGAACAAATTGCGATGGAAGCACTTCATTGGATCCCGCAGGGACGACGGAGACGAGGCAGGGCCAAAATGACGTGGAGACGATCAGTTGAAGCAGAATAGGATGGGAAGAAGCGAAAATACTAGCAGAAGACAAAACAAGATGGCGATCCATTGTTGCCGCCCTATGCTCCAAAGAAGGAGTTAAAGGAATTCATAATAAATAAATAATAATGAACAATCTTACAACATCAATAAAAAACCTGTCGGTGGCTTTGTGGAAATGGCCTGACGAAAGGCACCTGAGAAATCTTCGGTAGTCATATTCACCAGGAATGGTTATACTAGACGATTTTTTCCAGCGTGCACAAACTCTGGGGACTGATCGATGAGGGGATAGAGATCAAAAAAGGTCTAATGAACTGATGTTCGGAAATGCGTAGTCTCCATGCTAGAGGCAATTTATTCAATCATACTTTGTTACTAAGACCGCGGTCTAATACACGCTGTACCATGCAACCACAGTTACAGTATGCATCGTTTCCTCCTAGTCGGTAGTACTGTTCTTCAGTCGTCTTGCCCTAGCGCCTTCATCTGCCATAGTAATTGGTAATGTTGTGTACGATTCACTTCTCTTGCTGACTGACCTTGTAGTGGATGCGATACAGCGTTGTACACAATGGTTCCGTATTCGAATCGAGAGCTTGCCGATATGGTGTTTGCTTACGGAAAGGCAAATGGCAACTGGAGGCGGCAGCAAGGTTATATCAGAAGACCTATCCCCGCCGACAACAACCACAGCCTTCAATGTTTGCAACAATGTTTCACCGTTTGTCTGAGACAGGGTCGTTCAGGAAGCAGGAAATCATGAAGGACGTACCCGAAATGTTCGGACACCAGAGTTGGAGGAAAATGTGATTAACACTGTGGAAGGCGACCGCCGTGTCAGTACCAGGTAGTTGGCCTGCCAATACATGGTAAGCCAGACGACCTTGTGGAACATTCTCCATAACAATTGTTACTACCCTTATCACTCACAGCGTGTGCAGGGCTTACTAGCGACAGACTTGCCACATCGGGAGCAGTTTTGTCCCTGGTTTCTTCACCAGGCAACCACGATTCCGGGATTTGTGTCATCCATCCTATTCACAGATGAGGCCACCTTTACGTGGAGTGGTATCTTCAACTTCCATAACAGTCATCTGCGGTACAGTATGCAGAACCCCCGTGGTATGGTGACAGCGAATCATCAGCATCGGTGCAGCCGGAATGTGTGGGCCGGATAATTGGCGACCGTATTTTGGGACCAATCTTCCTACCACGTCGCCTAACAGGCGGTAACTTGTGGGTGACTTTGCCTCCCCTGTGGGAAGAAGTGCCATTGGTGATTCGAAGGATTATGTGGCTGCTACTTGATGGTGCTCTAACCCACTTCGCTCTTAACGTCCGGACGCATCTCAATCGTGTATTCCCTGGTCGATGGATCGGACGAGGGCGACCTGTTGCATGGCCTGCTCATTCATCGCATCTCAACCCGTGCGATTTCTGGTTATGGGGCCATCTCAAAAGTATCGTCTACGCAGAGCCCATTCCAGATATGGAGGCACTGGAGCAGCGTATTCATGCTGCCTTTGACACTGTTCGCATACAGCCTGGCCGATCTGAACGTGAGACAGAACGTGCTACGGCGGGTACCGCATGTACTGAGGCACGAGGAAACCATTTTTAACACGTCTTTAACTGCGGCTACATGGTACAGCGCGTCCCAACGAGGCCTCAGCTAGATGTGGCAACCCTGGGTGTGGGTGCAGTCAGTAACGGAAAGGTAAGTCTAGGCGCGCACCGGCGATTTTCCGTCGCGCGATTTATTTGTCGCAAGAATGAAACACAGTGGCTCGAATAGGAGCGCGCGCACGTGCGACAAAAAAGTAGCGGCGATTTAAAAGACGCAACCGGCCCTATTTCACGCGCGACGCGATTGTCGCAGGTGTGGAATGATTCTCAGGCACTGGCATGGGCCCGCGCACACTAGCGATGCGATTTCTGTCAGTCGCTCGCGCTCTGTGTTACAAGTTCAGTGCGCCAGCAGCATGTCTGATAACGGGAGTTGCGCTACGGATAACATTGTAAGTTGTGTTGTCGACTCAGAAAGACTAATTGCAGAAGTAGAAAAGCGACCAGCTCTCTACAACAGGAAATTAAAAGAATACAGTGATCGCAATTTGAAAGAGAAACTATGGGGAGAAGTATGCTGCAGCCTAATTCGGAACTGACTGAACTGCCTGGACCAGAAAAGACTAACAAAGGTATTTCATGGTTCACTTATTTTATTCATTCATGTAGACATCACAGTTACAACAATTTAAATTTTTTCATATTGCCAAGATACTGATCCTTGTGAAGTCACAAAGTAGTTTGCAAAATAATCCCTTATCTGCATACCACATGCATCAGCTCTTATTCCTACAGGCTCACAGCCTTGCAGAAGGCATTTGTACGACTCGTCCTCAGTTCGTACACCGTCATTTCGTCTTACGAAATTATGCAGAATACATGCTTTTATGATTATGTTTTTGCAGTTTTCTCATGAAACAAGTTCGCCAGTTTCGACTTGCAGTAGTGATTTTCTTCTGATCAGTAATGTAAAATGGCAACAGCAATTGTTGAATGAAATGATTCTCTTGATGTATCTAATCAATAATGTAAAAGGGCAATAAAAACTGTTGAATGAAATAATGTGTGCTCACCTCAAAGTCACTGATAAGCGCTCCTCATGTGGTATACACTTCCTCCGTGTCGTATCTCGTTTTGTTACATTCGGTCCTACTGTCTGAAGCAGTGTATCAAAACTATTCTTACTCATTCGATAGTATTGAAAGAATTTATTTTGGTGATTTTGTAACTCTTTGTGTAATTTGTAAAACTGCCCTTTAACTAGTCTTTGACTTACAATCGGATGCACCCAGTAACGACATTGGCGCTGCTTTCTCGCTCTTCTTCGTAGTATAAGCGCCACCAAACAAGCTGTTTCGATGAAATCCATGCTGGTACTGAGAGTAGTTGCGATTTTTCTGCCACTGTGTGCGCACCACAATGTACTTCCGCGACAGCGATTGTTAAGTCGCGCCGACTGAAAAATCGCCTGTGCGCGCCTAGCCTTAGACTGCAGTCGCTGCAACAATGTATGACTGAATAAAAGGTCTCTAGCATGGAAACCATTCATTTCCGGACGTAAGTTCTTTATACCATTTTGTTCCGTATCCACTCATCGATCAATCCCTCGAGTTTGTATACGTTCAAAAAACTCACCCTGTATACCAAGATACTGTTTAATACAAGTAGACGATAAAGTAATATAAGGTAAAGCACTTATTCGGTTCTTAAGAATGACACTGGACAGCAAACTTATTTGGACGGCACACATTAAATGCTTAATATTATTCGATCACGTACTACAACATGATGGAGAGCACATCCTGCAGTGCTGCTGCTCCTATATCGCTCCCTAATTAGATCCAGATTCGATTATGCCTGTATATATTGTACTACGAACATACGACATGCAAAACGTTAGAGAAGCTGGATAGATTGCAGTACCGCTATATATGCACGTGCTGAGTAATGAAATCCACACCAACAAATGCAGTCCTGGTGGAAGCGCAAGAGATGCCCTCCATGTAAGAAAGAAGATGCACATGGAACGATGCATAGTAGAGAAATGACCATACTCACAGCATCCAATTCATCAGATTTTACGACTGTACTGTCCTCCTGCAGGAAATCGGGACAGAAAGCCTTTTGATTTCATTCCGGCATATAATGACTTGGCGGATGAGTGCAGCAAGTATATGACGGCCTATTTACCAATATGAGTAATTCATAATCAGGAGTCGATAGAGGGAAAGTCTGATTTCTTGGAGACAATTACAGCACGGCAAAGACAAATGGAGGAAACAAGACAATGGGTAATCTACATATACACAGATGGATCAAAGACAGCAGGAGAGGACAACACAGAATGTGTTATATTTAGTTCACAACTGCAGATGGCCCATAAGTATAAATTACCAGCAACTACTCCTACCTATATGGCCGAAACAATCGCAGTGTTAAAGTCGATACATGGTGTACGAGCGAGAAATACACATCCTATGTAATATTATCAGACTAGAAATGTGTACTTCAAACGATATCAAACTACTCCACGTTCGTTATTGGTATTATGAATGTCTCAGAAAGCAGAAACAAGTTGCCCTTATGTGTATGAAAGCCCATTGTGGAATCCCAAACAATGAAAAAGCAGATCAGTTGGCAAAGCAGGCTACGAGCAACGGGACACCAACAGACATAAAGCTTCCCTGTACGGAATATGGACAATTTATTCGGGAAATGGCATTCCAGTCCAGGCGAGAAGAATTGACTCAGAGCCCACGATACATAGGAGGTGACTATGCACAAATGCAACCACAAATTCCGAAACGACCTTGGTTTGAGTACGGTTGTGGACCCGACAAGCAACATGCTCATTGATTAGAATAAGGCTCAATCATGGGACATTTCCAGAGCATTTATATCGATTGCATATAAATCAAACACCAGCCTATGATTGTGACGATACTACACACGGAGACACGAACCATATATTATTTCAATACAGAAAATACAGTGAGGCGAGGAACAAGTTCATAGCATTTGTTATTCAAGAATATAATGCCGCAACCAATGTCAATCAAGTCTTTGCTATTTGAACCTAACATTAAAACCTACAAGAAGATAATTCAACTTATATGTAATGGACCGATAAGGATATAAAGTTTAATAGTCATCTGTAAGGAATAGGGAAAACCAACAAGTTACACTAAAAGAAGCGGATACTGAGTGAACGAAGATATTGTTATTACGCAGCAATGACTGAATGGTGTCCTTCGACCATAAATATAATAGACTGGCCCTGACGTCATTTTCGTGGCTCCAACATCTCTGGGCTAAAGTCACATGACTGTTGGCAAAACGTGGTTGTTTCGTGTTGCACTTATGGCTGTACTCAGCGTTTTGTCGGGGGAAATGGCATTACATTTCACGTATAAGTGTTTCTATGATAGTACAGATGCGTTTATTGAAATCTGCTGAAGTGATTTTTATGTTTTTTATACTTGAAATAGAGTATCACGTAAATCAAAGTGTTGAAAGTGATGGCTGTAAAGTCAGACTCATATTACATTTTGGAAAGTATCTGTGATAATTCGGTTACAGAAGTAAGTATAACTGTTTCTCGTTCCTACTCATAGGTTCCCTAAGGATGAAAACCGAAGGCACATTTGGATACAGGCCCTGAAACTTTAAGCCATCTGCCCATACGCGCCTTTTTGTATATACAAGTGAGATTATAATAAGGTAGAGCACCTATAGTCGACACATGAAGAGAATTTTTTTCTACCTTCTAATACTATTAAATAAATGTAGGCTCCAAAATTATTTTCTGAAACATCAAAGTCTCACCTTTCATCTAAAATATCATTTTTTTTCAAAACTGATAGTTTAAACTTTTGTAAAAATAGTAGGAACTGAACCTTTGAAGTGCACCTAAAATTGATACTCTAAAATGGACCTGCTCCTAAAGTCGACAATTTTGGCACCTATAGTTGACATAATTCCCATATCCCATTTTCTTTTATAAGTGACTAGAGCTCAAAACGCGGCGAATCCAATGTTTAAAGTTTTGACACGAGCACACTCTTACTGTTTAAAAGAATTTTAACGACATTTTACTTTAATTGATAGTTTATAGTAATTTCTTCCCGCTGCCCACCAGAGGGGCGTTCAATGTATTTGTTAGATTTTATAAATGGTACTGTGAACAAATCCAGGTCAAATGTAGTTCTGACATAATTTTTCGCAAATGAAAAAGCAATTTTTGTTGGAAGCGTTTGGCAGTCAATTCAGAAATGTGGGTAAAATACGATATAAACATAGGATGGCAGACCGCTGGTTTGAAATGCCGCCACGTTTTGCCAACAGTCACGTGGTTTATGTTGGAGCCACACCAGCCCTATAGCTTCTGCATAGCAAGGCCAGTCTACTAGTATCTATGGTCGAAGATGGTGTCTAAAAGTAAAAAAACACCTCTGCAAATCACAGTGTAAACAACACGTCGTGTACAAGACTTACTTCATTACCGTAGTTGTGAAAATTTACAAAATACGCCTCCTCGGACAGTGGAAGCGACGTGTCGTGGATGTGAAGTTCTTTTGTGATGATAAATTCGTGCGAACCGTACTGGTAAGTAAATTCGTTATATTCCAGATGCAAGCACAGAACAAAGCTTTTGAATTTAACAGCGGAAAATGGCTGAACCAATGAGAGAATTGTGCCCGATCACGACGGTACCAGTAGGAAGATACGTGGCAAAGTAATGAAATTAATTTCTCGCAAGATGTGGAGCGGAAATTTTAAATTGTAGCTGTGCTATGATGTCCCCAACGTAACTGTCACATCGGAAATCCGACGGTATTCCGAAAGAACTGCCAATACGACAATCGTTATTGTAAATGTCATTGCTGTTTGTTCCACAGTATTACGCTGTGCTACCTATTCCAACCAAACCACCACCTCGTAAATCGCTACATATTTAGAACAAAACAACACGCCAACACAACTTGATTATGCCTCCCTGCAAATCAAAATTATTGCATTTTTTATGAAATAATGTCTCAACAGATCCCATCTATAGTTCACATATTTTCCCCAAAGGCGCCGCATCCATAACGGCCCAAAACTAATTCGTACATTATCCGGAAGAGGCGCTGCCACAGTCGTTGTTATCGCTGCCAACTGTTACGTTCGGATGAATACCACAGTGAATACTAACCTTCAGCCAGCCACATATATTTCGTGTAATTATTGAAACTTGCAGAATAGCAAAATAAGTACGGAAAAACATCTTGTATCTGTCATTGCAATCGCCATAGATCTTCGAAACGTACGTGGAAGTAAACAATTATAAGTAATATATGGTTCGTCCGTTAAACAAGAGATTATGTAGGGTTGAACAATAAGGTCGCTGCTATTTACTAGCGTGATATTTGGTGAGAATGTTTAATTGTTGTTGACGTAATGTTACGCGCCACGTCCGAAATCTGCTTATTTGGTATTGAGGAATCGAGAGTCAAAGCAAAAGTCTTTACTGTGTCTGTCCGTTTCCCCGTCCTTCATTTACTCATCGCTCCTCACGTTAACTGAAAGTGCTTTCTGAATAAAAGAAATGTAGGATGGTCCCAGATAATTCTCTTTTAGATACCATGTAAAACTCAAAATACAGTTTCCGCTGCTTTTTATTGTATTCTTCGTTGCTTTTTGTGACGTTTCAGTCTTTCGCTGACTGTTTCCAATTTTTCGATAAAGCTTTAAATGTAAGGTATCTTTGCGTGGTAAGCTTCCTGTGGAAAGGCCTATAGCCGTTACAGTAAAGGAAACATGTAGTGTACAATATCTCTTCGGGAATTAGGTTATTGAAGGCGAAACATAGCTTGTTGAATACGATGAGTAGAATGAAGCGGCCGTGGCTTGCTTGAAGAATCATCTTTGAATTCGCTTGAAGTCGAAACACAGAGCTGAGTATGCCCAACATGGATTTGAAGAACGTCCATCCTGAATATGGATATATGAAGGGCTTATTTCAGTAGTGGTATAAGCCCATTTTTGTTCATTCTGAGAT
Source organism: Schistocerca cancellata (assembly GCF_023864275.1). Taxonomy (NCBI): domain Eukaryota; kingdom Metazoa; phylum Arthropoda; class Insecta; order Orthoptera; family Acrididae; genus Schistocerca; species Schistocerca cancellata. The sequence goes on along the minus strand of NC_064626.1, from coordinate 354,743,217 downwards.
ACAGAGTCCTATAATTATATACAGGTATACTTGAATATTTCTGACATCTCAACTGCAGATTTTTTACGCTCTTTTAACTTTAGGACTCTGTATCTCAGAATGAACAAAAATGGACTTGTACCACTATTGAAATAAGCCCTTCATATGATAGTAAAAATGAAAACAAGTGCCTCGATCTTTGATTGTGGTCACTGCAAAAATTTATTCCGAAACGTTGTAAGTAACCATTGGAATTAATTGTTGGAATTACGTAGGAGTTCGAAACACATGGTAAGCTTCTTGTCAGCAGTAAAAACTCCATAATATTAGTCAAGTACTAAGAAGCACTGACAATAAGAGGTGCCCAGAATATGAACTAGGTGGGAGAGGCCGAATATGAACTAGGTGGGAGAGGCCCTTGTATTAGTTTCGTTGGTAAGGGGAAGGGTGAAATAAACGAAGTAAAATGTCTTAAAAATAATATTTAAAAGTATTAAAAATTCTGTTTATTAATCACCAGACATACTAATGCTACTGCTTTACAAAAGGTACCTAATGCTCTGAACTTAATTAGAGCATAGTTTGAATGAAATTTGTTCATGTTATTTTACCCTCAGGCACGCAACCTTCAAACACGTGGAAATACCTGCCATATTCACATTTTTAGTATGGCAGTTTGACGTTGGGGATACCACGAGGAAAAAATCGCGAATGGAAGGTACGTTGCACTGGGTGATTTTAGAACCCAGGTCATTTGGCATTTTCAGATACAAGGAGAATAGCGACGAATAGTGAATTCATTTTGAGAATTCGCAACGAAAGTCTCAGGGTACACTTGCTTCTATTACATGTCCTGGATTTCTTCAAAACGAATTGCTATGTGTGTGTGTGGCAGAGCAGGATACGAATTATGTTTGTGAATATCACTTATTTCCTCGCCGGGTGCGCGCAACAATGGAGCCAAGACTTAGTTTCCTCTTGACAAATGTTAAGAAAAGTTAGTAGGAATTGATAAAACGTATTTTTTTTATAAAGCATGACACTCGTTTCAGTTCCCAAATGTCGTTGATTTTTAATAAGGAATGAAATTGTATTTTAGATCCAGAAATATTATAGGATCAGCCAGCGTTCGAATGCAATTGTTGAGCTCTCAAAAATGCCAGTGAATCATGCAGTGCTAATAGTGAGCATACCGCTATTGAAGACTGCAGCCGTCGGAATCGCTGCACCAGCCAAGGCACTGACAGATCCGCGCAACACACGCACACCTGTACTTACAACTACACGCTCCCGTAGCGCACAGCGTACTGCGCTGCTGCCAGGAAGCGGCGCGTTAACTCCACTTCCGGCGTTCGCCGCTTGGGTGCGCAGGGGTCGCGCCGAGGCGAGCGCAGCCGCCGCCATTGCACGTCGCGCCGCGTCGGACACGGGAAATTGTCGTTATCGCTCCGAACAGCCCTACATGGCCTTGCCGTTTGATAGTTGCCATTAGCGAAGCCCCACCGTGCATTGGCGCCACGCCAATTTCTCTCGCCCAGCTGAAGCAGATGGTGGAAAACTTACTGGACATCTTTTACCTCTTACCAAGTCACATATTTTGACATGGAACGAGCCGTACACGGGATAAAGATTGATTTTGGAAATATGAAATCTTCTTTTTCTTGTAGAACCCAACAAACTGCAGTTCTGCACTTCAGCCTATGAGTTTCATATCTGTTCCCAATAAGACTGTAGGAATCACCATACCACAACCCAATAGATCTATCATCATACAGTACACCTACTACTGCAATTTTTAAGGCCAGCTTTTCAAGTGACAACGGGATCCTGCACCTTACACACCCTATTTCCCATCAAAAACCCAAAGAAAGACTGTAGTAAACCAGACTTGGTTGACTGTGAGTGTCACAGTCTTAAGTCTAGCTTGCTACAACCTTCCCCCGTGTGTATCCAAGGGAGACAGAATGAGTGCTGTGATCCCTCCTGGCCCCTCACCCAGAAAACATTTACTGTAAGCATTTATATTTTTACATTCCCAAATTTCTCAGCCAACATTGAGACTGAAAACTAAGAGTGCCGGCCAGGGTGGCCGAGCGGTTCTAGGCACTACGGTCTGGAACTGCGCGACCTGTACGGTCGCAGGTTCGAATCCTACCTCGGGCATGGATGTGTGTGATATCCTTAGGTTATTTAGGTTTAAGTAGTTCTGAGTTCTAGGGGACTGATGACCACAGAAGTTAAGTCCCATAGTGCTCAGAGCCATTTGAACTGAAAACTAAGAGTCTTGAAAATAACAAGGAATTCTACAAACTTTTCATTGGTTGCCTGAGTGCTTAGTCACTTAGATGGATTTGTGGCCCAACCAGCAGGAGAAAACATCCCATTCAGGTAAAACCGCCCTTTCACAGTCTAACTATAATGACCGCCAACAACGAATTTCACTGTGTTCATGAGTCCACTGGCAGAATTGGCAAACAACAGGGGGTTTAATAAGGCAAGCAGAAAGGCAAAGGTCCCCCTCTAAGAAATGTAGCAGAACATGGACGGACATGACCTTTTTTTTTTTTTAAAAAAAAAAAAGAAAAAAACGCCCCTTTCCCCAGTTGCAAACTCGCATAACTGTAGTCTGGAGATCTGTATTCACAACAGTAGTACTAAAGTACTAAATGTATTACTGGTAGCAGCAAGTGCACATCTCAGTTTCATATTGTGTAAATTACTATCTTCAGAAAGCCTACTTACAAAAATTCAGAAACTGGCTTTAAATGATGACTCAAGGAATAGATTAATACAGCACACACAGAGACATTTCCTCTAAGAAATGTTCACACTATTGGCTAGAGACATATATGAGAACTCTAGAATATCACAAAACAAACAGATCTGTAATGTGAGAACAAGGGTGCAGTTGGTGGCCACACATGCTGGGAGGCAACCTTGTACCCTTCAGCATACTAAGGCAGCATTTGTTAGTTATATTAGATTGGTGTCAGAGAAGACAACCAACAGAAATGATACTAAGTTGGACACATCAGATTACCTGACGGAGCAATTCATAATGTGCAGCCATCAGATATAAACATGGCCAAGGATTCCTACTAAGAAGATCGTGACAACAAATTTGAGCACTAATTATGGCAGTTCTCAAGGCATAGTCGATGTCACCCTAGTCATCAATGTTTAGCAGTAGTTAAAGATGCAGTATCTACCAAGTGAGCACAGTTATTACTTGCAACTGTTTCAGACTTCCTACTTTTCCAATGACTGTTAAACTTACTGCATTTTAGTGAGAATGAATCAGATGTATATTTTTCATCATTAACTCCACAACATTCTCGATTTAATAGTATTCGAGGAAGCACACTATTTCACCAGGCTTCTTTTAAAATATTTTTTTTGTACTACTAGTTTTGGGCACTTCTCATTCTCAAGTGTAATTAAAACAAAACATAACAAGGAAGGAACATTAGATTGTTCTTCTTAACAACACAGGAACTGCACCATCATATTTATCTGCCAATATTGGGCAGCAACTTTCAATTAAAATGTTATTCCATTATGAGAATTATATAATGTATGTAACAGTCCAGGCTGTGATGCAGGAATGTTGACATATGGAAGTTATTTTGTTGCCAAAATGATACCACTTCTCTACCACTTGCAGAATCTCATTTCCTACCCTAATTCTCTGAGCATCACCTGACTTAATCTGACTACATTCAGTTACCCTTACTTTACTTTTACTGGTGTTCATCTTATAACCTCTTGTCAAGTCACTATGCATTAATTTCAACTGATCTTCCAAGTTCTTAGCCTTCTCTGACAGAATTACAAAGTCATCAGCAATCTTTGAATTTTTATTTCTCCTCCCTGGACTTTAGTTCATTTTCCAAATTTCTCGTTAGTTTTCTTTACTTCTTCCAATGTACATATTGAATAACATGGAGGATAGGCTTATAAACCTCTCTTACTCAGTTCTCAATTACTATTGATGTTTCATGATACTCCAACACTTATAATTTGGGCCTGATTTTTATACAAGTTGTACAGAACCTTCCCTCCCAGTATTTTATCTATGGTACCTTCAGGATTTCAGAGAATGTATTGCAGTCAACACTGTCAAACAATTTTTCCAAATATACAAATACTACAAATGTGGCTTTGTCTTTTTTTTATTCTATCTTGTGATGTAAGTTTAGGGTCCATACTGACTCATGTGTTCTTACATTTCTCTAGAAATCAAATTGACCCTACCCCAGGATCTTATACCAATTGTTCCATTCTTGTATAGATATTTCTTGTTAATATCTAAAAACAAAGATGATGTGACTTACCAAATGAAAGTGCTGGTAGGTCGACAGACACACAAACGAACACAAACATACACACAAAATTCAAGCTTTCGCAACAAACTGTTGCCTCATCAGGAAAGAGGGAAGGAGAGGGAAAGACGAAAGGATGTGGGTTTTAAGGGAGAGGGTAAGGAGTCATTCCAGTCCCGGGAGCGGAAAGACTTACCTTAGGGGGAAAAAAGGACGGGTATACACTCGCACACACACATATATCCATCCACACATATACAGACACAAGCAGACATATTTAAAGACAAAGAGTTTGGGCAGAGATGTCAGTCGAGGCAGAAGTGCAGAGGCAAAGATGTTGTTGAATGACAGGTGAGGTATGAGCGGTGGCAACTAGAAATTAGCGGAGATTGAGGCCTGGTGGATAACGGGAAGAGAGGATATATTGAAGAGCAAGTTCCCATCTCCGGAGTTCAGATAGGTTGGTGTTAGTAGGAAGTATCCAGATAACCCGGACGGTGTAACACTGCGCCAAGATGTGCTGGTCGTGCACCAAGGCATGTTTAGCCACAGGGTGATCCTCATTACCAACAAACACTGTCTGCCTGTGTCCATTCATGCGAATGGACAGTTTGTTGCTGGTCATTCCCACATAGAACGCATCACAGTGTAGGCAGGTCAGTTGGTAGATCACGTGGGTGCTTTCACACGTGGCTCTGCCTTTGATTGTGTACACCTTCCGGGTTACAGGACTGGAGTAGGTGGTGGTGGCAGGGTGCTAATATCTTGTAGATATGGCATGTAAAACAGATGCTTCAGTAGAACTCACGCCAGTCAGCACCAGCCTTCTTTGGTATTAGAATTATTACATACCTGCCTTCTTTGGTATTATAATTTGTTGCAATATTGCGTATGTCAGTTCACCTTCATCCTTTCATCTTATCTTTCCATAATACTGCCTTCAAGTCTCTTTACTTTATATAACTTGCCATCATCCCCCTTTCAACGCGTTACAAATTCCAAGGATTTAATACTGATGACAAAATATATAAAATGTATCAGTATAATGGTACTGATAATAATTTTTTAACATAGTGCATAGCTTTAGCTTAACTCTCAAGAAATTACATTTCACATAAATACATCATTTGAAAAGCATTTATCTGGAAATTTGAGAAATACATGTGGCATGCAATTTATGTAAGAGGTATAACAGAAACAAACTAATGATTTTGACAACATCTACATGTACATCCATACCCTGTAAACCACTGTGAAGTGGGTGTCAGAGTATCTACATCTATACTCTGCAAACCACCATGCGGTGCATGGCAGAGGGTGCGTCCCATTGTATCAGTTAGTAGTGTTTCTTCCTGTACCATTCACATATGGAGCATGGGAAGAATGATTGTTTGAATGCCTCTGTGCATGCAGTAATTATTCTACTTTATCCTCATGATCCCTATGTGAACAATATGTAGGGGGTTGTGGTATATTCCGTGAGTCATCATTTAAAGCCGGTTCTTGAAACTTTGTTAATAGACTTTCTTGGGATAGTTTACATCTGTCTTTGAGAGTCTGCCATTTCAATTCCTTCAGTGTCTCTGTGACACTCTGCCCTGGATTAAGCAAACCTGTGACCATTTGTGCTGCCATTCTCCTCTGTTAGTCCTACCTGGTACGGGTCCCATCCATTTGACCTATATTCTAGGGTGGATCGCTTGAGTGATTTGTAAGCAATCTCACTAGTAGACTGATTGCACTTCTTCAGTATTCTACAAATAAACCAGTCTACCAACTGCTTTACCCACAACTGAACGTATGGGCTCATATCATTTCATATCCCTATTTCAAAAGTGACTAACTGATATTGTAGGACACTATGTTTTTCCATTTTGTGAAGTGCAGAATTTTACATTTCGGAACATTTAGAGCAAGTTACCAATCTCAGCATCATGTTGGAATCCTTTTAAGATCTGACTGAGTATTTATGCAGCTTCTGTCAGACTGTACTTCATTGTAGATAACTGCATCATCTACAAAAAGCTTGATTTTACTATAAATATTGCCTGCAAGGCGTGTAGTATACAACATAAACAACACACTTTCATGGGGCATACCCGAAGTTACTTCTACATCTGATGATGACTCTCCATCCAAGGTAACATGCTGTGTCCTCCCTACCAAAAAGTCCTCAATTCAGTCACAAATTTCACTTGATACCCCATATGATCATAATTTTGACAATAGGCATAAGTGCAGTACTGAGTGAAATGCTTTTTGGAAATCAAGAAACATTGAATCTACATGGTTACCTTGATCCAAAGCTTTCAGTATGTCATGTGGGAAAAGTGTGAGTTGGGTTTCACATGGTCGATGTTTCTGAAAACTGTGCTGGTTGGTATTGAGAAGGTCATTCTGTTCCAGATACCTCATTAAGCTTGAGCTCAGGATATGTTCTATGATTCTGTAACAGATCAATGTCAAGGATATTGGTCAGTAGTTCTGTTGATCACTTCTACTACCCTTCTTACTGACGGGTGTGACCTTTGCCTTTTCCCAAGAACTGTGTACTGTTTTTTTGTTTGAGGTATGTGCTATAGATTACAGTGAGAAGAGCGGCTAACTGAGCTGAAAATTCAATAATACAGGGATTCCATTGGGGCCTGGAGCTGCGTTCAGTTCTAATGATTTCAGCTGTTTCTCAACACCACTGACACTAATAAATGTCTGCAGCTCATGGGTTAATGGCTAGCATTGCTGCCTCTGGATCACGGGGTCCCAGGTTCAATTCCCAGCTGGTTAGGGGAATTTCTCTGGCCAGGGACTGGGTGTTTGTGTTGTCCTTATCATTTCATCGTCATTTGTGAAAGTGGCTAGATTGGACTGTGTAAAGATTGGGACTTTGTATGGGTGCTGATGACTGCACAGTTGAGTGTCCCACATACCAAACATCATCATCATCACCACTAATACCTATTTCATTCATTTTTTCAGTGGTATGAGGATTAAAGTGGGGCAGTTCTCCTTGGTTTTCCTTTGTAAAGGAACATTTGAAAACAGAGCTAAGTATTTGAGCTGTTCCCTTGTCTTTGCCTCAATTTCAGTTCCTGTTTCATTTGCTAGGGACTGGACACTAACTGTGGTGCCACTAACAGCCTTTACATACAACTAGAATTTCTTTGGATTTTGTGAAATATCATTTGACAGTATGCTGCTACAGTAGCCACTGAAGGCATGATGCATTGCTCTCTTGACAGTCAGATGCATTTCATTCTATCTATAACCTTACACTTTGTTTTACACCTATTATGCAGCAATCTCTGTTTCTTTAGAAGTTTATTTACAGTGGGTGTATGCGATGGAAGTTTCCTCCCGTTATGAACTATTCTACTGGGTACATATCGATCCACTGCTTGGTCAACTATTTTTTTTTAAACTTGAGCCAGAGTTCCTCTACAAGCTCCTGACCTGTGCTGAAGGTTTCAAGTTGCTCGTAGAGATATGATTTTTTTTATCTAGTTTACTGAACTTAAATATTTTTCTCTTTGTTTCAGCACTGGGGAAGTCCTATGTACCAGTTGTCAGGACTTCTTCCCATGTTACTCTAGATTGCTGCTGCATGCTTGTGAACAGATCACAGCAGTATATTAAACAGGGCAGTTCCAAGATCCTAATAGATGTTGGGTTTAGCTGTGGCTAGAGTAGGCACAGCCTGCCCTTTGGTTTGGTCATTAGTTCTACAACATGTTTGTGCCAAATTAGGTGCCCGACACATGTGAGGCCCAGGCAGTTGATTTCTCCCAGGATGTCTATTTGTCACAAGATCACAGGAACTAGGCGTTCAATTACAATGAATGCTTGGTTCTCCAATGGACTGAATGACAGCTTCATTTTGTTGCCCACACCAACAGATAATCAAAAGCAGTCTTGAGCCTGTACAAGATAAGCTGGACATTCATACTGCATATGAATAACAAAAGAGGAAGGATGATTAAGGTTTAATGTTATGTTGGTGACAGACACAGATTCAGATTAGGGAAGGAATTTGGTTGTGTCCTTTTAGTGGAACCATACTGGCATCTGACTGAAGTGAATTAAGGAAATTACAGAAAACCTAAAACAGGATGACCAGATGAGGATTAGAACTGCTGTCCTCGCACATACAAATCCAGTGTCTTACCACAGTACCACCTTTCTCTGTTAGACAAGAAGTGCTGTGTCGCCCGCCTCCAACACAAATTAAATGAGTGGACTTGTGGTAGATACACTGTGTTCAGATTATAAAGCTTGGGACCATGTGCTGAGCTTCAGTTAAAAATATGCATTCTTACTTCAAGATATATAATAGGCTTATGGACTGCGCTTGTGAGAAAATATTTATGGTTCAATTGTGCTCTTAGCAAATTTCCTGCAAGCAATTCGGCCATTAAATGCGTCACTTGTGTAGCTGTATGTTTAGTTATGGAAACAATGACATGACTTTGATATCTAATCTTGATTTTAATCAGATAAATCCAGTACCCAGTAGGTGTGTTGAACTTAACTGCAGAACAATTATTTTCTACAAGATGTCATTGAATTTCTTTGTAATACTCTTTACTCCAGTTGAACCCTAAATTCCCATTTAGGCCACAATTCATTACAATCAGTGTTGATTATATTGTGCTAATTTCCATAGAAACTCAAAGACTATGTAGCCTAAGGGAATATTATCGTGTTACAGATCACTTAATGAATTACATAAACCTATGAATAAAGTTGTACATTATTATTGCCTTTAGCAAGCCTGATTAGAAATGTTCCTCTGGGTAAACATGTTATACTACATGTTTGTAATCTTCAAATTGTACTATGTTATATGTACACTGGCTGTATAGGAATTATTACAAGAGAAATGCAGACATTTTCAATAAAAATTTTGGGAATTAGGTATTTGCCTCATCAATAAAGTCTGCCTGTTACAATCATCCTGGCATCAGTACTTAAGAATTGTGTATATAGAACATTATTGCCATATTTGATTCCATACCTGCCACAGAGTAGACCATAGGTAAGCGTAAAGTTCTTTTAAACTTTCTTCTCTACTTTTGCACTTTCCTTCATTTGCTCTCCTTTTTTCTGTATGCCCCTACTGTGGTATATGTTCTATATTCCTTCACTGTTTTAAACTTTGTGGATATGCTGAGTTAGCAGTCCTCTTCAATAATGTAACTTTAACTTTTCCAGTAAGTATTTCTTCCTGTAAGAGTTTATTTTTCTTAATTTTTATTCTCTGAAAACAAAATGTTCCCTAAATGTGAGATCAGGTCCAGCCTTTGGATCCTTTTTTCACAGTGCCTATCTCCTGATTTCTATGCACTGAGTTGAACTGAAATGAATTCAGTTTCATTTGTTGCTGCTGGACAACATTACGTACAATAAATGTGCATGTAATATATGACAGTTAAAAAAATCACTTATTTCCTAAGGAGCAATCATTTTGATACTCTCCCTGTTGTGGCCAGGCCAGTCTCCTAGCCACTACTGCCATGAGCATACATACTTGGCTGGTGGATTGCCATATAACTGGCATTGTCTGCCTAAGTCAGCTACACACAGCTGAACACACTGTATGATTACTAGCATTGGCAGACCACAGTAGCAACCCACCGATCTGTGTACACAGCAACAAATCACTCTGTGTACACATGCTGGACTATCTAGAGGCATTAGCATCACCCACCATCAACACGGTACATACAATCACTGTACTGTGAGCATGGCACTATGTTGCACCTGCACATCATGTGACACCTCACACAAACCCTACCACTCAATTACTTAAGACTCTGCACTGACAGCATTTGCTCACACTCTGGCCTCTACACTGGCTGCACCCTGCACCCTTTCTATTGGTAGTGCTTACCAGCAACAGTTCCAGGCAGCCCAGAACTCCGACTGGGCATCAACCAAGTGTGGCCTAGGAGTCCAACTTTGATTCCAACCTGGACACTGGCTGGGCACTGCCTATGGCATCATCGCATGGCCAAGCCTGTTGGCACCCTTGTATTTTGGTGCCCACTGTCAGTTTGAGCACAAATCTCCCAACAGCTGCCTTTGCACTGAAGATGCCCTCAAGTCAGACTAGGACTAAGCAATCTGGATATCAACCAGACACCAACCCAGGAAATCTTAACTGAGACTTTATCATTCAACTAGAAGTGGCTATTATTTTCCATTCCACATCAGAACTATGAACTATTCAGTTATGTGTTTACCAATAAATGTGTTTCTTTCATTGTGCTCTGGGAACGGAGATTATTACTTGCTGTCCTTTGCATAACATAAGGATGAAAGACATAAAACTCTCCAATATCACAGATTATAAAGAACTATATATACAAATTTGATTTAGTATGTACTCTTTAACTCCAAAAAATTCCTTTTCCATTGGGTAGTCATTGAACTTCTTTGGAAAGTTATTGTCATGTATATTATCAAGCAGAGATCTAGGAAGACTTCTTAGTAGTCTGATATCCTTTTTCATGCATTTTTAAGTTAGTGGGGTGCACTTCATATATAATTCTTCTTCCATGTGTTGTGTATGTGTACATTAGTAGTCCTCTCTGAACTATCTTTTGTGATGTATATTACTGTTTAAATATGGTCCAAGATGTAAAAGTTAAGATGCTTAGATTTTTGAAGAAGTTATGCATGTTTCAGAAGCCCTTCTTCTTAAAATGATCCTAACAGCTTTCATCTTGTAATGTGAACACTCATATTGTTTCTTGAATGTTTGTATTTCCCTATACTGTCACTCCATGTTGCAGGTATTATTCAAAGAGTCCACAGTATACTGTGCATAGAAGTTATTTGTCTGCATACTGAGATAGTTGCTTCATTATCAATATGAGTTTCTTACAGACAGAATGAGCATGCTATTTCCACACCAGTTCATTACCCACAGTAACATCAAAGAACCTAGTGGGTTGTACTTCTCCCAGATTTGTATCATCCACCTCTAAATCCATATGTATTGATTTCTCTTTGTTTCTGAACATGCCTCACACAGTCTTTTTCAGGTTTAAAATTAGTCAGTTTTCCTTGAGTCATTGAGCTGTGACGTTTGTAGAAATATATACTCTTCTCTCAAGTTGTCCCATATTTTGGTCACTGTTCAGTATTGCCATGCCATCTGGAAACAACATTTTCCTCTCTTTCTCTTCAACACCCATAGCATTTAGAAACAGACTTAATGAAGCATGGAATCAGAATCCAGAAACATCTTCTTCTGTTTAATGTTACTGTCTTCTATAATTTTTTGTTTTTGTGGCAGGTAAAATGTGATACTCAAACATGAATAAAACAGTATTATTTCTAGTTAGAGAACACTTTTCATAGATAGTCTTATGGCTTGTTTCAGTATTTTTACTCCCAATGAAATAATATTCCGTTCTTAAGAACAGGAAGACTTTTCTATAAACTTTTTGAACCTCTGCACAAAGAAACATTCTTTTAGCATTTTGTAAGGTTACAGGGTCTTTCAGCAGACTACTGAAACATTCACTTTGTGCCTCTATGAGTTTGATAGTGAGTTACTTGACAGATGTTTTCTGAAAGTTTCTTGCATACCTTTTGTGTGCCCTAAGCAGTATGTGTAGTTGGGCTTTATTATTTTGGAGGCACATGTTAGCTAGCTGCTGGCAATAGTCAAGTGGAGTCTGATGTGTGACAGTGATTCAGGCAGCTGCAATAGAATGCAATGATTATAATACTGAGTATGGAGTGGCACAAATTGGGCTCTGTTGCTTGGGAGGATTCTTGAATCTCTAGTTGCTCATTGGAACAGCATAGGGAAAAAAGTGGGGTGGGGGGTGGAGAAAGGACTTTAGATAGACCACTGTGAACTTCAGGTCAGAAAAGATTCCCAGTAGTCAGTAGCAGAACACATAATATGCCTCGCACTGTGTTTCTAATTGTGAAGAGAGAGGATGATAGTTTGGAAAAAAATGTGATACTTTTATGTACAATGTATAGCAGGCATACTAATATCCATCAAGCACTTGAGAAATGTCACACTGCTCATGGAAAGAGCTACATCGTTAGACAATTTTTATTCGCTCACAAATATGGTCATTGCGAAGGTGGTAAACATGACACTTGTAGATCACATAATTCTGTTATAGCCCTTGTATTGTTATATAATAATTTATTATAAAACTAAATTTAGCCTTATCCTGTTTTCCATAATCTTTGATGTTTTGATATTGTTGGACCAGGTATTTAAATGTAGTGGTGCTTTCTGGGTAAGGACTGAGGATATCTCCTGATAAATTGTCCCGCTCACTTACTCCTCTACCAACTTAAGAGTATTTGGATTAGATTTTATTTCATTTCAATTGATCCATATTACAAATATTTACATCTCAAACAAATAAGCTAATGTACTATTCCACAGGTTCCAAGTGGCATGGTCATCATTTTTTAATGAACACTATATGAAAGAATCATTTTGCAAATACTAATGCACTGAATTTAAAATAAAAAAAGTTTATTTATTTATTTATAAGGTAATAAATGTGTAATACAACTACTAAATACTTATTTACAATTAACACATTACTGCATTGAACTGGTGCAGAAGTTAGATTGTACTTACACACACACACACACACACACACACACACACACACACACACACGCACACACACACACACACATATTTAGAATGAACACATTACTGCACTGAAATTGTGCAGAAGTTATATTGTACTAATATATACATATATACACTCAAATCAGTTGGTTCTACTGAGAAATTCATCAATGCAGTAGAAGGAGTTGGCTACCAATAAATCCTTTAGGCTTCTCGTAAACTGAATTTCATTGGTTGTTAAGCTTTTTATGGCTGCTGGCAAGTTATTGAAAATGTGTGTTCCTGAATAATGCACACCTTTTTGTACAAGACTAAATCCTCTACTGTTGTTCCATGATTTCAATCTTATTTTGTGCAATGGTCTTTCCTTCCCTTATATACTCCATAAGAGACCAGTCTGTGTCCTATGACTTCCTGTGTCACCACTCTTGTATGTTTGGTAAATTTCTCCAAATCTTGTCTTATCCTTCTTTGTGCGAGATTTCTCCATTGTGATTATTAATCATTTCTGTGCCACTACTTGTCCTATAGTCACCTATTACGTACCTGACTGTCCTCCTTTACTCTAATTCTATCTGCTTTCACAGGTAATTTTGCTGGGTATCCCATATAGTCTTACAAGGGACATCCAGGTTTTCTCCTCATCCAGATTTTCTCCTTTGTAACTCTTGCTGAGAAAATTATATTAGGAAATGAGACACTTAAAGTTGTAGATGAATTTTGCTATTTGTGGAGCAGAATAACTGATGATGGTCAAAGTAGGGAGGATATAAAATGTAGACTGGCAATGGCAAGAAAAGCGTTTCTGAAGAAGAGAAATTTGTTAACATCGAGTATAGGTTTAAGTGTCAGGAAGTCTTTTCTGAAAGTATTTGTATGGAGTGTAGCCATGTATGGATGTGAAATGTGGACAGTAAATAGTTTAGACAAGAAGAGAATAGAAGCTTTCGAAATGTGGTGCTACAGAAGAATGTTGAAGGTTAGACTGGTAGATCATGTAACTAATGAGGAGGTACTGAATAGAATTGATGAGAAGAGGAATTTGTGCCACAACTTGTCTAGAAGAAGGAATCAGTTGGTAGGACATGCTCCGAGTCATCAAGGGATCACCAAATTAGTATTGGAAGGTATTGGAGGGTAAAAATCGTAGAGGGAGACCAAGAGATGAATACACATAGCAGGTTCAGAAGGATGTAGGGTGCAGTAGTTACTTGGAAATGAAGAAGTTTGCGCAGGATAGAGTAGCATGGAGAGCTGCATAAAACCAGTCTCTGGACTGAAGACCCCAAGAACAACAACCCCTGCTTGTTCCTATATTAACATATGCAGAGCCTTGTGTATTTTGTTTATATCTGACCCTCGTGTAATCCCCATTGTAGTTTCCCAGCACTCAGGGTCACACTCCGATACTGGTGTTGTCGCTCTGCTGTGATGCTGTGTAGTCCCAGCTTGTACTCATGTATTATGTACATTTTAAACAGAGTTTGAAAGACTGTTTAGTAGGCAACTCCTTCTACTTTATAGATGAATATCTTAACAGGGACTATTAGACCAGCTTAAGTAAAAAGTCTGTTAGATTTCAGTTTTGACAGCACTTGGTCGCAACAGTCAAGATCAGGTATTTCGTGTTTGATAAATTTATTAACAGTGTCTTGAAAGGAGGATATAAGATGAACATCAACAAAAGCAAAACGAGGATAATGGAATGTAGTCAAATTAAGTCGGGTGATGCTGAGGGAATTAGATTAGGAAATGAGACACTTAAAGTAGTAAAGGAGTTTTGCTATTTAGGGAGTAAAATAACCGATGATGGTCGCAGTAGAGAGGATATAAAATGTAGACTGGCAATGGCAAGGAAAGCGTTTCTCAAGAAGAGAAATTTGTTAACATCGAATATAGATTTAGGTGTCAGGAAGTCGTTTCTGAAAGTATTTGTATGGAGTGTAGCCATGTATGGAAGTGAGACATGGACGATAACTAGTTTGGACAAGAAGAGAATAGAAGCTTTCGAAATGTGGTGCTACAGAAGAATGCTGAAGATAAGGTGGGTAGATCACGTAACTAATGAGGAGGTATTGAATAGGATTGATGAGAAGAGGAATTTGTGCCACAACTTGTCTAGAAGAAGGGATCGGTTGGTAGGACATGTTCTGAGGCATCGAGGGATCACAAATTTAGCATTGGAGGGCAGCGTGGAGGGTAAAAATCGTAGAGGGAGACCAAGAGATCAATACACTAAGCAGATTCAGAAGGATGTAGGTTGCAGTAGGTACTGGGAGATGAAGAAGCTTGCACAGGATAGAGTAGCATGGAGAGCTGCATCAAACCAGTCTCAGGACTGAAGACCACAACAACAACAAATTTATTAACAGTGCATAAGCATGTTTCATTCTGACAGTGTATGAATCATGTAAATATTAGCAGTTTCAGTTGATTGTAACATTTCACATATCCTGACAATCTCCTCACAAATGACCAGGGAAGTGAGTCTTGTATTCCAATGCTCTGTGTTTTTTATGTTACACTTTCTGACATGTTCCACAGACACAAGAATCATCTTTTGATTTGTGTATATGGAACAAAAACTGAATCTAATCTAATCTAGTCTAATTCTAGCGCTCCTGCTATTTGTGAAAGTGACCAGTTGACTCCTCTCTGCAACTCGTAGGCCATGAATTATCCACCCATGGTTTATGAAGTGTTTGTTCATCAGATGGGTTCTGAGCCTAGGAGCTATTTTACAGCTTGGGACCTTGATGTTTTCCTGAAGACAATCACCAACTAACAGGAACTCATTTACAACAATTTATTTTACTTTGTGATGAATCTCATCCAAAGAATTTGCATTGCATTTCATATCAAAGATATCTTTTTAAATACTTTTTGCACTGCTTTCATTTTATTTTCACTAACAGCCTTCACATATGACCAGAGTTTCTGTGGGTTTTGTGAGATATATTTTGATAATATTCTTCAACAATATTAGTAGAAGGCTTCAAGAATTGCCCTCTTGACAGGCAAATGCATTTCATTAATTATCTTCCTGAGTATAGCGGTGTGCTTTGTTTTACACCTATTATACAGTAGAGTCTGTTTCTTTAAAAATTTCTTTACAGTGACTTTACACCATGAAGGGTATCTCCCATATTTGACTGTTCTATTAAGTACATGCCTATCGAGTGCATGGTAAACTATCCTTTTAAACTGAAGCTATTTGATTCATATAATTGTGAATGTTTATTGATTTTTCTGGTTTTAAGTCACTTTTAACTCCATTTATGGCCCTAGGTTGAGTATTTATCACACTGTGCATAATATTTTAATTTCTGCTTTCCTGGTTATGTTCACTTGCATGTTGAGCAGCCTCAGAATTGAACTGCTTTCCTTTAAAAAGTTTCACATTTTTTTGTTGTAGTGAAGCAGGGTTTCAGTATTTATTTAGTAGTTTTGTAATTTATTTTTTGAATTTACAGTTTTAAGAGTTCCAACTATTCACCACAGTTAGAACCACTAACTTGTCATTTATGGTTTATGTTTTCAATTGATCTTTGTGTCCTTCTTCTGCCACCAGAATTTGCATATGAAGAACCATAAATGACAAGTTAACCATGGTCTTCTAGTGACTATATTTGTGGTGAATGGTTGGAACTGTTAAAACTGTAAATTCAAAAATGGCAATTGTGGAGTTGTCATGAAGGCAGTTGTTTCTGCCACACAACAGTCTAAGCTTACAGACAAACTTACTCCTCAACTGCAAATACATCTCTATAGCTGATAGACAACAGATGAGTGCCCGCAACCATAATGTCACAACCCTCCCTGATGATGAGAAAGATATGGCGAAGAGGTGGAGATTAAAAAGAAGCAGCCCAAAACTGTCAGACCACCTCATATTTTTCTTGTTTGATGGCTCCAGTTGTACATTGGAACACAATTGGGTTCAGAATATGAGTGGAGGAAATCATAATTTCATACTTAACAGGCAACACTTTTTAAATTATTTTATGACCCTATGCTAAGGGAATATAACCCCCACAGAAATGGTGATCTAAATGTGGAGAGAGCTAAAGGAGGATTAGCTATCCTCAGGGCTGATGCAAATCACTGCATTACTCTCCCCTTACACACCATCAGTTGCTACAATAGTGTGTATGCCATGTAGGATGACCATAGGCTCCCTATACTTGCCCCCTAACAAAGCTGTACACTGGGAATAAGGCTCCGTAACCTCATCAGAGAGCTCTATCAATTGTTTCTACATTGTGAAGATCTCAGTGCACCCTTTGTGCTATGGGATGCCACCACTACATGATTATGGGTTCAACAAGTAGCTGAACGGTCAGCATTTTGGAATGCCACGCACGTGGGCCTGGGTTTGATTCCCGGCTGGGGTGGGAGATTTGTGCTGTGTTGTGCTGTCCTCGTCATCATTTCATCCCCATTGTCAATGCGCAAGTCGCCCAATGTGATGTCGCACTCAATAAGACTTGCACTTGGTGGCCAAACTTCCCACCTGGGAACTCCCTGCCACTGATGCCATATGATTATTTCCATTTTTCTGGGGTCAAGATGTTGAGAACCTCTTGTTCTCAGAAGATTTATGTCTTCTGAACATGGTACAAAGAATAGACTTCAGCACTGCCACAAAGGTCATTCTCAGCCATTGACCTATCCTCATGTTCTTTATCCCATGTACACACTGCTTAGTGTGAAGTCGAAGATTACCAGCATTCCACTTCTCAATCTGCAAACACCTACCAGATGGAGCAGTGCCCGAAAGCATGTGGCCTATATGGATGTTCAGCAATGCTAATTGGATGCAGTACAGTCATTTGGCTGTGTTTGAAAGTAGATATAGAATTCAGGATTAGGTGGATAATATCATCAGAATGATTCACCTTGCCACTCATGCATCCATGCTGAACCTTCACATGGCTCTGTGGAGTTTCTGCTGCAGGCCATATGATGAGAATCTTGCAGTATTTTAGGTGGTGAGAGCAAAAGGCCATTGTATAATTAGGAAGAGCAAAATGGGGTTATAGCAGTGGTCCATGAATTCCACCAACTCTTCCACTAAATCAATACATGTATTGAAAGCCATTGGGAGGATCTCAAGGAGAGGTGGGAGGTGTCTTATTAATGCTGTAACAAATGGGAGTCTTCTGATCAGCAAGAGAGACATTGTGCACACAAAGACAGAGCACCTCACTCAAATCACTGCCATTGCCAGCCAAGATCTACCTTCCCATTACAGCTGATCATTGCTAAAAGTGTCAGTTAGGACTTCAGTTCTGCCAATGATGTTTATAATTGTCCTCTCTCCACATGTGAGCTATATTCAGTATTGATTGCAGCAGGCAACACAGCACCAGTCCATGACAAAATCTTTAACAGCATTTTGTGTCATCTCCCTGTAACTGCTAAGGAAATCCTCCTCAAACGTTTTAACTTAATATTGGAAACTAAATAATTTCCTGACTCATCGAAGGAAGCAGTTTTAATTCACCTTACTGAGACTGAGAAGGATTGAATATTCCCAAGTAGCTAGTATATGTGAAAGATCATGGAGCAGATAGTCAACCACTGCCTTGTCTGAGCTTCAGAATCCAGGCAGCTTCTTGGTCACTTTAAGTATGGGTCCTGGTGATATCATTCCACTGTTTATAACTTGGCCATGATGTATGTGACCCTACAATAGGCTTCCTATCCAAGCATTATTTCACAGACATTTTTTACCTCTTGAGAAGACCAATGATCCTACTTGAGGCATATTACTCTCAGACAGCTCCAAGGGGCATTTTCCTGTTCTATTATGATCCTTCCATTCTCCATTTGATTTCATGTTTTGTCAGGTCATCTTGCAAGTGTTGTCATGACCACATTTTTAATAGGTATAGGTAGCATGACATTGGCAATAAGGAGTCCTGTCAGATCTCTTAATTTATGGATTTTTAGGTCATCTTCCAGTCGTCTATCAAATACATGTCAGTTGCAAATGAGTATTAAGAAGCTGGAGGAACTAGTGCTTAAAACTGTCTTTAAGTTTTCATCAAAATGTGCATGTGTTATTTTTAATTGCTCCTGTAATGCTTTCAGTCTCCCAGAAGTCAAATTGAAGGATGTTATTTAAAATTTTAGAGAGTCAATGAGATACATGGGCTGCACTTTCAATCAAAAACTTACATGTCTGTCACACTTGAGAACTTGATCCCTCAAAGCACTTAATGTTTTAAAATGTATTGCTCACCAGGCAAGGGGAAAAGACAGAGACTGTCTGCTCCATCTGTATAGAGCTTTTGTGTCATCCCATCTTGATTATGGGTGCGGGGTGTATGAGTCTGCTAGTCCGTCATTCAATAAGATACTGGATACAGTCCACCATGAGCAAAATTGGTCGGTCACAGAGACATTAAGAACAAGGCCTAGTCCCAGTCTTTGTGCTAAAGCTGGTGAGCCACCACTTCCTATTAGACACAACCTCTCTGGCATAGCATACTAATGTGCATCCATCCACAGAGTGACTTTTCGGTAGTCATCGACTAGCAACGAGGCCATTTGGGATCAAAGCAAAGAGCCATATATTATTCTCTCACTATGAAAGCATGGGAAGGAGGTGACATTCTGTTGGTTGCTGGTGCACATTAGAATAAAGGAAAATGAGCAAGCTGATATAGCAGTCAAGGAGGCCTATAAGGGGGACAGAGATGAACAATGTGAAATTCCTGCAGAAGCTGTAAACTTACTGTTGGGCCAGAAGTTCATGGGATGAAGAGTGGTTGGAGGTGAGAAACAAGAAGCTACTAACTGTGAAACCAACTATCCATCCATGATGTTGCTCTTTCTAGTGACATATACAGGATAAGGTCCTATTCATGCATTTTCATGTGGGACAAATGAACCCTTGCTTATACGTACCCTCTCCCAATACCAAATCCATACTTTAATTCTCAACAAAACCTTCCTGAAATCCTATCACACCAGCTGACCTCCATCCCTCAGCTTGAGATGGACCTGCTATTGGTCACCAGAAGAACTCCTTTATTCAAATGCAATCACTGTACAGTGCTCCTACTGAGCACCTCATCTTTACTCTTTCCTTGAAAATCTAAACCATTTCCTTAAGTTTGATGGAGTACCCATTTTTCGTAGCAGCTACATAAATAGTTATCTATAACTAAAATGCCTTTTTCTTGTTGCAGTATTAGTATTTAATTTCTCAGGTAGTAGATGGAAATGAAGAAAAACCAAGATGTAGGCCTATAGCAATTTATAAAGTGGCAGTATTTCCTGTTGATGTTGGCAATGTGAAATCTGAATTTTACGTGAATCACAGATTGCTAGAAATTAAAGAAAATGATACTGTGACTGACAAGCCTGCAGCTAGATTCCAGGAAGGGGCAAACACCCCATCTTACCCCCACCCCCACTCCCACCCCCTTCTTTCCCAGTTTTTACTGCTTGGGCAGCTAACACAGACAAAACTGATCACAGCATTTTACATTTTTAAAACAGTATCCCCTTGGTGATGTCCAGGGGACCCTTTAATGCTGACTGGCCACTGTGTCACTTGCTGCCAAATGGTGTGTTTTGGATACAGTATTGGGGGAGAGGGGATGGGTTCAACACATCAGTTTTGGGTATTTGTTTCCTGTTCTTGATACTGTCATTTATTTTTTTAATAAGCAGTTTTTTTTCTATGCTGTTAATGTGTAACCCATGTGAAGTGTGGAATCTGTGACCTATGTTGCTAACATCCAGACCTTGGAGCTGCTACATCTTATTCAGGCAGCTCCTCAGTTTGGCTCTTAAGGTTGAGTGCAACCTATTCCAGTCTTCTCATCAAGGGAAAATGTCTATTTGACTGTACAGCTACGGAGGATGTAGCCCCTAATCATGACTTCATTATCTATAGACACTCAAAAGAATGCCCCCATTCCTTCCTAGCAATCCTTGCAACCTGTTACATGAGACAGCCATCTACAAATGTTTATATCTAGAGGTGTGAACAATCTCCAGAACCCTACTTTTCCTTAAATAAAATAAACATTCCTGTGAAACCCTGTCTGGATATTAAGATTTAAGTTTTTGATGGTTTCTCTAAATCACATATGGAAAATGGTTGGATGATTCCTTTGAAAAGAACACAACTGTTTCCACAATATGAGCTTGTGCTCCATCTCTAATGATCTTGTTGCTGGTAGGACATTAAACCCTAATCTTGTTCCTCACCTCAATGTATAGTAGGTCTCTGAATCTGTCCTTTCCCAACGCATCTGTAACCACCCAATAGCACACCTACCCCTTCCATTAACCCATGTCACTTCCATGCCAACCTCTTTATTGATGGCCAAATCCTGTACTTGACTATGCTATATTCCCAAAGTTCAATAATTGAAAATCTATCGTTTTTGTGTTCCTTGATGCTGTAAAGCCCCAAGATGCTGTTTAGCATTCTGTTCACCTCTTCAAATTTGAGATGTATACACTTCAAATGAACTATTTTGATTTTTTAAACCCTCTCTTCCTGTATTCCATTCTTTCTCACCATTATTTATACCAATACCCACATCTTAGATTCCACTGCAGGTGTGTTCATTACTCTTTTATATCCTTTGTTGTACTGATATTTTAATTCTCCTCCTCCTGTCCCTCTCGTCCTGTACTATAGTGACACAGCATTCCTGCCCCACTACCCTACCCTCAAGAAACACTAATGGTATCTCTAGCTCCATCTGAACTAGTTCACTACCAATGTTTCCTCCAGATAAATCCTTCCAAACCTTATGCAATATGGTAATCATGGGGCATATCATCTGTCTCTATGATTTTTGCCTCACCATTTATCACAACCTTATTCAAATACTTAACACACTGAAATACCTAGGATTGACCATTGGCCATTAACTAACACAGAAACCCCACCTGCTAACAATCCAACAGAAAGCCCACAATTGACGGAGAATACTTGAATTACTGACCAGGCGAACAAGGGGTTTATATCCTACCACCATCCTCCCTACCTGTAAAGTCTCAGTCATCATATAAGCCAATGTCAAATACATCTGCTCTTTCCACATTTTATCACTTCCTCCAAAATCTTGAATAATTTACTCTCTGCCTTGTTTTTCACATTCATTTACCATATTCTGTATTTTCACATGCATTTACCTTTCTCTATAGAAATCAGCTTGGTAATATTTCCCTTCTCTCAGTGCCTATATTGAATGCCTCTGCATACTCTACTTTATTCAGAGTATGAAGCCTTTAAATGTAGAGTGCCACAAGGCTCAGAGCTAGGACGTCTTCTACTTCCACTATATGCGAATGACCTGAGGAAATTCTTAGAGAACACCATTCAGTTTGCTGGCAATACTAGTGAACTAGTTAGTGAGTAAGAAATGGAAATGCTTCAGAAGTCTGCAACAGAGAGGGACATTGAACTATATTGTCATATAACTATATTTAGTCATAACAAGCTGGTAATAGATGCAAGTAAGGCAGTGACACTAACGTTCTATAATGTAAAAAAAGGTGAGAAAACTGTTCAGATTCAGATATCTGATGAACTCCAGAGTGTATGCAACAGAAACACATTGAAAAAGTGTATAAGAAATAAGCCCTGCATGCTGTTTAATGAGAATATTAGAAGGATGCTGCAGCAAAAATTGCCTGAAAACTGTGTACTTTTCCTACATACACTTACAACTGAAATTGGAATAATTTTCTGGAGTAACTCTTGTCTCAGCTAAAAGCTCTTTAGGCTACAAAAAGGAGTATGGGAATAATGGAAGGAGTAAAGTGGAAGAAAATCTACAGATTACTCTTTAAAAAGCTAGAAATCTTCCACTTCCATGTATCTATGTGTATGAGATAGCTGTTTCTGCAGAAAAGAAGTATGTAATAGAAAATCCCATTCTCTTTAGATGGGTGGGGAAACCATTTGCCCAAAAACAAGGCAAAAGAACTTTCATATAAATCCAGTAAACACTGCCTAAATAAAGAAGGAACCTTGCATTATGAGAAAGCTATTTATAAGAAACTGTCCCCAGCAATTAAATAAATAAATGACCTGACAAAAGTCAAGTTAACTGCTAAGGTGTATTTGACTCACCACTGGTTGTATGGCCCCCACAAATTCCTTCAGAAAGTACGCTAAATACTTGTGCCTGTACCTTAATGTTACTAACCATGAAGTGTCTTCACGATCTACCATTTAGATGTTACTGTAATAGAAATATCAGTCTTCCTGTATAGTGTGTGCTCTTTATGCTTTCAGAATGTATTCTCCTCCCACTTGTACAATATATATACTCTGTACAGTACAACTTCATGTACATTTAATGTAAAAATACTGCAATTAATATAAATTTAAATAATGGAAGATTAAATTTTGTTATACATTGACTTACCCCACACGAGAATGCATCATGTGTGTACTACGTGATTACCTGGATCAGTAAAGATCCAATCTAGTCTACTCTATCTTAAACATACTGCAAAATTTAATCCCTATAACCCAATTTGTTCCGTTCTAATATCTCGCCAACTCTTGACCTGCATATCTACCCGCACAACTTCAATGGGCTTCCATTTCTAGAAAATTACAGTTGCCTTCAAAATTTTTCCTCCAATCAAATCTTTCTCATTCTTTCCCGTCTGTCCCTCAAATGAAAACTCTCCCTTATGTTTGCATCCACCTCATAAGCGAAGCTCGGTCTCCATTATTAGTGACTCCCAAACCAGATCTTATGCCATTTTATCATTTAGTTCCCCACACTACACTTATCCCTATGTTACAACCATGTACCACATCATTTCCACATGTCCTATGACTTCTCAAAATTAATCAACTTCCATATCATAATTTTAACCTTTCCTAGTACAAGTTTCTTGTGTTTGGTACAGTACAGTGTGCTACATTTTACATGTTCAGTGCCTTAGCATCATCAGTTTTAAAATGGACAACTGTGAATTAATATCGCCTTGCAGACATTTATTTAAGGAACTCGGGATATTCACAGTACCTTCGCAATACATATATTCACTTATGAAATTTGTCATTAATAACCCATCCCAATTAAAAAATAACAGCGAAGTGCATAGCTACAAGTCTAGAAGAAAGGATGATATCCACTTTTCTGGATTAAATCTCACCTTGGCACAGAAAGGGGTGAATTATGCTGCCACAAAAATCTTTGGTCATTTGCCAAATAGTATTAAAATTCTGACAGAGAGCCAACCAACATTTAAAAGCAAATTAAAAGAATTTCTGAATGACAACTCCTTCTGCTCAATAGATGAATTTTTGGATATGAAGTAGTAACTGTGTAAAAAAAATTACTAATTATTATGTGTAAAGAAAACTTATGTTAAAGTGACATGTTCTACTTCATTACAAAATGTCATATTCATGATCTATGGAACAAGGATTAATGTATGTAAGTATGTCTGTTACCAATGAAAACCATCATTTTAATCATTTCAGAACTCATGTAAACATTTAAGCCTTCAAGATTTTGTATATCATCATTATTTTAAAAGTTTTTTGAGTGAAGTGAGAAGTTAAAAGAAGAAAAAGAAGAAGAAAGTACATGCCCATTATGCCATTCTAAATCATAACTATTTTTAGTGATATTTTCTTCCTTTAAAACTGAAATATTGGTGTTTAAATTCAGATTGTGAAAGTTAACAGGAAAATGAAGTGGCAAGTTTGACTGACCCATGACAAATACCAATGATGATTACCTAATTTTCGAATTTTTACTTTGTATTTCACTCAGCATTGGTGCATATATCCTTTCCTTATCCAGTATTAGTGTAGGTGATCTTGGTTGTGGATTTGTTCCTGTTCTGGTAGATGGTCTTGGTTGTGGATGTATTCCTTTTCTTAATGAACAACCCTGGTAAATGCAAGGGCCTTCATAAAGCCTGGCATATCTGTGTCCACAATATGTAAACACGCATGAAATGACTCATGGGGGAAAAAAGGCCTTACGTAGCAAAACTGAAATTAATAAAGGTAAAAAGTGTTTAGGACAGCTGGCAATACAAATGTTTTTGTGCTGAATATCCCACACAGATGTGATTTAGTATCATGGTCATGAATAAACAAGAACATTACTGCCAACAATGAACAAATGTCAATGTTATATAAATAGTTCAAAAATGTAAAAATCCTGGATGTTAGCAACATAGGTCACAGATTCCACACTTCACATTACACATTAACAGTGTAGAAAAAAAAAACTGCTTGTTAAAAATATAAATGACAGTATCAACAACAGGAAACAAATACCCAAAACTGAAATCATTTTAACTGGCACTCCCCCACCCGCCCTTGAAGGAACCTCAGCCTTTTCACCAAACATTGAGCCAAAAAGTGTGTTTTTCTTGCATATTAATGTACAATCACTTAAAAGTAAGCTTACAGAAAAGGAATGCTGGTTAGAAGAATTGAATTGTGATGTTCTACTAGTAAATGAACATGGGCTCATTCATAGTGAACTTGAATTAAGTGTACCTTATCAATACCAATCAGCCACATGTCACTGTAGAACAAATTTGAAGCAGTATGGTGTTTCATTCTTTATCAAATAAACAAATAATTTAGAATAAAAAGTGATAGATGTAAGTTCTTTATGCAGAGAAGCAGTTTGTAACCTTTGGATATACTGATCCCAAGTCAGGTACTAATAGCCACTAATAATAACTAAGAGTTATTTGTAGAAAATCTTAAAAAATTGATAATAATGTTCTTAAAATATAAAAATTGCAGGGTTCTGACATTTGTTGGTATTAACATAGACAGTAAATGATGTAAAATCCAAAGTGGAATAGTATACTCATAATATCACCATAGATATAAGTCTAAAATTGTGAACCAAATATAAGACACATTAAGATCTCTAATCTTCTACTGTCTAAATGACAAACCCACCAGGCTCAAGGCATGCTTAGATAATATAATATTCAACTTTCAGCCAAATAAACTGAATTTGGCAGTGTAAACCTCAAGCTTTAAGATCATGCAGAACTGTGGCTTAGGTGCACCCTAAACAACAAGACAGTCTGGAAGGAACTAGGAAGGGTAATCAGACCAATCAATGGACATAAACTGAATTAGTTAAAAACTGATCTTAACCACATTAACTGGGATATTGTAGTCACTATTTATGTGTGTGCCACTGAACCAGTTACTTTTGCAATTACTAGTAGAAAATCTTGTCTCTTGTTGCCCCAAATATCACAAAACACACACAAAGCAGAACCACTCTAATATTATTACTTTATTACTAGATTTGTGTCATTTACCAGCCATGACTGGACAGACTGCATCAAGATTAATTACATATATACATTAAAAAATATTCACAAAATTAAGAAATTTATACTGAATAGAAACAATATTTGTTTGTCAATTCACTTTGGTCACTATTAAAGAATTCACCAATGGAGTACAATGGGTGTTCTTTCAGGTCCTGTGCTACTCTCCTTCTGAATGTTCATAGTGGCAGGGATTGCACTTCTTGAGGCAGTGAGTTGAACATCTTTTGGGCAACCACTGGAAAGCTGTCTTGCGTTCCCGTCAGTCGAGACCTGGGTATTTCGATGCTCCTCTTGTTACGGATATTGTGATTGTGTATATCTTGCCTCATGCTGAAGACTCCTTGGTTTTCTTTCAGGCTGATGAGACATAAAAGCACATACTGGCTGAAGACTGTCATAATTCCTAACTGCTTGAATATAGGCCTGCAGTGCTCCTGTCTTTTGCTTGATGTGATTATTCTGAGAGCTTTTTTCTGTAGAATTAGCACATCCTTACAACCTGCAGAATGTCCCCATAACAGTAGGCCATAATTGATGTGGCTATGGAATAGGGCATAATATACTGTTATGAGATATTGGTCACTCAATACACCTTTTAACCTCCTCAGGAGGTGTATTACACAGGAGAGCTTGGAGCACACGTACACTGTGTGTTCGTTCATCGTTAGTTTCCTGTCTATCACGAAGCCCAACAGTTTGACAGCCTCCATATTATCATGGCATCCAATGTTGTCAAGGGTACATATCAGATGTTGTAGTTTTTCTTCATTCATTTTAATTTTATTTTTGATGAACCATTCTTTAATGTTTTGGAAGAGTACATTGGAGTGATTCTGCAGCAGTTCTTCCTTTGGCAAAAAGGGTGGTGTCATCAGCAAACTGTAACATACTGTTGTTATAACCCATATCATTGACATAAATAAGGAACAGGAGAGGCCCTATGACAGACCCTTGGGGTACTCCATATTCCAGCTTTTGTTCTTGTGATGTTGCTCCATGAACTGATATCACTTGTCTCCGGTTTTCCAGATAAGACTGAAAAGTTCCCAGAACAATACCTCTGACACTGTAACACTTCAATTTATTGTGCAGTATCTTGTGGGAAATGCAGTCAAATGTGTTCCTAAGATCACAGAGTGTCAGTGCCACACTTTCTCTGTCTTCGAATTCTTGCCTTATTTGTCTGGTTAAGTCCAGTGCTGCCGTAAATGTTGACTTTCCCTTGTGAAAACCATGCTGTGTGTCCTGGAAGAGCTTATTTACTTCAAAATAATTCTGTAACTGGAGTTTCATAACAGACTCCATAACTTTAGCTAGAATAGGAATGATGGAAATTGGTCTGTAGCTGGACACTTCACACGGTTCACCTTTTTTGTAGATTGGTACTGTCCGTGCTAGTTTAAGAAATTCTGGGAAGACACCAGAGGATAAGCATCTGTTAATTGCTATAGATAATGGTTGAGCAAACTCTAGAACAATTTTCTTCAGCATTGTGCAAGACATACCATAGATATCTTCGCTCTCTGAGTTCTTGTATGACTTAACTATTTTTATGATACCTTTAGGGTGCACTTCCTTCCAGTTTTCAAAAGTGCTACTGGTTATGTTTCTCATGTGATTTGTGGGGACTAAGCCTGAGTCAGATATTTCATTAATAGTATCTTTCACTATCCTAACAAAGTACTGATTGAAGGCGTCAGGGCTACTGGAATTTAAGGCTGAGGTGGGCTTTGTGCTGCACTCGTTTACCAGATTCCAAGCTGCTTTACATGGATTGTGAGTCTCTTTAATGAACCTGTCATTGTATCTCTTTTTTGCCTCCTCCACTTGCTTTCTGCAAATTCGTTTGGCTCTTACATAGTTACAATGAAGCAGGTCTCTAGACGGGAGATCTCTAGCTACTTCCATACGGTCCCTGAAAATTAGCACAATGCATTTTAATTTGTTTAGCTCAGGGGTATACCACATCTTCCCTGTAGTAAGTTTGTCCCTTCCTTTAGCTTTGCCTGTAGGATACTTCTTGTGGATTTCTGGAAATAAATCATCAAATTTAGCTTTTAATGATTGGAACAGACATTCGAATGAGGCACTGGCCCCTATTCCTGCAATTTTTTGCTGCCAGTTTACACTTGACAGGACTATATTAAGGTCATTTAGTCTTTCTTCTTTTACTAAATGTGTAACTGGAGTGCCATGAGCTTGGTTGCAGTTGACTCGAGCATTTCATACTTATTTCCATTACTAATGCACTATGGTCAGCAATCATTGGTTCAACTACACTGATATTATAGTCCCAGATATTGAGGTTAGTGATAACTGTGGTTAGGCAGGCATCACCTCTTGTAGGCAGTTGGTTTGCAACAAACAGCCCATAGCTATTTATCAAAGTCATGAAGGTTCTCTCTTTAGTGCTTCCATCACCTATATGTATGTTGAAATCTCCACACAGTGCAATTTTAGATTTAAGACGTGTTAGGTACTACAAACAGGTTTCCATTTGTGCAACAAAGTTTTCAAAATTACCATCTGGTGAGTGGTACAGAGAGACAATTATAAGGTCAATATCTGTTAACACTAGTGAAGCTAATTCTAGATCTAGGTCTGTGGAAAAGTTTTTTAAGTCTATTTCCTTTACACTAAGAGTCTTGCTTGCATATACAGATACACCACCATGAATTTTAGTAGTTCTATAACATGAATTCACCGTGTCCAAATATTCAATGGCTCTGTAATAGTCACCTTCTGCTTCATCTAACCAGTGTTCACAGATACAGAAAACGTCTGGTTTGACTTCTTCTACAGAGAATGATAGAAGGTCCACCTTGATTCTTAAACACTGTATATTAACAACTGCTATAACTATGGACATATAATTATCATCTCTACTGTTACTTCTGTGAGATATTATGGGGCCTTGGGTTTTTATTTCAGGCACTATTTTACTGGTGCACTGGTCGATCTCCGGAATAAAAAACACCTGACAACAATATTCCTTGGTCATAGTGTTGTGTCCATCACCTTGTCCTTTAGATGGAAGTCCACACCAATCATGAAGCTGCTGTTCACACCCTTTGTTTCCAGTTTTTTTACATGAAAGTTGCTATATCCTGGAAAGATTTTCTCAAGGAATTTGGTTACATTTTTAGTTGTTGTGCCGTTTTTCACTTTTCCTAAATGAAACCATGCTCTTTTCTCACCATGTAGCATTCCTTTTTCTTCACCAGTGGCTGTTATCTGATTTTTTCTTTCTTTAGTACTTGAATTTCTGTCTGATGCTATGGCAGATGCTTGAGGTCTTTCTTCCTTTGCACTTTTCTTTAGTACTGTTGCATACAGCATTTTTGGTTGTGCAGATGCATTCTGCTTCATTTTGTGTATGTTGTTGGTTTGTTGTTTTCATGTTGTGAATGATACTTGCTGATCTGTAGATCGAAAAGTTCTTTTCCTACACTGTACACCACGCCAATTTGTATCTGTATTGGGTGAAGGTTTCTCATCTGAAGGTCTGGCGAAGATGTAGGGACTGGTTTCATTTATACTGGCTCCAATTTTCGAATTCTTCAAATAAGTATTGCTATCACATTGATCTTCTGTCATTTCATGGACTGTAAGCTCTTTATTGGTAGGCCTATTTGTTTGTTCTGATTTGTTACTGAGAAACTGGTACACACCACATCTGAGCAAACTTGGGGAGGAAATTATGGTGCATTATGACAGATTTCAACAGAGTCAAGCTGAGAAGAAAACTTACACAACAGTGAGAAAGGTGTATAGATCAGAAATTGGAGAGCCAAGAGCAAAGCCAATGACAAATAAATTTAAAGCAGAATGGAAAGTTATTCAAATAGAGATGAGCTCTGAAAAAAGCACCACAACATTCCATTTCAACCAAACACCTTAAACAAACACTTTATGACTCTTGCGTCAAATAAAAATCTCACTGAAGATGCAAACAAAACTGTAGTTTTGCTCCCTGCCCTAGACAGCAAGGCATGTGACAACTTCTGCTGATCTCGCGTATCCTACAGACAAGTTAAACAATGGAAACTCTAGGTAGGAATATCAAAAACACAGGAAAAGATAAGATTGCTGCTTACTATAAGGAGATGTGTTAAGTTGCAGATAGGCACAATGAAAAGACACTTACATAAAGTTTCTGGCCACAGCCTTCATCAGCAAAAGAGAAACACACACCATTCATACACACAAGCAAGCACACCTCACGCTTACATGACTGCCAACTCAAATATCATGGGCTGGAATGCAATTGTCACATGGATGTAAGCAGCAATCTGGAGGGGGCAGGGAAGGGATAGCATTGTACAGGTGGAGAGAGAGATGAATGCTGTCTGGTAGAGTGTGCAGGGACTAGAATTTCAACAGGCACATCATCAGGAGATTGTGGGGCTGGGAGGTGGGGAAAAAAGGAGCATAAACGGCGAGGAAGATGGGGGGGTGCATTGGCAGATGGCGGCAAAATAAACAGGATGGAAGATGAGATTGGGGAGAAGATGATAGGACTGAGGGGCTTGAAATTGTTGGTTGGAGGGTATGGGGACAGTATGTTACCATAGGTTGAGGCTGGGATAATTATGGGAGCAGAGAGAGTGCTGTATGGATAACTCTCATCTGCACAGTTTGGAAAAGGTGGTCATGGAGGGAAGGATCCATATGGCACAGGTAATGAAGCAGCCATTGAAATCAAGTGTGTGATATTCAGCTGCATGTTGTGCCATGGGGTGGTCTACCTTGCTCTTGGCCACAGTTTGGCAGTGGCCATTCATCCAGGTGGACAGTTTGTTAGTTGGTAGTCATGCCACTATTGAAAGCTGTGCAATGATTACATCAGAACTGGTAAATGACATGGCTGCTTTCACAGGTAGCGTGGCCCTTGATATGGAGGATAAATCTGTGACAGGACTGGAATAGGAAGTGTTCGGTGGATGGACTGAGCATGTCTTGCACCCAGCGTCTTCCACAGGGATATGAACCTTGTGGCAGGGGGTTGGGATTGGAAGTTGCAGAGGAATGGACTAGGATGCTGAGGAGTTTGGGTGTGCAACAGAACACCACTTTAGGAGGAGTTGGGAATGTCTCTAGTAGGATGTCCCTCATTTCAGAGCATGATGATAGGCAATCAAAGTCATGGTGGAGGGTGTGGTTTGGTAGTTCCAGTCCGGGATGATACTGGGTGACGAGGGGGACACTCCTTTGCAGCCAGTTCTTGGGGTGGTGGGAGGATTGGGGTTGTGAGGGGAAATGGCATGGGAGATCTGTTTGTAGACTAGGTCTGGGGGGATAGTGCCTATCTGTGAAGGCCTTGGTGAGATGCTGAGCATACTCAGCAAGGGAGTTCTTGTCACTGCAATTGCACTGTCCCCAGGTGGCCAGACTTTATGGGATGGATTTTTTTAGTGTGAATGGGATGACAGCTGTCAAAATGGAGGTATTGTTGGTGGTTGATGGGCTTCATGTGGACAGAGCAGGTGGAGCCACCAGAAGGAGGAAGTCGACATCTAGGAAGGTGGGACATAGGGTAGAGGAGGACCATGTGAAGTGGATGGGGTATGTGGTTTTGAAGTTGTGAAGGAATGAAGAGAGGGCTTTTTAGCTCTAAGTGCAGATCATGAAGATATCAATGGACCTGAACTAGACTAGGGGTTTGGTGTTTTGGGAGGCTAGGAAGGTCTCTTCTAGATGTCACACAAGAAGTTTGGCAGCCTATGGCTGTGCCGCATCTTTGTTTATGCCCATTGTCTTATTGCTATTGAACAATGTCCTTCAAAAACCAAACCCAGTACCTCATTCCTCATATACCTTACTAACTTTATGTTAGCCCACAATTATTTCTCCTTTGAAGGGCAGGTATATAAACGAATGTATGGCACAGACATGGGCTGGAAGCAGTAGCGCCTGATGGGAGTCCTTACCCTACTAACCCCTATCCTGTTCCCCTTCCAACACTACAAAGTCCTCTATTCCACCAACACACCCACAGTCTTTTTACTTCTCTCCTTTTCCGCTACTCTGTCCTTGCCCTCTGCCATCTGTACAACCTCCTGAATGTTCCTAGCTGAGCTATTGTCTCTCCATGTCATCCCCGTGCATGCTCCCACAAGCAGCAGTAGCAGTTTACCATTCCCAACCCCCACTACTGCTATTCCTCCCCTTCCCTGCTCCATCCTCTTCCTTACTTCTAACAGCTGGTTGCCTCTCCTGTCATGCACTACTGCTGCTTGCAGTTTGGTCTCAGCAATCAGAGACTATGGTAATGTGTGTGTGTGTGTGTGTTTGTGTGTGTGTGTGTGTATGTATACAATGTCTATTCCCGACGAAAACCTTGTTTGCTGAATGCTACCTTTCTGACAGTCTTTTCGTTGTGCCCATCTGCGACTCAGCATCTGTGCTACTTGGTGAGTAGCAACTGTCCTTTCCATAATATTGTTACATTCAATCCTGGATTTTCCATTTTTTGATTTTGTATGACAGCTTTTCTTCCATCACGTAACCCAGTGCTGTTTTCTTCCAACATTACTCCTAATATCTTTACCCTATAACTGCAAATTGATCAGTCTTCATGTATCACTCTTGCATATTTTTGTGTGTTATTTCCCATACCTTCCTGTACCAAGAAAACTTGTATCTCATCCTACCAACCCCTCCACACCCCCCGGTTCTTCTCCTCTCTATTCCAGTTTGCATGTACTAACTGCACCTAGTATAGTCACATCTGTCATCCTCCTACTTAACTGTGGTCAAGAAACAAGTGGGCCACCCTGTTGCAGGGCATGCCACCCATCACGACATTCTTCATTTCAATGACTGCTTTACAGCCTGTGCCATCTGGATCTTTCCTGCCAAAGCCAGCTTTTCTGGACTGTGCAAGTGGGAACTCTCCCTGCAATATATCCTATGTTCCCTGTAACCCTCCTGGCCTCAACCTTTGTGAGTCATTGTCCTTACCCATCTAGCCCTTTCCCTGTTCCCATTCCAGCACTATACAGCACTCTACCAATGCACCCACAGCTTTTTTTTACTTCTCTCCCTTTCACAGCTACTCCTGATGGGAACCAGAGTTACCACTGCTGCAAGGCCATTGGATAAGTGTTTTTTATGATGACAAAAACAAGGCAACATGATTTCTCCAGATTCAGAAATGAAACTGTAGATAAATTCTACCAAAAATGGAAGTGCAAGCCACTACAAATGTGCGGGATAATTATTTGTTTGCATATGTGTCTGGAGTTTTATGTGAACTGCTGTTATGAGCACCATATCTTTAGTGTGTTGAACACTGGAGGAGAATTTCCTTGATCTGCTATAGGGCAACAACAAAGTAGTATTTAAAAAACAACACATTTTGTGTCTATGTTAACTGTAGTTGGGAACATTAGAAAAAAAACACATTTTAAGTAAGATAAATTATTTATATGAATTCATATAAAGATGCACAAACATAAATGATTAATAACAATGTTGACAACTAAATTCTACATTTTCTAAATTCCTTTAAATTGTACAGATGTTTATAACTGAATTCAGGACACAATGTAGCTAGGCCAAGCTCCAGCAAAACTGTATTGTGAGCAACATATGCACTAGTTGACTGATCCTGACAATTTGTGGGAATTTGTGTGCTTAGCAAGATTATACCTGTCTTAATTAAGTTGCAGAGAGTGAAAACTGTTTTGTTAATTATAGTAATATACACTGTTAATTCCAACACATGAACAAAATGCAGTGAGGCATAGAAGAAGCCCTGGGATTAAAAGTCTGCCATCAAAATAGATATGATATAAAATTCAATAAAATAACTTATTGATATCTATGATATAACACAAGTATCCTTGTAGATGAACATACATATGGTAGAAAACTGTAAAAATATGAGATCTGTTAATGTGAATAACAGTTACTAATATTGTCAAATATCCATTCCATTACTAAAGCAATGATAAAGTTCCTAAATTTGTTTTTGTTGCATTTTCTACAAACATTGTTGGTTGTGTTCATATGAAATGCAACCAAATCATTTCAGTATTTTTTTAATTATTTATGTCACTGTATTTACATAATTGCTTTCTTACAATTTCATATTGTCTTGTGAGTTTATTGAAAACTCATCAGGTATTGTCATTATTTCATTATTTACTATTTAACCACTATACTTGAGTAGATGTTAGTAGAAATTTCTTGAAACCTTGTCTGAAGACACTGTCTGCAAGATAAATAATAATGAGAATAATATGTTAGAACAAATGGTTAAGAATAAAATAAAGTGCAGGTGTATGGAGGAACAGCTAACAAATAACTCTATTTTGCACAAAGAGCTACATAGCACAGTAATAAACTATCATGGAAAATGACAATGCCTGTCAAGCTTTGCTGGAGCTAGACGTACAAGGAATGGGAATTAGCATGTTACACAAACAACAGTGGAGCTTTCATCAGTTAATCATAACTTATCTTAATTTTGTAATAGTTTGAAAGCCCATAAATGTTCATTAATAGGAACTCTTTCATCAGTGAATGAAACATTGTAGCAAGGCATAAAATAAGTACCCTACAAAAGAACCCAGTTCACTTTTTTTGTCTTTTTTGGTTTTCTGGAAAAGGAAGTGATAACACTTAATCACATATCTATGCAAAACATCATAAGAATTCATCAGCTACTACACTGACCAGGGTACAAAAATCTAATCTGAATATTATAAACCTTCAGAACTGTAACATTATTTATCAAATGTCTTGTCCATGAAGTCTTTGCACTTTCACAAATTTACAGAGATCTTTGAGTATGTTCTGATGAGACTTCCTTCAACCCATCATTTCACTGGTTTGACTTGAGTTCCTTCTGTGCGACTAGAAGTAGTTTTTATCTTTTTCCTGCAAAACAGAGAGAAGGATCTGTTAGTATAGTTTTAGGAAATTATACAAAATGATGTGAAGAAGACAGTTTTTATGTACAGTTTAAAAAACAAAATTTTATTACTTAAAAGTATCTTCTGTACAGATTTATAACCAGTATGTAGTTCTGGTACTGAGAAACTCATTCACTCACTCACTCAAAGCAGTATCCCTCCTTATTGTCTGTTACTGACTTTGTATTGTTATCATAATATTCTGTGCAGCTCAAGGCCTACAGCAAGCCTTTTTCACTGATGCAATTTCACCAGCAGTCTTAGAGCCCATAGGCAGTAGCCATATGTGTGTAAGTTGTCATGTGAATGTGTGAGAGTTCTGCTTCTGAGGAAGGGCTATCCAAAAGCTTAAATATTCTAGTATTCTTTTTATTGTGACTATCTGCAACTCAGCACCTTCTCCATCTGCTGACTACCGATCTATCCTTTCCATATTGTTATTCCATCCTGTACTTTTTATTTTTTGATTTTATCCTAGAATCAAGTGCTCTTACACAAATATGTGATAATGACCTTGAATATGACTGGATACTAGGTCTGGTACCTTAAATAACCTACTAAGAGAACTTTAATTCACACTTGAAGGTGACTGTGAATAAATTCTTATTGCTACTGGTATATGTTATTATCAAGGTGTTAACAACAGCAAGCTGCTGAATTGTGACCTTCAAGTTCAAGATAATTGGATACTACTGGAAAATAATCTAATTTTGGAAATGTAGCAGTGACTACATTAGAGTATATCTACTTGGTATTAATATTTAATGGCAAATAAATCTATAAAACAAAAGTGCAATTATTCTGTTGCAAGTTGGTCTGCACAGTCTTTGCTAAAAGGAGGGGTGTGGAGTATGTCTTTAAAATTATAGAAACAATCAAAGACTTGAGAAGACTGTTTTAAGATTCACTACAATCTCATAAATAGTGACTGAAATAAATATTCAATGGTTATCTTTTAACGTGCAGAAAGACTGAAATGTTTTAACTGAAGTAGGCAAAATTTATTGTAACTTCCAAAGTGACTGGAAGCGTACTAAAAATAACAGGAAATGAATTAGCTTGAAAGCTACAACAGCGTGTGGATAGAAGCAAATACATCACATATCATTTTCATCAAATTAAACAGCATCAGTGTATTACTAGCCTTCAAACACACGAAAAAATGTGGTTCTGTAAACACTCACACACGCAGCAGATCAGATATGTGAAATTATTCAAACCATCAGTTAATCAATAAGGTAAAGAAATAAATGACAGAATAAAAATACTTTCAAAATGAGAAATTGTATACACAGTTACTTAATATGAGGACAAACTGAAAAACTTCAGACCTATCTGAATTGAACACTAATTTTTGCTCAGACATATTTACAAATCTGAACCCACAACACTTGCATAGCTGTTTAAATATATCAAAACAGAATGCTAACAGAAATTATCAGTGCCCTATTACAAATGTATTCCCAGACATTCACTCTGTTTTCAATTTGGATAAGTAATAAGTAACATCGTATGAAATACGGGGAGCAGTTTGTACTACACTACTCTTGTGAGTCCAGAATTGGTGATCAGTGTGGCCTTATGAAATCCAAATGTTAAATTTGCGTTTTTCACTTTTTTATCCACTGTAATATAAGTGGGTGAAACTTTCTCATGTAGAGTTGTATTTCTTATCTAACAGTCGAAATGAACATAGCCATCATATTTCTTACTGATTCTAATTTTTCCCCCGTGTTTGTATTTAGCTTTCCTCCATTGGGACATTTATTTTGTTTCCACAGTACTTTTATTTCCAGAATATGATACACTTAAGCTTGCTTCAAAATAACAAAATTATGTGCTAGTGTTCATTACATTTCACTGAATGCTCCTATCTCTACCACATTGTGCAGATTATTTTTGTCAAAATTGTTTCGTAAACCTCATCTAAACTTGGCACCTTTGTTTTCTTGGCTGTAAAAGGAGAATAATTTGTCCATACAGTTAAACAATTACTCTTGGAGTTTTGACATTTAACCCATCGATTTGACCTTATTTTGAGGTGTTTATACAGAGAAACTAACTGAAAGACCAAAAGCAAATTTAAGAGTGTTTCATTTACTACTTTTGTTGGAAAAATTTGTGCAGTTAATCAAGTACTTTTTCATATTATTAACAGGGTAGAAACTTTTCAGTCTGTCCTCATGCATGTCTCTTGCCAGGTTAGTGTCTCAAAACTAACTACTTGTAACTCTAACTACAGGAAAAAAGCTATTGAACTACAACAAATGTATTATATAGTATAGATCATTGTTATGTGCCAGCTTTCAGCAAAGAAACTTTGATAGACAATTGTAAAAAAAAATGTTGTAGTAACATGTGCATGCACAATTGATATAAAAGTTTTCAATAACAAAACATGCACATAAATAACAGAGTTACAAGATACTTCTGCCCAAGACACAATATATTCCAGAAAAGCAGGACTACTGATAATAGCAATAATGAATATTTAAAACTCAGAAGAGAAGGTAAAGCATGTGCTGTAAATCTGAATAGACATAGATGAAAATTAATAACCACTTGTGATTGCCTCACTGACTAACAAGCAAATGGAAATGGGATACTGAAACCTATCCCAAATGTTTGTTATACATGGCTATTTTGTTCAGTACTATTCTGAAAGAGAAAAGAGTGAGACAGAAATTAGCAGATAAATGTAGACCTACATCTTCAACAGAATTTTAAGCTGTATTTTGATATGAGCTTTAAAAATTTAATGATTTTGTCACACAATAATATATACAAGGTGTTTGGAAATTCCCATTACAAACTTCTAGGACTTGTGGAGGGGAGTGAGAACATAATATTTTGAAAAGGAACCCCTGTCTGGAAATGCACCATTTCCATTCTACAATAGTTTCATTACAGTTGTTTAACTCATCCCGTTCTGCTTGAGGAATTGAAATAGACGTGACACAGTATGATTATTAGGCAACAATTTGAAAGGAAACATAACAAAATATCCATTTATCACTTAATCACATTTTTTGTATTAACATTTAAACATTACATGTTTACATTACTCCAAAACAAAAAAGAACCCAGCATACTGTACATACAGAACAGTACTGACGCATTACATGAGTAGCTCGATGTGGAAACCACTAACATTGTTATAGACATTGTACCTACAAAGCAAGTTCTGGTACACATTCTCCATCCCAACGTGTGTCTCTTCCATTTCTAGAGCAGTGGACAGAACTTGGGCCAGCAGATCTTTCTCTATCTCTACAGGAGTCTCATAAATTAAAATTTTGCATACATCCCAACAAGAAGTAGTACATGTCATCCTGCCCAACCTACTGCATACCAAGACAGGCAACGCTGAGACTTTTCTCTTCCCCTCAGCAGACATGAACACATTACACATCTGAATAGAATAGAAACAGT
Organism: Schistocerca cancellata; assembly: GCF_023864275.1. NCBI lineage: Eukaryota > Metazoa > Arthropoda > Insecta > Orthoptera > Acrididae > Schistocerca > Schistocerca cancellata. The sequence goes on along the minus strand of NC_064626.1, from coordinate 354,704,620 downwards.
CCTAGAAGTTTGTGATGCGAATTGGTGAAGACCCTGTATCTCTGCACATTATGCAGGATGACATGTGTGATGATGTGTTGCAGTAACCATTAATTAGCAATATATTTTCATCTAAGTTGGAAAATTTACAGCACTTGTCTATTAATTTTGTGTCTCAAGGTAGAAGTATTTCAATTTCATTTGAATTGTTAGGCAAGTCTTGAAGATAATGAATTACTGAAACTCATTTTCATCTTTTTTGCACTGAAAAGCATGTAGAAAATGTAAGTTAGGATAAAGTCTGAAGCTTTGTACATAATTTGTGAATTCAATAAAATATTTTAGTTCAATGTAATTTGCTCTACTGCTACTCTAAAATACTTGCATATGATTAGGAGCGAGTTCAGAAATGAAATAGCAATATAACAATGATCTATCTATCTAACACACGTGTGGGAAATATCACGAGCAGATGCAGGGACAGTGATGCTTCGCTGGTACATACACGTTGCTGGAGGGAGATGGCCTCAGTGGCATCACAGCTACCACTGTCCGACGTTCAGAAATGCAGCGTTCATTTTTATTCTTGCTGCTTGATGGCAGTAGACCATGACTGCTTCCTATTAAAGAAAATTAAGTTTTGACATGTTTACATCTGCGCTGCTTGCATAATGAAAGCGCTTGTAGCATTTATATTTTTTGAACTCATAATCATTGAGTTGCAGTTAACACCTAAGCACAAAAATCAAACTAAAGAAACATGAAGAAATATTATAACAGCATTAGTGCCTACAGTCTTTTCACAAGATATTGAACTTCAATGATTTTATTTTCAAAAACTGTATTTTTCCATAATTTTCAATAAAGCAATAGACATTCAAGCTTATTAATGCTTTACTGTCGAAAAGTACAGTATGTACACTTTTCTTTTAAATGATATATTCCTGTTTCATTACCTAAATTCTATGAGAAATTCTTTTTCTGTTTCGTGCAGTTTATGAAGGACTAATAAAATTTTAAAAGATAGTAAATAGGTATTTGCAATGTTTATCAATTTTACTATATTCAGTAAGTGCTTGGATACTTAAGAACAAAACTCTTAAAAATATGATGGCTGAACAAACAATACAGATGAAATATGCTAAAAAGTGATAGGTAGTATAGAATGGCTTATTAAAAATAAAATGAAACCATTTAATGAATTTCGTGCATCACACAATTTAAGGAACAGGCAGTCTGATTATTTATTGACGCTATATGTAAATAGTGTCAAGAACTATACATTAGTTTCATAATCCAGGATAATCTACGATTGCATAGATCAGCTACTTTTTTTAGATAACTTTTTCACTCTTTTTAGATAAATGATAGTTCTGCTTTACTGTAAACATTTAGCAAATATCACAACTTAATATACACTGAGTCGTCAATAGTCATGGAAAGTAGTGGTTATTATGTTAATAGTGAGTCATTCCTCCACAGGCACTCAAATGTGCAGTAACACAACAAGGAATAGACTTTATGAGATGCTGGAATTGTTTTGAAGAGACATTGATCCATCAGTCTTTCAGTGCTACCCGTAATTGCTTTTGTGTATTGTGTTGGGTTCATCAAGCATCTGACAGAAGTGTTTGATTTGGTTAAGATCAGGTAATCTGGCAGATCAAACCATGGTCACAAATGCTCTGGAGTGTTCATCAAGCCACCTACATGTAACCAAAGAGAAGTGAAATGTTACATTGTCATGTTGAAGTGTGGTACCTACATTGATGCTTTCTGATGTAAGAATGTCCACATTACATGCACCTGCCATTGGCCCCCACAGCTGGACAATGGTGCCCTGCTGCCATCATTTGAACACTATACAGGTTGTAACTGAGCCCCCTCCTTCCCTGACACAACCATGTTGATCCATGTGGGATCCATAGATTTATGAGACACTCTCTTAAGTGCCCATCAGCTTGATACAACAGAAACTGTCATTCATTGGGCCTTGATGCATGCTGCCATTTTACCATGGTCTAATGATAATGTTTGCAGACCCATGCCAGTCACTGAGCTCTGTGTTGTGGTGACAGCAAGGGAACACAAATCAGTTGGTTACTACAGCCTATGAAGGGTTAGTTACTTACGTGTTCCATTGATCAATAGCACGGAAAACCGATATTATGTGGAACATGTCAAATGCAAAAGAAATGCACACAGGAAACAAGTTTCTTTTTCTGTTTACATTATAGTGTTATATCTAAATATTTCATTCCTTTAAATGGCACAAAATGGATATATCATATCTCCAGATTTATTTACACATATTCAAGAATTCATCTAAGGTATAGAAGGAGTTGTCAAGGAGGTATGATTTCAATTTGTTTTTGAAACTATTACTGCTGTCTGTCAGACATTTTATTTCATCTGGTAATTTATCAAAAAGTTTTATAGCAGCATATTTTACCCATTTCTGTGCCAAAGATAGGTTAAGTAAAGGATAGTGTAGGTCTTTCTTTTTTCCGGTATTGTAATCATGAATGTCGCTGTTGATTTTAAACTGGTCCATGATGATGAGAAAAAATTTCATTACTGAGTAAATGTACTGTGAAGCAGTTGTAAGAATTCCTATCCTTTTAAACAGATGCCTACAACATGTGCGACTATGAACCTCACACATTATTCTAACTACTTTCTTTTGAACAGTGAATACCTTTTGCCTAAGTGTTGAGTTGCCCCAGAATATTATTCCGTATGACATCAGAGAGTGGAAGTATGCAAAGTATGTTAGCTTACTAATTTCTACATCCTCAAAATTGGCAATTATTCTGATTGCAAAAGTTGCTGAACCTAGTCGCTTTAGGAGATCCAAACTATGGATTTTCCAATTAAGATTCTCATCTATGTACACCCAAAAACTTAGTATGCTCTACCATGGCTACTGACTTCTTTTGATGTGTTATGTTTATTGAAGGAATTATACTTTTTGCAGCAGAAAATTGGATGTACTGTGTTTTTTCAAAGTTCAGAGCAAGCCCATTCGCAGAAAACCAATTAATAACTTTTCCAAAGACCTTATTTGTATAATTTTCTATCGGACTTCCTTATACTGGATTAATAATTATGCTTGTATCATCAGCAAACAATGTCAGTTCACCATCTTATTTCACATAAGAAGGGAGGTTATTCACATATATCAAGAACAGGAGGGGACCCATGATCGAAACTTGTGGAACACCTAATGTAATTTCACCCCAGTTACATGAAGTGACGAACTCCTTTGAATCACTTGAAGCATATAAAGAGATTTTTTGCTTCCTGTTCTGTAGATGTGACTTAAATCACTCATATGCTGTTCCATTTCTACCATAGAATTGTAATTTTTCTAACATAATGTCATGGTTCATACCCTCAAATGCTTTGGATAAGTCACAGAATATTCCTACTGGTGACTTCTTACTATTTAAAGACTCTGTTATGTGGACAGTGAAATTGCATATTGCTGTCTCAGTGGAACAGCAATTCTGAAATCTGCACTGTGATTTACTAAGTATCCTATTACTGTTGAGATGGCTACCCACTCTTGAGTACATTACTCTCTCAAAGATTTTTTGAAAATGCTGTAAACAAGGATACTGGCTGGTAATTATTGACAACTATGGTTTCCCTCTTTTTGTAGAGAGGCTGACAATGGCATATTTTAACCTGTCTGGAAAAATACACTGAGTCAGTGATGCATTACATATGTGACTCAAAACATCAGCTGTAATTGCTCCACATTGTTTTAATAACTTGTTAGAGACGTCATCTACTCCAACAGAACATTTATTTTTCAAAGATTTAATAATTTTTCTTATTTCAGAAGAGGTTGTTAGATGAAACTTAATCTGACAAAAATTTTTCAAAACTGACTCTTCCATGTACTGCCTGGCTTTTTCTTTTGAACTATTCTCACCAATTTTTTCTCCTGCACTTAAGAAGTGATTGTTAAATACATTGGCTACCTGTGTACTGTTGGTTAAGATGGTCTCATTCTCTTTAACAAATGGTTCAAATGGCTCTGAGCACTATGCGACTTAACTTCTGAGGTCATCAGTCACCTAGAACTTAGAAATAATTAAACCTAACTAACCTAAGGACATCACACACATCCATGCCCGAGGCAGGATTTGTACCTGCGACCGTAGCGGTCGCTCGGCTCCAGACTGTAGCGCCTAGAACCGCATGGCCACTCCGGCCGGCTCTCTTTAACATTAATACTACCTACCCCAGTGGTTACTTTTCCTGTCTCCCTTATAACAACATTCCATATTGATTTGATTTTATTGCTGGAGTTGTTAATTTCTTCTCTGACATACATATTTCTTGATTTCCTTACAACTTTTCTCAGTATGTTACAGTAATTTTTACAGTGTAAAACTACTTCTGGATCTTTACTAATTCTTGCTGTCTCATACAGTTTTCTTTTTCTTTCTGAAGACACTTTAATAACTGTAGTAATCCATGGTTTCTTTGAAAAGTTTGTTGTTTTACATTTAGTAATTTTCTTTGGAAAACAGTGTTCAAAAAGAGATGTAAATTTATCAAGAAATATGCTGCATTTATTATTGGCATTTGTCTCATTATATACATCTTTCCAGTTTACATTTCCTAAACTTTCTCTGAAGTGATCTATGTATACTGGGGTGAGCACGCTCACACTTTTACTTAATGGTTTCTGAAGTGTACACCCTGTTAGGTTTTGTAAGTTAATCAGTTGTGCATCATGGTCAGATACTCCATTTACGACAGGGAAAGCATGTGTTTGTTCTACATCCTCTTGCTGCGCAAATACATTATCTATTAGAGTACTACTGCCCTGAGCTATACGTGTAGGGAATTTGATTACTGATTCTAAGTTATATGTTGTTAACAACATTTGTAGTTCACTTTTCCTATCAGAATTGCTTAGAATGTTAACATTTAAATCACCAAAGATTAATAACCTCTTCTTTTTGTCTGACAGACAGCATAATAGGGAGTCAAACTTTTTTATGAACAGCTCCCAATCTCCTAGTGGAGACCTGTACACTGTTGCTAATATCAACACAACATTATCTAGTTGAATTTCACATGCACAAACCTCAAAGTGCTGATCAACACAAAATTTGCTTACTTCAACAGTTCTGCATTTATACCCTTGTTTTATGAAAATGGCAACTCCTCCTTTATCCATACCAGATCTAAAAGTGTAAGATGCTAAATTATACCCATTTATACTGACATTTTCCATCCCCACAGTTACATGGTGCTCAGACAGACAAGGTATATCAATCTCATTCTTATTTTTGAGATAATCTAAACACATTATCAGCTCATCTACTCTGTTTTTTATTCCCCTGATATTTTGGTGAAGTAAGCTTAGCTTTATCCCTATTTGCTTTGCATGAAGTTTCTTTTCTTCTATTTTCCTTGATTGCTGTCTGTCTGGAATTTGGCTTTAACCTAAAAAACCTGTCTGCCTGGTCCCAATAACCACAGGGATCACCCCTTGTGTGATTGTGACCCCCGTACAGTATCTGCTAATAGAGAGGCTAACTTATCTTTCTCCTTCCTATTAAGGTGCAGGCCATGTGTAGTGTAACCCCACCTACCAATAGCACCAACTGGAACAACACTCATTTGAGACTTTGTCGGTGTCTGGAGCATCCCGTTCAGCTTAGTGTTAAAACGCCTTACAGCAGTGTTTACCCAGGGCGGATCATGGCGCTGAAAGACCTCCACAAACCCCACATTTATGTGCCCAGTTTCTGCTCCTATTTTATCCAGGTCACTCCTAATACTATATCTTGGATTCCTAGCGAGGCTGTTTCCTGCTCCCCCAACTATAATTACCTGATCTTCCTTCTCAAAGTCCTTGCATAGCTGTCCTAAGTTTTCTGTCACCTGGCTAAGGCTGGCACTTGGTTTCACAAAATTTGTCCTCACACATTTCTGGCAGAAATGGGCTCTTGGTATTCCACAATCAGTTGGCAGCAATCTGCCTCACAGTAAAGTATCATTTGCACCGTATGACTCTGTGGAGGTGGTGTGATGTCCATTCACCAAACACTAGTTGTCATCCTGTGTGATAGTTCACGCATGTGGCAACATTGTTGCTGTTATACTTAAGATCCATTGCAGAACTGTTGACTTTGGAAATCAGAATTATTGTGTAATTTCCAATATGCTATGACCCATGCATCTTGGATATATTATTATTTCATTTTCAAACTCAGTTAAACTGTGACGCACTGCCATATTAATACCATTTGCCTTTAACAGACTGCTCAGTTATTGTTGCTGTACTTGCTCTATACATTGCATCTATCCACAATTTGGCATCACACATGGCATATTTTCAAATGGGACAATCCTGCGTGACGTCTGGCCAATCATTTACTGTATAAAAAAGAAAAATCCATTCTTAATTGTTAAATTTACAAAAATACACATGGGCTGGCCATTACTGACTTTCAAGAGATATATCACCCATTACAGACACTAGAAAAACATGAAAATATATAACAACACTGCTTGTTTTACTCAAGGAGAGATAAGGAATTGATGGGGGAGATAGGGCAGGGACACTTTGAGTTAAGGCTAGAACAGGCTCCTCTTGCATGAGGAGGAAGAGAGCAAGAAAGTTTCCTTAACTGTTGCTTGTAAATGCCTTTGCTACTCAGTTTTAGAAGACAGCTGTTTATGTATTGGGAAACAATAGTAATATTTTTTAAGCTACATATATCATTTCTTTGTACCTGAAAATTGTATAAAATTGTATGCTGAGCTTTATTAGGATTAGGCTTTGCAGGTCTAATGAATGTTAGTGTAGGTAGTTTATGAGTAGTTATGTTCATCTGATCCATGGATGTCTTGTTAATGAAGTACAGATTTTCACTTTCATTTAGGTGAAATTTTCTGCTCATATGGACCAACATCAAAGGGTAACTTATGAACATGATTATCTAATGAATCCCTTTAGTATTAGAAGTTCTTTCAGTTTATTATTGAATGTCTATTTACTAATTGGCTTTGTGATAGGGTATAGTTTTAAAAGATGTTCACTATGACACGTATGGTCCTCATATACTCTTCTAAGTAGATGACTGAGTTTTTGTGTATGCTATATTTGTAATAACCTGCTATATAATCAGTTATAGCTTAATCATTTCCTTATCTCCTGAATCACATTTTCTCTTACTTTGGGGAACTAGTTTTCTCAGAGTAAAAGTGCTTTATGGGATTACTTTTCAATTTAATTGACAAGCTGGACAATTCAGGAAGTTGATAGAATTGCCATAACTATATCATGATGGTCTTAAATGTAGGGTACCAACAATGGCATTATTTTTGTATCAGGAATAATTTAAGTTAATTCATCAGTTGCAACCAACAATTCTGCCAGTGGTAATACACATAAAGTAAAATAAATGACTGTTAGTTTTATTACATTTGTGTCTGAACATATTATGTTTGGTGATAGAGCCTGGAGTTCCACTAGCAGTATGGCATTGAAAAATTCAAATAAATGATCTGCACTTACCAGGCAACTTGTCTGTGGTTGCTCTGCTGGTATTGTGTTTGACTTCAGCTAAATCTCGCTTTGCTGATACAGTGCGTGTGATTCTCTCTTTTGTTGATTCCCTCAACCTATGGGATGTGAGACTTTTCTTTGCTGTTGATCTGTAACATGAGAAGTACAAAAGATAATGAGCTTCATATGATATTGCATTATGTCAAAGAGCAATGGCAGCCAGAGACTGTGGCTGTGTGCAAGAATTATGTTTGCATTGGTGGCCAGAGTCTAGTCATGTGTGCGTGAGTTGCATTTGCAAGAGTATGTGTGTGTATGTTGTCTATTCTGATGAAGATCTGTTTGGCCGAAAGCATTGTTTGACAGTCTTTTTGTAGTGCCCATCTGCAATTCAGCATCTCAGATATATGGGGAGTAGCAACTATCCTTTTCATAATATTGTCATTATTATGTCTTAGATTTCCCAGTGTTTGATTTAGTGATTAATGTGTGAAATTTAAAAATTTCCCGGTGTAGAGATTGTTCCATGAAATACTTGGTGAACTGCTGGATGTCAATGACTTGCTGCCACATCATTTTCATGTGTATACTGGGAAAGATACACTGTGCTTTCCTATATAAAGCTGCATTGGCACATGTTCGGTGCACACAGTTGTCATTCTGCATGCATTGCTAGAGCACATGTGCATCTGCTTCATGTCTGTGTGCTGCTGTGAGTGCCCTACACAGTGAAAACTCGCTCATTGATTGACTGTCTTCACACAGTAAAATTGCAGAGCAACGCCGGCTATGCAGGGCACAAAGTTTTCAATGACAGGATTCCATGTGTTATCTAACTGGAAACTACTGTCCCAAATAATAAGTGCCTCAGGCCTAAATTTCATAGAGTGATGATTAATGTATCAGAAAAATTATCTAAGTTATTATGCACTGTCTGAGACCCTTATCAACTAGGATGGTGATTTTCAGTGACAACTGCACACAATTTGCATGTGACAGTGTGTTTTTAAACAGGGGAGTTCAATGTACTTGCCGTATATACTTGGAAATGGTCAGAAGACTATGCAGTGAAATATTGTGCCAGCAAGTTATTGACATCTAGTTGTTCACCCAAAATTTCATGGATTAATGGTTAATGTAACTGACAAATTACATACGTTATTGCATACTAAGCCACCAAGTATTTAGACAGGTAATATTTATGGCATAATTATATTTCTCTTTTGGACAAAACTGTTGCTGAAATGGATAATATGTTCAAGATGATAAAATATTATATCAATTAAATTATATAGTTACTGAAAAACAAAACACAACAAAGTTCAGGTTAAAAGCCCACCTTAGATTATACTAAGTAGAAAAAACTTTTGTATTCTGTAAATGTCTAAAGTGAGTCATTGAAGTCAACCTCCCTTGTAGCTGAGGTAGCCATTGCACTCTGTGTGGAGGTGCTCAACTCAGAGGTAGGCTTCTTAAACTTATTAAGAAATAGTGAATTAGAGAATTCTGCATAGTAGGTGTAAAACAAAGCATAGGTTGGTAGAGAGAGAAATTTTGAAAGAAACATGTTTGGCTGACTCCATAAAATCCAGAACCAAAACATTCCCATAACATTGTTGTTAAATCTTCCCACCAAAACCCTCAGCTCCACAGAAGTTTAAGGCCTATCCAAAGGCCTCACCTTTAGCCTTACATCCATATCTGGATTTGTCAAAGACCTACTCTCCTTCTCCCACTCACTGCAATGGAAGCACTTCTTTTCCATCAGTCCTTCCAACCAAAACCACATTGAAACCTGCCTCTTCCAGTTCACGCAACCAACCAACCACGATCCTCCCCTGCCCCCTACTACCTATCCACCCATTGGTCACCTTCCAGGAATTCCTCGCCATCCTTCCCCACATCCCTTCCTCAGAATACTAGCGTTTCAGTAGAAGAAAGAATAGCGATACACAACCTCAAACCAAATCCTGACCTATTCATACTACTTGCAGTCAAAGGTTCCACCCCTGTCATGAATCACACTGACTACATGGTAAAAGGCCTCCACCAGTTATCTGACTCACCCACCTATAAACTCTGGCAAAGTGATCCCATCCCATAAGTCCAACACAACCTCCAGCCCCTGCTTAAAGCCTTAGGCCCTTACCAGAACATCTCCCCGGAATTCATTTTACTCATGCCCATGGTCTTACTGCTGTTGAACACTAGCTTTCCCAGTGTCCTTCAGACTCTTTCAAGAACATCTCACCTTTATCCATTTGTCTCATGCCCATGGTCTTACTGTTGTTGAACATTAGCTTTCCCAATGTCCTTCAGACTCCAGACCCACTATCTCATTCCTCATACACATTATTAACTTTTCCTAACCCACAACTACTTCACCTTTGAAGGGAAGGTATACAAACAAATCTGCAGTACAGACATGGGCAGCTGCTTGGACCCTCCTATACCAACCTTTTTATGGGCCATGTAAAAAAGACCTATGTAGACTCCCAAACACTAAGCCTTAGCCTGATTGAGGTTCATTGACGATATCTTCCTGATCTGGATCAGGGCCAAGACTTCCAATCTCCATTCCTTCACAACCTTAACACCACCTCTCTCATGTGCTTCACATCGTCCTCCTCAACCCAGCCAACCCACCCATCCTCCACAACATCCTAGTCCATCCCTATGTCACTCCGAAACCCAAACTACTTGCCACAAGGATCATATACCTGTGAAAGACACAGGTGCAAAACACGCCCAATCCACCCACTCAGCATTTCCTGTTCCAGTCCTGTCACAGGTTTACCCTACTCCTTTAGGGGTAGGACCACCTGTGAAAACAGCCATGTCATTTACCAGGTCTGCTGCAACCTTTGCACAGCTTTTTATATTGTTAAGTCTACCAACCAGCTGTTCACCAGGATGAATAACCACTGACAAACCGTGGTCAAGAACAAAGTAGACCACAGCATGGCAGCTGAAAATAACACACTCGATTTCAATGGCTTCTTCATTATCCAAGCCATTTGGATCCTTTTCTCCACCACCAGCTCCTCTGAACTGTGCAGATGGGAGTTATCCTTACAACACATTCACTGTTCCTGTAATTATCTTGGCCTCAACCTATGATAACATACTGTCCCTTCACCCACGAGTTTCCACCCCCTCTGACCTACTATCTCCTCCCCATTCTCATATCCCACCCTGTTTATTTGCCACTCTCTCCCAACACAACTACTTGTCTTTCCCCGCTCCTGTCCTTTTTTGCTCCTTTTTTCGCCACCTCCCTGTCCCAGATTCTTCTGATGCTGTGCCTGTTGGCACTCTCCACCAGACAGCGTTTATTTGTCTCCTTATCCATACACTACTATCCATTCCCCTTCCTCATCCTGTCCAGATTGCTGCTTGCATCCCAAGTGATAGCTGCATTCCGGCCTCAGGTGCTGGAGTTGGTGGTCATGTGTGCATGAGGTTCACTTGCTTGTGTGTATGAATGGTGTGTGTGTGTGTGTGTGTGTGTGTGTGTGTGTGTGTGTGTGTCTTTTACTGATGAAAGCTGCTGATACCATCTGGACTTACTGTAGAGTTTTGTTTTCCACACCTGCCTGTGTGTAATGTCTCTTGCAGTGGTCTCTCCGCGATATTTTCAGAAATTTTATAAATTATATAACTCAGTACATATCTCGAAATATCTCTTCTTATCTTACCGATTATCAATGCAAAGTAGTTTCAAGCCCAATTATTCCTTGGAGCATCCATTTACTCCATGGAATAGCTTCTCTGCTATCTATGTTTTCTCTTACGAAAAGAATAGGGACTTCTTGCCGATTAGTCGTGAAAGAAGGATGTATATGTATGTATTGTTGAGCTAGTTGCCATCTCGGTGAGATTCTGTATGAGAAGGAATTTAATACATGAACTAAACTAAAATAAGTGTGTTCGCGTATTATTTAACTGATTATTATTGACAGTGTCTGCTTACTACGCTGTGTTGCACGGGATCAGTGGGGAACGTCTGATTTACACTGGGCGAACCTGCCGTTTTGTATGCTCAAGATATCCAGTTACTTCAAATAAATAGGCTAACACGGTCTTACCAGCAGATCTCCGGTCTTCCCCATGTGATCACCGAACGTTAATAATTATTACAAATGTTTCCAGGAGATCGACTGACAATTTTCGTCGCACCGAGACTTCGAAATTGCTTCACTGCCTTATGGAATTTAAGTTAAGCTCAATTTAATCAGGATAGAACAGTATTGAACTGTGTGAATGTGATAAGCCTGCTTTGTCAATGAAAATTCCCTTAATATACGCATGTTTTTACTATCCTGATCAGGGAATCTAAATCAGGCCGGTGTGAGAGAGGTTTTTAAATTTTAGATCCCACACAAAATATATTAAATGTGCAACATAGACTTTTGATCCTAGCTAACCCATTTCCCCTCCCTGTCTCTTTGCTTATCACAACACACACACACACACACACACACACACACACATACACATATACATATACCTCATCGTTCCTTTTCTACGATGTTTCTCTATGTTTTAATGTATTTGAGTGTTTTTTCATCTTGTTTCACGGGGTTTCACGTATTTTTGCGGATTTGTGCCTATTTTTACGCATCTGTGCGTATTTTTGCGCATCTGTGCGTGTTTCTGCGTTTCTTTCCATATTTTCTACACATTTTTACGCGGCTTATCGGTTATATGTCCTCTCTGAACCCTCAATACCTATCTTGCCAATTTCTGCGAAGTTCCCATATCTTTTACACCATTCCTGCCACAATGAACCCCTTGTCCATCTTTCTGCGCCAGTTTGGAAATGTATCCCTTTCCCTGGCTAAAACCGAGCCCCAGATCCTATTTCTCAAATGCTTCCTAAATCATGGAATTCCCCTCCCTCCCAAACGGAAAACACATCTCCATGGCACAGGCATACCAGAACCACCTCTAGTCCCTCCGCAACATACTATTACTCTGCAATCCCTACTCTGAACATCACATCTCTGAAACTGAATCCCTTGCTCTCCAGCACCTGGAGGAGAATTCCAGATACCACCTCCATAAGTTATCCAGCCTGCTGACATCTTACTGCCGCCTCAGGCACCACTATCCAATCCCTGTTTTACCCATTCAGTTCCTCCTCACCCACCCCTCACAGCAGCTATATCCTGCCTACGGGACCTTTTCTATGTTCCATATCCCCCAAAACTTTCTGCAAGCTCTCCACCAAATCCAGAGCCAAAACATTCCCATAACACTGTTGTTAATCTTTCCACCAAAACTCTCAGCTCCACAGAAGTTTCTATTCTATACAAAGGCCTCACCTTTAATCCTACACCCAAATTAAACCGTGCTGTATTTGTCAAAGAACTACTCTCCTTCTCCCAATCCCTGCAATGGAAGCACTTCTTTGCTGTCAATCCCTCCAACCAAAACCACCCTAACTCCAACACTGAAACCTGCCTCTTCCAGTTCATACTCCCAACCAACCATGATCCTCCCACCCTCCCACCTAACCACACACTAGTTACCTGCCAAGAATTCCTTACCTCCAGGTTAATCTCATCATCCTTCCCCAGGTCCCTTCTTCAGAACACCAGCCTTTCAATAGAAGAAAGAACAGCCATACCCAACCTCAAAACGAATCCTGACCTATCATACTATCTGCAGAAAAAGGTTCCACCACTGTTGTCATAAAACACAGCGACTACTTGGCAGAAGGCCTCTGCCAATTATCTGACTCCTCCACCTACTCTGCAAGAGTAATCCCATCCCAGAAGTTCAACACAGCCTGCAATCCCTGCTTAAATCCTTAGGTCCTTCCCAGAACACCTCTCCTGTATCCATTTCCCTCCACACCCCTGTGACACCCTACATACTCACCATCCACATGCTCCCCAAAATCCACAAACTCAACAATCCTGGACACCCCATTGTGGATGGTTATTGTGCCCCCACTGAACGAATTTTGACCCACACTGACCAATATTTCCAACCAATTGCCTGTAATCTAGCCTCCTGCACCAAAGTTTCCAAACATTTCCTTCCCAAACTCTCCACCATCCCTATTCTTTTACCTCCTTGTCCTTACTCATCACTGTTGATGCCACCTCTTTCATGCCCATGGTCTTGCCACTATTGAATTAGCTTTCCCAATTCCCTTCAGACTAAATCCTCTACCTCATTCCTCATACATCTTGATAACTTTAGCCTTTGAAGGGAAGATATATAAACAAATCCGCAGCACAGCCATGGGCACCTGCATTGCGTCCTCCTATACCAACATTTTTATGGGCCATCTAGAGGAGACCTTCCCAGCCTCCCAAAACACCAAACCCCTAGTCTGGTTCAGGTTCACTGATGATATCTTTATGATCTGGACTCAGATTGAAGATGCCCTATCTTCATTCTTTCACAAATTCAACACCTTCTCTTCCATCTGATTCACGTGATCCTCCTGAACCCATCATGCCACTTTCCTAGGTGTTGACCTCCTGCTCTAGATGGCGCCATCTGTACCTCTGTCCACCAACAGTACCTGCATTTTGACTGCTGCCATCGCTTTCACAAAAAAATTCCCTTCCACACAGCCTGGCCACTTGGGGGATGATGTATCTGCTGTAACAAAAACTCCCTTGGTCAGTTTGTTGTCTCACCAAGGCCTTCACTGACAGGCACTAATCTCCAGACCTAGTCCACAAACAAATCTGCTGGGCCATTTCCACTCACACCCCAATCCTCCCACCACCCCCAAGAACCAGTCACGAAGGACTGTTCCCTTCATCAACTAGTAATTCCTTGGACTGGAACAACTGGACCAGTCATTCCCCATGCCTTTGATTATCTATCATCATGCCCTGATGACATCCTACCCGAGATACTTCCCATCCCTCCTAAAGTGGTGCTCCATCACCCACCCATCCTCCACAACATCCTAGTCCATCCCTTTGCCACTCTGAACCTAAACTCCTTGCCATAAGGGTCATATATTTGTGAAATACACAGATGCAAAACCTGTCCAATCCACTCACCCAGCACTTTCTTTTCCAGTCCTGTTGCAGGTTTATTCTACTCCTTCAGGGACAGGGCCACCTGTGAAAACAGTCATCTTATTTACCAGCTCTGCTGCAGCCATTGCAAAGCTTTTTATATTGGTAGGACTACCAACCAGCTGTTCATCAGGATGAATGGCCACTGGCAAACCGTGGTCAGGAGCAAAGTAGACCATCGTGTGGCAGCTGAACATAACACACTTGATTTCGATGGCTGCTTTATTGTCTGGATCCTTCCCTCCACCACCACCTTTTCTGAACTGTGCAGATGGGAGTTATCCTTAGAACACATTCTCTACTACCATAACTATCCTGGCCTCAGCCTATGGTAACATACTATCCTCACACCCTTCACCCAACAGTTTCATCTCCTCTGGCCTATCATATCCTTACCATTCTCATCTTCCACCCTGATTAATTGCTGCCCTCTGTCAATGCATCTGCTAATTTATCCCAGCTTCTCTCCTTTTTTGCTCCTTTTTTCTCCAGGTCCCTGCCCCACATCCTCCTAACACTGCACCTATTGGAGTTCTAGTCCCTGCACAATCCACCAGACATCTCTCTTCCCATCCATACTTACTGAATTATTCCTTCCCTGTCCCATCCAGATTGCTGCTTGCATCCCTTGTGATAGTTGCATTCCAGCCTGATATGCTGGAATTGGTAGTTATGTGTGCATGAAGTGTGCTTGCTTGTGTATATGTGTCCCTCTTTTACTGATGAAAGCAGTGGCTCAAAGATTTACATGATTTTCTTTTAATTGTGATTGTCTGCAACTTAATGTGTTTTCCTTACAGTAACCTCCATGGCATACACTCACTGTAAAGAAACAGAGATCGCTACATAATAGTGTAAAACAAAGTGTAAGGATACAGATAGAGAGATGCTGAATGAAATGTGTTTGGCTGTCAAGAGAGCAATGTGTGTTTCCTTCAATCACTACTATAGCAGAATAGTGTCAAGTGATCTTTCAAAGAACCCAAAGAAATTATTGTCATATGTAAAGGCTATCAGTGGCACCAAAGTTAGTGACAAGTTCCTAGCAAATGCTACTGGCACTGAAATTGATGGTAGCAAAGCAAAAGATGAAATGCTTAAATTAATTTTCAAATGTTCCTTTACTATAGGAGACCTAGGAGAACTGCCCTAATTTAATCTTCATACTACTGAAAAGATGAATGAAATAAGTATTAGTGTCAGTGGTGTTGAGAGACAGTTGAAATAGTTAAAATTGAACAAAGCTCCAGGGCCTGATGGAATCCCTGTCATACTCTTTACTGAACTTGTGGCTGAGTTAGCTCCCCTTCTAACTATTATCTATAGCAGATCCCTTGACCAAAAAGTTGTACCCAGTTCTTGGAAAAAGGCACAGGTCCCACCCGTCTAGAAGAAGGGTAGTGAAGTGATCCACAAAACTAGCGTCCAATATCCCTGACATTGAGTTGTTGTAGAATTTTAGAACACATTAAGATCTTAAACACAATGAGATATCTCGAACAGAATGACCTCCTCACTGCCACCCAGCATGTATTTTGAAAACATTGATAATTTGAAACTCATACTTTTCTCATGTGACATACTGAAAGCTTTGGATCAAAGTAACCATGTAGATGCAGTGTTTCTTGATTTCCAAAAAGGATTTGACTCAGTACTGCACCTACACTTGACATCAAAAGTACGATCATACAGGGTATCAAATGAAATTTGTGACTGGGTTGAGGACTTTTTGGTAGGGAGGACACAGCATGTTGTCTTGGATGGAGAGTCATCATCAGATGTAGAAGTAACTTTAGTTGTGTCCCATGGAAGTGTGTTGGGGGCCCTTGCTGTTCATGTTGTATATTAATGATCTTGTAGACGATATTAATAGTAAAATCAGGCTTTTTGCAGATGACACAGTTATCTATAATGAAGTACAGTCAGAAAGAAGCAGCATAAACATTCAGTCAGATCTTGATAAGATTTAAAAGTTGTGCAGAGATTGTCAGCTTGCTCTAAATGTTCAGAAATGTAATATTTTCACTTCACCAAAATGAAAAAAATGTAGTATCCTATGACCATAATGTCAATTAGCCACTGCTGAAACTGACCAACTCACACAAATACCTGGGTGTACAACTTTGTAGGCATATGAAATATGAAATGGAATGATCGCAAATGTTCAGCTCATATGTAAAACAGGTGGTAGATTTTGGTTTATTGGTAGAATACTGGGGAACTGAAATCAATCAACAAAGGAGACTGCTTACAAATCACTCGTGTGACCAGTTCTAGAATATTGCTCAACTGTGCGAGACCTAGCCAACAATACAACATAATGTTTACATTTGACCACACTATTTTTACATTACAGGAAAGATGATGATGAATCCTAGCCCTCCATGTCTGGAGCTACCTCTTACATAGAATAAAATGAGAGAAAAAAAAATAATGTCCTGTCATCACAAAAAATCTTTCTGGATGTTCATAGTATAACATGGTGTTTGTACATAGTGGTCGGATGCGTGGTTTCATATCCAAGTGACAGACAACAACCTGAAAGGT
Source organism: Schistocerca cancellata (assembly GCF_023864275.1). Lineage (NCBI taxonomy): Eukaryota > Metazoa > Arthropoda > Insecta > Orthoptera > Acrididae > Schistocerca > Schistocerca cancellata. The sequence continues at coordinate 354,687,502 of NC_064626.1, read as the reverse complement.
TCAGCATTCAATCTCTACTTGGAACAAGATTGTTTCCTGTCACTCTTAAGTGAATACAAAAAATGTCAAATTTCAGCATATCATGTTCCCCTAAAACTATGTGGATGGGCAAGTTCTCAGGTCAGAGGAAGATGGAGACATGCAAATACTACCCTGCCTACGAAAGATCGGAGGAAATCAAATGTACTGTTTGGGGTATATACCTGCTGACTACTACTTTGTCAAGGAGCAGCCTTAACATAGTCATAAATGTGGTGCATTGTGAACTAACAGCCGGCCAGGGTGGTCGAGCGGTTCTAGTTGCTGCAGTCTGGAACCGCGCGACCGCTTCGGTTGCAGGTTCGAATCCTGCCTCGGGCATGGATGTGTGTGATGTCCTTAGGTTAGTTAGGTTTAAATAGTTCTAGGGGACTTATGACCGTAGAAGTTAAGTCCCATAGTGCTCAGAGCGATTGGAACGATTGTGAACTAACATAAAAAAATGAAATGCAAATATGCGTACTATAGTATAATAAAATAATGAAATAGATGATAATAATATGCGTGGCTTCTTAAAATGTATTGAATTAATGAGATTAATTTTTCGGCGTGAATGACAAGCACAATAAGCTGAGCTGTGCCTGGAAATAAGTCCGTATTAGTTCATATTATTTTGCAGGGCGGAGTAGTTTCTTTCTCCGCTGTAGATTTGTGCTTACCATTCTTTATAATACTATGTTTGGTCGCCGCGTTCACCTTTGAAGTCTTGACCGTGTTCCTATTAAGCTTATCGGATCTTCATAATTTTCCAAAGTACACAGGTGGGCTTCAGTGGTTGTAATTATTGCACTATTTGAAATAACAACTCACACGACCTTTCTGTTAATAAAACAATACTGTATTTTTCTGAACGGTGCACATATAAAATCCACACTCCTCACTTATTCATAGCGACCCCAAAATGGCGGTCTACAATTACTCGCTAAAATATTGACGTGCTTCTCACTCTTTCACTAGCCGAGCGCGAATCCCTCCTTCCTCCTACTCGTACCAGAAAAAATCCTCCGTTTTTAACAACTGAAAGTCAAAAAATACATGACGGTAGGCATAGGCTCTATGATGGGCTACCGCTTCATCTTGTCTCTTTGCCTTTAAAGAAGACGAAAACATAAAGAAAATGCAAAAGGTTTATCACAGTACCAAGCTATTATAACTACACAGAAAAAACAGTGAGGCATAAATGTAAGAATATGCCATGCTCTCATTCCATCTGCTGAAGAGGTATAGCTATCTTTCTATACAATTATCTTTTTAACTGCAGCTTTAATTTTTAATGTATGATATTGCAGAATATTAACGAATTCTAATACTCATCTAATAACTTTAAAAAGTTCATCTATGATAGACCAATTTCTCATTGTGACAACAGAGACCCAAACTTGCATTGGTGCCTTAGTACAGATCTCACAAGAAGAACTTGACAAGATGAAACAGAAGATAAAAATAGCAGCTGTGAGTAGTGTTAGAGGGAGAGCAGAAGTGTTTTTCAAAGTAGCTGCATTTCTCCTAATTAGAGGATAGATCAAAAAATATGTACACCTTTTAAAACTGACTAAACAACCTATATACTTCCAAATCACAGTGGGTATGGACTGAGTGTCTAGTACAGTGGTTGAGCAACAGATGGCAGCAGTGCTGTGATGTACTCCTGTTGGTGTACAAAGTGAGGCCATGACACAAACATAATTGACATCTGAACAGCGAAGAAGCATTAAGAATTGGTATTGTAACTTCAAGGATATCAGTGAAGGGCAATGGCAATGGAGGCAGGAATGTGGAACTGAACCACCAACAAGTGTAAGCATCAAGTGTCTTCACAATAAGTTTGAAACTGGTGAAAGAATTATGGATAAGCATAAGGGAAAACCAGGCTGGGCACGCACAACAATAGGTGAAGAGTCTTATGCTCAGGTGTTAGATGCATTCAGTCACTCACCACAGAAATCAACACAAAAATGTCCACATTAAACAGGCATGAGTACGGCACAGGTAAGTCATGTTTTGCACAGAGTAAAATGGAAAGTTACATCCCACAACTGTTAACCACATTGAAGGAGGATAAACAAGATAGAAGACACAGAGTTTAGTGATGGCTCTTGGTGCAGGCTGAATCTGATGCTAATTTTATTTCCAAAGCAGTGTGGTCTGATGAGCTAGATGTAAAAGTAAGTGGCACAGTAAACAAGAATAACTGTGTGTACTGGACCCCATGAAATCAACATGTTTATGTTGAGTGAGTGATCAATGCTGTGGAACTTAGTGTCTGGTGTGGAATATCATCAAGGAGACTGACTGGATCCTTTTTTTCCCCAAAGGTACAGGCAGCAGCTAGCTGGAGATGCTGGATTCATTAATTTTACCATTCATTTGTGCTTTGTTTGGTTACGAAACTATTTTCTTCCAACAAGATGGTGTTCCACCCTGCTTTTGTAGGGATATGCATGCCTATGCGGATAACAGTGCATTGAGTGTGTCATTAGCTTGGATGAAGTGGTCCCATTGAGTAACCTGCACATTTAACTCCACTTTATTTTTACTTGTGGGGCACTCTCAAGAAAATAATGTACATCAGGAAGCCACACACATTAGCAGAACTGCCACATGAAATTAAAATTGTTTGTCAAGCAATCCCTGCAGCTAGTCTGGAAGATGTCACTTGGAATATATAGGCATCATGCTCAGAGGTGTTTGGAGGCAAGTCATTTATAGTTTGAACACTTATAGTAATTGTTTGACTTTGGGTCATTGTAATGATGATATAATATATAAGCTTACATTTTTTAAATATACCCCATATACAGAAAAATGTAAATGTGATACCAAAGTATCTTTGTGAGTAATATAGTCATAATTGGTTGTTAGCATACTTAGGAACATAACAGTACAAATCTGAAAGAACATTAAATCAATTATGATGGGACTCAAATAACATAGAATAAACACGCCAAAAAGAAAATTGTAGAAACTGACAATAAAGTCATAGAACCTTTGACACAGTTTGTATTTGGGGCAGTTGGGGATAAAAACTAGATGGGTAGGCAAATAAATAAAAGAATAAAACTGTCCTGGAGAGCTTTTGATAGATTCAATAGAATTTCTAATACTATTTCGCCAAATGATTTGAAAAGATTTTTACAATGGCTGTGTATTATTATGGCTGTGAGTCACAGACTTTAAAGTGAAATTGATTCAGAAACTGAAGTAAGCCAATCAAGAACACATAGGTTCAGTCATGGGTAAAGCAGGAGGTACACTTCAGTTTATTGGTAGAATGCTGGGGAAATGCAATCAGTCTACAAAAGAAATTGCTTACAAATCACTCTTGTAAATCATCCTAGAATATTGTTCAAGTGTGTGGGACCTGTACTGGAAATGACTAACAGGAGATATTGAACATATACAGAAAAGAGCAGCACAAATTGTCACAGGTTTGTTTAATCCACAGGAGAGTGTCACAAAGATCCTGAAGGAAGTGAAATGGCAGACTCTTGAAGACAGACATAAACTATCCTGAGAAAGTCTATTACAACAGTTTCAAGAATTGGCTTTAAATGATTACACCAGGGATATACTACAACCCCTACGTAACACTCACACAGGGATCATGAGTATAAGATTAGAATAATTACTGCACGCACCAAGGCATTCAACAATCATTCTTCCTGTGCTCCCTACATGAATGGAAGAGGATGAAACCCTACTCACTGGTACAATGGGATGTACCCTCTGCCATGCACCTCACAGCAGTTTGCAGAGTGTAGATGTAGATGTATGAACTGAGAGATGCAAGATGGGAGTTGCTTGGAGAGGGAAAAAAAATCAACCAGGAAACATACACTAATGAAAATGAAATGTAGGTGCACATGATATGTGCATAGATAAGAGGATGTCGGATGGATAAAGGAAGGTTTCTACTGGATTCCAAGAGATAAAAAAATAGATGATGAACTAATGAAAATGGTTCAATGACATTAAAAATATACAGTGTTAGCCATTGACGCACATGACTGAAGAACATAAGGCACGGAAATGTCTGGATGAGCCTATTATGCATCAGTCAATGTGAAATGTTTGATTCTAAACAAGTAATTCGCCAATGAGTCATATTCTAGGTAGATTTTCAACTGTGAAAATCTGTAACGTAAGTTTGTGCCACAGAAAGATGACACCCAGCCATGTGTCCTGTGCCTCACATTTTGTTTGAAGGTTAGTGATGTATACTAATTTATGAAAATTTGATTTGATTTTTGCTTAGTAAACAAGTGCTTGATTATGGATTTTTGAATATTTTGAACTGATTCATTAATATGGCCTCATTTGTAAGAATCCTGTGTGTTTTACTGTCATGGAGATGATTTTGTTTGTCATTATAAGTGTTGGTTAAATAAATTGAAAGTTTTTATGCATTCCCAGATTATAATCTAAGCATGAATATAAAAATTTTATTATTTTAAGAGACTAATTTCTATGGATGCATTACAGTAGTGTTACTGTTAACGTAGAGTGCTTATATGAGCAGAAATGTAACTAGACCTGGTTTGTAATGAATTAATGAATACAAAATAATCCTAACTCTTGCTAAATACTGTATTTGTGTTTGTACCAGTTTACACTTTCATAAGCTTTAGTGAAGTGAAAATTAGCTTATTCTACTTTAGGTGCCAACTACCTGCATAAAATGCAAACAAGCACATACTGAGATTTTCACTTGGCAGCGGAGTGTGCGCTGATATGAAACTTCATGGCAGATTAAAACTGTGTGCCAGACCGAGACTCGAACTCGGGACCTTTGCGTTTTGCGGGCAAGTGCTCTACCATCTGAGCTACCCAAGCACGACTCACGACCCGTCCTCACAGCTTCAATTCTGCCAGTACCTCGTCTCCTACCTTCCAAACTTCGCAGAAGCTCTTCTGCGAACCTTGCAGAACTAGCACTCCTGGAAGAAAGGATGTTGCGGAGACATGGCTTAGCTACAGCCTGGGGAATGTTCCAGAATGAGATTTTCACTTGGCAACGGAGAGTGCGCTGACTTGAAACTTCCTGGCAGATTAAAACTGTGTGCCAGACCGAGACTCGAACTCGGGACCTTTGCGTTTTGCGGGCAAGTGCTCTACCATCTGAGCTACCCAAGCACGATTCACGACCCGTCCTCACACCTTCAATTCTGCCAGTACCTCGTCTCCTACCTTTCAAACTTCACAGAAGCTCTTCTGCAAAAAGTCTAGGAAACACGACGATCACGTTGTGTCCCGCTATCATGTCATGCTCTGAGTTCCCCTGGAGCAGAGGTGGCAGTGTCAGTATCGGAAAGGGATGCGTCAATGACAGAATAGCATCGTGTGGCAGGAGTTTCATATTGAAAGTGAGGGTCCTCGCATGATCCTAGTGGCGCCACTTTCACATGCGTTCCATTGATTCTGGCTCTTTTAGATCATCTTTGCTTGATTATGTGTCCCTCTGGGGTTGTTTGGTGGTGAGTGGTGTGTGAACACGAAGCTGGACGGGTGTGGCTGAGCACTTGGGTCCTGGCGACCGCGGCGAATTGAAACCGTTGACCATTGCGCTATTGAGGCCCGCGCTTTTCTGCAATGTCCACCGTTGCTGTCGGAGAGTTTAACTGGCAATGAACGGCTCTCGTCACGTGCAACCTGGTTACGAAGTGCATCAGTCAGTTGTGGTGTGCTAACTACACCAAGATGTACTGGACAACTTGTTACGACCTACGAGAAGCAGGGCAGTATTATCCGGAGCCTACCTGGAGTGCTGAAGCTATTGGCCTCCTTGGCATTTATTTGAAATTATGTATGAAGACTCTTCAGTATGTACTGTACTTAAAGGTTGTTAATTCTCTCCAGGTGGGAGCTGTCCAGGAATCCGGATCCTTTATGCGTTCCATAGACCTATTTTGGGGCTGTCTGTGTCAAGCTGGAGGTTTCGGTAAGCTCCAAGCTAGTATTCTGAAATTTGTAATCTGGTGCTCGAAAACATTGTTTGACTGACTGTAATTTCTGTTTGTTGTAGACCTTATGGCTCTGCCTCTGTAACTGAAGTGGTTTGCATTCAGCCTAAAGGTACGCACGTGTGGGTCATACGTGTGTGCATATTTGTATCTCTACACTCTCTTACTCAGTGATGAGGAGTCCTTCGGGTTATTGGTGTACATTTTAACTGGCCATCTGCATTTGGTGCGTATCCAAATTACAGTGTCTGTTGGAACGTAAGAGGCCACAGTAGAGATATAACTTAACTTATTGATTCTTGTTTGAGTTATTATGTAATTCTTTTAATGTCCTTGTGCATTGTTTCTTGTTATCTTGGAATGTTAATGAGCGTGGCGCTACTGAAGCTTTAATTGTTGGTTTTGGCGGTCGTTGGTGGCCGAGCGGTTCTAGGCGCTTCAGTCTGGAACCGCGCGACCGCTACGGTCGCAGGTTCGAACCCTGCCTCGGGCATGGATGTGTGTGATGTCCTTAGGTTAGTTAGGTTTAAGTAGTTCTAAGTTCTAGGGGACTGGTGACCTAAGATGTTAAGTCTCATAGTGCTCAGAGCCATTTGAACCAACCAATTGTTGGTTTTTCTTGAAAATAATCTTTAATTGTCTGTTTAAGTGTTGCCGTATGTTAATTTGTATCAAATTTGTTTGCTGTTTTTTGTGTGGTGTATGTTGACAGCCATGTATCGGCAGCCGCTCCTATACTGAAGTTTTAATAGTTGGTTTCCTTGAAAAGAATCTTTAATTGGCCGTTTTAGTATTGCTGTGCAAGGTAGTTTCTACCAAACTTGTTTGTTTTACATAAACGAAATTTTAAGGAATGTTTTTTTCTTTCTTTCACCGGTGGCGTGAGGGAGATGCTCACTTCTCGGACCACACTGATACTCGATTTGACCCTCGAGCGGCGCGCGGGCCGCGTGTCGGACGCCCTAAATGTGGGTGTAGATCAGGGCTTCCCAACCTTTTCAGCTGGTGGACCCCTTCTCCAGTCGTAAATCCATGGCGGACCCCTGGTCAGTCAAGAGCACAGTAACTTTAAATTTCAGAGCGAAACCCATGGGAACTGAAAGCTTCTTAATGCAAGTTCCATGTTCCCAGTTACCCCCCCCCCCACCCCCCGAAGAATTAATAGTCTTTGGTTTAGAGATGAATGGAAACAACTTGAAGGTCAAAAATCGACTTACGAAACAGGTAGTGCACTGACAAAGCAAGTTTAACATTTAATGATGCCTGGGGCCGCATACGTGCCAGCGAGCGCTGTGATTGGTCGACAAAGCTCGCTCCGCGCATGAGTAAAAGGTTTCAGCGCATCTACCGCCGTGAGCCGGTGCACAAACGACCCCCGTACTGTTGCGAAACAGTCGATCAGAGAAGCCGCATTCTCCGGCGCTAAACTGTGTATGCGTTCTAACTTAGGAACCGCAAAGGCTGCTTGGGAATACGACCTGAAGTAAAAGTACACATGTTTTTCACACGAAAAAAAATAGTGATGAATTTGATTTTCACATTTTTATTCAATAATTTTACTCATTATTTTACACGATTTGGTGAAGGGTAGCCGCGGACTTAGAGAAGACTTGTAGACATAGAGAAAGCTTTTGACAATGTTGACCGGAATACTCTCTTTCAAATTCTAAAGGTGGCAGAGGTAAAATACACGGAGCGAAAGGCTATTTACAATTTGTACAGAAACCAGATGGCAGTTATGGAAGTGGACCATGGACGATAAATAGTTTGGACAAGAAGAGAATAGAAGCTTTCGAAATGTGGTGCTACAGAAGAATGCTGAAGATTAGATGGGTAGATCACATAACTAATGATGAAGTATTGAATAGAATTGGGGAGAAGAGGAGTATGTGGCACAACTTGACAAAAAGAAGGGACCGGTTAGTAGGACATGTTCTGAGGCTTCAAGGGATCACAAATTTAGCATTGGAGGGCAGCGTGGAGGGTAAAAATCGTAGAGGGAGGCCGAGAGAGGAATACACTTAGCAGATTCAGAAGGATGTGGGTTGCAGTAAGTACTGGGAAATGAAGAAGCTTGCACAGGGATAGGGTAGCATGGAGAGCTGCATCAAACCAGTCTCTGGACTGAAGACCACAACAACAGCCGCGGACCCCCTAGAAAGAGCCGGCGGATCCCTAAGGGGTCCGCGGACCACACGTTGGGAAGCCCTGGTGTAGATGAATCGAGTGTGTGCACTCACCTGTCCGCCGTCTTGGAAACGACTGCAGCCTCGCCACTGGAGAGCCGCTTGTGTCCTTGCGCGGCGGGCTGCGCCCGGGCCGTGGCGGCGGTGGAGGCGGAGGTGCCGGCCGGCCTCTGCCTGCGCGGGGGCGGCGGCCGGGGGCGGCGCTCCTCGGCCTCGAGGCTGGACAGCGCGTCCTCGGAGGAGCTGGCGCGCGCCTGCAGCAGCTGCTCGCGACTGCTCGCGCGTTGCACCAGCCGGGCCGCGCGCTCCCTCCGCGCCGCGCTCGCCGCCGCCGCGGCCGCCCGCCGCTCGCTGACGCTGTCCACGGACGACGTGGAAGACGTGGGCCCCAGCTGCGGCTTGCTCGCCCGCTGCGGCCGGCGCGCCGCCGCCCTCGCCTCCGCCGCCCCCGCCCCCGCCGGCTGGCGGTGCCCCTTGCGCTGTGGCGCCTCGCTGATGGTGCAGAGCGCGCCTCCGCCCCCGGGCCGCGGCTGCCCGCGCCGCTGTCTCCTGCCGCGGTCGTCGTCCTCCGCGCTGCTCGGCCTGTTGGAGTCGTCGTCCGAGTAGCCGTTGACCGCCTGCAGGATCTGGTCGGCGGCGCGCGTCAGCTCCTCCAGCATCGCCGTCTCGTGCTGGCGCTGCTCCTGTCTCGTGCGTTGCTGCATCTTCCTGTCCTTCTCCATGCAAATAATCTCCCGGTTCTCGTAAACCGGAGACTCCGACCTTCGCTTCCCACTCGCACTGCCACTCGCCTTCCTCGAACTTCTCTTCTCTACCTCCGTTACCTTCCGCGACGAACTCGCAGATTGTCCTTTAACCACTGCGCTAGACTTCCCAGAGATCTGCCTCCCGTTCTCGGGCGCCGCTTTCTTGCGCACTTCCGGCCTGTCTCCAGTTTCGCAGACATTATCGTAGATGGGCGATATTCTTTTCGCAATTTTCTTGTCTGCAATTGAACCGTACGTTTCCTCCGCGCTTTCAGAGTCGTCGGAAACGTCCTGTTCACAATACTCGTCTTCCTCCACTGAGACGGTGGACGTCGATTTCAACGTCTCGGACTTCTGTGCGGCAGCGGCCGCGTTCTTGCTGAACGTCTTCTCCGGAGAAACCGATCTTCTTTCTCGTGTACCCGTAAACTTCACTTCTTCGCACATCTCAGCTTCCACTATCTGTCTTCTCGCGTCTATCTTGCCACTCTTGTAATCGTTAACTTTTTCCTTGACGAATGTATTACTTTCCCTCGGCGTAGGACACTTGCTGTCCTCATTGGCAGATTCTTTGCCAGTGACGAGCCCGTCTCGCTCGGCGGCGTATTTCTCTTTCTGTAGCTCAAACCTTTTCCTTTCTACCACGTACGTTCTGTCATTCTCTTGAGTCTTCCGGCTTCTGCGAGACATCGATCCCGACTCGCCGTCGCCGTAGCATCTCTCAGTGTAAGATATCGGCGCTCTGACTTTGGCTGCTACGTCGTATATTTTGTGAGCAGCGTCTTTTTGGTGCGGCGGCGCAGTCTGCTTGTACAGAGTCTGATCCTCGCACAGACTAGTCTTCTCCGCGCGCATACCGACTTTAGCCTGGTGGTGCTTCTCTGCCCGCGTGTCCGAAGGAGAGTAGGCAGACAGCGGTGTCGCAGAGTCGGGGTCTTTCGGCGGTGTGTGGACGCTTTGGAACTTGCTCGTGTCCGCGGGCGTCGCGTCTCCCTCGTAGTGGAGGGAGATGGACGTGATCTTGGGGTGACCGGAGCGTGTACTCACGAAGGTCTCCACCGAGCGAAGCCTGCCGGAGTCGTGCGTCGGCAGCGGCGGCCGAGCTGTCGGTAGCTGCCTCACTTCCTCTTCGTGCGCCGTTCTCAAGTACCCTGCAGACAGGAAGCAAATGCAAGTCTCACGCTGTTCGTGGTACAAGTAAGTTCGCACTATTGGGCGAACAGCCGCGTGCAAAGGCGACGGTAGTAAGTAACGTATCACCAGTAGTAAGACCATCCCTGCACTCCTTTGTCCTTCCATGCAATACCCTGATTCTGGAATATTCCAGAATTTGAAACACGAACAGCTGCTAGCATGAGTTTCTTAGAAGTAGATACCTTAGGGGCTGCGAAGCAACTCAAATCGCTTGATACGGGCAAGTCTTCAGGTCCAGATTGTATACCGATTAGGTTCCTTTCAGATTACGCTGATACAATAGCTCCCTACTTAGCAATCATATACAACCGCTCGCTCACCGATAGATCTGTACCCACAGATTGGAAAATTGCGCAGGTCCCACCAGTGTTTAAGAAGGATAGTAGGATTAATCCATCGAACTACAGACCTATACCATTGACATCGATTTGCAGTAGGGTTTTGGAGCATATACAGTATTCAAACATTATGAATCACCTCGAAGGTAACGATCTATTGATACGTAATCAGCATGGTTTCAGAAAACATCGTTCTTGTGCAACGCAGCTAGTTCTTTATCCGCACGAAGTAATGACCGCTATCGACAGGGGATCTCAAGTTGATTCCGTATTTCTAGATTTCCGGAAAGCTTTTGACACCGTTCCTCACAAGCGACTTCTAATCAAGCTGCGGGCCTATGGGGTATCGTCTCAGTTGTGCGACTGGATTTGTGATTTTCTGTCAGGAAGGTCGCAGTTCGTAGTAACAGACGGCAAATCATCGAGTAAAACTGAAGTGATATCAGGTGTTCCCCAGGGAAGCGTCCTGGGGCCTCTGCTGTTCCTGATCTATATAAATGACCTAGGTGACAATCTCAGCAGTTCTCTTAGGTTGTTCGCAAATGATGCTGTAATTTACCGTCTAGTAAGGTCATCCGAAGACCAATACCAATTGCAAAGCGATTTAGAAAAGATTGCTGTATGGTGTGGCAGGTGGCAGTTGACGCTAAATAACGAAAAGTGTGAGGTGATCCACATGAGTTCCAAAAGAAATCCGTTGGAATTCGATTATTCGATAAATAGTACAATTCTAAAGGCTGTCAATTAAACTAAGTACCTGGGTGTTAAAATTACGAACAACTTCAGCTGGAAAGACCACATAGATAATATTGTGGGGAAGGCGAGCCAAAGGTTGCGTTTCATTGGCAGTACATTTAGAAGATGCAACAAGTCCACTAAAGAGACAGCTTACACTAAACTCGTTCGTCCTCTGTTAGAATATTGCTGTGCGGTGTGAGATCCTTACCAGGTGAGATTGACGGAGGACATCGAAAGGGTGCAAAAAAGGGCAGCTCGTTTTGTATTATCACGTAATAGGGGAGAGAGTGTGGCAGATATGATACGCGTGTTTGGGATGGAAGTCATTAAAGCAAAGACGTTTTTCGTCGCGGCGAGATCTATTTAGGAAATTTCAGTCACCAACTTTCTCTTCCGAATGCGAAAATATTTTGTTGAGCCCAACCTACATAGGTAGGAATGATCATCAAAATAAAATAAGAGAAATCAGAGCTCGAACAGAAAGGTTAAGGTGTTCGTTTTTCCCGCGCGCTGTTCGGGAGTGGAATGGTAGAGAGATAGTATGATTGTGGTTCGATGAACCCTCTGCCAAGCACTTAAATGTGAATTGCAGAGTAATCATGTAGATGTAGATGTAGATGTAGATGAAGTATGCGTCTTAAGTAATTTTTTCAACGATTATGATGTCAAATATCGAATCAGTGGATGTGGTGCAGTGGGAAGAAACGTACGTACATTATGAATAGAAAGCACGAATAATTCTGAAGGGACGATTAGACAAACATGTGCTCTATTTCCATGATTTTCAAGGAACAGCTATTTAAAGCTGTCCGAAACACTAACGTGTAGATGACAGTAAATTTTTCTGTTCAGTTGTCAGTTTTCCTTTACTAACACCGAGTGAGGTGGCGCAGTGGTTAGTACACTGGACTCGCATTCGAGAAGACGACGGTTCAATCCCGCGTCCGGCCATCCTGATTTAGGTTTTCCGTGTTTTCCCAGGCAAATGCCAGGATGGTTCCTTTGAAAGCGCACGGCCGACTTCCTTCCCCATCCTTACCTAATCCGATGAGACCTATGACCTCGCAGTTTGGTCTCTTCCCCCAAGCAACCCAACCTTTACAAACAGTCATAAATGTCACCGCTTTTTCGATACATTTAGGAGTTCGTGTAAAATAGAACTGGGCAGAACGGCTACAAAACATCACATACGTAAGCAAAAATGAATGAGGCTGTACAGGTACTCCAAAGGACCTGTTGAATGTACATCTCTCGAGTCTGTCGCCAGACGACGTTGTGGAAGTCCAACAATAATTCGCTGAAGTTACTGTTCAACGCAGGGTAGCCACGCAGTCTAGGGCGTCTTGTCATGGTCCGTGCGGTTTTCCCCCGTCGGAGGTTTGAGTCCTCCCTCTGGCATGGGTGTGTGTGTTGTCCCTAGCGTAAGCTAGTTTAAGTTAGATTAAATAGTGTTAAGCTTAGGGACCGATGAACTCAGCAGTTTGGTTCCATAAGCCCTTACCACAAATGTCACTGTTGGTGACTGGCAGTACACCACCTGAAAGTGTCGAGCAGTTGCGTCGATGAGCTGTTGCGGGATTTACGTAACGTGATGCGGCGGTTTATCCGAGATAAATGTAATCAAGGAATAAATGCGTGAGCTTTCATTTACACAAACACGCTAAAATCGGAAGAACTATAATGGCGGTACCTATTATCCGCTAAAAGATAACATGCTAAACTTTCCTCACAAATCGAGGAATATTGGTTGGTTTGGTTGTTTGGGGAAGGAGACCAGACAGCATGGTCATCGGTCTCATCGAATTAGGGAAGGATGGGGAAGGAAGTCGGCCGTGCCCTTTCAGAGGAACCATCCCGGCATTTGCCTGGAGTGATTTAGGGAAATCACGAAAAACCTAAATCAGGATGGCCGGACACGGGACTGAACCGTCGTCCTCCCGAATGCGAGTCCAGTGTCTAACCACTGCGCCACCTCGCTCGGTGCAATCGAGGAATATTAGAAAATATACACTGTATTATAGGATTAAAAGGAAACGTCCAATGGAAATACTACTACGTGTTATGTTTTCTGAAGCCTGACTAGTTTAACGAGCTCATTTTTTGGCATAATGTCTGGAAAACATCTGATCAAGATGGCTAGATCAGTCGCAAAATAGCACGCATAACACTGGAATCGTACACCTGATTGAAAAGCCGAAAAGATACCATTAGTCAATCAATGCAGGAACATGCCACAAATCGCAAGTACCGAACATGTTTTGGTACAACGAAACAAAAAAGTCTCTCGGTCTCGAAGATGTTTCTTCATAGTTGTTAGCTTATTATTCTGCTAGTTCGGGAAAAGCAGAGCTTTTGACGTACGCGACAGTTCTTATTTTTTGAATTTTTGGAACTTCGAAGTAGACGTTTTGGATGGCGCTGCAGCAACATTTTTTTGTTACACCATTCCATCGTGACGCCGGTGCCACAAAATAAGTAGCTTTATGCACCACACCTCACAAAAGGTGAATCTGTCTATGAAGTGCAATGTACGTTTCGTCGCAATTTCGAAAAATATCGTTCTCATCACGATAAAATTAATAAGCGGTGCAATCCAAATTGCACTTACCAATATAAAAGTACAGGCTTTGCAGATTTTTGAAGAAACTGTAAGAAAGAAATGTTTAGAAGTTTTAATAAATTCACTGCTCCATCAAAAATTGAACTTTTTCTTAGGCTATAATCGCATATTAAGCTTTATAAACTGGGCGAGGTTCAAATGGTTCAAATGGCTCTGAGCACTATGGGACTTAACATCTATGGTCATCAGTCCCCTAGAACTTAGAACTACTTAAACCTAACTAACCTAAGGACAGCACACAACACCCAGCCATCACGAGGCAGAGAAAATCCCTGACCCCGCCGGGAATCGAACCCGGGAACCCGGGCGTGGGAAGCGAGAACGCTACCGCACGACCACGAGATGCGGGCAACTGGGCGAGGCACAGAAGTTGTGGACAGTAACAGACGGAATAACTTCTGGGCTGAATTCTGTCAGACGTGGTATAAGGAAAATTTTCTAACAGGATGGCTATCTCCATCTGTTGCAACTTTTGATTTATCGAGTAAATCAATATCCGCGGGGACTTAATTGTTGAACATGAGACTACCAAGATTTTCCTGACGTGCCTGATAAATGGTATCTTTTCAGCTACTCCACTGTTCTGCACAATATTACGACGTGCGATATACGCTACTAGCCATTAAAATTGCTACACCAAGAAGAAATGCAGGTGATAAACGGGTATTCATTGGACAAATATATTATACTATAACTGACATGTGATTACATTTTCACGCAATTTGGGTACATAGATCCTGAGAAATCAGTACCCAGAACAACCACCTCTGTCTGGCCGTAATAACGCCCTTGATACGCCTGGGCATTGAGTCAAACAGAGCTTGGATGGCGTGTACAGGTAGAGCTGCCCATGCAGCTTCAACTCGATACCCCAGTTCATCAAGAGTAGTGACTAGCGTATTGTGACGAGCCAGTTGCTCGGCCACCACTGACCAGACGTTTTCAATTGGTGAGAGATCTGGAGAATGTGCTGGCCAGGGCAACTGTCGAACATTTTCTGTATCCAGAAAAGAACTACTTAAACCTAAATAACCTAAGGATATCACACACATCCATGCCCGAGGCAGGATTCGAACCTGCGACCGTAGCAGTCGCGCGGTTCCGGACTGAGCGCCTAGAACCGCGAGACCACCGCGGCCGGCCAACAGGCGGTCGTGCATTATCCTGCTGAGATGTAGGGTTTCGCACGGATCGAGTGAATGGTAGAGCCACGGGTTGTAACACATCTGAAATGTAACGTCCACTGTTCAAAGTGCCGTCAATGCGAACAGGAGGTGGCCGAGACGTGTAACCAATGGCACCCCATACCATCACGCCGGGTCATATGCCAGTATGGTGATGACGAATACACGCTTCCAATGTGCGTTCGCCGCGATGTCGCCAACACGGATGCGACCATCATGATGCTGTAAACAGAATCTGGATTCATCCGAAAAAATGACGTTTTGCCATTCGTACACCCAGGTTCGTCGTTGAGTACACCATCGCAGGCGCTCCTGTCTGTGATGCAACGTCAAGGGTAACCGCAGCCATGGTCTCCGAGCTGATAGTCCAAGCTGCTACAAACGTCTTCGAACTGTTCGTGCAGATGGTTGTTGTCTTGCAAACGTCCCCATCTGTTGATTGAGGGATTGAGACGTGGCTGCACGATCCGTTACAGCCATGCGGATAAGATACCTGTCATCTCGACTGCTAGTGATACGAGGCCGTTCGGATCGAGCACGGCGTTCCGTATTACCCTCCTGAACCCACCGACTACATATTCTGCTAACAGTCATTGGATCTCGACCAACGCAAGCAGCAATGTCGCGATACGATAAACCGCAATAGCGATAGGCTAGAATCCGACCTTTATCAAAGTCGGAAACGTGATGGTACGCATTTCTCCTCCTTACACGAGGCATCACAACAGCGTTTCACCAGGGAACGCCGGTCAATTGCTGTTTGTGTATGAGAAATCGGTTGGAAACTTTCCTCATGTCAGCACGTTGTAGGTGTCGCCACCGGCGCCAAGCTTGTGTGAATGCTCTGAAAAGCTAATCATTTGCATATCACAGCGTCTTCTTCTGTCGGTTAAATTTCGCGTCTGTAGCACGTCATCTTCGTGGTGTAGCAATTTTGATGGCCAGTAGTGTAGTTGTCTTCGTAAGGCTCCTGTGCGCAATGATTTTAAACCATCCCGCTGCTAGTACTCGAAATATCGTGCAGGAAAATCCAATGGTCTCTGCGGCTGGAGAACTAAAAATATATCTTCTAATTACTTCTGAGTTTTTAAGATTTCGTTATTTAACTGTCCACAAAAACGATAATCCCGTGGAGACATATAAGTGACCAACTTGGCAAGAGCCGTTTTGAGAATGGCAAGTGTAGAGAATGCAGCACATGTTCAGGTAAAGTTTTTTCTTCAAAATAATTCATGCTAGCTGTTCTTTAAGAATGGTTATTTCTTCCGGAAATGCCCTACGTAGATAAGGAAGGATGTTTATTCTAAAGTTCTTTTGTTTTTGTCTCTATCGTACAGCCTTAAAGCTTTGTCCTCATATTCGCTCTGAGCACTATGGACTTAACATTTGAGGTCATCAGTCCCCTAGAACTTAGAACTAATTAAACCTAACTAACCTAAGGACATCACACACATCCTTACCCGAGGCAGGATTCGAACCTGCGACCGTAGCAGTCACGCGGTTTCAGGCTGAAACGCCTAGAACCGCCCGGCCACACCGTCCGCCGTTCTCATATTGCTTCTCTGCTTATTTCCCCAGGAAATGAGACTTTCGCATTATTAGGTTACTGAATACCGTTATAAAAACTGGGAAAAATTTCTTAGAAGCATACTGACTGAGAGTAAGAACAGTCCTCCTGACATTTTCGGCTTTGAAAAAAGTAGCCACAATGGAATGATATTGTTGATGTAAATTTGAACTTACACCCAGAAATGAATGAAAAACCGAATCATTTCACTCTTTATCGAGTATGGTAACAATGTTGGCTGTATCACTGTGTTCCTTCATCATATGGATGATTCATTAGAAATATGTAAAAACCAAGTGGCTGTAGTGAGTGCTCATGCAATGTTCAGTGAATTTGTATTGTTATGGGTGAGCACGGAAACGAAAGAAAGACAGAAGTAAGTCATCTCGAATGTGGCCAAGGAGCGTCCTAGTACTACGGTTACCGTTTGTCTATTATAGCTTTCAAATCATATTCCATCGGTGCCTGAAGCTACAATGATTTCGGACGCACATTCGTATTAAAGCCTTCTACCGGTTGTAAGGGTACTTACTGTTAGTAGGTAAAGCTTTAATAAGAGACCCATGTCCGGAAGTATTCCGTTTGGATGTAAAATTAGTTTGAAGATCGGATCACTTTCAAATCGTATTCCGATTCATGGTAAGCATGTAGTCAATAAGCTCTGATTTTTGTGCCCTACAGGAGGCCATGGCATGGCCAATGCTTCCAGTACGGTACTGGTCGTCGGGTTATCTTCCACGTGACGAAGGACGTCGTCTTTATTTAAGTCGGGAGTGCGGCGCGTGGAAGATTTGAAAGTGATCCAATCGACAAACTTGTTTTATGTCCAAACGTTACATCACACTACATGTGTTTCGCATCAAAATTTTATCTGCTAAGCCCCCTGTACAAACTTTACAAACCTGCAACAGGAATTGTGAAACACCGAGCGTATACCGTAGCTTATGGATCGCCGAGACGTAGTTGCTGGTGGTTGTAATTAATGCCAAATACGAATTATGCAACTTTTCGTTTTGTGTAATCTCACAAATAGAGAGCTCTGTCAGATTGCTAGACAACTTAATAAAAATTTCTTGTAGCCCTGCGAAGACGACTTGAGTATTTTGAGCATTTATGGTTGGTGATAACCTTGGTGGGATGCGAGATCTATACCGCTTTCAAGGAAGTGTTCAACTTTGGTGTTCATGACTTATCTGAGTTCATGTATGATACAAGCAGAGACTCAGTAGAGGTTTCGAACTTAGGTAATACTTATAAGAAAGAAAGAGATTTTTTGTCAGTGCGCAACTACTACACAGAGAGTTAGATTACTTAGCGGCTGTTGGAGATTCTTGGTAGCAGAAGTTGGAACCGATCGGGTAGAAACACCTCTGGGCTTTAGACTGATGATTTTAGATTACCAGAAGATTGCTCTCTCTCTCTCTTTTATTTCCGACCTAATGATGCTACAGCTCTCTTTAAGAATATTTAGAGTCTCTTCTTGTATTTAGGTTTGCGAGGGGTCGCATTTCTGATCAGAGAACGTTCCTATTACGTACGTCACTCTCACATTGTTATGGGCATAGATTTTGCCTCTTCACGACGCTTCGCTAGTACAACATGGCCTTATTGACTTGTCGAAACGTCATTTTACGTAAAGGTGGAGGTCGACGTATACAGAACTGTTATCTGTTTGTCAAGACAAGGTCTGACTTTTGATTGACAGCTGCTTGTAAGGTATTCATTAGTTGACAGTCTATAAGTGCTGCGTGTGCTACTTGCAACGACTGGTGTCGCTGTTTCTGCCAGCACATATGGCGTGCAATTGTGTTGCCTGTCGGTTGTACAATAGACTGTTGTATCTCTGTGTGCAGGGGAGAGTGTTCTACCTGCAGAATGGTGTACATAGGAACATATAGAGTTTCCCGGTCGATGTTTCAATCTAGCGACCGATTTTAGAATCATATGAAGAAATTCGCACTAGAGAATGCCATAAACAGTTTCGGTCTTTTTTTTACCGTTTTTGTTGTTACTAGATGTCTGAACGAAATATGTGGACGGTTAAGCAATACTTCGTCAATTGTGCGCCACTTGTACCTTGAAACGGAAAATACAACTGAACTGAGTTTCTTCAACGACTTTAACAATTTTCTCTGTATCGATAATGGAAGTTTGTGTTAGTTACGAACAGCTTCTACTTCAAAACGTTTCAATTTGTAACTGGTTCTCGATAATTCTTTTTCTTGATTTGGTTTCACTTACTGCTTATTGCTACTTACTTTAGTAGTAACGTAACGCATGGACTGTTAAATGCGGTAGTGACAAGATTTTCTCGATTGCAGCACTTTTTAATTTGAATAGAATATTTATTCCTAGGTAAATGACGTGTCGTACCTTGAAACAGTTTTTCACAGTTAGAAAAACCTTACTTTTCCGGAGTACTTTTTGTAGTTTCAGAAAAAGATTGGAGCACACATAAAGTGAATGCTGTCATTGCAAAATGGAAGGTACAGATGCAACTAGAGGGCATTTTGCGAGGAAACTTAAACCATCAGTAGGCAGGAACGCCGACTAAGAACCATAACACGGTCTATGTAGATAGACAACGCGAATACCGAGAACAAGTAGCGCCACAACACTACCAAAGACCCTCGTCAGAAGTTATCGATAGTGTATATAAATCACTAGCAGATGAGCGACCAGCGTTAACTCAGTCCTCCTGTTCTTTGGCCAGGGAGAGAGAAGGATTCCAAACAGAATTTAAGCAAAAACCTTCGTCTTAATAGTCAAAAATGGCTCTGAGCACTCCGGCCGGCCTCTTAATAGTCACTTGCTAACTTAGTCTCAACTACTTCCTTATTAACACTATCCCAAGACATGGAGTGCACCCAGAAACTCACTACTGTTGTATCCCATAGGACGACCGATAACAAAGCATTGTTGTCCAGTAGCAGATTTTCCTGACTGTTTGTAACCGTGTGTGACGCTTAAGTTTTATACACTAACGCTCACTGTCCTTATGGTCTGACAAAGGAAGTCATGCTACAACTGCAAGGGATACGGTAGACACCCGTCTTAAGAAAACCAATATCGTCCTTTGTAGACACTACAAGGGCCCTAATCTTAGATAGTTATCGAAAACAACAAGTCACACCGTGTTTCCGCGGAATACAACCAGACGTGTTGGAAATGTTTCCTTTGCAAGGCAAAACGGTCGTAGTCTTGGATGCCACCTCGTTATTATAATCGCTCAAAAAATGGTTCAAATGGCTCTGACACTATGGGACTTAACTGCTGAGGTCATCAGTCCCCTAGAACTTAGAACTACTTAAACCTAACTAACCTAAGGACATCACACACATCCATGCCCGAGGCAGGATTCGAACCTGCGACCGTAGCGGTCGCGCGGTTCCAGACTGTAGCGCCTAGAACCGCTCGGCCACCCCGGCCGGCTATAATCACTCACTCGGCTCGTCGGTCGACAGCGCAGCGAGCGTCTGATCTGTCTTTTCACTATAACCATTCTGGCAAAAGCTGACTCCGAGGTGGGCTAATACACAATAATTCAGCAGACAAACTTTCAGAGCCTGAGATGACGTGAACCCTGTGAAGCAATATAGGAAGTACCCCCGCATGCTGATCCAGATGTTGGAAACTGCCAGTCTGAAGATACAAAACCTATAAATGGCATCTTCCTGTGGACCATCCACCTCCCTCCTAACCAAGTTTCACTTCCATAGTGAAGCAGATATTCGTGTGGACTGAATTCAGGTGTTCGAAGAAGCTGTTTAAATTCGCACTTCCATGATGCCAAATAATAAAATAATCGTCTATGTATATAAAGAGGCATGCAGGTTTCAGTGCTGCTGACTCCATTAGCATAAAAATTTGCCAGTAACAGGTGACCAAGGCCTCCTCATCGCGACTCCATCTGGCTGCACGACGGTTTACCAACACTCGTTCATCACGCACGCCAGTTGTCATTGGAACATGAAAGAGGAAAGAGGTAGTAGTGCTGCTCAAAGTACTCCCCACCGCACATAATAATGTGGCATACACAGTACATATTTAGATGTACACAAAGACATGGCGGAATCCAGCGGGGAGGGGGAGGGCGATTGTCCCCTTCCCCTCTCTACCCTAGAAAAAATTATCTTCACAAACCGAATTCGAATCCTGCCTCGCCATGTCCACATCTACATGACTGCTCTGCAGTTCACAATTAAGTGTGTGGCAGAAGGTTCTCCGAATCACCTTCATATACTTTCTCTGTCGTACTATTCTCTAACAGCGCGTGAGAAAAATGAACCGTTAAATCTCTCCGTAAGAGCTCTGATTTCTGTTATTTTATTACGATGATCATTTCTACCTACGTAGACTAGTGTTAATAAAACATTTTCGCATGAGAGGAGAAAGTTGGTGATGGAAATTTCGTGAAAAGATCTCGCCGCAACGAAAAACGTATTTGTTCTACTGACTACTAGTCCAGCTCGCTTATCATGCCCGTGACACACTTCCCTTATTTCTTTGCACGTTTTCGTATCTTCCATCAACACTGTCTGGTAAGGATACCACACCGCACAGTACTACTCCATCAGAGGAACAGACAAACGTAATGTAGGCAGTCTCTTTAGTTGCATCTTCGAAGTGTTATTTTTTAATTTTATTTTACATGTCAAGTTCCGTGGGGTCAAACTGAGGAGCAAATGTCCAAGGTTATAGTATGTATCAGTACATGAAATTAAAACATAAAAGTAATAACAGATAAAATAAAATGCTTACGAATTCAAAAAACTAAGAAGCCATAAGTTTAAGTAAACGCAATCAACAATATAACACAGTAATCAGCTTAATTTTTCAAGGAACTCATCGACAGAATAGAAACAGTGGCCCATGAGGAAACTCTTCAGTTTAGTTTTGAAACCGCATGGATTACTGGTCAGATTTTTGAATTCTTGTGGTAGCTTATTGAAAGTGGATGCAGCAGTATACTGCACGTCTTTCTGCACAAGAGTCAAGGAAGTGCGCTCCAAATGCGGATTGGATTTTTCCCTGGTATTAACTGAATGAAAGCTGCTAATTCTTGGGAATAAGCTGGTATTGTTAACAAGAAACGACATTAATGAACATATATATTGAGAAGCCAATGTCAGAATACCCAGACTAATGAACAGGGGTCTACAAGAGGTTCGCGAACTTACACCACATATTGCTCTAACCGCCCGTTTCTGAGGCAAAAATATCCTTGGAGAGTAGGAAGAGTTACCCCAAAATATAATAACATTCGTCATAAGCGAATGAAAATGAGCAAAGTAGACTACTTTTCGTGTCGAACTATCACTTACTTCAGATACTGTTCGAATAGTAAAAATGGCAGCATTAAATCTTTGAACAAGATCCTGAACGTGGACTTTCCACGGCCATTTGCTAGCTATCTGAACATCTAGAAATTTGAACTATTCAGTTTCACTAATCATATGCCAATTCTGTGAAATTGAAACGTCGGGTTTTGTTGAATTGTGTGTTAGAAACTGTAAAACTGAGTCTTACTGTGATTTAGCGTTAGTTTATTTTCTACAAGCCATGAACTTATATCTTGAACTGTACTATTCAAAACAGTGCCAACATTGCATACAACATCCCCAAGCTAGTGTCATCAGCAAACAGAAATATTTTATAATACCTGTAATACTAGAGAGCCTATCATTTATATAAATAAGGAACAGGAGTTGCTCCAGATGTAATTCCTTGGGCTCCTCCTATTTAACCATGCCCCACTCAGACCGGACATTATAGCAACGCTCAGAAAGTGATTATTAAATACTGTACATATATCTGATTTATCAGTAACAGAAACATTTTTACTACGTATGACTTTATGTCGTCGACCTTGTGCTGCTCGTCAGACACTTCCTTCACGATTGACCATATGGTTTTAATTTTATTCTGTGAATTAGCTATTCTATTTGTCTACCATATACTTTTTGCCTTCATAATAACATTTTTAAACACCTTGTAATACTGTTTGTAACGGGCTACTGTAGTTAGATTTTGAGTACTTCTTACATTTTGATGTAATTCCCACTTTGTTCTGCATGATATCCTTATCCCACTACTCAGCCACCTAGGTTGGCCTTTTACTGCTAGTGCCCTGTTTAGAACGTTCTAACGGAAAGCAACTTTCTAAGAACACAAGAAATGTACGAGGGCAGTTCAATAAGTAATGCAACACATTTTTTTTCTCGGCCAATATTGGTTGAAAAACCCGGAAATTTCTTGTGGAATATTTTCAAACATTCCCGCTTCGTCTCGTATAGTTTCATTGACTTCCGACATGTGGCAGCGCAGTACGGAGCTGTTAAAATGGCGTCTGTAACGGATGTGCGTTGCCAACAACGGGCAGTGATCGAGTTTCTTTTGGCGGAAAACCAGGGCATCTCAGATATTCATAGGCGCTTGCAGGATGTCTACGGTGATCTGGCAGTGGACAAAAGCACGGTGAGTCGTTGGGCAAAGCGTGTGTCATCATCGCCGCAAGGTCAAGCAAGACTGTCTGATCTCCCGCGTGCGGGCCGGCCGTGCACAGCTGTGACTCCTGCAATGGCGGAGCGTGCGAACACACTCGTTCGAGATGATCGACGGATCACCATCAAACAACTCAGTGCTCAACTTGACATCTCTGTTGGTAGTGCTGTCACAATTGTTCACCAGTTGGGATATTCAAAGGTTTGTTCCCGCTGTGTCCCTCGTTGTCTAACCGAACACCATAAAGAGCAAAGGAGAACCATCTGTGCGGAATTGCTTGGTCGTCCTGTGGCTGAGGGTGACAATTTCTTGTCAAAGATTTTTACAGGCGATGAAACATGGGTTCATCACTTCGAACCTGAAACAAAACGGCAATCAATGGAGTGGCGCCACACCCACTCCCCTACCAAGAAAAAGTTTAAACCCATACCCTCAGCCGGTAAAGTCATGGTTACAGTCTTCTGGGACGCTGAAGGGGTTATTCTGTTCGATGTCCTTCCCCACGGTCAAACGATCAACTCTGAAGTGTATTGTGCTACTCTTCAGAAATTGAAGAAACGACTTCAGCGTGTTCGTAGGCACAAAAATCTGAACGAACTTCTCCTTCTTCATGACAACGCAAGACCTCACACAAGGCTTCGCACCCGAGAGGAGCTCACAAAACTTCAGTGGACTGTTCTTCCTCATGCACCCTACAGCCCCGATCTCGCACCGTCGGATTTCCATATGTTTGGCCCAATGAAGGACGCAATCCGTGGGAGGCACTACGCGGATGATGAAGAAGTTATTGATGCAGTACGACGTTGGCTCCGACATCGACCAGTGGAATGGTACCGTGCAGGCATACAGGGCCTCATTTCAAGGTGGCGTAAGGCCGTAGCATTGAACGGAGATTACGTTGAAAAATAGTGTTGTGTAGCTAAAATATTGGGGAATAACCTGGTGTATTTCAATGCTGAATAAAACAACCCCTGTTTCAGAAAAAAAATGTGTTGCATTACTTATTGAACTGCCCTCGTATTAAGGAAAGCATTGTGTTTGTCATCTATGTTATCGGCACTATAAACATCCTGCCACTCTTGTCCCTTAAAGAGGTTTAAAAAACTCTATTGTCGTTAGATTAGCTCCTCTCCATAATTTGTAATTATATATAACATTTGTTTGAGTACAAAAACTTTTTAGTATTAAAATTTGTGCATCATGGTCTGAAAGGCCATTCACACTTTAACTAACAGAATGCCCATCTAGTAATGAATAATGAATAAAAATATTGTCTATGGCTGTACTACTGTTCCCCTACAACCTGGTTGGAGAAAAACACAAGCTGCATCATATGAATTTAGGAGATCTTCCAACGTCCTTTTTCTTGCACAATAACATACAAAATTAATAATGAGGTCACCACATACAACTAAATTTTGGTACTTCCTATAAACTGAACCAAGAACCCTCTCAAGTTCGAGCATAAATGATCTGAAGTCATAATTAGGGGACCTATAAATAAAAACAGTTAGAAGTTTAGTTTTGCGAAATTCAACTGTCCCCACTCAGTATTCAAGTACTTGTTCAGTAAAGTGCCATGACACGTCAACAGACTCAAATTGAATGCTGTTTTTTTACGCACATCACCACTCTCCCACTCCGAAACACTTTGAAAAACAGCCAGCTAATCTGTATCCTGGTGAAGAAAGTCTCTGAATTCTCAAATTATTTAAGTGGTGCTCCGATATACCAGTAATGTCACAGGCAACATCTATAAGCAGTTAACTAACTTTATCTCTAATACCTCTTAGACACAGAAGCGCTAAAGAAACTGGTATAGGCATGCGTATTCAAATACAGGAATATGTAACCACGCAAAATATGGCGCTGCGGTCGGCAACGCCTATATAAGGCGACAAGTGTCTGTCGCAGTTGTTAGATAGGTTAATGCTTATACAAAGACAGGTTATCAAGATTTAAGTGAGTTTGAACGTGGTGCTATAGTCGGCGCACGAGCGATGGGAGACAGCGTCTCCGAGGTAGCGATGAAGTGGGGATTTTTCCGTACGACCATTTCACGAGTGTACCGTGAATATCAGGAATCCGGTAAAACATCAAATCTCCGACATCGCTGCGGCTGCAAAAAGATCCTGCAAGAAAGGGACCAACGAAGACTGAAGAGAATTGTTCAACGTGACAGAAGTGCGACCGTTCCGCAAATTGCTGCACATTTCAATGCTGGACCATCAACAAATGTTAGCGTGTGAACCATTCAACGAAACATAATCGATAAGGGCTTTTGGCGCCGAAAGCCCATTCGTGGACCCTTGATGACTGCACGACACAATGCTTTACGTCTCGCCAGGACCCGTCAACACCGAAATTGGACTATTGATGACTGGAAACATGTTGCCCAGTCAGTCTAGTCTCGTTACAAATTGTATCGAGCGGATGGATGTGTACGGGTGTGGAGACAACCTCATGAATCCATGGACTCTGCGTGTCAGCAGGGGACAGTTCAAGCTGGTGGAGGCTCTGTAATGATGTGGGATGCGTGCAGTCGGAGTGGTATGGGACCCCTGATACGCCTAGATATAACTCTGACAGGTGACACGTACGTAAGTATCCTGTCCGATCACCTGCATCCATTCATGTCCATTGTGCATTCTGAGAGTTAACAAGCATTTCGCTCTCATTTTAATACATGACCGAAAGAGTCGGCCTTCACGAACTGTGAAACGAACACTGTTGTCGAGGACCGTGTGCTACAAACAACGCAGATTCGCCGCGAAATGGGGGAATTCACAGGCGTCTATTGTGCTGAATGAGGCCTAGACGCTGCAGCGCGCGAGTGAGACAAACGAGAACCTACGTCGTAGGGAAACCCGATAGAAGACCTTTGTGGCCAGGGACCTAAGATCTGTCATAAAGGGAAACATTTATGAAAACTATTTAATTCTGTAGTAATTCAGGGAATGAGGACAGTAATTTTAATCTATCATCCTTCATAAATTTTCATGGTGATCCCAATAAAACTTGAATATTGATCATATCTATAAAGGTTTAGGATTTACTGTTAAAGTGAAATTAACAAGTTTTGTAACAAAGACCTGAACGCAAAAATCTGAACTCTTTAGTCGAAATTAACGATCGACATTTCAAATAGAAGCGCTTCCTTAAAATGACAAATGTTCTAAATATCAACTTTGTAGCTTTATTTGTTTAAAAGATATAGAAATTTAAATTATCAGTATTTTCAGTTAATCATCATGTTATCATATCCTCCACACAAAACACATTTAATGATGACAGAATGACACCTTATTGAATCATTAGGTAATAGAATATTTGTTGTAAAGTTTATTGTATAATAGTTACTTTTGTTCTTTAAATATTTAGCAGAAAGCACATTGGTGCAAGGTTACTGGCCGTGGCATTCAAAGATAAGAAGGAAATTGTATTGGTTTTATGTAAAAGAATTTAACGTTTATTAGATAATGGATATTATTGTTACTTTATTTAGAACGTGAAAGTGGCCAAGCTTTAATTATTTAAATATGTTAAAATGTAAAATAATGTAGAATAAGCTGTAGCCAATCTGGTGGACGGCTTCAGGAAAGAAATCTGCACTAGTCAGTCGAGCGAGGATATTCGCCAAAGGGGCGGCGCTGGTGCAGACGCGAAAGCGGACAGGACAGTCTTGGTCTAGACACCAAAGGGTACAGTGCTGGTAGAGACGCGAAAGCGGACGGTCGGTCCTTAGGTAGCTAGGGAGTGAAACGATTTAGAAAATTTCGCGTTGTGTGGTATAGCAGGACTTAGTCTCTGAGCGGTGAGCAGCCGCGCGCCTGGTGTGAACTCGTTTAACTTTTCGCGTAGTTAACGAAATAGAGTAATGGACTTTTAATTCGCGATGAGATTGTGAATGATCGAACTGTGTCAAATGGATATGCACTCGAGTGTAACAGTAACTCTAAATACGACCACTTTCGCTATTTGTTTGCTTTCCGAATAAACATTATTCTAACCAAATCGCAACTGTGTGGCCTGCATCATTTATGGGTCGTTAATTTAGTTCCCGACATTAGTATAATGTCATTATATGTCATATTAACTTTGTATTTCGCAAACTTCGCACCATCTAGACAATTTAACCAAAGGGTCACAAGTGTCTAATTTAGGGCGTGTAATGCGACACGTGCGGTTCAACCGCTAGACTTATTTGAGCCAAGACATTTCGACGAAGAGGAACCGCATATGGGCCCGAACATCTTTGGCATGTTAGCTCGCAATTCCGACGGCCTTGGGCAATTCCGGCAGGTCCGTGCGACATCCCACACGTCCAGAAATGCTACAGAGTGGCTCCAGTAACATTCTTCTGAGTTTAAACACTTCCGCTGGCCACCAAACTCCCCAGACATGAACATTATTGAGCATATCTGGGATGCCTTGCAACGTGCTGTTCAGAAGAGATCTCCACCCTCCCGTACTATTACGGATTTATGGACAGCCCGGCAGGATTCATGGTGTCAGTTCCCTCCAGCACTAGAGCAGACATTAGTCGAGTCCATGCCACGTCGTGTTGCGACACTTCTGCGTGCTCGCGGCGGCCCTACACGATGTTAGGCAGGCGTATCAGTCTCTTTTGGTCTTCAGTATGCTTAGATGAAATATTCTAATTCCTTCACTACATGGATACCTGATCTCTTTTGAAGGTGATTCCTTCGTTAGAGAGACTTCTTTTAAGCAGGGATACCTATCAGCAGACTTCAATTTTAAAAAAAAGGTGCCGCTCTAACACCAACTACTACAGGAATTTTTCGATGAGTGATCCCACCACCGCCCACTACCTGTCACCTATAACTTTGCCAGCCTCCCCTTACCATACCTACTGAGGTGCACGCCATGGTTAGTGAAACCCGATCTACTGGAAGACTCAACTGGCACCATTGCAATGTGAGCCATGCTCTCTGCCATCAGTGCCGTCTCCAGCCCCATGTTAACATGCATTACAGCAACACTAAGATGAGGCCGATCATGACGCAGAAATACACTCCTGGAAATTGAAATAAGAACACCGTGAATTCATTGTCCCAGGAAGGGGAAACTTTATTGACACATTCCTGGGGTCAGATACATCACATGGTCACACTGACAGAACCACAGGCACATAGACACAGGCAACAGAGCATGCACAATGTCGACACTAGTACAGTGTATATCCACCTTTCGCAGCAATGCAGGCTGCTATTCTCCCATGGAGACGATCGTAGAGATGCTGGATGTAGTCCTGTGGAACGGCTTGCCATGCCATTTCCACCTGGCGCCTCAGTTGGACCAGCGTTCGTGCTGGACGTGCAGGCCGCGTGAGACGACGCTTCATCCAGTCCCAAACATGCTCAATGGGGGACAGATCCGGAGATCTTGCTGGCCAGGGTAGTTGACTTACACCTTCTAGAGCACGTTGGGTGGCACGGGATACATGCGGACGTGCATTGTCCTGTTGGAACAGCAAGTTCCCTTGCCGGTCTAGGAATGGTAGAACGATGGGTTCGATGACGGTTTGGATGTACCGTGCACTATTCAGTGTCCCCTCGACGATCACCAGTGGTGTACGGCCAGTGTAGGAGATCGCTCCCCACACCATGATGCCGGGTGTTGGCCCTGTGTGCCTCGGTCGTATGCAGTCCTGATTGTGGCGCTCACCTGCACGGCGCCAGACACGCATACGACCATCATTGGCACCAAGGCAGAAGCGACTCTCATCGCTGAAGACGACACGTCTCTATTCGTCCCTCCATTCACGCCTGTCGCGACACCACTGGAAGCGGGCTGCACGATGTTGGGGCGTGAGCGGAAGACGGCCTAACGGTGTGCGGGACCGTAGCCCAGCTTCGTGGAGACGGTTGCGAATGGTCCTCGCCGATACCCCAGGAGCAACAGTGTCCCTAATTTGCTGGGAAGTGGCGGTGCGGTCCCCTACGGCACTGCGTAGGATCCTACGGTCTTGGCGTGCATCCGTGCGTCGCTGCGGTCCGGTCCCAGGTCGACGGGCACGTGCACATTCCGCCGACCACTGGCGACAACATCGATGTACTGTGGAGACCTCACGCCCCACGTGTTGAGCAATTCGGCGGTACGTCCACCCGGCCTCCCGCATGCCCACTATACGCCCTCCCTCAAAGTCTGTCAACTACACATACGGTTCACGTCCACGCTGTCGCGGCATGCTACCAGTGTTAAAGACTGCGATGGAGCTCCGTATGCCACGGCAAACTGGCTGACACTGACGGCGGCGGTGCACAAATGCTGCGCAGCTAGCGCCATTCGACGGCCAACACCGCGGTTCCTGGTGTGTCCGCTGTGCCGTGCGTGTGATCATTGCTTGTACAGCCCTCTCGCAGTGTCCGGAGCAAGTATGGTGGGTCTGACACACCGGTGTCAATGTGTTCTTTTTTCCATTTCCAGGAGTGTATTTGCACAAAGTACACATTTTTGCCACCTGTTTAAGGAACTATCTTTTCTAGGTTACCAACTACATCTTACCCCTAGCCCCTTTCACCCTGCTCATCCTCTCTAGTTCCTCCTTTGCGTTTTGTAACTGCATCTGAAGGGCGCAGATATTACGCTCCTGCTCCTTTATCAACTTATTTCCACCAGTATAACGCAGTCTTTGGTTTGCCTTCCCCACAACGTTAACTGTGTGATCGTTTGAATTAAGTTCTTCGTACTTGCAAATTCCTAGGTATTAAGTTGAACTGACACCTCTAGATTTGCTTGATTTACCATGTAACAGAAATTTAACGGATTTTTTAGTACTTATGTGCATGACCTTACAGTTTTCCTTATTCAGAGGAAGTTCCCATT
Source organism: Schistocerca cancellata (assembly GCF_023864275.1). Taxonomy (NCBI): domain Eukaryota; kingdom Metazoa; phylum Arthropoda; class Insecta; order Orthoptera; family Acrididae; genus Schistocerca; species Schistocerca cancellata. The sequence goes on along the minus strand of NC_064626.1, from coordinate 354,657,577 downwards.
TATTGCACCATGCAGATATGGTGTTTAAGTCATTTTGCAATTGATTTTGATCTTTCGATGACTGCACTACAAGGTAAATGACAGCGTCATCTTCTAGTACTAAGAGGGCTGCTCGGATTATCTCCTAAATCTTTTATATAGATTAAGAACAACAAAGGGACTGTTAACACTTCCTTGGGGAACTCCAGATATTTTCTCGATGATTTCCCGTCAGTTACTACGTGCTGCGACCTTTCTGACAGAAACTCACAAACTCAGCCGCACAGCTGAAGCTATATTCTATACGTACGCAGTCTGATTGTAAGTCGCTTACGAGGAACGGTATCAAAATCTAGGAAATCTAGAAATATGAAATCAATCTGAGATTCTCCGTCGATAGCACTCATTTCTACGTGAGAACCAAGAGCTAGTTATGTTTCACAAGAACGATATTTTCTGAATCCGTGCTGACTATTTCGCAATAAATCGTTTTCTTCGAGGTAACTCACAATGGTGGAACAGAGCATATGTTCCAAAATCCTACTGCAAAATGACGTGAGTGGTATAGGTCAGTAATTCGTAAGATAACTCCTATTTCCATTCTTGGATATTGGTGTGACTTGCAAGTTTCCAATCTTCAGGTACTGCTACGTATGCAGTTTTACATCTACATATATACCTCGCTAGCCACCAAGCGGTGTGTGGCAGAGGGCACAATTCGCGCCATAGTCATATTTGCCCCCCTCTGTTCCACTCGCGGATCGCACAAGGGAAAAACGACTGTTTGAACGCCCTTAGTACGAGTTCTAATTTCCTTATCTTTGAATGATGATCATTGCGCGATTTGAAAGTTGGTGGTAATAATATTGCTCTGCATCCTCGGCGAAGATCGGATTTCGGAATTTAGTGAGCAGGCCCTTCCGTTTAGCGCGTCGTCTATTTGCAAGTGCATCATACTTCAAACTTTCTATGAGATTTGTAACACTCTCGCGCTGGCTAAATGTACCAGTCACGAATATTGCCGCTCTTCTTTGAGTCTTTTCAATCTCTTCACCCAGGTACTTGACGGATGTTACCGCTTCCAAAGACTGGGCATTTATTTTGTACTCGTACATTAATGCGGATTTTCGCCTTGTTATACGCAGTAGGTTACACTTACTAATATTGAGAGATAACTGCCAGTCATTACACCATGCATTTATTTTCTGCAAATCCTCATTGATTTGTTCATAACTTATGTGTGATACTATTTTCCCGTAGACTACAGCATCATCGGCAAACAGTCTAATGCCACTGTCAATACCATCAACCAGATCGTTTATGTATATCGTAAAAAGCAGATGACCTATTACGCTGCCCTGGGGCACACCTGAAGTTACGCTTGTTTCTGTTGAAGTCACCCCATTCAGGACGACATACTGCTCTCCATTATTGTATTAACATACTTTGAAAGGAATCAAAATGGACTGGAGGCCTTGCCTTTATTAAGTCAATTAAGCTGCTTCGCTACACGAAAGGTATGTACTTGTACTCGTCTACTTTGGTGAAAGAATTTCGGGAAACTGTGTTTAGTAACTTCACTTTAGTGATGCTGTCTTTAGTAGTGTCTAGGTACAGATTGTGTCTTACAACTGGTGTACGACCAGAATATTTGTGGATTTTCTGCCAGATGTCGAGATACAGGCAGACGTAGCAGTTTTGTATCAGTTTGAAGTAATCCGGACCACGTAATGGATACTGAATAATAGCAAGAGTACGCGGAAACATTTGTCGTGAAATCTCAAGTGGTGTTGTTGTTGTGGTGTTGTGTGAGACTGCTTTGATGCCGCTCTCCATGCTACTCTATCCTGTGCAAGCTTGTTCATCTCCCCGTACCTACTGCAACCTACATCTTTCTGAATCTGCTTAGTGTATTCATCTCTTGGTCTCCCTCTACGATTTTTACCCTCCACGCTGCCCTCCAATACTAAACTGATGATCCCTTGATGCCACAGAACATGTCCTACCAACCGATCCCTTCTTCTAGTCAAGTTGTGCCACAAACTTCTCTTGTCCCCAATCCTATTCAATACCTCCTCATTAGTTATGTGATCTACCCATCTAATCTTCAGCATTCTTCTGTAGCACCACATTTCGAAAGTTTCTATTCTCTTCTTGTCCAAACTGTTTATCGTCCATGGTCCACTTCCATACATGGCTACACTCCACACAAATACTTTCAGAAACGACTTCCTGACACTTAAATCTATACTCGATGTTAACAAATTTCTCTTCTTCAGAAACGCTTTCCTTGCCATTGCCAGTCTACATTTTATATCCTCTCTACTTCGACCATCATCAGTTGTGTTGCTCCCCAAATAGCAAAACTCCTTTACTACTTTAAGTGTCTCATTTCCTAATCTAATTCCCTCAGCATCACCCGACTTAATTCGACTACATTCCATTATCCTCGTTTTGCTTTTGTTAATGTTCATCTTATATCCTCCTTTCAAGACACTATCCATTCCGTTCAACTGCTCTTCCAAGTCCTTTGCTGTCTCTGACAGAATTACATTGTCATCGGCAAACCTCAAAGTTTTTATTTCTTCTACCTACTCCGAATTTTTCTTTTGTTTCCTTCACTGCTTGCTCAATATACAGATTGAATAACATCGGGGAAAGGCTACAACCCTGTCTCACTCCCTTCCCAACCACTGCTTCCCTTTCATGTCCCTCGACTCTTATAATTGCCCTCTGGTTTCTGTACAAATTGTAGATAGCCTTTCGCTCCGTGTGTTTTACCCCTGCCACCTTCAGAATTTGAAAGAGAGTATTCGTGCCAACATTGTCAAAAGCTTTATCGAAGTCTACAAATGCTAGAAATGTAGGTTTGCCTTTCCTCAATCTAGCTTCTAAGGTAAGTCGTAGGGTCAGTATTGCCTCACGTGTTCCAATGTTTCTACGGAATGCAAACTGATCTTCCCCGAGGTGGGCTTCTACTAATTTTTCCATTCATCTGTAAAGAATTAGCGTTAGTATTTTGCAGCCGTGACTTATTAAACTGATAGTTCGGTAATTTTCATATCTGTCAACACCTGCTTTCTTTGGGATTGGAATTATTATATTCATCTCAAGTGCAATTCGTCATAATGTAAGCTGCTTACAACCACCCGTCTCTCCCGGCTCCCAATAGCTCAGATCGTGAGTACAATTTTGAATGTAGATCTAGACTGGGGATTAAACATATTAAAAACAGCCATACGTCTATTGCTATTTCTCCTGAATGAAGGGAATTATGCAAAAACCAAGCAACATGACAACAGACTCTTTAGGTTAACTCCGAGTAAACTATAAATGCCAACAGTTGTATGGACAAGGAAGAGTTTGTCTCGTTGTCACTGCGCTGAGTAACAAGAGAGGAAATCGCGGCGCGGGGTTGTGGAATGTAATGAGAGTGGTAGGTACCTGTCTTGTACTTGTTCATGTTGCGGAAGGCGCGCACGCGGCTCCAGCTGCCGGACAGCTCGCTGGCGCGGTCCGAGTCGTCGCCGCCGGCGCTCATGTAGGAGCGCACCTCCTCGTCCGCACTGTCCTCGCTGGCCACGCCACTGTAGTACAGTTCCTTGAGCGCCGCCAGCTGGCTGCGGGTGCTGCCCGCGCCCTGCGCCTGCGCCTGCGCCTGCGCCTGCGCCCTCTGTCTCGCCACTGCCTCCTCTTCCGTCTTTTCCCCTCCACCGTCCTTGGCGCGCGGGCTGGCTTCGCCTTTCTCGCCCGGGGCGCAACTGGGGTTTCGTATCGTTTTCATTATCAACGACGGAGACTGCAAGACTTCTGTCTGCTGCTTCCGGCGTGTCCTCTCCGGTTTCACGGGAGGCCTTTTGGCTTCCGCCGGTCTGATCTCGTCTTCGGCTGTTCCTGGCGAGCCGAGATCGATCGTGATAGTCGTGGTCGTTTTCTTAAGTTCTTCTGCAGTCTTCCCGTCACTCTTCGAGGGGAAATTTTTTGGCAGTCGTTGCTGTTCTTGTTGCTGCTGCTGCTTTCCTTGCTGGTCTGCCTTACTGATGCGTACCACGAGCCCTCTGTTTCTGCTCCCTTGTTCCTTCTCATCTGCAATGGATCATTTCGATAAAAATCTGCTCCACTTTCCAACATTTGTTCATTCAAGCTACAGCATTTGCCAGCAATTATGTTCATTCTCAGCGCATTCCAAATTCACTTTATACGCCAGCGAGCTGGCTTATGTTATTCGCACACAACTATGCGGGAAGCGAGTCGAAACTAAGTATTGTTATACAAGCGTAGGTAGGAGGAGGTGGCAAAACGCCTCATGCAGACTTGTTTTCTGTACATGTTGAGAGACAATCTCCATGCTTGTCACTTTTTTCTCTCTTTGTCAGGCTTCGGAAAACAGGCATTAGGCTACGATACTGTTTACAAGTAGTCTCTTGAGGCGCAAGGAAAGAACAAAACTACGAAAAAAACAAAGCACGTGGAAGGGTAGAGATTGAGAAAGTGGAAACGTTCTTCCGAAGAATTTGTCTGAGTTAACATATTTCAAAATTCCATGTCCATACAGCAGTGGCACAAACAGAATGGTGCCACAGCAGAAAAGTGTTGAAGAATCAATACTGATTATAGGATTTCGATACTTACCTGCTTCTGTTTTTAAAGGTAAATGACAGTGAAGATAAGAAAAGAAATTGTGCGTTAGATAGAAATCCAAGAGTAAAGGAACCGTATTAGTAAAACGTAAGTTAAGAAAGCTTCTACTCTAAAAAAACAATTACTTATATAATGGATTAATTAACTACAGCTACTAGTAAGATTCTGTGATTTTTAGGGCCGATTAGTTCGACATGTTTTCTGGAAATTCGAAAACCATATTCGAAACGCTTTCCCAAAACAGAGATGAGGCCTCGGGAGTGGTGCGTTTATCTATTACTCAGCCGTTTTTAAGTCGAGGATCAGTATAAACGTTGTCCTTACGCCCGATCACTATCGTCAAAAACGTTATAAAAGTTCATCTTTATTCCCTGTTTCTAGAAAACCCCTAGGGAGTGGGTTACTTATGTATATAATATTGCTATAACCTGTTAGAAAATATATGACTCCAATCGAAATTAATCCTCAAATCAAGGTTTATGCAACGTAGTCTATCACCAATTTTATGAAGGTGTGTTATCTGCCACAAAGCTTCCGAATACTGACGGAATAACTTTTTTTTGCAATTTTTTTTTTAACCTGCTTCACAGGACGGCCCCGCGACATATGATTTTGGTCTCTGCTCTATTCCTACCGTTCCATGGTATCATTACATTGTTTTACGTATGTCTTATTTCGCATTGAGCTAAATCGAAACAAAGGACCGAGGAAGGGAAAAAAGTTCTGAACTGAGTATGAGGCAAGCGAATTCTTGAACAGCGCGCTTATACTCAGTCATCAAAGCGGGTCTAGTCTTCTCAAATATACAATATTTTGTATTGATAATGCTATGACGATATCTGAATATTTTGTAATGAAGTTCTCTAGTAAGCTTTCTATAGTGCATAATATGTCGACTGTTGTTGATATGTCTTTAGCATGAGAAAAATTTCTCTTTAAAACTGCGAAAATTCAATGTAAATCTCGCGGAACCTCTTCAGCCTTAGTGCAGCAAAACGACTGCCCCTTGTTCGTTGGCTAACAGCGTGGCTTCTATTCAACGAATCAGGCAATGAAAATGTTTTGTACTGCAAACAGTCGACGAGATGGAGGCAGCAATTCGCTGTGGAAACAGTGTACGATTCACTAACATAAACTAGTCGCCCTCAGATGATAAGAAAACGAAAAAATGCCATAAAAACAACCAACAGTTTCAAGTTGTACATTTTCCGTACTTACACATCTTTACAGATTCTGAATTTCCTTCAAAACATTTCCAACTATAAGTTTGAGAAAAAAAGTAAGGAACAACAGCCTGCAAAGTCTCATATCGAAACAGATATTTTCTGTGCAAAGAAGTCTGAACTGATTGCAACCTTCCTTACAGATTCATACGTCGTTGCGGGCTGACAGTCGATCGTGGACCTCCGTCTGTTACAAGAAACGCTCTACTGTTTGAATTCTGTGCCCAGAGAAGACAAAAAAGACTCAATTTCGAGTTCCGATGCAACGTGAATATTTAACCATTCGGGCACAAAAGCCATTTTGAATTTGAGACCGCCTTATAGTGTCTCATAAAATAAATTTCACTCTTTCGGTTACCATTACAAATAGCTTTCCTTAGGATTGGTGGTTTTGGTGTCTCGTGACAGATTTGAATGTATTATTGGGTTTTCATATTGTTCACGACAGGGCATCTTGGCGACTTAGGTGATCTGTAGATGGCATGAAATGGGGAGGACTGAGTTCAAGTAATTTAATAATTCAAGAGCAGCTTTCACAAACACACACACACACACACACACACACACACACACACACACACACAAAATAGAATCAGATTCTTACAGCTTCACCTACTTCTTTTTTCGCCCTGACATCGTACTCTAGTCTATACCTATCCGCGGATTGACAATCCCGCAGCTTCTTGTCGCTGGAAATGGTTCAAATGGCTCTAAAGACTACGGGACTTAACATCTGAGGTCATCAGTCCCCTAGACTTACAACTACTTAAACCTGACTAACCTAAGGACATAACACATATCCATGCCCGAGGCAGGGTTTGAACCTGCGACCGTAGCAGCAGCGCGGTTCCGGACTGAAGCGCCTAGAATCGCTCAGCCACAGCGGCCGGTTCTTGTCGCTACAAATGTTAGTTGTGCAAAGGTGAAAAAGTCGTATTCGTCAAATGTATGAGAATTCCATGAATCGTATTTTGTGTGTATATGGAATACACTCCTGGAAATGGAAAAAAGAACACATTGACACCGGTGTGTCAGACCCACCATACTTGCTCCGGACACTGCGAGAGGGCTGTACAAGCAATGATCACACGCACGGCCCAGCGGACACACCAGGAACCGCGGTGTTGGCCGTCGAATGGCGCTAGCTGCGCAGCATTTGTGCACCGCCGCCGTCAGTGTCAGCCAGTTTGCCGTGGCATACGGAGCTCCATCGCAGTCTTTAACACTGGTAGCATGCCGCGACAGCGTGGACGTGAACCGTATGTGCAGTTGACGGACTTTGAGCGAGGGCGTATAGTGGGCATGCGGGAGGCCGGGTGGACGTACTGCCGAATTGCTCAACACGTGGGGCGTGAGTTCTCCACAGTACATCGATGTTGTCGCCTGTGGTCGGCGGAAGGAGCACGTGCCCGTCGACCTGGGACCGGACCGCAGCGACGCACGGATGCACGCCAAGACCGTAGGATCCTACGCAGTGCCGTAGGGGACCGCACCGCCACATCCCAGCAAATTAGGGACACTGTTGCTCCTGGGGTATCGGCGAGGACCATTCGCAACTGTCTCCATGAAGCTGGGCTACAGTCCCTCACACCGTTAGGCCGTCTTCCGCTCACGCCCCAACATCGTGCAGCCCGCCTCCAGTGGTGTCGCGACAGGCGTGAATGGAGGGACGAATGGAGACGTGTCGTCTTCAGCGATGAGAATCGCTTCTGCCTTGGTGCCAATGATGGTCGTATGCGTGTTTGGCGCCGTGCAGGTGAGCGCCACAATCAGGACTGCATACGACCGAGGCACACAGGGCCAACACCCGGCATCATGGTGTGGGGAGCGATCTCCTACACTGGCCGTACACCACTGGTGATCGTCGAGGGGACACTGAATAGTGCACGGTACATCCAAACCGTCATCGAACCCATCGTTCTACCATTCCTAGACCGGCAAGGGAACTTGCTGTTCCAACAGGACAATGCACGTCCGCATGTATCCCGTGCCACCCAACGTGCTCTAGAAGGTGTAAGTCAACTAACCTGGCCAGCAAGATCTCCGGATCTGTCCCCCATTGAGCATGTTTGTGACTGGATGAAGCGTCGTCTCACGCGGTCTGCACGTCCAGCACGAACGCTGGTCCAACTGAGGCGCCAGGTGGAAATGGCATGGCAAGCCGTTCCACAGGACTACATCCAGCATCTCTACGATCGTCTCCATGGGAGAATAGCAGCCTGCATTGCTGCGAAAGGTGGATATACACTGTACTAGTGCCGACATTGTGCATGCTCTGTTGCCTGTGTCTATGTGCCTGTGGTTCTGTCAGTGTGATCATGTGATGTATCTGACCCCAGGAATGTGTCAATAAAGTTTCCCCTTCCTGGGACAATGAATTCACGGTGTTCTTATTTCAATTTCCAGGAGTGTATAACTGTTTGCGAATGGAGACACCCCAGCGTTTGCTTAAACAAGTGTGGAATACCCGCCAGTAACAACACTCAGGCTGCCCAGTATAGCAGTCTAACAGTCGTTCATGCTGTGCGCTGTATTGCAAAGTAGTGCATCGCGTGATAAAAGTTATGCACATTGGTTGTCGCCTGTTCCAGTCGCGTATGGTTCGCGGGAAGAGCGACTGCCGGAAAGCCTCCGTGCGCGCTCGAATCTCTCTAATTTTACATTCTTGATCTCCTCGGGAGGTATAAGTAGGAGGAAGCAACATATTCGATACCTCATCCAGAAACGCACCCTCTCGAAACCTGGACAGCAAGCTACACCGCGATGCAAAGCGCCTCTCTTGCAGAGTTTGCCACTTGAGTTTGCTAAACATCTCCGTAACGCTATCACGCTTACCAAATAACCCTGTGACGAAACGCGCCGCTCTTCTTTGGATCTTCTCTATCTCCTTTGGTACCGATCCCACACCCATGAGCAATACTCAAGTATAGGTCGAACGAGTGTTTTGTAAGCCACCTCCTTTGTTGATGGTTTACATTTTCTAAGGTCTCTCCCAATGAATCTCGACCTGGCACCCGCCTTACCAACAATTAATTTTATATGATCATTCCACTTCAAATCGTTCCGTTCGCATACTCCCAGATATTTTACAGAAGTAACTGCTACCAGTGTTTGTTCCGCTATCATATAATCATACAATAAAGGATCCTTCTTTCTATGTATTCGCAATACATTACATTTGTCTATGTTAAGGGTCAGTTGCCACTCCCTGCATCAAGTGCCTATCCGCTGCAGATCTTACGTCTCGTCCTAAATTCTGGTCCTTCATTTCTCCAGCTTTACATCAAGCAGTTCCTTCAATAAAGTACTTATTCCTGTCATTCACTGATCAGACGACCCCTGTCATATGTCACCTAGAGAAATAGGACCCAGTAGCACATATATAGTCACAGGGACCCAACAGAAGTAGTCTTCTGCCTATAACAGTGGCGAAACATTGGCTTATATATTGTTTTACACCCTTGAAGGAGCCATACACCAAGAAAATATTTACAGAATCGTATTCAAGGAGCGAAATGTCGAAATCATGCTGTGACGTTGAGTGAAATGTTATTTAAGCGTGTCGCGTGTTATTTTTAGGTTGTGAGTCTACGTATAGTCATGCGAGTTAGCGTGGTTATTGGTGAAGGAGAGCATGCGTTTTGTACAGCTTTGTTGAGCATACCTTCTGCCTCCTGCCTGGGCGACCAGGGAGCCTTAGAAACGCTCGTCTTGTCGAAGGCGCTCCCCGTCGACTTCTGGCCGGCAGTCTGCTGCTCGTCTGACGACCCAGCCTCGATGACAGTCGCTTCCCCGGCGCCGAAGTTGATCCTGGTGGAGAAGCCCTTGACCTCTCCAGAGACCTTCCTCATCTCCTCCACCTGTCTTATGCGCTCCGCCACGGTCCACGAAGACAGCTGCGCCCCGTCGGTTGCCGCCGGTCCTACAGTCACCTGGATCCCCTTGTCTTCGGTCTCCCTGCCGAAGCTCCTGGCCAGCGGCGGCGAAGAGCGCGACCGGGATTCGGCCTGCGTGGACGGGGAGAAGCTTTCGACGTCCGCCTTCTTGTGCGCAGGTCTCAGCAGTCGCAGCTGCCTCTGCAGCTCGTTCTCGCTTTCGCGGAAGTTGTGATCTACGCTCGAAATCGAAGCGACCTGTCTCTGTGGCTGCGGGACGTCAAAGGCGGTGGTACTCACTGACACCTGCGACCTCCACATTGCCGTCGTCGAACCTTGTTCACTGCTCTGAACAGGACGAAGTCTGACACCCCACTTCTCCTCCTGTTTGCCTTCTTCCGTCTCAGCCTTCGGTTTAAAGTCATCGTTTTCTCCCAAAAGGAAGGGTCGGGGCTTTCTATAGTTTTTAAGTATGCTCCTGGGCATGTTGTCCTTATCTGTGGACGCCTGCATCTGGAAGGCATCCGAATTCTCGCTGTCAAAACGAGGTGATTCGTTACCTTCAGTCTTTACTATTGCAGATATAGTTGCGTTGGCCTGCGTGAAGATGTGATCTTCTTTGTCAGCGTCGTGCTGGAAGTTAGCAGGAATGTGTGACTGGGAAATTTCTTTAGCTGGGGACGTGGTGGCAACTTTCGCATCGTTAGCTATATCGACATGTATCGTGTGGGTGACCTCTGAGACGGAACTGTCGTTGCCTCCTAGTAGCTTCTTCTCATAAGGAGAATCCCCGAAGCGAACCTGCGGGAGGTTGCTCTTACTGGGGTCTGAGGCCTGAAGGTTTGCTGTCACTGTATTATTCCTCTTTCGTCTCCGAAACATGTTGGTGGGCGGTGGTTTTTCATCCGTTTCCACGATATTGACTCGCCCGGAATCGGCCACAAAATGCACTTCTGTCTTACAGAACTCTACCTTTTTCTGTTTCTTGATGTTCATCTGGTTGGAAGAAAGTTCTTCGTCTTCTTCCTCGTTCCTCACGAAACCGTTCTGTACGAACGACACGTTTATACCGGTAGAAAACTGTCTTACTCCGTTTTGGAGAGTGGACTGACTTTGCTCCTTTCTGGAGACGCTTAGACTGTCAAACTTCTTTGCCAGTTCGGAGGCAGAAATCCTCGTAAAGGCTTGCTCTGAGTTGTCGTTTTGAGACATATGGCTGAACGACATTATGTGATTCGTACCTCCTTTAACGTACCTCGGGTCGACTGCGATAGAATGCCTTTTCATCTCGCCTTCTTCTTGTTTCGTGCTTTTCCAGCTTTCAGTTTTGCGCCAGGGGGTCGGATCGAGCAGTGGCTGAGTACTGTCGGAACTGAAAGAATTGCGCTTGTCTATAAGTGAAGACAGGTCGTTGGGTTCTTTCTTTTTTATGTTTACAACGAAAGGTTTGTTACTTTCAGAACTCGACAGAGGTCTTTCTGATAACTTGCGATAGAACTGTTTCTTCTGCTCCACGTTGCTAAGCGCGTCGTTCTGAGCAGCAGAATCGTCACGGGTGATTGGAATCGTGATGGTAACTGGCTCAGTGAAACGGCGATGATTCGGCTTTTCATCGTCTGAGTTGTCGTAGGTGGATACGTTGTGCAGAGAGGAGTCTCCAGAATTCCTGTTGTTGAAGTCAACATTTCTCTGCTCGCACTTGCTGCCCAGTGTGACGACAGTGGTTCGTCCTCTCTGGTGAGCGCTGTCATCGTCCTGCCTTTCCGACAGCACACTGTTTCTTTGCGTATCACTAGACTCTAACGAGATGTTGCCTTTGTTGATGGCTATGCTGTGACTTGCTCTCAGCGGGATCACTGGGATGTGCGAACTCGCTCCAGCTTTGGCGTGACTGTCTTCAGTTTTGGTCCTGGAGCCGACGAGGCGACCCCACGGCGTGACTGTTTCGGACGACCTGCATATGCCACTGTCCGTGGAAGATTCGACCTTACTCTTGTCTCTGAAGGGGGATCCGTAAAGCTGCGCCTCCCTGCCTTGTTCGTGCACCTGCTCGAAGCCGTAGGACTTCCGCCGGTTGTACCATTCCTCGGAGCGGCTCCCGCTGCTGCTGCTGGAGCGGTTCGAGGTCCTCGATTCGAGACTGCCGGTTCCCGGCACTGTCTTCCGCGCCCCACTCGCCGCGGCGTCCGCACCGTACACGAAGGACCTGACGCGCGGCGACGGTCCGCAGTCTTCGCGCTTGTCCGGCTCCTCCGTGACGATGCCGTCGTCGCGCTCTTCGGCGATGGCCGCGGATCTGGCGGAGTCTGCGGAAGCCTCGTCGGAGGGCGGAGATCCGAGCCGTCGCAGGCGCCCCCTGACCTCTTTGAGCTTCTCGACGGTCACGAAAGAATGCCGCTTTCCGGCCGCCTTGCTGGCGGCCTTGGAGCCGAGTCCCTCCTCCTCGGAGCTGGCCATCTGCTGCTGCTCTTGCCTGAGGTGGCCCGCCAGGCTGTCCACGTCCAGCGCGTCGTCGCCGCCGGCGCCGCCGTCCGCCAGCGTCCTGTTGACGGAGTCGGCGATGGTGGCGCCCCTGCGGAAGACGCTCTCGAGCGCCTCCAGCCCCCTGAGCGCGGAGCCGGACTTGAAGGCGGGCAGCTCCGGCCGCTCGAGCCGGGGAGAGCCGAGCGCCGCCTTGCCGGGGAACTGCAGCGAGCGCCGCACCCTGGCGTCCCGCCGCCAGTCGTCTCCCGAGCCGCCGCTGCTGCTGCCGACCTCTGCCGGGCCGTCTTCGTCGGGCGTGGCGCAGTGCAGGTCCTCCGTAGAGGAGCTCTTCTTGCGCGCGATGCCGCTGTGGCTGTGTCTGCGGCCCGACGTCGGCGACCTGTCGTGGTGCCCCCCTCCTCTTCCGTCCTCGTCTTCGGAGCTCGTGGCGGTCGACGCCTCGATCCGCGGAGCCGCTACCTCGATCTCGAGGTCGTCGTCGTGGTCGCGATGCTCTTCCGAGATGGCCTCCGCCGCCGTCGCCTCCGACTTGCCGACGAGGCTGCGTGGCCGGGAAGGCGGCCGCCGTCCGCCGATGGAACCACTGCGACCGACGCTGGCCCTGGTCTTCTGGGGGCTCGAATCCAGCGGGTTCAGTGGTAGCTGCAAGCACACCAGTTGCCGTTAATTTAATTGTACCACCCGAAGGATGTATCGTCGTTAATGGTGTAAACGCATACAACTCAAAGTACACAATACTACACTACTGGCCATTAACATTGCTACACCACGAAGATGACGTGCTACAGACGAGAAGTGCTGTGATATGCAAATGACTATCTTTTCATGGTATTTACACAAGATTGGCGCCTGTGGCGACACCTACAACGTGCTGACATGAGGAGAGTTTCCAACAGATTTCTCATACACAAACAGCAGTTGACTGGCGTTGCTGGTGAAACGTTGTTCTGATGCCTCGTGTAAGGAGTACAAATGCGTACCATCACATTTTCGACTTTGATAAAGGTCTGATTGTAGCCTATCGCGATTGCGGTTTATCGTATCGCGACACTGCTGCTCGCGGTGGTCGAGATCCAATGACTGTTAGCAGAATATGGAATCGGTGGGTTCAGGAGGGTAATACGGAACGCCGTGCTGGATCCCAACGGCCTCGTATCACTAGCAGTATAGATGACAGGCATCTTATCCGCATGGCTGTAACGGATCGTGCTGCCACGCCTCGATCCCCGAATCACCAGATGGGGACGTTTGCAAGACAACAACCGTCTGCACGAACAGTTCGACGACGTTTGCAGCAGCATGCACTATCAGCTCGGAGACCACGGCTGCGGTTACCCTTAACGCTGCATCACAGACAGGAGCGCCTGCAAGGATGTACTCACCGACGAACCTGGGTGCACGAATCGCAAAACGTCATTTGTTCGGATGATTCCAGGTTCTGTTTACAACATCATGATGGTCGCATCCGTGTTTGGTGACATCGCGATGAACGCACATTGGAAGCGTGTATTCATCATCGCTATACCGGCGTATGACCCGGCGTGATGGTATGGGGTGCCATTGGTTACGCGTCTCGGTCACCTCTTGTTCGCACTGATGTCCATTTGAACAGTGGACGTTACATTTCAGATGTGTTACCACCCGTGGCTCTCCCCTGCTTTCGAATCCTGCGAAACCCTACATTTCAGCAGGATAATGCACGACCGCATGTTGCATGTCCTGTACGGGCCTTTCTGGATACAGAAAATGTTCGACTGCTACCCTGGCCAGCACATTCTCCACATCTCTCACCAATTGAAAATGTCTGGTCAATGGTGGCCGAGCAACCGGCTCGTCACAATACGCCAGTCACTACTCTTGATGAACTGTGGTATAGTGTTGAAGCTGCGTGGGCAGCTGTACCTGTACACCTGTACCATCCAAGCTCTGTTTGACTCAATGCTCAGGCGTACGAAGGCCGTTATTACGGCCAGAGGTGGTTGTTCTGGGTACTGATTTCTCAGGATCTATGCACCCAAACTGCGTGAAAATGTAATCACATATCAGTTGTAGTATAATATATTTGTCCAATGAATACCCGTTTATCATCTGCAGTTCTTCTTGGTGTAGCAATTTTAATGGCCAGTAGTGTAGAAACACAAAGGACTTAGTAAACCGCCACTGACTTCATTACGTGTGATCGTACGGAAAGTTAGCAACACTGCATTGCATTAAGAAAAATCATAGAGAAACATTGGTAGAAGTGTAGGAATTTCGAACCAACACAACAACAGTAATGTGACTGTATTCTTGAATAAGGAATGTCTTCAAAGTGTCGTCCTTATACTAGGCTGCAATGAGTTTCGAATTCCTTCAAACAAATCTGGATCATTTCGAAATTTCTTACACGCATTGACAAGTCTCTCCTCCAATTCTCTAACAGTGTTAGCCACAGTGGCGTACACTACACCTTAGAGTTAGCCCCAAACACAGACAGCCATTGGGTTCAGTTCAGGTGATCTTGGAAGCCACGGAACAGATTCTCTTCGCCCAGTCTATCTTTCGCCACATCGGAGCTTTACATGTAGCTTCACCATAGCAGCAAACTGTGCTTTTGCTCCATCATGCGTGTACGACTCCCTCTGGCGTTGCTCTAAGGCAGCAGGGGTGCTCAGCCTTTCTAGGCTTGAGATTTGTTACATGCAATTTAGTCCATTTAGAGATTTACCGACTTAAAAATTCATGAAGGTTCAAGTACAAAACAACACCATAGCCAATATTAATAATTTTAATCACACAAAATATGTAAAAAGTAAATTTCTCTCCGTCAAAAGTTGTGGGTCTACTACTCAATTTTCAAGATATTACACATGTGATAAAAACTGAAGTACATGTCATCATAAACGTGCAAAAAGATTTGTGAGATACTTGGCTTTACATATCATTGGCAAGTATATTATAATCTGGCGAATAATTAATCAGAGTCAACCCCACTCAGCGCGAAAGATGAGGATCAGTCACTTTATCTCTAAACTTACGTTTTATTATGTTTATTGTTGAAAACGCTGCCTCACATATATAAGTTGTTCCAAAACAACTATATAGCATGCATTGCAACTTCTAGTGTTAAGGTAGGTTTTGGCTGTCACTATTTTCCAATAGTGATCTTCATTGTATACTGACTTTAAGGAAATGTCATTTTGAAATCGAATTATTTCTTCTTCAAGTTCAGTCTCACTTCAAGAGAAATGAGTGCTCATTTTACTGGAAATATCTTCCACATACACTTTTTCGAAAGATTGAGCTATGAAAGCTAAGACTTGGAACCTAAAAATGGTTTTCAGCCTCTGTCTTCAGTCCTGTCAGGTTAGCCGTATACTTCTTTGTAACTTTTTGATCCAAAGACGTTTGTAGATTCGAGAGATCTGACATTATTGGAGGAAAGTGCGTCACAATTAATTTCTGTGCTGTCGCTCTGGCTTGTATTCTTGCGCTATTTTGACTGGGATTGTTTACAAAGTGAGGCGGTTATCTAATATGTCAGTACTAATAGCAGACTCAATTTCGATAACACGAAGTGTTTAATTGAGCATTACCTCCGCCATGTACATGTTGCTTCGCAAGTAGTAACCTCATCATTCAGGAAGAAAGACTGTTGCTTGGCGCGAGCGTTAAAGACGGTAGAATGTAGATGGAGACGAAAGAGACTGAGAAAATGTTGCCAGATTTACCTACCTACTAACACCGTGCGAAACCTCATTGCCGGCCGCTGTGGTCGACCGGTTCTAGGCGCTTCAGTCCGGAACCACGCGGCTGCTACGGTCGCAGGTTCGAATCTTGCCTCGGGTATGGATGTGTGTGATGTCCTTAGGTTAGTTAGGTTCAAGTAGTTCTAAGTTCTAGGGGACTGATGACCACAGATGTTAAGTCCCATAGTGCTCAGAGCCATTTGAATCATATGCTTCTTGGTAGAAGTGTGCCGCCTCATGCGCATTGCCGTTAGTCCTACCATACATGAAATGCATATATGCGCATATTCCTCGTTACTATAACGTTCGGCCGGCCAGTGTGGCCACGCGGTTAAAGGCGCTTCAGTCTGGAACCGCGCGACCGCTACGCTAGGTTCGAATCCTGCCTCGGGCATGGATGTGTGTGATGTCCTTAGGTTAGTTAGGTTTAAGTAGTTCTAAGTTCTAGGGAACTGATGACCTCAGATGTTAAGTCCCATAGTGCTCAGAGCCATTTGAACCATTTGAACTATAACGTTCCGTGTATCACCAACACTCGTCTGAGTGATAAATGCGAAGGACACGGGAATACTGCGTGCTCATGTGAAACGGCGTTAACAGCATGTGATATGGTGTCTAATTGTAGGTCTCCATCTCGCCATCCGATCAAAAGGTGCAATATCGAGGTTTGTGGGGCATTCGGACGTGACAGTGACATGCATGGAAATGTGAGAGCGGGCATACACGTCGTGAAGGTGCTGGTCGTGCACGTCTGATAGCTACATTGGAGACCACCGCACTGAGCACCAATCAGTCGAAACTCCTTCATATCCGTGGCTGCCATCTGAGGACAAGTCATGTGCTCCCTGCAATACTCTGTGTCGTCCCGCACTATTGGTCAGAGAATATCAGCAGCCAGTCTAGGGAACTATTGCCCCACTTTCATTAACAATTCAACTCAAATGGGTGCATTTTGGGGTGATGCCACGACCGCGAAGCAGGGACTTGCTGATGA
Organism: Schistocerca cancellata; assembly: GCF_023864275.1. NCBI lineage: Eukaryota > Metazoa > Arthropoda > Insecta > Orthoptera > Acrididae > Schistocerca > Schistocerca cancellata. The sequence continues at coordinate 354,640,653 of NC_064626.1, read as the reverse complement.
ATGGCGTCGCAATGCGTTCAGCGATGAATGGCGCTTGGCGCTACCTCAACGACCGTCATTGACGAGTATGGAGACGACCTGGGGAGAAACCACATTCTTTGGAGAGCCACAGCGGTGTTACTCCTGGCATCGTGGTGTGGGAAGCGATCGCGTATGACTTCAGATCACTGCTGGTAGTGACTGAGCGAACTCTGACCGCACAACGTTACATCACGGACATCCTGTGTTCTCACGTATTACCTCTCGTGCGACAGTATCATCATGCCTTTTTTCATCAGGTCAATGCTCGTCCACACGTGGCACATGTCTGTGTGATGTCAAGAGACTCCACAGACCTGTCCCCGACAGAACATGCACCGGTACCAGCTCCTACTTCATCTCCGTCCCATTGCCAGTATCAGGATGTCAAAGAGCAGACACAAGAGTTGTCGGTCAGTTTGCTTTAGGAGAAGATACAACGACTTCTTCCCATCCCAAACAGTTACGCATCCAGACCAGAGAATGTGCGACGTCATATTGATAAGTATGCTGATACCAAGAGGTTGTTTGTAAATTTGACTATTTTGTAATGACTGAAAAGTGTCATATACCCTCTGAGCCCGAGAAGTTACAATCCGCACCCTACCCCCTTGTGGGTGCTTAACTTTTTCTGTAAGGCGGTTTATGTCAGATGGGTGATGCTTAAGGCTAGTCTATATACACACTAAGACGAAAAAACGACGCACCACGAAAGAATTACCTGAATGGAATGGAAAGCAGTAGATATCACGTATATGCACAGACAAACAAATGATTACTATTTTATAAAAGTTGATGTCTGTATTACAGAGAAAGAACTTCACAAACTGAGCCAGTCAATAACTCGTTGGTTCACCTTTGGCCATTATGCAAGTAGCTTTTCGGGATGGCATTGATTGACAGAGTTGTTGGATGTTCTCCTGAGGAATATTGTGCCAAATTCTATCCAATTTGCGCGTCAAAATCTCGAGCTGGCTGGAAGGCCCCTGCCCATAATACTCCAAACGTTCTGAATGGGGAAGAGATCCGAAGACTTGGTGGCCAAGGCAGCGTTTGCCAAACACGAAAATAAGCGGTAGAAAATCTAGCCGTGTGCGGGCGGCCATTACTTCGCTTAAATGGAAGACCAGAGTGGCTTGCCATGAAGGGCAACAAAACCGGGCGTAGAATATCGTCGACGTAAGGCCGTGTTGTTTGGGTGCCGCGGATGAGAACAAAAAAGTGGCACCCCATCATTAGCACTGGTTGTCGGACCGTATGGCGGGCGACAATCAGGTTGGTAACCCACTGCTGTCCGGGGCATCTCCAGACAAGTTTTCGGTATGGAATCTCATTGATTGAAACAGAATTGTCTTCAACGACGAATCCCACTTTGAAATGAAATGAAATGGCTCTGAGCACTATGGGACTTAACTTCTGAGGTCATCAGTCCCCTAGAACCTAGAACTACTTAAACCTAACTAACCTAAGCACATCACACACATCCATGCCCGAGGCAGGATTAGAACCTGAGACCGTAGCGGTCGCGCGGTTCCAGACTGTAGCGCCTAGAACCGCTCGGCCACTACGGGCGGCGCTTTGAAATGAGCTCCGATGATCAGCGTAAACGTTTCTGGAGACGCTCCGGACAGCTGTGGGTTACCAACTTGAATGTCATCCGCCATACGGCCCGAATCAAGAGTGATTGTCTGGGGTGCCTTTTATTTTCATAGAAGGACCCTTTTATGTAAACGTAGGCTTCCGCGGCCGTTGTCACAGTTAATAAAATCTTCTGGATTTGAGGCCGCATTGTCATCTGTAAAATTCCTTACGTTTTGGCGACTGTTACAAGGCGCCTTCCTCAGGGCGTACTGCTAACTGCTGAATGAGCACTACTTGGATACTTATATATTATGGAGGAGTGCAGTCATTGGATGTGAGGGTGAGGAGGAGGGGTATTTGGAGATCATTTTATTGGTCTTTCCATTACGTGTTGTCATTGGCGGAAATGGACGTTTTCCATTGGAGTTTCCATTACTTCTTGCCATTGGTAGAAATCGGCGAATACGAGACTGAGCGGCGACTACAGCTTAGCGTTGTTTACTAACTGCCTAGTAACGACTAGCCCGCGTCAGCGCTCTGTGTACCCTCCACCGCTGTGGCCAACCGCGCGCCTGTTGCTCTGCGAGAGCTGTCCTTCCGCAAAGCTGTCACAGCTGGCAGACAAGACAGATAACAATGCGGCCTCAAACTCAGAAGAATGTTATTGACGAGGAACCTTTTGGTTGTCATCCGCGGCACCGTTACAGCATAGCGGTACGCCCCGTTTTGTTGCCCTTCACGGCAAGCCACCCTGGGCTTACATATCAGCAAGATAATGCCCGCCGCACACGGTGAGAGTTTCTACTACTTATCTCCGTGCTTGACAAACCCTACTTTGGCCAGCAAGGTCTCCGCATCTTTCCCAAATTGAGAGCGTTTGGAGTATTATTGGCAGGACTCTCCAACCAGTTCGCTATTTTGACGATCTAATGCACCAACTGAACAGCGTTTGCCACGATATCCTTTACGGGGTTACCCAACAACTCTATCAATCAATGCCAAGCCAAGTAACTGCTCTCGTAGCCGGCCGGAGTGAACGTGCGGTTATAGGTGCTACTGTATGGAGCCGAGCGACCGCTACGGTCGCAGGTTCGAATCCTGCCTCGGGAATGGATGTGTGTGATGTCCTTAGGTTAGTTAGGTTTAATTAGTTCTAAGTTCTAGGCGACTGATGACCTCAGAAGTTAAGTCGCATAGTGCTCAGAGCCATTTGAACCATTTGTTAAAGAGAATGAAACCATCTTAACCAACAGTACACAGGTAGCCAATGTATTTAACAATCACTTCTTAAGTGCAGGAGAAAAAATTGGTGAGAAGCCATTTGAACGATTTTTGATCTGCTCTCGTAAGTGCCAGAGGTGGGTTATTGGCTAGCTCAATTTATGAAGCTCTTTCTCTTGAATAAATCATCCAAATTTTATGAAACTGTAATCATTTTTTTGTCTGTATATACACACCACGTCTGCTGGTTTCCGTCCCATTCGGATAACTCCTTCGTGATGCGTAGTTTTTTTTTGTCACGTGTATGTATAGGTGTTAATATTATTTTGCAGATCACCTGTAAGGTCTTGTAGTTATTGGTTGAGGTAATGGCAATTTCTTCCAAGTGCACTTGACGCATACGGAGCCGAGTATCGAGTCTAGTGATAGTTGAGTCCTAGATGGCTGACCTGCAGGTTATCGAAGGCGGGCGCCTTTCGCCAGGCGGCTGCGGTGCCGGAGGTGGTGGTGGAGGAGGAGGAAGAGGTGGAGAGCCTGCTGGCGCGCACCACGTGCAGACGGCTGCCGCCCGGGCCGCGCTCCTGGAACACCTCCACCTGCTGGTGCCGCCGCTGCTCCACGCCGCCGGACGCGCTCGCCACGCGCCGGGAGTCCACCACCTGCACACAACAACACACATCCGCAATTTGAACATACCCGACAATGAAGACGCTCGCCAGACAAAATGTTTTTTGCCTCCTTAAAAGAGCACACTTTGGATTTGGGAGAGCTGGACGTGCTGTAGCCACTGGCAGTTCCACAGTTCTGTCACTTCAACACTGCCTCACGTATTAAAGCGAGGCTGACCCTCATCATAAACTAACCTCACAGACTAAATATCAGTCACCCCATTAAAAGTGCAAGGAGCTTGCTTTGGTGGGTTATAAATTGTGTAGAACTGGTACACGGCGGTCGTATGGCCTTCTACCGCTGACCTAAGTCACGGCAGTGAAATGTGAGAATGTGCCAATCTGTTGCACGGGATAAGAACAAAAAGACGAGTCGACATGGACATGTAACAAAAGCAAAAAAGATGTTGACGTGTTTTTATATACCGGGTGATCAAAAAGTCAGTATAAATATGAAAACTTAATAAACCACGGAATAATGTAGAGAGAGAGGTAAAAATTGACACACATGCTTGGAATGACATGGGGTTTTATTATAACCAAAAAAACACCCCATATTGCTAGACGCGTGAAAGATCTCTTGCGCGCGTCGTTTGGTGATGATCGTGTGCTCAGCCGACACTTTCGTCATGCTTTGCCTCCCAGTCCTCAGTCCGTGCGATTATTGGCTTTGGGGTTACCTGAAGTCGCAAGTGTATCGCGATCGCCCGACAGCTCTAGGGATACTGAAAGACAACATCCAACGCCAATGCCTCGCCGTAACTCCGGACATGCTTTACAGTGCTCTTCACAACATTATTCCTCGACTACAGCTATTGTTGAGGAATTATGGTGGACATATTGAGCATTTCCTGTAAAGAACATCATCTTTGCTTTGTCTTACTTTGTTACGCTGAAGCGTCATCTGTCGGACATTTTTTTAACGTTTGTATTTTTTTTGGTTCTAATAAAAACCCATGTCAGTCCAAGCATGTGTGTCAATTTGTACCTCTCTATCTACATTATTCCGTGATTTATTCAGTTTTCAAATTTATACTGAGTTTTTGATCACCCAGTACTCATAACCATACCGTGAATGAAGTTGGTCAATTTTTTGGTGTATCAGCGTGCTGTGTTCAACGCGTCTACAAGGAATGATGTATTTCTCGCAACCGTGTAACACGGCGCAGAACCAGTGGTCTTAAAATGATTCTGACAGTGACCCCAGACTAGAGTCACACCTTGCCTATGTGAATTAGATCAGACTCCACAGGAATTGCAGCTGACAATGAATAAAGGACAGTCTCAACCAGTTTTCGAGCGGGAGTCACACCTTGCCTATGTCAAAAAAATGGTTCAAATGGCTCTGAGTACTATGGGACTCAACATCTTAGGTCATAAGTCCCCTAGAACTTAGAACTACTTAAACCTAACTAACCTAAGGACATCACACACACCCATGCCCGAGGCAGGATTCGAACCTGCGACCGTGGCAGTCCCGCGGTTCCGGATTGCCTATGTCAATTAGATTTAGACTCCACAGGAATTGCAGCTGACAATGAATAAAGGACAGTCTCAACCAGTTTTCGAGCGAACGCAGTCCAGGGTACTGTATGCAATGAACATCTGGAGTCCCATTCGACGCCAAAGGGCATTACTCACAGCTGCGCTGCGGCTTCAGTGGTACGAACAACACGAACTGGGCTGTAGCTAACTCGAGACGTGTAGCGTGGTCCGACGAGTCGCGATGCTGCCTGTTAGGCAAGCCAGCGAGTGCACCGACTGCTCACCCACGCGTGTGACTCGTAGTGTCTGGGTGTAGTGATGTGTTCGGGATGTTTTTCGTGCCATGATGTGTGCTCACTCATTTAAGTCAATATGAATATGAACCAGGATTTTTATTTTAACGTTATCGGCGACAAAGCAGTGACCTTTCTTCTTCTTCATGTTCATAATGAGTATGCTCTGGACACTCCCGTCTTCCAAGACAACAGCTGTCTTCCCATGGCAGCACGCCTAAGTTTCTACTTTGACGAACTGTCAGGCACCCTATCACACGTCTAGTGGTCCGCTATCCTACCCTATCTTAATCCTCTTGCAAAACCCACTAAAGAGCCAAAGAAATTGATACACCTGCCTAAGCCGGCCGCGGTGGCCATGCCGTTCTAGGCACTTCAGTCCGGAACCGCGCGACTGCTACGGTCGCAGGTTCGAATCCTGCCTCGGGCATGGATGTGTGTGCTGTCCTTAGGTTAGTTAGGTTTAAGTAGTTCTAAGTTCTAGGGGACTGATGACCTCAGATGTTAAGTCCCATAGTGCTCAGAGCCATATGAACCATTTTTTTTTTTTGAACAACTGTCTAATATCGTGTAGGGCCCCCGCGAGCATGTAGAAGTGCCGCAACACGACATGGCATGGACACTACTACTGTCCGAAGTAGTGCTGGAGATAACTGACACCATGAATCCTTCAGGGCTGCCCATAAATACGTAAGAGTACGAGGGGTGGAGATCTTTTCTGAACAGCAAGTTGCAAGGGATCCCAGATATGCTCAATGATGTTCATGTCTAGGGAGTTTGGTGGCCAGCGGAAGTGTTTAAACTCAGAAGAGTGTTCCTGAAGCCACACTGTAGCAATTATGGAAGAATGAGGCGTCGCATTGTCCTGCTGAAATTGCCCAAGACCATCGGAATGCACAATGGACATGAGTGGATGCATGTGATCAGACAGGATGCTTACTCAAGTGTCACCTGTCAGAATCGTATCTAAACGAATTAGGGGTCCCATATCACTCCAACTGCACAGGCCACACACCATTACAAGAGCCTTCACCAGCTTGAACAGTCCCCTGCTGACATGCAGGGTCCACGGATTCATGAGGTTGTGTCCATACCCGTACACGTTCGATGCCATTTGAAAAGAGACTCATTCGTCCAGGCAACATTTTTCTCTCATCAACACTCCATTGCCGGTGTTGACGGGCCCAGTCGAGCCTTAAAGCTTTGTTTCGTGCTGTCATCAAGAGTATACGAGTGGTCTTTCTGGTCCGAAAGCCCATATCGATGATGTGTCGTTGAATGGTTCGCACGCTGACACTTGTTGATGGCCCAGCACTGAAATCTGCAGAAATTTGTGGAAGGGTTGCACTTCTGTCACGGTGAACGATTCTCTTCAATCCTCGTTGGTTCCTTTCTTGGAGGATCTTTTTCCGGCCGCAGTGATGTCGGAGATTTGATGTTCTAGCGGACTCCTGATATTCACGGTACACTCGTGAAATGGTCGTATGGAAAATCCTCACTTCTTCGCTACCTCAGAGATGCTGTGTCCCATCGCTCCTGCACCGACTACAGCACCATGTTCAAACTCACTTAAATCTTGACAATCTGCCATTGTAGCAGCACTAACCTATCTAACAACTGCGCCAGATACTTGTTGTCTTATATAGGCGTTGCCGAACGCAGCGCCGTATTCTGCCTGTTTACATACGAGGTGCGACAATAAAGTAATGAGACTGATTTTCTTTGCAAGATGTGGCAACCTTGCAGGCTTGCATAGGCACAATATCTTTGATCTGATCGAAGATTATCCGTAAAAATGATTGCAGAAGAACTGAACATCAATCGAGAAACGGTCCATCTAATAAAAACTGAAGATTGAATTGGATTCTGCATCACGATAATGTGTCATCCGATACTGCTCTGTCAGTACAGCAGTTTTTAACCTCAAAACAAATTTCAGTACTATCACAACCACCTTATTCACCAGATAACGCTCCGTGCGATTTTTTTCTATTTCCAAGAATCAAAACGGCGGTCAAGGAACACCATTTTCAAACAAGATGTCCAAAAAGCTGTGACGAGGATCTTGGAGGATATTACAGAAGATGAGTTCCAGAGAAGTTACCATCAATGGCACAAGCGCTGGAAAAAGTGTGCTCAATCAGAAGGGAACTACTTTGAAGGAGACAACACTAAACTTGACTAAAACGGTAAGCAAACTTTTTTTCACATCAGTCTCATTACTTTCTTGTCGCACCTCGTATATCTGTATTTGAATACGCATGTCTATACCAGTTTCTTTGGCGCTTTAGTGTATCTAGGACTGTTAGAACACCAAAGTTTAGATTTACATCGTAAATGAAATACAGAATCCAATGCGTCTTAACTGCCAAAACAGGCATACTTGTCGATCACAGTGCCATACACTACGAATGGAAAACATGTAATAAAAATGAGGGGTTCCTGTTTGAAAATACAAACCTGATCCCGCCCATGTAAAAGTTGGTTTTAGGAGGTGGCCAGTTGTAGCCCAGGCAGATGTCCCCTTTACTAATATTACCTTTTGATCTAGAACATTTTATTGAGAGGTATTGCCGTAGTTGTAAGATAAGTCAGGACCATTGTGCTACTGATTTCCCTACATTTCAGCAAAGAAGGAACCTCTTACTAGCAGGAAGAACAGAATCAGAAAAGTTGCATTAACAGCTGTTACGAAATCGTACATCGCTTTTGTAGGGCTTAGCTGATTAGTCAAATGTAAATTACACTGCGTTTTTGCCCGAATATTCACCGAGCGCGGTGGCGCTTTGGTTAGCACAGCGGACTCGCGTTCGGGAAGACGACGATTCAAACCCGCATCCAGCCATTCTAATTTAGGTTTTCCATGATTCCATTGAAAGAGCAAAGCCCAATTCCTCTCCCATCCTTCCTAATCAAATGGGACCGATCACCTCGTTGTTTCGTCCCCTCCAAATCAACAAACGGACCCGAATATTCACAGCCAACGAAGAGTGGGAAATAGACAGACTGCCGCGCGGGATTAGCCGAGCGGCCTTACATATCATATAAAATTGCTAGCCAAGATGTGTTACTTGCCTGTGGAGAGGTGCATCCAAGCAGCCACTAGACCCATATTTAATAACCAGCTAAACACACAAAATAATGCTCATAGGTAGAGTAATGTGTATAATTTGAGATTAGTGAATACAACGGCGTGAAAAAAACGAGCAAGGCAACGCAATGGTTGAGGCACTATGATTGCTTTCGGGATGTAGTTGGTTCAAATTCCCGTTCGGACAGCCCGTTTTAACTTTACGGTAGCATCCCTCGATCAGATCAAGATAATGGTATAGTTCCATTGACAAGATCCCAGGCAATTTCCTACTCTGTCTTTGTTCCATCGGAGAGATTTTTGAGAGACTTACATGGTCGGAACGAGAGCTTTACTGAAGTGCTCACTTATCTGCCTGCCTTCGCAGGCGAGATGGCTAACAGACACTAGTATGGTGTCACTCGATTTCGGAGTAACTGACTTGAAATACGATGATGGAAGAAATATTCATCACTGGAATCTGGCCGGCAAGGAGAAGAGAGAGGCGCTATACAGGGTCTCTCCGAGAAGTCGTCCCTCGCATTTTCTCTCGTCTTTCGGCAGATATTTGCAATTTCGTTTTTGCAATGTGTAGTTGGAGTTTGCCCAAATAAATGCTGCTCACGCCGTCTTTCATGCGACACCCATTGTGAATGGGAAGCGTCGGTTTGTTTCTAGTTATAAGGAAAATGATTTGAAAGAGGAATTTTCCGTGTTCATTCGATGCAGCAATCTCTAATTATTGCGATTTTCGTTTTATCGACATGTGTTGACAGGTACAGTAAAACATGAAGAATAACCAGTACTCCAGCAGCAACTGAGCAGCACTATTACACGGCAGAAGTAGTTAGCGCAGACCAAGGCGCTATTCAGCCACTGCTGAAATACTGGTTATTCTTCAAGTTTTGCTGTACATGTTAATACATGTCGATAAAACGAATTTCGCACTAAACTAACGTGGCACCGTTCTATCAAATGGGCACAGAAAATTCCGATTTAAAAATAATTTTGTTTGTGAAGGGAAACAAACCATGCTTTCCGTCGTAAATGGACGTCGCATGAAATATGGGCGGAGCAGTATTTCTTTAGCCGGACTCCATCTACACACTGCAACAACAAAATTGCAAATACACTCCTGGAAATTGAAATAAGAACACCGTGAATTCATTGTCCCAGGAAGGGGAAACTTTATTGACACATTCCTGGGGTCAGATACATCACATGATCACACTGACAGAACCACAGGCACATAGACACAGGCAACAGAGCATGCACAATGTCGGCACTAGTACAGTGTATATCCACCTTTCGCAGCAATGCAGGCTGCTATTCACCCATGGTGACGATCGTAGAGATGCTGGATGTAGTCCTGTGGAACGGCTTGCCATGCCATTTCCACCTGGCGCCTCAGTTGGACCAGCGTACGTGCTGGACGTGCAGACCGCGTGAGACGACGCTTCTTCCAGTCCCAAACATGCTCAATGGGGGACAGATCCGGAGATCTTGCTGGCCAGGGTAGTTGACTTACACCTTCTAGAGCACGTTGGGTGGCACGGGATACATGCGGACGTGCATTGTCCTGTTGGAACAGCAAGTTCCCTTGCCGGTCTAGGAATGGTAGAACGATGGGTTCGATGACGGTTTGGATGTACCGTGCACTATTCAGTGTCCCCTCGACGATTACCAGTGGTGTACGGCCAGTGTAGGAGATCGCTCCCCACACCATGATGCCGGGTGTTGGCCCTGTGTGCCTCGGTCGTATGCAGTCCTGATTGTGGCGCTCACCTGCACGCCGCCAAACACGCATACGACCATCATTGGCACCAAGGCAGAAGCGACTCACATCGCTGAAGACGACACGTCTCCATTCGTCCCTCCATTCACGCCTGTCGCGACACCACTGGAGGCGGGCTGCACGATGTTGGGGCGTGAGCGGAAGACGGCCTAACGGTGTGCGGGACCGTAGCCCAGCTTCATGGAGACGGTTGCGAATGGTCCTCGCCGATACCCCAGGAGCAACAGTGTCCCTAATTTGCTGGGAAGTGGCGGTGCGGTCCCCTACGGCACTGCGTAGGATCCTACGGTCTTGGCGTGCATCCGTGCGTCTTTGGGGTCCGGTCCCAGGTCGACGGGCACGTGCACCTTCCGCCGACCACTGGCGACAACATCGATGTACTGTGGAGACCGCACGCCCCACGTGTTGAGCAATTCGGCGGTACGTCCACCCGGCCTCCCGCATGCCCACTATACGCCCTCGCTCAAAGTCCGTCAACTGCACATACGGTTCACGTCCACGCTGTCGCGGCATGCTACCAGTGTTAAAGACTGCGATGGAGCTCCGTATGCCACGGCAAACTGGCTGACACCGACGGCGGCGGTGCACAAATGCTGCGCAGCTAGCGCCATTCGACGGCCAACACCGCGGTTGCTGGTGTGTCTGCTGTGCCGTGCGTGTGATCATTGCTTGTACAGCCCTCTCGCAGTGTCCGGAGCAAGTATGGTGGGTCTGACACACCGGTGTCAATGTGTTCTTTTTTCCATTTCCAGGAGTGTATGTGTGGTGGATTATGTAGACGAGAGGTGTCCAGCCTTTTAGCTTACGCCGGTCACGCTGGAGGAAGACAAGTATTTTTATTTTTGAGCCGTACGTAATATACTTAACACTAACAATATCCAATAACTGCTGAGAAGAAAAAGAGAAACAACTGGTATGGGCCAGTAACAGGATAGCATCGTGTGGCGGGCGTCTGAAACTGAAAATATTCAGTTTATCATAACTGAATTAAACGGAATTTTAAGGAATTTTTTTAACGATCGTTTGGGAGATGCACATTCTTGCGGTGCAGTGATACTTAGTTTGGGTCGCATGTGGTCTGTGGGGCGCGATTTGAACACCTCTGATGTAGGTCATGCAGTCTCATTTGCTGTACATGATTTCGAGTATCATTCAAAGGCGCGTCAAATTAGATAATTCATTTCACAAAATTTTTTACAGTTTTTGGAATCTTTTTAATTTTCCGGTTTCTCTGTTTCACAACACAAAAGCAAACTACCTAAGGTAATGGATTAACTGGATTGCAGTATGGGTATGTGCCGATATTCATGTTACGTGTTCACATATGCAATGTTGACGAAGGGATATGTAAGATGTAGCTGTTTTAAACATACTGTTTTTGCGCTGTGAACTATGTAGATTATACAGGGTGAAAAGTATTTAAACCGAGAAACTCTGGGAGGTTGTAGGGAACATCAAAACAAATATTTTTTCCTAATGTCATTTTTTCCTATGAGGATTATTTAAACCAGTGGAGGCCGTATTACGCTCTTCAGTTGTTAGACGTCGCATTACGATCTTCAGTTGTTAGAGGGCGTATTACGCTCTTCAGTTGTAGGCAACTGCTGTCCACCAGTGTAGTAGTGCATTGTCTCTGTTTACTAATGGAGTGATACACCTGGAGTGAGTACACTGATATGGTTGGTGCGTACTACGTAGCGCACCACAACGGACGAGCTGCACAGCGGGTTTATCAACAACAATATCCTAATCGCCGTATCCCGCATCATACGACCTTTGCTGCTGTGTACCAACGTCTGCGTGAGACCGGGTCATTTAGCAGATTACCTGGACAGAGACGCCGTCGCACGGTAAGAACGCTGCAATTTGAGGAAGCTGACTTGCAGCATGTGGAGCGGGAGCCTTCAATCAGCACTCGTGCAATTGAACGTAACAGGGGGACGAATCAGACGAATGTAAGGTCCTTCGAGAGCAATTGTTACGTCCATTTCACTTACAGCGTGTGCACAACCTGGAACCACTTGATTATCCACTTAGAGCACAGTTTTCGCATTGGTACCTGGAACAGTGTGAAATGCATCCGACATTTCCATCCTCTGTGTTGTTTACCGATGAAGTAACGTTCGGGCGTGATGGGGGTCTTCAATATGCACAATTCGCATGTTTGGAGTGAGGATAACCCACATGCCACAGTTACTAGCGCTCATCAAGTGCGGTTCTTCGTTAATGTGTGGGTCTGTGTTGTTGGGGACTGTTTAATTTGGCCGCACCTGCTACCTAGGCCATTAAATGGCAGGCACTATTACAATTTTCTCGCCAGAGCATTGCTAGAATTGCTGGAAGACGTCCCGCTCCCTACAAGACAACGCATGTGGTTCCAACATGACGGGGCGCCGGAACATTTTAGTCGTGGTGTGAGTCGATTCCTGGATCGACGGTTCCCAGAAACGTGGATTGGCAGAGGTGGTCCTGTACCATGGCCTGCTCGATCCCCAGATATGTCCCCTCAGGACTTTTTTGTGTGGGGAGAGATGCGCAACCTTGCTTACGCAATTACTCGTGCATCAGAAGCGGATCTGGTTGCCCGGATAGTAGTAGCAGCAGCAGGAACAATTCAGGATACTCCTGGGGTTTTTGCCCGTGTCAGACAGAACATGATCCGACGGTGTAACCTGTGTTTACTTGTCAATGGAGGCATTTTTGAAAATCTACCGTAATTGAAATTGGGTTTGTTAATGTGTTGTCTCTTGGTCATAAAAAAATGGAAAAATGTTTGTTGGTTTAATTAATTTGCCGCCAGAGAAATCTTCCTCTGCCGGTTTAAATACTCCTCATAGGAAAAAATTACATTAGGGAAAAATATTTGTTTTAATGTCCCCTAAATTTTCCCAGAGTTTGTCGGTTTAAATACTTTTCATCCTGTAGAGTGCTTCCGGAGGTTATGTCCGCGGACGAGCAGTGTGGGCGAATTGCGAAGGCAGCGTGTCATTGCGTTGCGCTGGCAGCTGGCTAGATGCGAGCATAAGGGCAGGCGGCGGCCACTGCAGGCGGGACACACCAAACCAGTCGGCCGACTGGCGCGGCGCGTCGTTAAGTGTGCCGCTGCCGCTGCCGCCGCCGCCGCGCGTTATGCAACACGCCACGCCAACGGCGAAACACAGCCAGGCGGCGGCTGTTGGCAGCCCAGCCCGCTCAGACCGTCCTTCCAAAATCCATCCTTCTGCTGCCCCACGACGTCAACTACTGAAAATTTATCTTTTATGTCTTATACAGGGATACTGTAAATGATTGAGTCGTTTTCAAGGCTCTATGTTTTCCCAAGTACGACCCTACCCACCTCTGCCCATGGAATAACTATGGAACATTTCGTGTAATTGATCGCTGACGCTCCTTCTTTCAAGCATAAAGTGTTTCACATTATTACGACGTTTTCAAATTTGAATAACTCAGACTAAAAACAAGATACAGCGACAGTGAGGCCGTCTATTAGTAGTGTGGAGTGTCAGTTTTTAGCCCTTATTCGTGTAGTACTAATCGATGTGCGTTCGCGTTGGAGCGGCATTTCTGCTACGGCGAATCTGTCGTATGCGTGCAGCGTGCCTTTCGTAATCATTTCAAGATTCAATGTACAAATACGAGAACTATTCGAGAAGTAAAGTACGGTACGTCGCGAAATGTGAAAATACGATGAGGCTTTGCATAGATGTTTGGGCAGTGTCTCTAAGCATGCCTGTCGATCGCGTCACGTCGCTCTATTCAGTTCTGAGCTCATAGTAAGCAAGTAAAGATGCCTAGAACAATAGTGTCTCCCGCTAGGTGTGAGTGCCTGCTGAAAGATTTCGTCCGATTTCATGCAGTCCCACATAACGTACCTGTGTTTCCTTCATCATAACAAATCTAGGTCACACATTGCAGGGCAGTGAGGACGCTTCTGCAGAGTTTTCGTCGGGACGTGTTTGATCATCCGCCATACGGATCGGGTTTGATTCCCTCTGATGTTCATCTCTGCTTACATAAACCGCTGACTATGAAGACAACATTTTGGTACAGACAACAAACTGCAGAATAGCGTAGAGAAGTGGTGAAAAGCATAGGTGGTTGCCTTGTATGACGAGGGTGGTGGAAAGTTGGTACAACGCTACGGCAAATGTCTAAGTCGATACGGCGACTATGCAGAGAATTAGCTGGTACGTGTAGCGAACTGTTGCAAATAAAACGTTTTTGATTTCACTCTGGTTTCCATTTCGCGTCCGATCGTACCTTACTTTCCAGATATCCCTTGTATGACCGATGCATGAACAGAACTGTAAATCAGCAAGTTTGCATTTAGCACTCCACAAATGCTCCATGAGTGCTCCTCTAGTTATACGACACACGTCCAAGTGGAGGAAAATTCGTTCCATCTCTTTTGTGCAAACATCCTGTCACTGGTCATCGCATCTACACTGAAACTTGTCTGAGCTATCCAGCGTTCTTGGCTATATAAACACGGTCCTTAAAGTACCCCTAAAAGGAAACAGTCACAAGGTTTTAGATCAGGAGAACTGGGGAGGGGGGCAAGGGAACAAAGCCAGATCGTCTTTACCACTACACCCAATCCAGCGATGCTGAAGCTCGTCGCTTACGTAGCGTCTTTTTGGAAGACGAAATTCTCGGAAACAAGCAAAACTCCATCAATCCAGGTAACAGGTACCCGTCACATTCTTCTCACAGGAGAAAAACGGCCCGTACATCTTCGTCTGTGACATTGCACAGAAAACATTAACCTTCGGCGAAACTGCTTCATGCGCCACGATTTCTGAGGATTTTTACTGCCCCACACTGTGGCGATTAACTTTTCCACATAAATGGAAGGTTGCTTCGTCACTGCAGGGGAAATGTTCATTCTAAAGTGCATCCTCCACTGTCATGCAAAATTTATGGCGCAGGTTCCAATTGTTGCGCGAGCTGCAGGTACGGTCTGAAATGTAATCTCCGTCGCTAACTCCCACACCGTTTGTTGGGGTATTCCAGCTCGTGGCTTGCGGGGACGGCTGAATTTTTTGGGCCGCGTGCGAAACTTTCCCTCACCCTCTCCACGGCTGCATCTGGCACATTTGGTCGAAGGGTACTTTTCTTTTTACAAAGACAACCAGTGTCCCTAAATTCTCGATACCAACACAGGTCGGTCTGTTTACACGACGTTTCTTTTGTATAACACATAAATCCACGCTTCAGCTCGGTTTAATGCAAATTCCTTGATTTTACGGTTCTATTCATCCATTAGTCTTATTTGTACATCTAATACACTGGAAAATATAGAGCTTTGAAAACGAGTGTCATGTATAGCACCCCTATATATGAATGAAGAAAGAAATTCCGGGTAAATTTTAATTTATGCATAGGACTAGAAATTTTTTGTTTTAAGAAGAAACATTCGATTGGATAAGGCTATATCTTTTACATGCATGCACATGGAACCTTGGGCAAACTTTTACTACTGCACTTAGTATCGAAGTTTTCATTAACGTTTCACATAAGCTGTATGTGCCCTTCACCGGACACTCTAGAATCATCCAGACGATAACCAAATCCGTCCCATACTTTTGAACTGAAATAGCTGATGCCAGTATAAACAGAAGTAACGCTCTTACACAATTTATTCATGGGAAATTTGTGATTGTTGCCTAATAGGACGATACCCTCCTGTTCCGGCTGCTTTTGCACAAAGCAGTAGCACGAGGGAACTTCATTAATTAACGCAAGACATTTTTTCTCGGCCAATTTCGGTTGAAGAAATTCGGAATTTGTTGTGGGACATTGTGGAATATTCCCGCTTCAGCTCGTGCAGTTTCAGTAAATTCCGATAGGTGGCACCGCTATAAGTAGCCTTCTACATGGCACCTGTAACGGCGGTGTGTTCCAAGCAGAGAGCTGCCATTTAGTTTCTTTTGGTGGGAAACCAGAGCAACGCAGATGTTTATAGGCGCTTGCAGAATGTGTAAGAGACCTGACAGTCAACAAGACCCCAATGAGTCCTTGGGTGAGCGTCTGTTATCGTCGCAACTTGGTCGCACAAATCTTTCCGACCTCTCGCGTGACAGCCGGCTGTACACAGCTGTGACTCTTGCAATGTTGCGACGTGCCGACACTCTCATTCGAGGTGATCGACGGATCACAGTCAAACACCTCGCCGCATCTCACACAAGTCTGCGCACCTGAGAGGAGCTCTCAAGACTTCATTGGATCGTTCTTCCTTATCCAGCTTACAGCCCGGATACCCGGATACCACACCTTTCCGCTTCAGTATGTTTGGACCAATGAGGGATCAGTCCGCGGGAAGCAGTACGTGTATGATGGGGAGGTTCCTGTTTGCAGCAAGACGTTTGCTCCAATGTCGACCAATACAGTGATACCATGCGGGCATACAGAGCTTCCCAGTAAGCTGGCGTAAGACTGTAGCATTGAACGGAGACTATTTTGAAAAATACGGTTTTGTAGACAAAAAAGTTGAGGACAATATCATGTATTGGAATCCTGAATAAAACCAATCTGCTTTCAGACCGGCCATCGCACAAATTAATGAGGGCTATTCGTTTATTAAGGTCAGTTCGTTCGAGAAATGGAAACCACAAGGAAAATCCTTTGAAGCTTTGCACAGATATGTCTTGCATGCCCATCGACCGCGCCATGTCGCTCTTTTCGCTTCTGAGCGCACAGTGAGCACGTAAAAATGCCTTGAAAATAGTGTCTCCTGCCAAGTATGAGTGTATGCCGAGAGTTATCATCTGATTTCATGCAGCCCACATAACGTAACTGCGTTGCACTTCCTTCTTCTTGACAGGCAATGAAGGGCAATGAAGGGCAATGAAGTTGCTCCTGAAGCGTTTTCGGCGGGAAGAGTTTGATCACCCACCATTCAGCCCGGACTTGGCTCCCTCTGATTTTCATCTCTGTTCACATGACCCGTTGGCTGTGATGACATCATTTTGGCACAGACAACGAGCTGCAAGACAACGTAGAGAGTTGGCGGTAAGCACAGGCAGCTGCTTCCTATAAGGGTATTGGAAAGTTGGTACAAGGCTACGACAAATGTCTAAGAGGGAGCGGCGAATATGCAGAGAACTAGTGTTGGAAGGTGTTCGATTTTCACTGAGATTTCCATTTCGCGCCCGATCGGACCTTAACAATCGAATAGCCCTGGTGTAATACTTTTCAGTTATTATAAAATTAGCTGTTGCTTGAAAACTAAAACTGTCATCAAAACGAGTTTTCTGCAGCAAATGCATGGCAAACGTGACCGTAATATGACATGTGCTTTAATCTGACCTGTTACACCAAGCTGCTCTGACAGTTACGGCGATGAAAATGTAAAGTGAAACATGAATATCGGCGTTTTGCACGCACAAAAGCTTGATTAGAGGAAAGGCCGTATTAAGGAATGCAAATCGAATCATATACTGTATATGAAGGGATTAATCCCAAGTTGTTAAATTTCTTCCTTCTTTTTCTCTGGCAAAACTCTGCAACGGGTAATCGCAAATGGGGCAGTGTGGTCGTTAATGTGTGCATAAACGCATGTAAGTGCTGTTTGGGTACAAAGCACTTTGATGATAGGCACACACTAAAGGTATTTTCTCATCACGTAAGCTGGAGCTTATCCCCCATGACGGAGGATGAGGACATGCGCTGCACCTCTGCGACTGGAAAAGTAATTGCAGCGCTGTGCGCACAGGAGATAGACGAGATGGCGCAGTAACCACGGCTTTACAGCAAAATGTCGACTGAATAATCACGGTCTGGCGTGATGTTAAAGCAATTCTTCGTATACTGGCCATCGGAGGGTAAACAGCGCCGTCTTACACGATGAATCTCAAGGCAATTGCTTTCGGTCATTTCGTATACCAACGTAAAAGGTGCTCTTCCATGGAGGCCTGTTGCTTATACAGCTATAGCTGAACCGCTTAAATGCATGCGCTTCCACCAATTTTGATTACATTTATTGGTACATACACCATCATCTGTTAGACTTAATAACCACGTATGAACGCGAATGTTCCAGACGTAATGTAAGTTACATTTCTAACTATTTGGCGTAATCGCCGTGAATGGTTCGTCGGTTTCTTTCGTTTAAAATGTTAGTGTTATGTGATATAGACTCTCCCACGTAGCTATAACTGCCTGAATTACCATTCGGAATTACACCGCATTTCAGTACTTCTAAATTCACAAAGTCGCAGCTGACTTTTTTCGTTCTGTTTACAACATTCATACATACTTTTTGGAAGTATCTGACTACGTCTGTTACATTTGGCTGGAAAAAAACTGTTTATTTTTTATGGAGGGCGGGTAATCATAATAAATAGGATATTGTTTACTCAACACAACGGGAACGGCCGCGATCTCTTAACTTCACTCAGCTGTCCTTGGCGTAACAAATTCCATTACGTAGAATGCTTAATGCAGAAATGAAAATGAAAAACATGTATGTTCATGGCGATTATTTCATTAAACCCACAGAAACCAAGGCATATTCGTTTGTTATAAGTTTCTGGAAGTCATATTGCTAAGTCACACTAGGAGCCTCTTAGCAGTCTGTTGCTAGAAGAACTTGGCATCGCCAATTTCTTCTTGGCAAGGTGAGGAGGCCGCATACCGTACAGTTCCTCGTCAGCAGACCTTATGTCATAGTCATGCGCCGTATTTTAATAGTCTTTGCAACATTTAGCCAAAAAAAATGTTCAAATGTGTGTGAAATCTTATGGGACTTAACTGATAAGGTCATCAGTCCCTAAGCTTACACACTACTTAGCCTAAATTATCCTAAGGACAAACACACACACCCTTGCCCGAGGGATGACTCGAACCTCCGCCGGGACCAGCCGCACAGTCCATGACCAACTGAGTACACAGAAATAAATTAGCAAAGACTTTATACCCTGGCATCGACATGTCCCCAGTTTACTACCCTTGCCAGTTGCGCGGTGCAATTGAGCTGCAGCGTGACACATTCATTCATCGGCCTCCAAAGTTTACAATATTGCATTTCCCGTCAATACCTGTATGAATATCAATTTGTGGCCAGTTTTCATAACTGCTCCGTGGTGGGTCATTTTATTTTTTATTTACATTTATCTTAGAGTGTATAATTTTAAATGTGTTACGTGGACACGTATCAACGGCGCCAGTGATACTGGTTTTATAACGAGGACGACATTTGTGCTCACTAGCACAATGACAGCAGACGCCTTTTAGATATAACATCGCTGAATTTCTGAACAGCAAGTTTTTATTAATCCTAGCATATTTTACTATTTGATTTATCACTGTTTTTACTTTGCCAGTGCATTGAATCCCTGTTGTTTCTGTTTATAACGATATTTGAAAATGCTCTAAGACCGAAATTGTACAACAGAAATAAAGAAAAAAATGACGGCTGCAGATGGTATAAAATCGTTCAGACAACGTGAATATGGGCGGGAGAACTTTGTTCATTAACTAAATTGCTCCGGCATACGAAATCCGCGATGCGAGATCAGTTCACAGCTTGCTCAGTACTGGTGCAGATTATTATGGGATGACTGAGGAGGCGTTCACCCCGCGCAGTAATATATTGCCCATAAAAGCTGTCAATCTGGCCGCTGCCGAGTAATTGCCCGAACAATATTGCGGAAGTGTAATACGGCGGACAATGGCAGCCGTAACAGGCGGCGAATAAGCCGGCATTATCCGCAGCGCACAATGGCCGGCAGCGCTCACGGCGAGGTTCACGAACCGCCGGCTCTCTCTCCACCTGGACGTGACCTTCACGCCCTCGCTCCTCCTAATCTCGTATGCCTTATATGGAATACAGGCGGTCAAGTTCTCCGGGAAAATACCGAGTACTTTTCGCCAGGCTCTGTGCACTGACTTGCGGAATACCTGGGGCGTCATAGAATCTAAAATTTTCTAACTTCGTAGGCTGGATGGTTTGAAAGAACCTCCATATCAACGTTTCACTCCCGCTCTCGGAGTCTTCTTCAGGAGCATCAATTTTTAGTGATAAACTGTGGCGACAAGAATTGGCTCGGCTCCTTTCTCAGAAACAGCCCATTCCTTCCACACGAACTAAGGATTATTGCAGCGCGATACAGGATTCTTATCTGATAGGACTGACGGAACAACGAAAAACACAAAGAAGGGTACCTAATTTTGCATTATCATGAAATAGGGGAGAAAGTGTTATGGATGAGATAAGCGATCTGGGGTGGCTGTCATTGAACGGAAGACGAGAATTTTTCACGAAATTTCAATAAACAACTTTCTCCTCCGAAAGAGGTCAGCAGCTCGTGGTCTAGTGATGAGAGGATCCATAGGGTAGTGGTTAACAGCAAGTGTCGTCAATAAAACGACTTGCACTAAGCGGCAGAACAGCCCCAGATGGGGTCTCCCGGCCAATAATGCCATACGAGCCTTTTTCTTTTCTTCCAATGAAAAGAACATGACTCCCACCTGTAGTTGTAGAACTTTGCCAGACGAAGCGTGATTCGAAAAGCAGCGTGTCAACTGCCTCCTCCGATTCCCTACTAGCTGGATCATTAAGCCCAACTGGCAATCCACTGCTCCCTCGGCCGCGATGGCATAGTGCTTCTACACGTCTAGCAGAGATTTCGATAAGTAAATAAAAACTTTTTGCGGAAGGCGGCAGGAGAATGCTACTGACCAGTAGACAGATATATATGGTATATACATTAGAGATATTCTCTAAAACAGAACACTTGAAATGAGAGGCAGCCTGTTACATGTTATGGAAGATGGATCCACTCACAATATTAATGAAATAACCTGGAACGAAAATGTTTTGTTGTGTGTCAAGACAAAAAAATGGTTCAAATGGCTCTGAGCACTATGCGACTTAACTTCAGAGGTCATCAGTCGCCTAGAACTTAGAACTAATTAAACCTAACTAACCTAAGGACATCACACACATCCATGCCCGAGGCAGGATTCGAACCTGCGACCGTAGCGGACGCTCGGCTCCAGACTGTAGCACATAGAACCGCACGGCCACTCCGACCGGCTGTGTCGAGACAAAACAGTAAAATATTACTGAACACAGGAATGAAACATGAACAAGTACAACCGTTGCAGCCCCTTTCAGACAGCATACTAGCCGGAAACTGCACATAAATAATAGAATTGGAAATCAAGATGGAAATAAACAATAGCTATCTTCTGTGTTTGAAGAAAACGCCCGTCGACCGAGATGCAAACGGTTACATCGTTTGTAAAACCGCTAAACGTGGCGTGAGCGTATCATTCAAAAACTGCGGCACTATACCGAATTGCTTAGCCCATGGCTGCGAAAAACTAAAGGAAGCAAGCTCATAGATACCGCAAATGATGGCAACGCGCGTTCTACTGCTGTCACGAAATGGCTTCAACAAAAACTGCAACGAAATGAGGCCGCGAGAGCGGCACCCCACACTTTTGTCAATTTCGATATCCCTACACAGTAATCTTCCGCTGGCATAAAGAAGTTACCGTAGCCAAAGTAACGGAGGATGGTGGTTACAATTAGTTCCGGCCAGTGACGGCCCGACCTCCCAGTCCAGGAATTGGGCAGATTGAAGTGGCGCCACTCTCGCGAAAGCGAACAAACTGGGCACCCTTGCACGCCGAAGCAGCCATTGCTTGAAATTTAAAGAAAGGCCTCGGAACCTATGTAGAATATCGGAACCTATGTAGAATATCAGAGTCTTTTCTACAATTAACTATATTTAATCTATGGTCCTGAAAATTTCTCAGCCCCATCAATCAATACTTCCCTATTCAGCCTGAACATCGGTAATCTCAGATTGCCAGTGAAAACTGATCTAAAATCATTTGTTGATTAAGTAATTTTATTGACTTTCGAATTAATAACCCAATAAACTCGTGATTAATGTCATTTGATTCGTAATTTTACAAGTAGACCGCATCTACGCTCGGTAATTAGCAACTCCCTCTCTGTTAGGATACTGGACAGGGCTGCACTTGCGACGTCGCCACTCCTTATGTTCTTCAGAGAAAAGTGTCTGAGTTACACGCTTACATAGAGAGTCTTTTGTCTGTTTGCACTGACAACTCTACACAAGTACCTACGTTCGCGGTCGTTAAGTGGAGGCTCAAAAATGGCTCTGAGCACTATGGGACTTAATATCGGTGGTCATCAGTCCCCTAGAACTTAGAACTACTTAAACCTAACTAACCTAAGGACATCACACACATCCATGCCCGAGGCAGGATTCGAACCTGCGACCGCAGCAGTCGCACGGTTCCGGACTGCGCGCTTAGAACCGCTAGACCACCGCGGCCGGCTAAGTGGAGGCCATCGGCCACTGTGTCGCCCGTGCTGAGAGGTAATGCCTAAAATTTGGTATTCTCGGCACATTTTTGACACCGAGGGTCCCGAATTATTGAATTACCCAACGATTTCCGAAGTGGAATATCCCAATACCATTCCGCGTTCAAAGTATGTCAGTTCCTGTCGTGCGTCCATAATCACGTCGGAAACCTTTTCACATGAATCACCGAAATACAAATGACAACTCCGCCAATACACCCCCCCCCCCGTTTGTACCTCGTGTACACGATACTACTGTATATGTGCATATCGCTAACCCGTGGCTTTCGTCACGTCAGCATATGTCATAGTGACACTACTGAGACCCCGTTATACAATTTTCTGCAGGAATCCGAGCATGAACTGCAGGGTCCTCAGATATTCATACATGAGGCATTTGGCTGCCCGGCGTGCTGGGGCATTAGTGAGGCGAGGAGCAAACTCCTCGGTGCCGTGGACCTGGTGGCGGTGAGTCAGCGCGCAGCGGGCCACAGAGCGGCCTAATTAATGCGCGCGCCGCGGCCCACAATGCAGCGGCGGTCATTTGCGTGCAGAGCCCACGGGCCCCTAACGAAACGGCGCGCCTGCGCTGAAGCCGCTTCTCAGAAACTCTCTGCGTGTCCCTCTGTCGCCGCGGCTGCAAATTAAACCCGACAATCGCGGCGCCAGCAGGGCTGCAGGAATCCGCGTCCTGAATGACATTCTCTGATTAGTAGCACTGGGCAGCCGCTTGTGTCGGCTGATGAAATGTTGCTGTTAATTCTGCCACACAAAGATGTGCATTTGCGATAGGGGGAGCGCCGCGGGGTGCCGCCGTTGAGAACTTGGCAGGTCGTCTTTCCCCTCATTTCCCTGCCACCTCTGCGCCATTGCGGCGTGTACGATACTTATTTTTCCTCGCGTTTCACCCTTTTGCGGGCAACGCACCAGATCAGCCTTTTGTTTGTCGCACTTTTTCCGGTGAGCGGACGGCTTTGTTGCCGCATGTGACAAAACTTGAGTGACTTAAGTTCTTTACTTTTTTTCTTTCTATTTTGCATCTACCATTGGGTATAGAAAAGCGACTAAAATACGAAGGCCGACTAGTAGGCTGAGACAAGAAGAATAAGTATATTTTATTGACAATTTCAGTCTTATTTTTTCGAATTACAGTGTAATTTCTTTCAACAACAGTGTTATTTTATTGCAATTTCGGTATTGTTGGTTGCCAATGTCAATGTTATTTTTTGTGAATTTCGGTGTTAGTTTGTGCCAATGGTGTTATTTTCTGATAGCTTGTTTTTCAACCACCACATGTACTTTATTTCGGTCTTATTTTATACTGACGGGAAAAAATCGAAACACCAAAGACTAATTAATGTGAAGTAACGTAATTTCTCGAATACATTTGTCTAGGTAACATATTTAAGTGATAACATTGCAAGGTCACAGGTTAATGTACGCGAGAGATAAGCCATTGAAATGTGAAATGCTGGTACATTCATAACCGGTGTAACCACCAAAATTTTGACTGGAAGCATGCAAACGTGCTCGAATTGTGTTGTACTGGTGCCGAACGTCAATTAGTGGGATGTACTTGGATGTCTATTGCACTTGATCGGCCAATATAGGGACGGTTAGTGCTATTTGTGAATGCCTCTGGAGTTGCCGTCCGATGACGTCCCATATGTGCTCGACTGGAGACAGTTCTTGTGAGAGAGCAAACCAAGTCGACATGTCGACACGCCGGGGCTACAACAGCAGTGTGTTAGTAAGCGTTATCCTGTTGGAAAACAAACGCTGAAACGCTGTACATTAATGACAGCACAACAGGTAGAATCACCAGCCTGACGTACAATTTTGCAGTCAGGGTGCGCGGGCTAACCATGAGAGTGGTCCTGGTGTCCCCAAAATCGCATCCCCGACCATAACTCTAGGTGTAGGTCCAATGTGTCTAGCCTGCAGACAGGTTGGTTACATGCACTCAACTGACCTCCTCCTAACCTACATACAGCCATCACTGGCACCGAGGCAGAACCAGCTTTCATCAGAAAACACAACAGACCTCTGTCCTGCCCTCCAATGAGCTCTCCCTCGATACACCTGGAGTTGCAAATGACGGTGGTTTGGGGTCGTGGGAATGCACGCTATAGGCCGTCTGGCTCGGAGCTGCCCTTGAAGTAAACGATTTATAACAGTTCGTTGTGTCACTGTGGTACCAACTTCTGCTCAAACTGCTACTGCAGATGCAGTACGATGCGCTAACACGATGTCTTCTCTAACGGCAGTGTTACGTAGAAATCTGGAGGCCAGTCTTCTTGCGACCGTACATTCTCGTCCCCAGCGCTGCCAGCAATCGCGTGCAGTGGCTACATTCCTGCCAAGTCTTTCTGCAATATCGCAGAAGGAGCTATTTTTTCATCCCCATGGGGGCGCTACTAATGCCTCTCTAATGCGACTGGCGCGAAATTTGAATAGAAATCATCTTTCTGATGCAGAAACACGCCTACCAACTGTCATTTATGTCGCACAACTCTTTCTTGGTGCTGGGATTTTTTTCCTTTAGTGTATTGTTTTGGAGTGTTATGTCGAAAATGACGACATAGCTACAAGTTATACGACATTTACTGATGGCACATATCATGTGGAGCGACTGACTGATAGAAGCCAAAAGGAGTCATTTTATTTATTGTTTTTGCAAATCTTAAGTGCCGTATTTCGCGGTTCTCATTATTCATATTTGCACCCTACAAAAATAAGAGCGTAAATGATGAACAACATTAAAAATCTCTCCATGACGCGTAATTTTTGGTACGATTTTCTTTGAAAAAGGGTCGGTAAATGTGAAGCTATCGAATGAAACTACTACCGGAATGGATATCACTACAAATATGGTATCTTAGTCTGATGTCACGTCTAGGGTATCAGTTCCTTATGCGAGAAGTGAATCTGTCGTCTTAAAGTTATACGCGAACTTGAGCATTTTGAGCAGGTGCTGGCACAGCGCTCTTGCCTCGGCAGAATGCGACCCGAATTACTCCGCGTACGCGGTGGATTCCTTAACAAAGGACACAAGCAAAGCAGTCAGAATGAAAATCGCAGTCTGCAGAAATGTGATAGTTAAGTTTCTTGAGTTGATAATTATCACTTTGGATCCGTCTAATTACCCCTTTATAAAACAATTTTTCGTGCCATCCGCATTGCGCCTTATTATTTGAAAGGCATCATCATTGACCTAAAATGTGTCCATATTTGTGTGTATACTGTTATGTTTTACATATTAAGCACCGAACATCGAGGTTACAAACAGTATAAACACAAAATATTGACATTATCATATATAATTATTGGCTGAGAGATTCCACCCAGGGTTATTCGGCCGCCCCTTGTGAGTCTTTCTACTAGGTCTACAACTTTACTTCCGCCATTTTTTCTCGAAGTTCGGGGCTTTATTGTGGAAAACTTACAAAAAAGTTATGATTCATAGTATTTCCCATCGCTGGCCACAACATTCTCCCATCTTTCGGATAGCATAGCTGTTTTATGACAGGAACGTGATGGAACGGCGATACCCGATGTGAGCCTGGTCCACCACGGCGTTCTGTACACCCTCCGTACTTGAACTTGGCGTCTCGATACTCTTGGTATTTTCTAGTTAATCGCAAGTTCATGACACGGGCCAGATTGCATGTAATAAACAGGTCGATTCGTCGTTCTGAAAGTGTTGCGGACTGATGGAAATGGATGAACACCGTTTATTGTGGGGAAAGACGACGGCAGCATGCACTCTGACACGTCTTACCTCTTACACAGAGATCACACCGGCCGTAATTATTTACACAGTTCTGACATATGTCCCCCGACGAAAAACCAGTGTGATCAGTTGGATCGCAGGGATGACGATGAGTGGCATGTATGACGATAATGGAATTTACGTGCTGCAGGTTTGCAAGTACTTACACGAACGACAAGAGAAAATACAGCGCCAGACGAAATATGGAACACATTATGCCAATTTCTTAAGAAGAGTACTCATGGAGCCTCGCAACAGTTGGAACGTCCCATCTCTGAGAAGGTTTACTGCGTGGTTAGTCCCGATTGAATACACGAATGAACCTTTACGGACTGTGGACTCTGAGAAGATAACTAGCCCTCCTATGTTAAAGAGGTGGAGATTTGGAAGTTCTTTCTGTTTGGCATAATGTTGCAAGTAAGTTATTTTCATTTATTTTCAAGAGTGCGTATCGAATTATTTTGAGCGGCATTGTCACTTCATACTTGTCTTACAGTTTTCTGCCTTTTATGGCATTTTGTAATTTTTTTAATGTAGTTGCTTGTGAACAGTGCAGAATGAACTTCGATCGTGTTCTGTTTGTAAAATTAAAAAATGGCAGAAAAAGTGGTGTGGTGCAAGAGCACGGATCAAAGGGCTTCAGGTTCGACCCCTGGCCCTCCCTTGAGTTTTTATTTGTCACTGTCAACGCCATTCAACTTTGCAAATGTTAACAAATATGAAGAATGACGCGTCACACGTTGGTTCTTAATTCCACGCTTAACTATAGGTTCTTTATTAGTCAGTTCAGACGTCGGAGGAAGGGAACGACGTATCATCTCCAACAGGACCAAGCTTCGTAAAGCATTGCGGTGTTCAAACCAACCTTCGGGTTGATAACAGGTTTATTATAACGACTGACAAGTAAATCACTTAGAATGTATGCTTCATGTTGCGTACGAACAAATCTGGGTTTAATAAGTGCTAGACGTGTATTGGATGCACAGTTTGACATAAACGACGTCGCTTTTAATGGCGACACAGCAGTAGCGGTCCTATTAAGCCCAGTTTGGAGGCGTGTGACTCCCTTCGATTACTCGGCCGCCCACGTGGAGACATATCGACAGAAAATGAGTCCGGGCCGGCGACACGGCACCGACAAATACGGCGTGCGAGTTGCACTGCTGGCCATTAAAATTGCTTCACCACGAAGATGACGTGCTACAGACGCGAAATTTAACCGACAGGAAGAAGATGCTGTCATATGCAAATGATTAGCTTTTCAGAGCATTCACACAAGGTTGGCGCCGGTGGCGACACCTACAGCGTGCTGACATGAGGAAAGTTTCCAACCAATTTCTGATACACAAACAGCAGTTGACCGGTGTTGCCTGGTAAAACGTTGTTGTGATGCCTCGGGTAAGGAGGAGAAATGCGTACCATCACGTTTCTGACTTTGATAAAGGTCGGATTGTAGCCTATCGCGATTGCGATTTATCGTATCGCGACATTGTTGCTCGCGTTGGTGAAGATCCAATGACTGTTAGCAGAATATGGAATCGGTGGGTTTAGGAGGGTAATACGGAACGTCGTGCTGGATCCCAACGGCCTCGTATCACTAGCAGTCGAGATGACAGGCATCCGCATGACTGTAACGGATCGTGCAGCCACGTCTCGATCCCTGAGTCAACAGATGGGGACGTTTGCAAGACAACAATCATCTGCACGAGCAGTTCGACGACGGTTGCAGCAGCATGGACTGTCAGCTCGGAGACCATGGCTGCGGTTACCCTTGACGCTGCATCACAGACAGGAGCGCCTGCGCGATAGTGTACTCAACGACGAACCTAGGTGCACGAATGGCAAAACGTCATTTTTTCGGATGAATCCGGATTCTGTTTACAGCATCATGATAATCGTATCCGTGTTTGGCGACATCGCGGTCAACGGACATCGGAAGCGTGTATTCGTCATCACCGTACTGGCGTATCGCCCGGCGTGATGGTATGGGGTGCTATTGGTTACACCTCTCGGTCACCTCTTGTTCGCACTGACAACACTTTGAACAGTGGACGTTACATTTCAGATGTGTTACGACCCGTGGCTCTACCCTTCATTCGATCTCTGCGAAACCCTACATTTCAGGAAGATAATGCACGACCGCATGTTGCAGGTCCTGTGCGGGTCTTTCTGGATACAGAAAATGTTCGACTGCTGCCCTGGCCAGCCCATTCTCCAGATCTCTCACCAATTGAAAACGTCTGGTCAATGGTGGCCGAGCAACTGGCTCGTCACAATACGCCAGTCACTACTTTTGATGAACTGTGGTATCGTGTTGAAGCTGCATGGGCAGCTGTACCTGTACACGCCATCCAAGCTCTGTTTAACTCAATGCCCAGGCGCATCAAGGCCGTTATTACGGCCAGAGGTGATTGTTCTGGGTACTGATTTCTCAAGATCTATGCACCCAAATTGCGTGAAAATGTAATCACATGTCAGTTCTAGTAAATATATTTCTCCAATGATTACGCGTGTATCATCTGCATTTCTTGTTGGTGTAGCAATCTCAATGGCCAGTAGTGTAACTCAAGGCCCTCGCGGCGTGCTCCAGGCGCCGATGTGGTGCGCAGAGTCCCCGACAGCCGGTCACAGCCGATCCGCGGGGATTCCGTAAGGACGGCGCGCGCTTCGGAATCGGCAATCAGTTGGAACGTGTGTGGTGCGACGGCTACGAGAGCTAACGGGCGAAACTGGTACGCAGCGGCGGCGGCAGCAGCCGGTACCGCTCCGACCGGTGAGGAACGCGGCGCACGTCCTCACGCACACACGCAGTCGGCTTCCCGGGCGATGATCTGCGGCCTTCCCACACCGCCGATTTGCTGTACACGGCGTCGTGACAAGCCGGCTGTGTATTGCGGAGCTGCCGGGACTGAGGAACTGCCGAGCAGTGGCGTATTACGGCCTCACAGCTCAGCGACGTTCTGTCTTACGACTGCGAGAAGCCTCTGCACGGACGTGGCGAGACTTACTAATGCATTCATTCCGTAATGATATTCGTCGTTATAACAAGAGCGAATTTAAGATGAAACTGTGCATCACACGAAATACTAGAAGTTAAAAAGAACGATGATCACGTACATCATCTGAGGATACATACAAGTGTACTATCTAAAACAGTTTAAGTGGGCTACTACTAAGATCTAGATCAGCGGTCCCTTAGCTTTTTTGCTCAGGAGCCAATACTGGCATTGTGGGTCGGCACCACTGGGCGCGGCTGGTCCCGGCGGAGGTTCGAGTCCTCCCTCGGGCATGGGTGTGTGTGTTTGTCCTTAGGATAATTTAGGTTAAGTAGTGTGTAAGCTTAGGGACTGATGACCTTAGCAGTTAAGTCCCATAAGATTTCACACACATTTGAATATTTTAACCACTGGGCGCATATGTACTAATCTTATTATTAATTCGTAACATACATAAATTAGAACATCGTGTGATATGCACGATAAGTCGGCCGTCGTCCCGAAACATCCACAATACCATTTGGAACACTTAATGTCGACTGATCTCTGTTTCAGATTGCTGCCACGCTCAGCGCCCAAATCTGTCAAATCTCTGACACTGTAATTTGCCTGACGAAGTGTTCTTCATTTTACGATATGCGTACTTGCATTTAAATAGAACCTTAAGATAGGCAACCCAACTTACATCATCAGGCACAGGCGCAGATGAAGTAAGTTTGGTTGCCTATCTTAAAGTTTGTGAATATTTTCTGAGCTAGTTTTAGTTTGCCTACCCTCTGTTCACCTTCGAGAGTCAGACACCATCACAAAATTTTGATAAATGATTTAAATGCCTTTCTTCTATTCATTGCGTTGTACTACAACAGCCTTAATTAATTTAATGTACCTTGCTACAAAGAAGTACCATATTTGAAAGTGACTACCTCTCTGATGCATATCCGCAGTTCCACGTTACTTCCATGTCAAAATTTATATCACAGCAGCTGATCGGTACGAATCACAAATGTCCGTGAGTTCTCAGTACTTGAAGACAAACAGTAAAACATTGCCCTAATCACATTCTCTAATCTCGCAATGACCACGCTGATTACCGCTCTGCCATGAGGTAAGCAGCCGGTTTTATTTGTTTGCGGTACAATTCACCAAAGGCAGTTAAAACAAAGCACACAATTAAATAATACTGTCTATGTATTTTTGTTACATACTGAGCAGGAAAACTAGTCTTAAGAGACACTTAATGTCAGCTGATGTTTTTGGATTCGGTTGTTACTTGCTAGACGCATCTGACTGTGAACTGCGGGTAGCACGAATACTTATTTGGTCGGCCATTTCACGATCACTAATCCAGACAATGCTCTTGTACTTCTATAATGCTAGACAGTGTGTGATCGTTTTACACTATTATTAAGTACACTACACGTTGGCTTCTCAGTTTCCAAAAATTGGTCGTGGGCAGTTGCTGTCCCTGGCACGAGGGCCTAGGCGTCTCTTACCAGCTATCCACTGCAGTGTTTAAACTTTTACGCTCCTCCAACAACCTTATTGAAAAATCGTGCAGCCACGTCTCGATCCCTGAGTCAACAGATGGGGATGTCTGCAAGACAACAATCATCTGCACGAACAGTTCGACGACGTTTGCAGCAGCATCGACTATCAGCTCGGAGACCATGGCTGCGACTACCCTTGCGCTGCATCACAGACAGGAGCGCCTGCGACGGTGTACTCAACGACGTACCTGGGTGCACGAATGGCAAAACGTCATTTTTTCGGATAAATCCAGGTTCTGTGTACAGCATAATGATGGTCGCATCCGTGTTTGGCAACATCGCGGTGAACGCACATTGGAAGCATGTATTCGTCACCCGTCGTTATGGTATGGGGTGCCATTGATTACACTACTCTTGATGAACTGTGGTATCGTGTTGAAGCTGCATCCAAGCTCTGTTTGACTCAATGCCCAGGCGTATCAAGGACGTTATTACGGCCAGAGGTGGTTGTTCTGGGTACTGATTTCTCAGGATCTATGCACGCAAATTGCGTGAAAATGTAATCACATGTCAGTTCTAGTATAATATATTTGTTCAATGAATACCCGTTTATCATCTGCATTTCTTCTTGGTGTAGCAATTTTAATGGCCAGTAGTGTACTTGGCTGGTGACTATTTTCTAGGCATCTTTACGGTCTCACTGCGCACTTAGAATTGAGAATAGCGACGTGACGCGATCGACGGGGATAATAAAGACATTACCCAACACATCTGCACAAGGTTTCAGCGGATATTCACGGAGTATTCCATTTCGCGCCCGATGGGACCTTATCTTCCGAACAGCCCTCTTAGCTAAGTGTGTTCAAACGTATTTTGAATTTAGAGAACTGTTTAGATGAATTTATTGGGCGAGTTCCTATCCGTCTGCATGCACAACTGATGTGCACTTTTTTTTTTTTTTTTTTTTTTAATAGAGAGTTGGAACCCGTCCTTTATGAAAGTGATAAGCTGTTTATTCCATGGAAAAATGTTATTCGGTGATTTTATTGACTTTGACAGAACAGCCTTAGTTGCCTTCGTCCGTCGACCCTGAATATCCAGTTAGAATTGAATTAATTCTGGGCTTAATTTGCTATTGTTAGGTGGCAATTACACAGGGGTTTGCCCAAGCCCCTTCATCGTCTGGCATCTCCCTAGGCCGAGGCGTATCCAGCGCCTAGGTTTCGGTGGGTATAATGAGTGTTTCATGAATTTAGAGACAGCCGTAAGCTAGCCTTCAGTACTGTTAGGTTCACTCTCCCGTTTGTTTTTCTGACATTGTCAGTTCTGATACAAAAGTAGTATGGATAGGTACAATAATTAAGAGTTAGCGATCACGCACCTCTTGATTATATTACATCGTCATGTGAATGCGCTGGTCGTCTTTCCTGCGACCAACGGTGGCAGTACAGGAGTATATTCTGTGGTCCTTGTCGCTCCACAGGCGCAAGCAGGCTACCGAACGTGGCTTACGCGCAGCAAAAGTGAATGTAAAGAAGTTAAGATTTGCCAAATCAAAATTCTTTAGACAGATGGCAGCATAGTGAAAGAACTGGAAGCGAGGTGTAGCAAAGCTAATGCAGTGAGCGCTCAGCTACGATCTACTCTCTTCCGCAAGAAGGAAGTCAGTACCAAGACTAACTTATCTGTACACCGTTCAATCTTTCGACCAACTTTGTTGTATGGGAGCGAAAGCTGGGTGGATTCAGGTTACCTTACCAATAAGGTTGAGGTTACGGATATGAAAGTAGCTAGGCTGATTGCAGGTAGTAGTAGATGGGAACAATGGCAGGAGGGTGACCACAATGAGGAAATAAAAGAAAAACTGGGACTGAACTCTATAGATGCAGCAGTCAGGACGAACAGGCTTAGATGGTCGTGTCACGTTACACGCATAGGAGAAGCAAGGTTACCCAAGAGACTCATGGGTTCAGCAGTAGAGGGTAGGAGGAGTCGGGGTAGACCAAAGAGAAGTTACCTGGGTTCGGTTAAGAATGATTTTGAAGTAATAGGCTTAACATCAGAAGAGGCACCAATGTTAGCACTGAATAGGGGATCACGGAGGAATTTTATAAGGGGGACTATGCTCCAGACTGAACGCTGAAAGGCATAATCAATCTTAAATGATGATGATGATGATGATGAGATGGCAGCAACTACAGGCGCTCGGACGTCTGCGCGATCGTGAACGTCTGTTTAACAGCCGAGCTGTGAACGCGCGTCGCCCGTGACTGGTCGCCGTCGAGAGCGCGAGGGCCCGGGGACGCACGAGCCGCGATTCCACGCCGCGGCTGCCGCTGCCGGCTTCTTGCAGGAGCTGCTGCTGGCTACCTTTGAGGGGACGACCGCCACAAAACAGGCTCCGCGCCGCGTGCGGCTCCGCTTCTTTACGCCAGCGACCGACATGTCGGCAGCGGCGAGATTCAATTTCAGACATGCAGAGAAATGCCCTCACGCGTTCAGCGTGACTCTGGATTGGTTCTACAGCAGAAATACACTGAACATCTCTATGCACCGACTCGTAGGAAAAAGGTAAACGAACGGTCGGCTGGAGTCTTGGGTTGAGCAACACAGGCTCGTTTCTACTTGAAAGGCGTCTTTGTTGGATTGATTGGCTGTTCCGTCGGTTCTTGTAACGTTAACATGTGACACATTAACTTAGTTAAATAATTTGCATCACAATTATTTTGTATATTAAGAATGAAACACACACAGCACTGGTGTAATAATCTACAATAGTTATTATTTGTTTGACCAACCGGTTTTTAGCTATTACACTGTCATCAGGTACAAGGATGATGTACACCATGTGATGCAGTGAAATTTTGTTGAATCAGAGATTTTAAACCAGTGCAGCTACAGAGTATCTCTATTTCCAGAGATGAGAATTGTTAATGTTAAAATTAGGAATAAAACAAGAGGGATTATTTCAGTGTAAATGCGATGCAAGATTATTTAACTGAGATAAAACACGTCACACATTTACTTAGTTAAATAATCTTACATCGCATTAACACTGAAATAATCCCTCTTGTTTTATTACCAATTCTAACATAAACATTTTTCACCTCTGTAAACGGAAATACTCTGTAGCTACACTAGTTTAAAATCTCCACCACATACTGCACTTATCTTTGTATCTGATTGGTACGAACACGGGGCTCGCAATCCGAACCACACGCCACTGTTAAGCACTAATGAAGGACTGGGCCCCTTACTTCGATTGCACATAATTCGTTATGGTCAATCCAACACATTTATTTCAAATAACATAAATGAAGTTACATTTGAATCTGTCTGACATTAAACAGAAATAAAAAAAAACCAATTTCAATATTTACCTGATTTAGTGCGTAAAGCGTGAGTTAAGCCAATAACCAGATAAACTAAACAATTCTCCGTAATTCAAAAGAAAGAGAAAAACAAAATTGAATCAATACACCCCACTGACAAATATCCAAAAAACCTTACAATACTACTCAAAAGAATACACTCAAGTGGGGAGCAGTCATTCACCCGACAGAACACTTCAAAATGAGTTCAATAACACAGCTGCGTGCCCCAGAAAACTGAAAGACATTAGATACACTTCATTTGACGAATAACAAATACTCCTTAACATTACGCCACTCCTGTTTGAACTGCAGTGTCCCAAAGAAACAAGCGCTTATTCCGAAAGAACAATTTTTTAATATGTTTAAATTACAGCATTAAGGAATTCCAAAAGATGTCCAATCGAACCCCTCCCCCCTTTCAGTTGGGGCACGAATTTTTCCCCTTTCTAGGCGGAGGCTGAGCCAGAAACACAGAATGACTCGAAAACACAGTTTTGCTGCGAAATTTTACAGGACACCCGGAAGCAGTTACAGACAATGGGTCGGCACCCACAAATAGCCGTGAACGCCCAGGCTAAGAGTCGGGCTGGGAGCACATCCTACAAGAGCTCGTTCACACTACGCTCACCACAAACTGTAGGCATTCCGGCCGAACATCCGCTCGCGGTGGCTGCCAGAAGGACGAAGTAACCAACAGGCCCACGCCGTGCTTCTCACATGTTGTTGTTGTTGTGGTCTTCAGTCCTGAGACTGGTTTGATGCAGCTCTCCATGCTACTCTATCCTGTGCAAGCTTCTTCATCTCCCAGTACCTACTGCAACCTACATCCTTCTGAATCTGCTTAGTGTATTCATCTCTTGGTCTCCCCCTACGATTTTTACCCTCCACGCTGCCCTCCAATACTAAATTGGTGATCCCTTGATGCCTCAGAACATGTCCTACCAACCGATCCCTTCTTCTGGTCAAGTTGTGCCATAAACTTCTCTTCTCCCCAATCCTATTCAATACTTCCTCATTAGTTATGTGATCTACCCATCTAATCTTCAGCATTCTTCTGTAGCACCACATTTCGAAAGCTTCTATTCTCTTCTTGTCCAAACTATTTACTGTCCATGTTTCACTTCCATACATGGCTACACTCCATACAAATACTTTCAGAAATGACTTCCTCACACTTAAATCTATACTCGATGTTAACAAATTTCTCTTCTTCAGAAACGCTTTCCTTGCCATTGCCAGTCTACATTTTATATCCTCTCTACT
Source organism: Schistocerca cancellata (assembly GCF_023864275.1). Classification (NCBI taxonomy): domain Eukaryota; kingdom Metazoa; phylum Arthropoda; class Insecta; order Orthoptera; family Acrididae; genus Schistocerca; species Schistocerca cancellata. Next base: position 354,605,287 of record NC_064626.1, on the reverse strand, counting down.
TCGACCATCATCAGTTATTTTGCTCCCCAAATAGCAAAATTCCTTTACTACTTTAAGTGTCTCATTTCCTAATCTAATACCCTCAACATCACCCGACTTAATTTGGCTACATTCCAATATCCTTGTTTTGCTTTTGTTGATGTTCATCTTATATCCTCTCTTCAAGACACCATCCATTCCGTTCAACTGCTCTTCCAAGTCCTTTGCTGTCTCTGACAGAATTACAATGTCATCGGCGAACCTCAAAGTTTTTATTTCTTCTCCATGGATTTTAATACCTACTCCGAATTTTTCTTTTGTTTCCTTTACTGCTTGCTCAATATACAGATTGAATAACATCGGAGAGAGGCTACAACCCTGTCTTACTCCCTTCCCAACCACTGCTTCCCTTTCATGTCCCTCGACTCTTATAACTGCCATCTGGTTTCTGTACAAATTGTAAATAGCCTTTCGCTCCCTGTATTTTACCCCTGCCACCTTTAGAATTTGAAAGAGAGTATTCCAGTCAACATTGTCAAAAGCTTTCTCTAAGTCTACAAATGCTAGAAACGTAGGTTTGCCTTTCCTTAATCTAGCTTCTAAGATAAGCCGTAGGGTCAGTATTGCCTCACGTGTTCCAGTAATTCTACGGAATCCAAACTGATCTTCCCCGAGGTCGGCTTCTACTAGTTTTTCCATTCGTCTGTAAAGAATTCGTGTTAGTATTTTGCAGCTGTGGCTTATTAAACTGATTGTTCGGTTATTTTCACATCTGTCCACACCTGCTTTCTTTGGGATTGGAATTATTATATTCTTCTTGAAGTCTGAGGGTATTTCGCCTGTTTCATACATCTTGCTCACCAGATGGTAGAGTTTTGTCACCACTGGCTCTCCCAAGGCCGTCAGTAGTTCCAATGGAATGTTGTCTACTCCTGGGGCCTTGTTTCGACTCAGGCCTTTCAGTGCTCTGTCAAACTCTTCACGCAGTATCGTATCTCCCATTTCATCCTCATCTACATCCTCTTCCATTTCCATAATATTGTCCTTAAGTACATCGCCCTTGTATAGACCCTCTATATACTCCTTCCACCTTTCTGCTTTCCCTTCTTTGCTTAGAACTGGGTTTCCATCTGAGCTCTTGATGTTCATACAAATGGTTCTCTTATCTCCAAAGGTCTCTTTAATTTTCCTGTAGGCAGTATCTATCTTACCCCTAGTGAGATAAGCCTCTACATCCTTACATTTGTCCTCTAGCCATCCCTGCTTAGCCATTTTGCATTTCCTGTCGATCTCATTTTTGATACGTTTGTATTCCTTTTTGCCTGCTTCATTTACTGCATTTTTATATTTTCTCCTTTCATCAATTAAATTCAATATTTCTTCTGTTACCCAGAGATTTCTACTAGCCCTCGTCTTTTTACCTACTTGATCCTCTGCTGCCTTCACTATTTCATCCCTCAAAGCTACCCATTCTTCTTCTACTGTATTTCTTTCCCCCATTCCTGTCAATTGTTCCCTTATGCTCTCCCTGAAACTCTGTACAACCTCTGGCTCTTTCAGTTTATCCAGGTCCCATCTCCTTAAATTCCCACCTTTTTGCAGTTTCTTCAGTTTTAATCTACAGGTCATAACCAATAGATTGTGGTCAGAGTCCACATCTGCCCCTGGAAATGTCTTACAATTTAAAACTTGGTTCCTAAATCTCTGTCTTACCATTATATAATCTATCTGATACCTTTTAGTATCTCCAGGGTTCTTCCATGTATACAACCTTCTATCATGATTCTTAAACCAAGTGTTAGCTATGATTAAGTTGTGCTCTGTGCAAAATTCTACCAGGCGGCTTCCTCTTTCATTTCTTAGCCCCAATCCATATTTACCTACTACGTTTCCTTCTCTCCCTTTTCCTACACTCGAATTCCAGTCGCCCATGACTATTAAATTTTCGTCTCCCTTCACTATCTGAATAATTTCTTTTATTTCATCATACATTTCTTCAATTTCTTCGTCATCTGCAGAGCTAGTTGGCATATAAACTTGTACTACTGTAGTAGGTATGGGCTTCGTATCTATCTTGGCCACAATAATGCGTTCACTATGCTGTTTGTAGTAGCTTACCCGCATTCCTATTTTCCTATTCATTATTAAACCTACTCCTGCATTACCCCTATTTGACTTTGTGTTTATAACCCTGTAGTCACCTGACCATAAGTCTTGTTCCTCCTGCCACCGAACTTCACTAATTCCCACTATATCTAACTTTAACCTATCCATTTCCCTTTTTAAATTTTCTAACCTACCTGCCCGATTAAGGGATCTGACATTCCACGCTCCGATCCGTAGAACGCCAGTTTTCTTTCTCCTGATAACGACATCCTCTTGAGTAGTCCCCGCCCGGAGATCCGAATGGGGGACTATTTTACCTCCGGAATATTTTACCCAAGAGGACGCCATCATCATTTAATCATACAGTAAAGCTGCATGCCCTCGGGAAAAATTACGGCCGTAGTTTCCCCTTGCTTTCAGCCGTTCGCAGTACCAGCACAGCAAGGCCGTTTTGGTTATTGTTACAAGGCCAGATCAGTCAATCATCCAGACTGTTGCCCTTGCAACTACTGAAAAGGCTGCTGCCCCTCTTCAGGAACCACACGTTTGTCTGGCCTCTCAACAGATACCCCTCCGTTGTGGTTGTACCTACGGTACGGCTATCTGTATCGCTGAGGCACGCAAGCCTCCCCACCAACGGCAAGGTCCATGGTTCTCACATAGGCACCTCAATTTGCACAAACGTCTAGGCCAACACCAACTCCGGACTCCCCTCTTATCGCGAGGCTTGGCACAGTTTATATGAAATGCCTTCCAGGCAACCAGTAACCGACGCAGGAGTTTCACGACTAGCCAACAGCCCCAGCGTAGCAGACATCACACATGTGCTTACGCCCGAGCCACAACTCACCGGCCGCCCCAAACACGTAACGTTAGCGACAGCACCGGACGGTGCACAAGTCCCGCCCAATCACCCCCCTCCACACCAATCCATATCCTAAGCTCCGCCCAGGGTCTGCCGCATGTTCCAACATCAGAGTTGTTCATATCACAGATATGCCAGTCAGAACAAGGGAGAAAATCAGTAGTTAGTACGAAATACAGTTTTTCTGGTACCATTGTGAAAAGAAATAGAAATATGTTCATTAATATGCGAGTTGAAAAATCATAAGTAAGAAAGAAAAAAAAAGTGGTATCCGCCCTGTCTTTTTCATTTCATGAGCTTTCATCTGCACTATATCAAAAAATCTGATATTTGTTAACTGCGGTGAGCGCAAATTTCCGTCACGTCGCATAGTGTAAGAAATTCTGTTGGGAAATATTAATTGGTAGTATCGCCAAGGATGCTGTCCATTATCTCGATTGTCTAAATTCAATGTTGTGCATAAACAAGGCAAAGTCGATGTCTTGGTTTGTTTCTGGTTATCTCATTAAGACTAAAGAATATAAGAGTGGGATAATGTAGAAATGCGTAATGCAAGCAGTCAGATATTTATACAGTGACATTCTTCATTAATATTTGCCTGTGGAATCGGTGAATTTTTACTTGTGAACTCTTATGACTGCTTGCTTATAGCAGACACGAGATTACTTTGAGTTGTTCTTCAGTATTTGAGAGCTTTAGAGCTGCCTATTGTTAAACATATGTACATAATTTCGTCAGTGTCGTTCCAACACATCTTATCGTACTTTAATATCTGTTAGATATCAGTTTTGACAGCAGTTGGCCACAACAGTCAAGATTAGGTACCTTGTGTATGATAACTTTATTGAGAGTGGATATCTATGTTTCATTTTGACAGTATTACACACTCTGCTACGAAGTACTAACAGCACAACACTGCTAGTACGAACAACCGCGGTAAAACAAAAAACGACGAACAAAAACACGACAGCGACGAGGACTACCAAAGATCATGTTGATGCGCTCTTGGTTGGTGTGGCGGGGGGTAGGTGTGGAAGGGGGTAAATGGGCAGGGCTTGTGCAAATGTCCGGGGCTGTCGCTAACGTTTCCTCCCCAAACCGACTGACTCTCGCCGTCCCGCGCGCCGCAGCCGAAAACGCAAAGATGCTCATGCCCGGGGACGCGCCAAAGATATCAAGCCGATCGCTGATGATCGACCAGCGATCTGGCTCACTGATGATGGCGTGAAACAGCCGAAAACCTGTTTATGAAACAAATGATAAATATTGCAGAATGTTACATCAGTATTGTGCGTGTTTCATCTACAATGCATGTCCTTATTTGCCTCCGACATACAGTGAGTGGACAAAAACATGGAAATACCAAAAACGTAACGCATTAATATACCTAATGAGGCGTAGAAAAATCGTTGACACTCAAAACAGCTTGCAGTCGTCTCGGAATCGATAAATACGGGCCCTGTATGTTTTTCAAGGCAACTTTATACCATTATTCCTGAAAACAATGGCAGGTGCAGGTAACGATGATGGAGATTTATAGCGATGACGCAATTTTTTCTCTAAAGTAGACCACAAAGACTCAATAATGCTGAGATCTGGTAACTGTAGTGGCCAGGGGAGGTACTTTAATTCATCCTCCTGCTCACAAAACTAGTCATATACGATGCGAAACTGTGCCAGCAGGCGCGCTGTCGTCTTGGAATGCTGTGCCACCATTGGGGGGACAAACAATGTACCATGAGGTGCACCTGATGAGCCAAAATGGTCACGTAATCCATTGCAATAAAGCGATCTTAAAGAGTGAACGTGGGATCCACGGAATACCACGGCATGGCTGGCCAAATCTTCACCGAACCTCTCCCATGTTTCACTTTTGGGTCACAGACTCGGCCAGAAGCTGGAAACAGTGTATAATGAGACTCATCTGACGGAATGACTTCGTTCCATTGCTCCATAGTCCAGGGGTTATGGTTTCGGCAGCACGTTTTCCTGTCATGGGCATTTGCATCACCGATGAGCGGTTCTGGAATTGCCGCTCTCGCCGCAGTTCCCACCTGATAGGGTTCCCGTCGCGTCGTTTTGGTACTGTCAGGGTTGACGAGTGAGACATTCAGATCTCCAGTGACTTTTACAGCAGTCGTGCTCTTATTTTTCGTCACAATTCTCTTCAGTGACCGTCCGTCACGATCACACAACATACACTTTCGTCTCAATCCATAGTATGTGTTCATTAGATAGTTAATTTCGTTCAACGGGTCTTGCAGTTGTTCCATACTTTCACTAAGGATTGCAGTGTCATCAGCGAATCCTGTCATTTGTATCCTTTCTCCATTAATTTTAATCCCATTCTTGAACCAGAATACAAAAAGAGAGAAAGAGAAAGTTTGGCATTTAACGTCACAATTAATCTGAGCACAATACTTAACTAGTCATATTCTTATTGGCGGTGGGACTCGACAAATAATAATTCTTTTACAGATAAGCCTAGTTTACAAGATGACATTGGGTTGCGCCACTCATTGCGTGCAGCTCATTGCACGCAAATGGTTTCATATTTGACTGTAGATACGGCGCCACCAGTATACACCTAAATTTCGTCGTTTTGAGGGTCCCTGAGTCGTGTCTGAAATGAAAGTTTTGGCAGCTGCACGTTGCAAGAGTTATGATGGAGTTAAATCTAGTTCTGTGGAATCGCTGCATAAGAAAAAAAACAAGAAACTTGTTTCGATTCGTGACTTGATGAAGAACAGACGTCAGCTCGGTTGCTCAGCATTCTTGCTGAAATAATTTGTAATGGAAGACCCAAGAAGTTCTTTCAGTTATCTTAGAATGTCACCAGAACTGTTCACGTTTATTCTAAGTAGAGTTAATTATGCGATAAGGAGTAAAGATACTGTAATGCATGAAGCACTGTTGCCAGAACTGAAATGAGGTATCATATTGCGTGCATTACAATCGAGAACACTCGCCATGTTACCAGATGAGGTTATAGTTGGTGATGACGCTTTTTCATTAACACCAATAATTATTAACATTAACAGTAATAATTATTAACATAAACAGCAATAATTATTCGAAGCCGGCCGCATTAAGAAGTGAATGGTTTGCAAACTACTCTCTTGAAGATAGATCTGTACGGAGGAAATATTTCAAAATTCTTACATATGTGAATGGGGATCACTGCTGCGATGTTTTAAATAGCTGAAGCTTCTTGATTTGTGTAGCCTTCCCTCCTGTCAACAATATTCCTTAACGAAGAGTCGGCCAACTCGAACGATGGGATTTTAGTCTTGTAGACGAGAGCATTGCCACATCTGGAATTACTCGCTTGTATTTTTCTTAATTCAGTTGTATATGTGCTCCTAACCCAATAAATTTTGCCCTGTAGCTCAGATACTGTCAAACCATATATGTTCTGATCGCACATGACGGTCTCAGGAGCAGCAATATGTTATCTATTTTTGTAATCACCATCACTGAAATCCCACAAACACCTATGCAAGGCATAGATATCCAAAAAGCGAACATTATTCTCCGTTCCCCACTTCATATTTCAGTTTGTCTACACTCCACGAACACACATAACCTCAAAACGCATGCATCTAGTGTCGCCAAAGTTGGAAAACGCCGAAAGTGTTTAGTTTCACCAACGAGTTGCACAAACGCGCGGCGCTCATATGCCGTGGCTGGTGGCATAGTTGCCTGCAACCTAGTGTCGTCGTGCAAACTAGGCTTTAGGTACTGGCGGTGATGTCGCTGCATAGCGCCACACCTGGCAGCAAAAGGCGAGCCCTCTATCCCCCATTCTTAACTTCTCAGAAGTGCTCCTGCATACCTTGCGGCACTAGCACTCTTGGAAGACACGATTTACTACATTTTTTTATGTAAACATACTCCTACGATGTTTAGCCTACGCCACTATCAATGGAACTTCGTAGAGCTGGAAGACATTAGATGGAGGAATGTCGTGGACTGCTGCTGATAGAGTGGAAGAGTGACTTATTGTATAACAAATAGGCATTTTCTTCCTACATTGACGTATACATTCATCACATTTCCGTACAGTGCAAGATGGAGGGTACGTCCCACTAATATTAGCAATTTTCTGCTCCATTCGCTGATGGAACGAGGAAAAAAGACTTACGGTACGCCTCGATACGCGCCCCATTTTCTCTTGTCTTATTCTCATAAGCACCCCATGAGGTATCGTTGGAGGCAAGGAAACGCTCGCGTAGCCCTTTTAGAGTAAAGATTCCCTAAATGTACCGTACCTAAAAGAATTTCGCGAGGAAACTACATCCTCCCTTCGAAACAATACCGTTTAAGTTCCTGACAATCTCTGTTACAATTTGTATAGTACTTCTAAGATCCTAGGATTGATTCTCTGGATTTTTTCGATATCGGCCATAAAATGTACCTGACTGCGACTCCACAACCTACTTTAGTTGTTAAGCGAAGGGGCTCGGGTTCAATTCCCGGCCAGGTCGGAGATTTTCTCCAGTCAGGGACGGGGTGCTGTGTCGTCCTTACGTTCATATCGTCATAATTCACATTCCACTCTTGAGATGGCTGAACGGGCACGGCATGAAGGCCAGTTAATTGAAGCAAACTGCAATAGTACCTTAGAACAGGTCGGTGGAGTGCCTTGCGTGTGATTTTCTTTACAGATACATTGCGCTTTCGTGTTCTCAAAAACTCCAACAAATATGTGTTTTCTTTTCGGGTTCATGACAACAGGTTTTACGGTTATGTCTCACTTCATACTGCTTCGTTCAGTTACCTCGAAATATTTTGAATAATGTAACAGGTTAACTTGCTACCCATCTTTAAATGGGATACTCCTCGGTAACACTTATTGTTGAATAATTCATTCGTAAGTACGCATTATGATAACCAAAAATGTTCGTCTTTGTTAGAAGTCATGAGAAACGAAGATTAATTATGATCATAGAAGATCGCAAAGTTATAGACGTACATCTGTGGAGTTACTGCGAATTAATTGTGTCATTCACAGTGTTGTAATACAGTTTCAACACAAACATTATGTTGTTTTTTTCGAAAATAGTCCACGAATTAGTAAGAGAACAGAAAACCCAGTGTAACTGTTGAGTTATGCTACAAAAAAAGTGAAATAATACTGTATGGACAAGCCTAGATAAACTGCGCCTGAACGTGTACTCATAAGAAACAATGCTCCCCTAAGTCTAAGTCCACACAGAACGAAACAGAAATAGCATCAATTCTGGTGGTTGGTACTATCTCATCGGAACTGAACGCCGTGCTATATTTATATCTACATCAGTGGAAATTTGACAAACGTTAGTGCATCGTATCGTAGCCACTTTCATTTTGAAGACGTCTTTCCCATAATTGCCTGTAGTATAGATGAACATCCACAAGGAATGAGAAAATAATTTAACAGTGCAAATTTTAAAGAAGACTTGAAAATCAATTATAATAAAGCAAAAATAGTGTATAATGACATGCAGGACAAGAAAATACTACAAGCTAACTATGAATTAATAATCCCGTTGATTTGGGATTTTTGGAAAGAAAGGCTTGAGTGATGGACAAAAGAATTAGCAATACAATTAACGGTGAGGGTTCGCTGTGGACCAATCGTTGGACCTTACGAAGTGGTTTTTGTAATTGCTTCCCCTATCACCTAGCATATATACTCGAATGTGGCGTGACGAGGCTCTACGGAACACAATCTAATTTCTTGGCTGATCCCATATTGTTAATCCGGTGCAATTTCCTCGGCGTGCCTCTCTCCACGTTCGTTGCTACGCGGGCCAGCACAGTGAACAGGCAGTGCTCCACCGGCTCGGCTGCTTCAGCGGCTGCGCGGCGCAGGTCCTTGAGCATTCTGCGGGAGCTCCGCGCATACCTGTGTGCATCGCGCCAGCCGCTGCACCGGCTAACGGCGCCTGCACGCTGCTTTCGTAGAAGCAGAGACGAGACTGAGCCGGCGCAAATGGAAAGGAATTGTAGCGGACCCGCTGCCGGGCAACGGACCTCCGCGATTTATTATTACGAGGCCAGCACGGTCGCAGCAGCCGTGGAGATCAGATATTACGATGCAGGGGGATCCTTCATACAACGGTGCCAAGGGATGTCTCTGGTCTGTTCTGTCGTGTCCTCCGAATACTCTTCTGAGCAGCTGCGTCGCTAACTGCAGGCAGTCATTCTCTCCGATGACACTTCACGGTAGCCAAGTTGCGGATGTGCATCCGTGAAGTTAATGAGGATTGATCGTATCATATATAAACAATACAAACACAACCTAGGTGGAATCATTAGGATATTACATTTTTACATAATTTTAGATGAGTTAGTAACAGAATGGGCTGAATAGTTTGAAGATATGCTCAGTACCAACTCAGACAAGGTATCAAGAGATCCACAAGAACAAGAGGAGAATATAGAGGCAAGAGAAGATGAAAGGAAAGCAGCAAAGTTACTAACATCGGGGGAGGTAGAATTCAGTGACATACAAATTGAAAAATAATCGTGCACCTGCTGAAGATGGGATAGTGGCAGAACTCATAAAATTTTATGGTCATCCTCTATTATGTGAAATTCTCCCTTTGTCAGAAAAGATCCAGGACAGTTTTTTTTTAAATAGAAAATTGCACTCACCAAGTAAGGTGGCCGTCTATACACAGTTGCCAACGTTTCTGGAGGTAATGGAAGCAAGCATGGATATGTTCAACTGCGTTGCTTGTAAGCTAATTTCTCGCAGCCCGTTGGATATCGGCGATATGTTGATCTTTCCTTCCACTCGGTTTTTCACTAGAGGAAACAAGAAAAAATCGCAAGGCGAGAGGTCAGGCGAATATTGTGGATGTGGAATGGCAATAACAGAATCTCTGACCAGATACTCGGTAGCAGATAAAGCAGTATGGGGCATGTCATGCAGTAAGAACGAGTCCTGAGAATGCCACAAATCAGGGGGCGACTTCGAATTGCTTATCGCAAACGTTTCAGTCGTTCGACTTGCTCTAAGTAATAGGCGGATGACAAAAGCAGGCAGCCGCACAGAGACTGCAGCGGAATGGATGGTAGACGAATCAAGGAGTTTTCTGCTGGATCCCAATATATAAGAAACGATATAGACGACAACCTAATGGAAGATCTAAAACTATCTACATATTCCACAAGCCACCATACAGTGCGTAGGAGGTTACGTGGTAACACTATTAGTCATTTCCCTTCCTATTGTACTAGCAAATAAAGCGACAATCTATATGCGTCCGTTTGAGCCTAAATTTCTAGTATTTTATCTTCTTGGTCCTAACGCGAAATGAATGTTGGCGGCAGTAAAATCATTCTGCAGTCAGCTTCAAATGTTGGATCCTTAAATTTTCTCAGTCGTGTTCCTCGAAAAGAAGGTCGCTTTCTTCCAGGGATTCCCATTTGAGTTCGCAAAGCATCTCCGTAACATTTGCATGATGTTCGAACCTGCTGGTAACAAATCTAGCTGCCCGCCTATCAAATTCAACGATGTTTCCTGTAATTCAACCTGGTGCGGATACCAAACACTCGAGCAGGACTCAAGAATACGTCGCACCAGCGTCCTACATTCGGTCCTACATACTTTCCTAAAATTCTTCCAATAACCCGAAGTTGACCATTCGTCTTACCTACCACAATCCTTGCATGCTCGTACTATTTCATATCGCTTTATCCGGCCGTTGTGGCCGAGCGGTTCTATGCGCTTCAGTCCGGAACCGCGCTGCTGCTACGGTCGCAGGTTAGAATCCTGCCTCGGGCATGCATGTGTGTGATGTCCTTAGGTTAGTTAGGTTTAAGTAGTTCTAAGTCTAGGGGACTGATGACCTCAGATGTTAAGTCTCATAGTGTTTAGAGCCATTTGAACCATATCGCTTTGCAACGTTACGCTCATATATTCAAACGACGTGACTGAGTCAAGCAGAACACCACTAATGCTGTGCCCGAACATTGCGGGCTTGTTTTTCTTCCCATCCGCGTTAACTTACATTTTTCTAGCCGCGCGGAGCAGCAGCGCGGTTAGAGGCGTAATGTGACGGATTGCGTGGCCTCTCCCGCCGGAGGTTCGAGTCCTCCCTCGGGCATAGGTGTGCGAGCTGTTCTTAGCGTAAGTTAATTTAAGTAGTGTGTAAGTCTAGGGACCGATGACCTCAGCAGTTTGGTCCCTAAGGAATTCACACACACACATTTTTCTACAGTTAGAGCTAGCTGCCATTCGACACACCAACTAGAAATTTTGTCTAAGTCATCTTGTATCCTCCAAGAGAAATGAGTAGCTGACATTCATGCAAATTCTAGAGGAGGCCTTTATCTATTTATTATTACTACTGTTTTATTTTTGATGGCATAGTATTATCTATGCTGAGCATGCTGATCTGACATTTTCTATAAGTATGTACAGTATTTGTAGGTACGTCGCATTTGGTTTTTTTGTGGTAATGAAGTCAAATATACTCACAGTTTTCCGTCGGTTTATATCGTGTCTAATTTGAAAATTTGCGATAGAAGCTGGTAGTGCGTAAGTTTCTGTCCAAGCAGCAACGTATCGTGGTAGATATTACATTCTTCATAACGGTTCATACTATGCCTGCGTAGAGGATTACCTTTAACTGGTTTTCGTTTCTGGACATTTGTTATACCCGTCGGTACTGCGGAGTCTCACTGCGACGCGATTTACAAGTTCAGCTGCTACATGTCTCTGTAAATGCCTAATGCAAATAGTTCACTAGTCGTAGCATGCCAAGGGAATATTATTTCATGGAAGAACACTACTTGCTGAAAAATCGTTTAAATATGAACCAATAGCTTCATTTTGACCAATTTAGAAACGGGTAACTTTTTTTATTAACAAGGATGCATTGATCAATGTAATCATACGTTTATTCTTCAGCTTTATAGTGTAAATTATTCTTTAAGTTGCTGATGTATGTCTTGTGCAGATTAAGAATTGTATTATCTTTTTCGATGATCCTGTTAGGAACGTAGTTCTTTTGAGTAAAAACCTGTCAAGATTGAGATTTTGTTGTTGAAACAACAGAACGTGGACCGCGGCGTCGGGAGGAGGACGCGTGCGAATGTTGCAGCACGTTTTTCGGCCATTTTGGTAACGGATTTGAGCTTGTACTGCTACTAGTTTCGGAAGTCGTTCCGCAGAGACTCTTTGGTTGCACTTCGCTAAACAAAGACGACGTGGAACCTGCGGAATTGCAATTTTGTACTCCGCATTATTATGCTGATGTGTTAAACTCGAAAATAATTGAAAGATGGCGCTCGTTGAATTGAACTTCGCAGAACGTGAAAGTTTAATGAATAAAAAGTCCTTACAAGATTTGTGAACTGTGTTAATTAGATGCTGAAGTGTTCCGAACTGGCTCTGTTATTAAGGGCTGTAGAGACTAAGATTTTAAGCAATTCACTGAAGTTGAAACGGGTGAAAGCTGACCGACTGTATGGACCATTCGCGCATAATACGTATTATGTATGTGAAATAGAACAAATATACACTCTCTGATAAAACAAACTTGGAATGGGTGGGCATTATTGGCTTTATTAACTATGTCTTGGCCTAACTCCTATCCTAACATCCATCCATGACAGTTGAGACTTTCAACACGTCAAAAACTGTCAGATGGTGGACTCCCAGCGCAAAAATCCATCACGCTGCTTTCTAACTGCTGTTTACGGATGTTCTCGATTGGAGATACGTCTATTTTGTCTTGGCGTAGCGGCGCTCGCAGAGTTATTGCATCATCAGCGAGGCTACGTAACCAAGGTATGTCTTCTCTGACGTCTCAATCGTCTTTGAAGTAACTCATTGGTGAAAAGAAACCACGGTGCAACTATTGACATGTTTGTACGTACAGTTAACAGCCAATTTTTGAGGGGAGCGAAGTATTTGATTTGGAAACAGCATTTAACAAACCGTTGAAATTGAACAGCATTACAACATCATTTATGATTTCATAGAGATAGCTAACACAGAACAGAAAACATTTAAGGTTAATCAATTGGTTTTGAAGTACCAGATATTAAATGTCGCACGGAATTATTTCTCGCAGTCGTCTATCACGAGTCATTACACAAGCAAGCGTTACAACTAACTTAATTACCAGTTTTAATTTATCTTTAATCCTCATTCATCTGTTACTTTAAAATTTTGACATGCTATTTTAAAAACTTGTTGTGCAGTATACAATCTGCGGCCAGTATCACCAAATGAAACTTTTCTCCGCCACATGAATTCCGACGAGGTACCATCGCTGTGTCGTCACTTAGTGAAAAAGACCATGTAAGCGCGGAAATATGTTCTTCTGCTGACTCCTTATTTGTGGATGCAGGGTATTCGGCGGTGACGTCCTTGTAAAGACTTGTGCCCGCACAATGCACTTCTTTATGGTACACAGCCCACAGTTGTGTAAGGCGCTAGCTGTGTCGCGGAGCGTGATTTGGCGTGACGAGGCAAAAACTACGCGAGTTTTGCTCAGTGTACGGAACAAGGCCCAACAAAGGTGATGATATACTGTCTAAATTTTCAGGAGTCTCTTGGTCCCTCGAACAGACAGCACACCTGTTTCATCCCTGTGGCTTCATGTGAATTATGCATACCTACTCACGCTGAGTGTACGTTTTTGTTTGTCCTCATTCTGACTGGTCGATGCAGTTGCCAGACCTTATATGTGGAAAACACGCCGAGAAACTCCAAGTGCAGCATAGGAACATGTGAATAACGGAGTATTGCCCGAGGAACAGATGAAGCATGCATGATACCGCATGACAGTGACATTTGCTCTCCATGTGTTAGCAATATTACGCTCGTCTATCTTCCTCTATTCGATAAACCATTCTAGTGGATAGCTCTTAGTTGCGTGTTACGCTCATATTGCGTGAAATGGTCTTTTCGTAGCTCTGCTAAATCATTTCGTCGTAAATCTGGCTTACTTAGTCCGTTAGCCGGCCGGGGTGACCGAGCGATTTTAGGCGCTTCAGTCTGGTACCGCGCGACCGCTACGGTCGCAGGTTCGAATCCTGCCTCGGGCATAGATGTGTGTGATGTCCTTAGGTTAGTCAGGTTTAAGTAATTCTAAGTTCTAGGGGACTGATGACCTCAGATGTTGAGTCCCATAGTGCTCAGAGCCATTTGAACCGTTTTACTCAGTCCGTTACCTCATGGTGTGGCTAGGGACGCTATAGTTGGTTCGTAGCACCGAGTGATGTGGCACACTGATAAAACATTGCATTGCACTCCGGAAAACGGCAGTTCAGATCCCCCTCCGGGCATTCGATCTAAATTTTCCGTGGTTTCGCTAAATCGCATAGAACAAACGTCGGACATGGCCGACTTCCCTCCATAGCTCGAAATCATGACCTCGTCATCGTCGGGACATTAAACAGTAATACCTTCCTTTTCCTTGCTTATTAGTTAGGGGTCGCGTTATAAGGGTGACAAGTTAGTCAAATGAAGCTAGATGGTTCCAGATACCATTTCAAGTCTCGAACATCTATGACTTACATATGTAGACTGAAGCAACGAATGTACATTTATACCAAGGCCGGGATTAGAGCCCGTGTCTCTGGCTCGCTCGACAGATGCGCTAATCACTACACCACCCTGGCACAGTGGCTTTACTCAGCTGCGCGGACTACTCTAGCACGCCTCCCTCCTCAATCCAAACTTCTATTGACCTCTCAGCTCTACTTGGTATTCTCTTCAACTTGAACAGAATTGCAGAGTCACTCCAACTGCATTAGAATAGAACAGTGGTTCCCAACAGGTGGTCCGCGGACCCTGAGGGGTCTGCGAGTTATGCCAGAGGGGTCCGCAAGATGCTATTAGAATAAAAAATATATTAAATGTATTTCGTATGATAACAGATTTTTTGTTTCGGCCGCTCAATATTTTTTCAATAATGAGTATGTCAATGTTTTTTCTGAGTATCAAAGCATATAAGAAGACTCAATTTGACTTTTTAGGTACTTGATATTGTGATATGACAAGGTATCAATCATGCTCGATGAGGGGGTCCTCGAGAAAACCTTATTGGGAACCCCTGGAATAGAACATCAACATCGAATGAAACGGGGATCCTGCCTGAGGCCCAGGCATAAGTGATTCAATCAGATGAAACCCCATGGTTCCAGAGCGTGTCAGTGTAGTCCGTGGAGTTGTGCAAAGTCACTGTGCCAGGGTGGAGTAGTGGTTTTCGCATATGCCTAGTGAGCAGGAGACCTGGGTTCGAATCCAGGTCTTGGCACAAACTTTTAATCGTCGCTTCAGGCCGCATGTGTACAAGTTAGTCAGTACTTATCTCGCTCCAGAGCACGTCAACTGAGCATTATTTTTGCCTTTCTAATAATGACTCTACTACAATGGAAGGTAGCAAACCCGAATTGTGGCTTTTAAATAAGGAGGTAGACAATGGATGAGCGTTCAAGAACAGTCCATTATACCATCTGTAACCACTGTTCGTCGACGTCACAACTGTATTCGCCTTACGACCACAATCAGCTGACACGATGTGATCAATTCGCCCAACCAAACGGCTACAAAAGACGCTGGACAATAAATACTTACAGCCGGAAACTGACAGACATCGCCGCCCCACTCGCTGCTACGTATGCGCCACCACACCACGGCATCTAGGGCATAGAATATCACTAATACATATTTACTTGTGACCACAGCAAACTGGGTTCTATGCTACCCTCAGATCTTTGCAATGATCCCTTACTATAGGTGTGACTCTTGATAATGATTGGCAATAAGTATTGTGTTCTCTAGTTTCGTTTAACCTCGCAGGGTATCGGCAATACAGGCATGCAAAGTTTTACACATAAAAAAAATCTTATTCTTCTCAGCACGAGGGCCGAAAGTCAAGAACAAATGGTTCAAATGGCGCTGAGCACTATGGGACTTAACATCTGAGGTCATCAGTCCCCTGAAGTCAAGAACAACTCAGTGTACTGCTGTTGGAAACTTCCGTAAAAAATATGACTGATCACAGGACTCCCTAGCGCACAGCTGTTTTATGCAGGCAACGTCAAGAACGAAAACGTTTCAGAAACATATCATTTTGCCGTAAGTGAACTACATGGTACCCCACAGTATTTACTCTTTTTTATGGTGAGCAAAGTATACACTTCAACAATTCTTTATTGAACATAATGAGAAAGAATGGTGTTTTGTCTGCACACCCTATTTTTCCAAGTAATCTCCATCCCGTTCTATGGCCTTCCTCCAGCGCGAAACAAGGGCGTGTATGCCCTGTCGGTACCAATCCTTGTCCTGATGGCGGAGCCAGTGCTTCTCTGTGTGAATCACCTCCTCATCGTCCAACAAAATGGCATACTTTAATGGCCCAAACAAGTGGAAGTCCGACGGCACTAGGTCAGGACTGTAGAGGGATGAGGTAACACTGTCCAACCATTTTTTGCGATGTGTTCAGCAGTACTCAGACTTTTGAGCCGAGCGTTATCGTGTTGCAGCAAAACATATCCTGCGTTGCTGTGGCGCCCGAAGTCGCCGGAAGCGCGTCTTGAGTTTTGATAACGTGTTGACATACGCTTCTGAAGTAATGGTACCGCCCGTTGGACTCACATCAACGAGAATTACAGTTTCACAGCCCCAGAATATGGTAATCATGACCTTACCGGCTGAAGCAGTTGCTTTGATATTTCTTCTGTGGAGAATGGGGATGGCGCCGTTCCATCGACTGCCGTTATGTTTCAGGCTCAAATTGGTGAACCCAGGTTTCATCACCTGTCACAATTCTGGACAGGAATATCTCCCCCTCAGCTTCAAAACGTTGAAACAAATCAAGACAAATGTTTTGCTGCGTGATTTGTGATCCACCGTTAGACACCGCGGGACCCATATTGCACACACTTTTGAATATCCAAGAGTGCGGATAATTGCGTCCACACTTCCTTTGCTGATTGACGTATGCAGCGCCAACTACCGAGTCGTAATGTGTCGTGTGTCCTCACGAATGACAAAAACAGCTTGCTGTAACATGTCAGCTGTGACAGCCGTGGATGGTTTCCCCGACCGCTGCAAAATGGCTCTGAGCCCTATGGGACTTAACATCTCAGGTCATCAGTTCCCTAGAACTTAGAACTACTTAAACCTAACTAACCTAAGGACATCACACACATATCCATGCCCGAGGCAGGATTCGAACCTGCGACCGTAGCAGTCGCGGGGTTCCGGACTGAAGCGCCTAGAACCTCACGGCCAACAAGGCCGGCCCGACCGCAGCAAATTGCGGAGCTCCGCCAACCGTCTTCTGAGGACCCCACGCTCAGTACCCAGCGACTAATTATACTTCCGTCGACAGCAGATGCTCCATACACTTTGCACAAGCGTTTGTGAATATTTTCCACAGTTTCTTTCTGTGCAGTGAGAAATTCAACGACGGCACGTTTCTTGTAACGTACATCACCTACAGAAACCATTTTGAAACTGTCCTACAGCTACGCTGTCTGTCGGAAGTTACGGAACCTTGCCGCGCTCACTAAGGAGACTTCAAATAATACACACGTAACGTTTCGAATTCGTAACATTTTTTTTCCGGCTGAGAAAAAAAAAATGCGGTGCATTACTTTCTGGGCAACCCTCGTAATTTTATCGAAGCAAATGGAAAGAGCACGAAAGTGCGTGTAGACATGGAGAATCCCCTGCGTGATTTTTATTATCCATTGTGGATCAACCATTGTCTGTGTGTTATTGCCAGTCTCTAATATGTTTCCACAGGGCATTGTCCGAAAGAGATTGTTTACGAGGAAATACATAATTTCCAATAAGCGTTTAGTTCATATTCTGTAAGTATGCCGATAACGACGAGGTTAAGCGTTCGAAAACGAGAGTCCGCCGCGCGTGGTCTCGCGGTAGCGTTCTCGCTTCCCGAGCACGGGGTCCCGGGTTCGATTCCCGGCGGGGTCAGGGATTTTCACCTGCCTCGAGATGACTGGGTGTTTGTGTTGTCCTCATCATTTCATCATCATCCAGGAAAGTGGCGAAATTGGACTGAGCAAAGGTTGGGAAATTGTACGGGCGCTGATAACCACGCAGTTGAGCGCCCCACAAACCAAACATCATCATCACATCATAATCGAAAACGAGCGTGATCATAATCATAATCATAATCATCATCACCATCTTCATCACCAGCATCATCTTCATCTTACACACCTGCATAACTTACATTATCCTTTTTATGTTATTCATGTTTGCACCTTTATTTTATAGCAAATGTGAACAATATACATTGACGAAACACAACAATGTCATAATTTTTTTCTATTCGTGATTATGTAAGAAATGTTATAAAGTACTTGCTACACGTGTACGAACGAACATACACTACTGGCCATTAAAATTGCTACACCGCGAAGATGACGTGCTACAGACGCAAAATTTAACTGACAGGAAGAAGATGCTTTGATATACAAATGATTAGCTTTTCAGAGCATTCACACAAGGTTGGCGCCGGTGGCGACACCTCGTACAACGTGCTGACATGAGGAAAGTTTCCAACCGATTTCTCATACACAAACAGCAGTTGACCGGCGTTGCCTGGTGAAACGTTGTGATGTCTCGTGTAAGGAAGAGAAATGCTTACCATCACGTTTCCGACTTTGATAAAGGTCCGATCGTAGCCTATCGCGATTGCGTTTTATCGTATCGCGAGATTGCTGCTCGCGTTGGTCGAGATCCAATGACTGTTAGCAGAATATGGAATTGGTGGGTTCAGGAGGGTAATACGGAACGCCGTGCTGGATCCCAACGGCCTCGTATCACTAGCAGTCGAGATGACAGGCATCTTATCCCCATGGCTGTAACGGATCGTACAGCCACGTCTCGATCCCTGAGTCAACAGATGGGGACGTCTGCAAGCAAAACCATCTGCACGAACAGTTCGACGACGTTTGCAGCAGCGTGGACTATGAGCTCGGAGATCATGGCTGAGGTTACCCTTGACGCTTCATCACAGACAGGAGCGACTGCGATGGTGCACTCAACGACGAACCTGGGTGCACGAATGGCAAAACGACATTTTTTCGGATGAATCCAGATTCTGTTTACAGCATCATGTTGGTCGCATTCGTGTTTGGCGACATCGAGGTGAACGCACATTGGTAGCGTGTATTCGTCATCGCCATACTGGCGTATCACCCGGCGTGATGGTATGGGGTGCCATTGGTTACACGTCTCGGTCACCTCGTGTTCGCATTGACGGCACTTTGAACAGTGGACGTTAAATTGAGATGTGTTACGACCCGTGGCTCTACCCTTCATTCGATCTCTGCGAAACCCTACATTTCAGCATGATAATGCACGACCGCATGTTCCAGGCCTTGTACGGGCCTTTGTGGATACAGAAAATGTTCGACTGCTGCCCTGGCCAGCACATTCTCCAGATCTCTCACCAATTGTAACCGTCTGGTCAATGGTGGCCGAGCAACTGGCTCGTCACAACACGCCAGTCACTACTCTTGATGAACAGTGGTATCGTGTTTAAGCTGCATGGGCAGCTGTACCTGTACACGCCATCCAAGCTCTGTTTGACTCAATGCCCACACGTATGAAGGCCGTTATTACGGCCAGAGGTGGCTGTTCTGGGTACTAATTTCTCAGAAGCTATGCACCCAAATTGCGTGAAAATGTAATCACATGTTAGTTCTAGTACAATATATTTGTCCAATAAATACCCGTTTATCATCTGCATTTCTTCTTGGTGTAGCAATTTTAATGGCCAGTAGTATAAATATGAAAGACCGCTGTCTGCATTCGAGTTCTCCTGAATGATGAGAAAGGATCCGTAATCCTCCATGTTCAGTACAAAAATGGAACAAATTAGCGACCAGAGGTGAGTTTTTATTGTGGCCCATTGTGTTGTTGGCACGTCACGACACGTTGTGGCAAGGGCAGGGCGCGGGGGCTCGGGTTGTCATTGTGTGGCCAGACGAGAGGCCGCGAAGCCTAATGAAAGCGGCTGGCGGGCAGGAAAGCCGGAGGCGCGGCCGTGGGGCAGCGGAAGCGGCCAGGGATGCGCCGTGGGCGGCACTGCAGGGAGGACAGCTGCCGCACTCCTGGCTGCCACGCCACCGCGCGCTTGGTCTGCGAGCTGGGCGAACAGTAAAACGATAAACCAGTAGTTGAAACAAACATTTACTTTTTTATTCGACTCAGTCCGAAAACACAGTCAGCTTAAGATTCAATATACAATGGTGGCTATTGCACCGCTGGGATGGATCATAATATTAATACGCGAACAGGAAAATTGAAGTACTGATTTTTAATATTAATTGTACAATGAAACCAATGATCCTTATATAACTCGAAAGTTACTTTGCCCTAGATACGCACATAGAAAAATAATGTATGTATGTAGCAATTAAGAGTAGTAAAAGGAAGTAGAAGCTTTCGCATTCATAACACTGGTGTTACTTTCTCTATCACGCATTAAAATCTCCAATATCTGAACATCGAAAACTGAAGGGCTATTAACCTCTACCCTGCGCACCGATCAAGTGCTATGGTAGAAATGACATACGAATGTAACAACATTTCATGAAAACGCAAATGAGAGGCTTTCATGTTTGCGTGGTTCATTTGCAGTAAAACATGCTTACCGTGCACCTACTATGCGACAGCTGCTAGGTCGATGATGTCAGCAGTGAAAATCAACATATCGTAGTAACGAAGTCTGTAAATAATGTTGTATATTGGCATCATTATTTCGCTTGCTTTTCTCTAAGAGAAACTGTGTGCTCATTTGCTGCCTTTGCCAGAAAATGTTAACTAAGTCCCTAATTTTTAATTTCTTGATTTTTAATAACTACCACTTCCGACTTCCCCTATTATGCGAACACAATATTTGTTTTAGGGTACACATAGAAGGAGAATGCCAACAAGTCAGAGTGAAAGACGCAGAGATAGACAGACACAATTTTTGCGTAGAGAAAGTAATCGCAATGTGGACATTAATGGCCGGCCGGGTTGGCCGAGCGGTTCTAGGCGCTACAGTCTGGAACCGTCGCAGGTTCGAATCCTACCTCGGGCATGGATGTATGTGATGTCCTTAGGTTAGTTAGGTTTAAGTAGTTCTAAGTTCTAGGGGACTGATGACCTCAGAAATTAAGTCCCATAGTGCTCAGAGCCATTTGAACCATTTTTTTGGACATTAATAATGATAATCCATCTGTTTTATTTAACGATCAGAACATTAATACGTGAGCATCGAAAATTTAAGTACGGAATTTTAGAATTAATTATTCAAGGAGGCAAATGAAACTTATATGATTCGAAAGGAACTTTGCCATAGATGTGCACAAAAAGTAGCATGTTTATACGTAGCCTTTAGGAGAGGTAAAAATAAGTAGACGCACACAGTAGATGGTTCAAATGGCTCTGAGCACTATGGGACTCAACTGCTGTGGTCATCAGTCCCCTAGAACTTAGAACTACTTAAACCTAACTAACCTATGGACATCACACACATCCATGCCCGAGGCAGGATTCGAACCTGCGACCGTAGCAGTCGCGCGGTTCCGGACTGCGCGCCTAGAACCGCACGGCCACCGCGGCCGGCGCACATTAGAAAAGTTTTCCTTTGTCTCTGACATTTGCTGCCAACTTCTACCACGCGCAACGATCGGTTGCTATGGTAGAAACGACACACGAAAGTAACAATATTTCGTGAAGTTGTATTCTAGGGACGCTCATGCTTAAATGCTGCAGATACTTCATTTGCAGTAACGCACACGCACCGAACAGCTACAATGCTGCCGGCCGAAGTGGCCGTGCGGTTAAAGGCGCTGCAGTCTGGAACCGCAAGACCGCTACGGTCGCAGGTTCGAATCCTGCTTCGGGCATGGATGTTTGTGTTGTCCTTAGGTTTAACTAGTTCTAAGTTCTAGGGGACTAATGACCTCAGCAGTTGAGTCCCATAGTGCTCAGAGCCATTTTTGAGCTACAATGCTGCGACTGCTACATCATTGATGTTGTCAACATTGGAAAACAAAACGTAGTATCGAAGCCGTCCGGGGCAACAAACGTTGTTTATTAGCGTCGTCTTTTCACTTACTTTGGTCTAAGAGTAAACGGAACTAATTCTGTGTTCGCTTACCACCCTTACAAAATTTAGAGTGTTCCTAATTTTCAGTGTCTTCATTTTGAGTAGCTACAATGTCCCTTATTATAAGGAAACTGTATTTGTTTTAAGCTATGCCTCAAAGAAGAACATTAACGGGCGCACTGAAAGAGAAGATCTAGAGAGACACAAATTTCGTGAAGAGAAAGTAATAGGAATAATGCAGATGTTGATAACGACAATTCTATTATCGTTTTGAAAGATACATTTAAATGTCCACTGAACATAATTCCAAATAATTTTGAGAACTGTAATTGCGGTTTGATGAATTTACAGTGCAGATTTTGTAATGCAAATCATTTCGCGTTGAGGTGGCTTTACGGGATACAACGGCATTCACACTGTATTGTCATAAGGAAAAAACTGATACGTCGCCATTAACACAAAATTTATTTTCAACGCAGTGAATCCGAAACGAAACAAAATGAGAAAAATACAGTTGGCCGGGGATGCACCTATGCCAGGGGCTGAAAGGAACACACAATCCATATATGTAAACGAACATCACTTTCTACAAAAAGCTACGTTTTTTTAAATGGCCCTTCGATGTTTCTTCTACCGAAACGAAAACTACAGGTACAATTAGTGACGGCAGACTGGTTTTCACTGTTCTAAACCTCATACCTTCTGAAGTGCGTAGAGTTCAAAGAATGGTTACGACGCGGACCCACAGTTTCTGCCGCAACGCGCAAAGCAAGGGTTGCCTGCAGCAGGCTTCAGGACAGTGCAGGCAACTCACGTTACGGCACTGCGGCAGAGACTGTGGCACAGTTTCCATTATTTAAAGTGTGAGTCTCCTCAGAAGGTATAAGGTTTACAGTAGTGAAACCAAGTCTGCCATCAATAATCATACCTCTAGTTTTCATTTCGGTAGAAAAAACATACAAGTGCTATTTCAAAAAACGTAGTTTTTGTTGAAAGTGACGATTGTTTACTTGTAGGATTGCGCATTCCTGCTCATTGTGTGAGCCCTTGACATTGGTGCATCCCTGACCAATTGCATTTTACACTTTTTATTTCATTTCAGAGACATATGAGGCAGTAAAGCTACGTTTGACACACTGTATGTTCCTGAGTGTGAAAAAGAAGCAGTTACTCCTTCTTCACGTTACTTTATACTACTTAAAAATTAGTTACGGACACATTTCGAGGCCTCTTCTATCCTATGTTGTCCTCATAGTCTTTAACCTTTGTTTATTTGTTTTTCAATGAAGGCCGTTTAACTTCTGTGCATCGAACCGACTTTCTGCACTGTTGTTATTTATCCTCTTTAAATGCTAATTATATTGAAGTTCCCAATATTTACAGCATAAACCCAACATCAATTTCCTTTGTCCTGTTGACTCTTTTCTGTCACACGGCCTGATGACACAGGCTTCTAACTCTGAAATCCTTCTTCTGATGATATCGTTACTATGCAAAATTTCTTGCTATGTTCCGCCAACAGATTACTGAAATTTCAGTACAAAGATACTGCGCGTTATACATCGTCATCTGTCACATTTTTATTGACCTGCTCATATAACGCGTTTCAGGACTTAACTTTGCATTGCCTCTAAACAATACTTGTAGTCGAAATAACTGGGGCAAGTCAACTTTAACAAACGAAGTCTTTATTGATCAGATAGACTAATATATGCCGCTCGCCTACGATCATACTGTAGACTTCTGTTAGAGGAGTTAAGCATTTTGAGTACTGTTTCACAGTACATTTATTGCCTCATGAAGTGTGTTGTAAATAATTCATTGCACTTCAAAAAGAACAATGATTTACATTACTGTATACCAGAAGAAAAATCCACATTAATGTTGTCTTTATCACAAAAAGGGGTGCACAAAGTTGCAACCAAAACTATGGATCTCTTATCCAACGATATAAAATATCTGACAGTTAGCAAAATAAAATTTGAAAACAAACTGCAAAAGTTTCGCCTTGACAGCACCTCCTACTCCGTAGAAAAATTCTAATTTGTGGCGAGTGAAAGGTGATGGATAGAAATTATTAAGTCAGAATAGTATTTAAAAAACGTAGATGATCAGCTTGTAACCATATTTACATATGAATGTATAATGTGAATGCAAAACGACTCGTTCCACATCATTATCGTACAGATGATCAACGGAGCATGATACTAACAGCACTAGATCGTTCAGACAAATGCTATACTAACAAATGTAAGGGATACATGAAAAGAGATTACACGTTGCATCAATATATTGTCTTAAATGGTGACTCATTATGTTGTGTAATTTATTAATTTTATGCAGTTATCTTATACAGTCACGGTAATCCAAATTCAAAATGTCCTCATAAGGTGCATAAGAAAAAGCAGGAGGTCCATCACGAGTGTAAGAGGCTATGACTCCTCCATTTAAACTTGTTATGGAAAACTATGCCCTTACGCTGTTGCCCAACATGTCGGAAACACGTTCCTCATTTCTAAGTCTCGAGCGGAGTACCATTCAAATGAAGTGTACTGAAGTGCTGTAGGATTGTAGGATGGTCAGGGACATTTTTAATATATAAAATGAACGACTGGTAGGATTGTTCCTTTTGAAGATGTGGTGCGTACGGCGTCCGAATGTTGCTGCTAGGTGTCGCGAATGGGAAGAATGTAGACGCAATATCTAAGCAATCTATTATCTGTTACAGACGTGTGAGCAGGTAACATTGCAGCACGTCATGAGGTTTATTTTTTTCCGTAGATTTTCGACCTGCAGGCCATAATCTCACGTTCAAAGCTAACGAGCTATGAACGTGGGATTATAATCGGTGCGGGATGTGTGGATCACAGCGAATCTGAGACTAAACAAGAACTTCGTTTCACGAGTCAACACTGCCTGTGGCGGATGTTCGGTACGGCAGTGGCAATATTTCCACACGCATAAACCGCCGCACAGGAAGACCACAAGTGATGAACGGACGTCACGTCGCCTCCGCAGAACTATAGGGATCGATCGACAGTCAACTGTGGCTTTGATCGCTGGCGATTTCAGCGTGAGGCTTCAGTAAGTCATTTCTACAGGACTGCACGGAGACAAATACACGACAGAGACACCAGTAGCCGTCGACCGATATCGCATCCAGTGTCTTACAACGATCTTCGGCCACTCGGAGTATTTCCGTTGCCTTTGTAAGCAGCTGCGACCACGTGTCGAACTGTGGAGAGGTGCGCGCTGAAGACAAATGCCGGGCGTTGAGTGGATGCTCGGTCCGAAGACGGTCCTGATGAGTGCCTTCCGGCGGCGCATCGAATGACGTCGGCAGTAATTGCGGATGCGCCCTGGCAGCAGCGGAAGCGGCCGAAAAGACGGCCTCGCCGGGCTCATTAAGATCGCACCAGGGCAGCGTGAAGGGGAAGCAGAGCGTCGGCTGGGACGCTGGACGAGATCCGCGTGTGCGGCGTGCGTGCAGAGACCGCAACAGCCCAGTCCTCTTGTCTTGCTTTTGTGGACTACGAGGTGCATTCAAGTTCTAAGGCCTCCTATTTTTTTTCTCCGGACTGGAAAGAGATAGAAACATGCGCATTGTTTTAAAATGAGGCCGCGTTCATTGTCAATACGTCCCAGAGATGGCAGCACCGTACGGCAGATGGAATTTTACCGCCAGCGGCGAGAATGAGAACTGTTTTAAATACTTAAAATGGCGACGTTTTCCTTACTTGAACAGCGTGCAATCATTCGTTTTCTGAATTTGCGTGGTGTGAAACCAATTGAAAGTCATCGACGGTTGAAGGAGACATGTGGTGATGGAGTTATGGATGTGTCGAAAGTGCGTTCGTCGGTGCGACAGTTTAATGAAGGCAGAACATCGTGTGACAACAAACCGAAACAACCTCGGGCTCGCACAAGCCGGTCTGACGACATGATCGAGAAAGTGGAGAGAATTGTTTTGGGGGATCGCCGAATGACTGTTGAACAGATCGCCTCCAGAGTTGGCATTTCTGTGGGTTCTGTGCACACAATCCTGCATGACGACCTGAAAATGCGAAAAGTGTCATCCAGGTGGGTGCCACGAATGCTGACGGACGACCACATGGCTGCCCGTGTGGCATGTTGCCGAACAATGTTGACGCGCAACGACAGCGTGAATGGGACTTTCTTTTCGTCGGTTGTCACAATGGATGAGACGTGGATGCCATTTTTCAATCCAGAGACAAAGCGCCAGTCAGCTCAATGGAAGCACACAGATTCACCGCCACCAAAAAAATTTCGGATAACCGCCAGTGCCGAAAAAATGATGGTGTCCATGGTCTGGGACAGCGAGGGCGTAATCCTTACCCATTGCGTTCCAAAGGGCACTACGGTAACAGGTGCATCCTACGAAAATGTTTTGAAGAACAAATTCCTTCCTGCACTGCAACAAAAACGTCCGGGAAGGGCTGCGCGTGTGCTGTTTCACCAAGACAACACATCCGCACATCGAGCTGACGTTACGCAACAGTTTCTTCGTGATAACAACTTTGAAGTGATTCCTCATGCTCCCTACTCACCTGACCTGGCTCCTAGTGACTTTTGGCTTTTTCCAACAATGAAAGACACCCCACTGGTCGCACATTCACCAGCCGTGCTGCTATTGCCTCAGCGATTTTCCAGTGATCAAAACAGACTCCTAAAGAAGTCCTTCGCCGCTGCCATGGAATCATGGCGTCAGCATTGTGAAAAATGTGTACTTCTGCAGGGCGATTACGTCGAGAAGTAACACCAGTTTCATCGATTTCGGGTGAGTAGTTAATTAGAAAAAAAATCGGAGGCCTTAGAACTTGAATGCACCTCGTACTAACGACTCCATTATCAACTGCGTGTAACTGTATAGCGGCTGGACAAAGTAATATGGACACGTCACTATGGATCACTCCCTCTCTGAGATTGTTTTCTGGTTTGCACATCTAAATGGGTTCTTCGCAAACCACTCTACAGGGCATACGGGACGGTTCTTCATATAACTATTATCGATGTTCTGTCCTATCCCATTCGCGCATATACTATATCAGTAGCAGTAGTATGACGCAGTCAGTCATACCCTTAAGCATCGCTGGTTCTCTGGAACAATGGGAGCTAAGCGCGCCTTTTTCGGACGGGAGGCGTTGTCATGATGTTTCGTTCAGTGCCCAAGTTCTACCGGTCAGGTGCCTTTAAGCGAGACAGCGTCAGTCGTTCGAAAAAAAATGGTTCAAATGGCTCTGAGCACTATGGGACTTAACTTCTGAGGTCATCAGTCGCCTAGAACTTAGAACTAATTAAACCTAACTAACCTAAGGATATCACACACATCCATGCCCGAGGCAGTATTCGAACCTGCGACCTTAGCGGTCGCCCGCTTCCAGACTGTAGCGCCTAGAAACGCACGGCCACTCCGACCGGCTTCAGTCGTTCGGGTTTCGCACTGAGCGGCCATTCTGGGAGTGTATGAACAGCTTGCAGATGTTGATAAAATGTGGGTGTGGAATTTTTCTGTCGAATAGGAGAGTAACAGTGAGTGATTAATCCGTTTTATTCGCGAAGTGGTCAAATCATACCGTCATTCTTACTAGCATCCGTTATCGGCTATATTATTATTTTAACAATTACTAAGCCTACCGTGAACTGTTAGGGCACGATAGTTGAATCTGATAAAGCAATTCGGGAATGGCAAAGTTTAGTGTGAAAAATAAATTGTTCAAATGGCTCTGAGCACTATGGGACTTAACATCTGAGGTCATCAGTTCCCTATAACTTAGAACTACTTAAACCTAACTAACCTAAGGACATCACACACATCCATGCCCGAGGCAGGATTCGAACCTGCGGTCGTAGCGGTCGCGCCGTTCAAGACTGAAGCGCCTAGAACCGCTCGGCCACACCGGTCGGCAGTGTGAAAGTGGAAGTGAATTTACTTGCTAATATGAGCATGGTTGGGTCTAGACATCGTTATTAAGTGCGTTACTTACTGTCTGAAGAACCGAAACAACTGATATGAACCGGTTTCCATGCAAAGTAAACGATCAGGTTTCATACGAAGTGTGTCCTCTATGTTAACCAACCTTGACACATATCCCATGCACAAAGAAAACTGTTTCAACTAAGAATCAGAAAAATATATCGGGATGGAGGTTATAAGAACGATTGAAACATATCTGTCTATATGCCTCTCTATATACCCTAATCTATCTTCATTGTTTTACCATTTACATTGTTTTCATTATCAGTATGAGATATGTAGATGTGTACCTCCTCGTATTTTTCTGAGGTAGGGAGACCTGGAGCTGGGTCCACTGAGTCTCTTGCGGCCAAATGAGCAGTTGCTGGAACAATGCAAGAGCGGCGCCACCAGGATTCACCTGGTGACAGTAACGGTGGTAGAAATTGACGACGTGCTGATCACACGTTCCACCATCATAGATCCTTCTTCGTATTGCCTTGCAGGCAGCAGTCGACCAGTCGAAACAGGCCTAATCCGTGAGTGGTATTTATATTCCTTTTACGTGAGGTGTACAATGAAAGTAGCAGTATTGTCGCACTTTCTTCCTCGAATACAGCTTCTTCAAATTTATCCAGCGGAAAAGAAGCCTTTCTTACAGAGACCTCTCCTCTCCCTGCACTTAAGTTCATCGTGAATCTCTGTTACGCCTTCGTGTGGACTGTTACATTCCGAGCAGCGCTTCCCTGAGTTCGTTCGATCTTTTTTTTACCATGTCTACTTTATAAGAATTTTAAACACTATAACAATACTATAATGTTGGACGCTCTAGTCTCTTATATGCGATTTTCTTACATGTGAATTGCACTTATCTAAAATCCTTCCAACGAATCTAACTCTTCCATTCGCCATCTCTAATACCGACTTCACCTGATCGTTCAATTTCTCGTCGCTTCGTAGTATCCACATTTTCCTCTCTAATCTTGTAACTGGATACTATCGAGTTGTTTGTGTTTGTTATAGGAATTATACTGTATCAGTCACATTTAGAGAAAGGTGCCGTTCATTGTATGGAGTGTAAATTTTGTCCAAGTGTTTCCGCATCTCCTAACGATCGTCCAGCGCCGATACCATTCTGTGGACAAGAGCATCGTCAGCGAATTATCCAATAGCGCTGGTGATCGTATCTGGAAAGACGTGTTCTGTTTTCAAACTGTGCTACAGAAAAACCTGGATGTATTCTGGGCCACAAGTGTAAATGTTAGCGTAGGGAAATGTGTTGATCTGTGTTCCTGTCATACCCTAAATATTAACCGACAAGGCGAACTGGAATCTCAGCCGGAGCAGTATCACCACCGTACTTACGAATGAGAAAGACAGAGAGAGAGAGAGAGAGAGAGAGAGAGAGAGAGAGAGAGAGAGAGAAAGAAAGAGAGAGAGAGAGATAGCAAAAGCGTACGCTGCGCTTGTTGTCATCTTCAGTGCGAAGACTGGTTTGATGCAGTTTTCCACACTATCGTGTGTAAGAATCTTAATGTCTGCACGACTACAGCAACCTGAATCTACGGAAACCCACTTACTGCATTCAAGTCGTCGTCTCCCTCTACAATTTTTACCTCCCACACCCACCCCCATAACCAAACTGCTGTGTCCTATCAACACTTCCCTTCTTGTAGTCAGCTTGTGCCATTAATTTATTTCTTTTCGTTCCTGTTCAGTGTATCTCTTCATTAGTTATCTGATCTACACATACAGTCTTGAGCGTTTGTCTGTAGCACCACATTTCAAAAGACTCCATTCTCTTCTTATCTGTATAGTTTATCGCCCATATTTCACTTCAGTACAAGGGAACACACCAGAAAATATTTTTTAACATTTAAATTTGTATCAAGTTAAAGTGCCTCTATTTCTCGGAAAAGCTTTTCTTGCAATTACAAGTCTCGAATGCGTACAAGAAGGAAGGAAGATTAGGGGTGAACGTGCAGTCAAGACAGGGCACAAGCTCGTATGACGGAAGGATGGGGAATACACTGGCTATTTCTTTTTCAAAGAAACCATAAAAACAGTGGCCTTAATTTATTTAGGGACACATAAATCTAGGAGGCTGAATATGTATTTAAATCCCGCTCCCTCTGAATACGAATCTGTCTACTTAGTTTTAATATTCTGTAAGCGTGCTGTGCCGCCTTCTTCGTCGAAACTATCCTTTACTATTCGTCACTGCGACGCTGACAGCAAGGAGACACGCCTTTCTACGAAAACATTTTCGACGACCGCTTGTCTGTTTGCTCTGCGAGACAATAATGCTTAGAACTTCCAGGGCTGCATCTAGTCATGTGACCTGCCAGTGTGCTTTCTGGAGAGATACCTTCAAAGATGGTAAATTTTTTGTGTTCCTTAATTGGCACACTTGTGACAACAGCCGCAAATCTACTAGAGGTGTCTACAGCTACTGTATCTAGGATCAAAACGGCATGCAGGGATTGCGCGAAAACTTCGTCTGCTGGGTACAACATTGGGAGAAAAAGTAAGCTTCTCGATAGATACAAGAGGGCATTGTAGAGAACTTTTATTTCTAATGAGAAGGTCTCTGCTAAGAAGGTGACTGCTGAACATAGTATTCCTTTAGACAGTGCAGTATCAATGAAAACAAGACAGAGGGAACCGCATGAACAAGACTTCCTGATACAATAGATATTCGCAGATCTCCTCTAAATCCATTGATAGAAAAGAATAAAATTAGTAGTGCGAAGAGCACATACCCTGGACCATCCAGCAATGATGACATGTAATGTGGTGCATCTGGTCTATTTTTACTCTCTTCAGTAGCACAGGAAATGTTAATACAGGAACAAAGCCATGTGAATCACACAGTATAGATTCTCTTCTTGCAAATGTGAATAAATTTGTAAGTCCTGTACTGGTTTGGATAGTTACATCATAGTTAGTTTTGGTTCCTATCTTCGCAATGAGAAAAATGTTCCGAGTAACTTCTCTGCTACAATAAAACAAAATCAAAATAAGAGGTGACTACGATATTAGCTCGCAACGTTTCATAACTAACAGCACATCTAAAAAGATTAACTTTTTATGAGATAAGTGTCTCGCTCATTTCCATTTGTGGTGCTGTGAACAAGTTAGTGATGTTCTGAAATGCTATTCAGAATTCCTTATGTTGCACTCTATTCTGTTTTTGGAGACGCTTTTGAAACCGCTTTCCATGCACAAAATGCATAGGTAGCATCTTTGTTTGGAAGACCATCTAACACCCGAAAAATGGCCAGGTATTTCAGAAATATTCACTCCAGCTTGAACAATGTCGACGTTTGGAAACACTGAGTCATAGTGGGGATTATTAAGAAAAAGTGAATCTGTTGTGACTCTCGGGTGACAGCGGCTTGTGAGGAGAATTATATGAAAATGTAAATCCTACATTTAAGTGCTTGAATGGGTGAAACAGGAAAGTGTAGAGCTGTGCCGAGCGGCTATCGATGAATTATTCATTGAGTCCCAGAGGGAAAGTAGGACACTAGGTAAATTTATCTTGGATGAGAAATTGTATCTTTTAATTCTTCTATCTAACCTACAATACTTGAGCTTTATTGTGATTTTTTTAAAAGGCGATGGGTAACAGTTGTAAATTATTTGTAGAAACTAATTCTGAACACGCAAGTTTTATGAATTTCTTTCATTGTAGCCAATTTCTATCTACGTTAATCATAACGTGATGAGTCAATTTACATTATAAATAGCCTTTGTTAAAGACATTATAATGTTGGAGCTACGTGTAAATTCTGATTGGATAATACTTCAGGCATTCGGGAGGACGACGGTTCAATCCCGTCTCCGGCCATCCTGATTTAGGTTTTCCGTGATTTCCCTAAATCGTTTCAGGCAAATGCCGGGATGGTTCCTTTGAAAGGGCACGGCCGATTTCCTTCCCAATCCTTCCCTAACCCGAGCTTGCGCTCCGTCTCTAATGACCTCGTTGTCGACGGGACGTTAAACACTCACCACCACCACTCACCACCACCACTAATACTTCAGCATTTACATTACATCCAGACACCTCACTTCGTGTCTCAAACTAAATCTTAGCAAATGTCGGAACTACAGTCACTGGAGAAATGCACTTTTTAATGAAGCTAATTGTTTGTACACATTTGGTTAGCTTTAGTTTTGTTAGTTGGTACAGAAATGTAACAGTGCGTGCCGTGCTGGGAACTGTATATAACATTTTGAAAAAAATTGGTTCAAATGGCTCTGAGCACTATGGGACTCAACTGCTGAGGTCATTAGTCCCCTAGAACTTAGAACTAGTTAAACCTAACTAACCTAAGGACATCACAAACATCCATGCCCGAGGCAGGATTCGAACCTGCGACCGTAGCGGTCTTGCGGTTCCAGACTGCAGCGCCTTTAACCGCACGGCCACTTCGGCCGGCTATAACATTTTGAAGAAACGGTGAGAAATATCTGTTGAGAATGTGTGGGAAGTAATTTTGAACACGAAGATATTTATATGTTGAAGAATAACATTCACTCAGAATGTTCATGACGCATCAACAACATAGAATCTTTAAAAGGAACACTGAAATCTTACCTACAATGTACGAGGGTCGTTCAATAAATAATGTAGCACTTTTTTTCTCGGCCAATTTTGGTTGGAAGAAGCGGAATTTGTAGTGGAACTTCGCGGAATATTCCCCCTTCAGCATCTATAGTTTAATGAAGTTGCGGTAGGTGGCAGTGCTATATACACAGCTTTGAAAATGGGTCTGTAAGCGGAGGTGCGGTCCAAACAGAAAGCTGTCATTCAGTTTCTTTTGGCGGAAAACCATAGCGTCGTAGATATTCATGGGCGCATGCAGAATGTCTACGGAGACCTGGCAGTGAACAAAAGCAGGTTGAGTCTTTGGCCGAGGCGTCTGTCATAGCCGGCCGATGTGGCCGAGCGGTTCTAGGCGCTACAGTCTGGAACCGCGCGACCGCTACGGTCGCAGGTTCGAATCCTGCCTCGGGCATGGATGTGTGTGATGTCCTTAGGTTAGTTAGGTTAAAGTAGTTCTAAGTTCTAGGGGACTGATGACCTCAGATGTTAAGTCCCATAGTGCTCAGAGCCATTTGAACCATTTTTCGTCTGTCATAATCGCAGGGTCGCGCAAACCTGTCCGAGCTCCCGCGTGGCGGCCCGCCACACACAACTGTGGAATTGAACAAACGACTTCAGCGTGTTCGACACCACAGAAATACAAATGGACTTCATCTTCTTGCACAAGTCTGCACACTCTAAATGAGCTCACAAAACTTCACTGGACTACTATTCCTCATCCACCCTACAGCCCGGAACTTGCACGTTCCGACTTCCATCTCTTTGGCCCAATGAAGGATGCAGTACGTGGACACAGGAAGGTTACTGATGCAGCAAGGCGGTAGCTACGACGTCGACCAGTAGAGTGGTACCGTACGGGCATACAGAGCCCCTCGGTTATGTGGCGCAAGGCCATCGCATTGAACGGAGATTTTGTTGAAAAATAGGGTTTTGTAGCCGGACGAGTGGGGTGTATTGGAATCCTGAATAAAACTAACGTGCTTTCAAAAAAATGTGTTGTATTACTTATTGAACACCCCGCGTGTAAGGAACCACAAAATTACACGATACACAGTTAAAGCTTGAGTGTATGAATACTCTGCAGTTGATTAACATTGATAACAACTGGGTTAATAAGAGAGAATTCACACAATTGCGTATTCAAAATGACTTTCTCCAAAGAACTTTATTGAAGCCCTGTGCTCTGTTGCAGTCGCTACTGACGTAGCTATGAGAATCTTCCTGTGACAGGTCAGCTGTTGATCGCGGCCGTAGTACGGTGTTGGCCCCTCGGACACCCCGAGCCGCTCCCCCTCGCCTCATCGGCAATGCTAATGCAATGCCGGCGCCAGGGCAGCGAGAGATCTCACTTTCAGATGATGGCAGCGCCCAGTCACGCTCCCCACACGGCGCGGATTGACGCCGACTGAATGAGAACTGGTGCAAGGGGCGCCCGCTGCCCTCGCTGCCTGCTGAATAAATGGCGTGAGGCGTGCAGCCGCGCCAGTCCTTTCTCTTGCGATCGTCACTCTGCACTCAGCTAGAATTTAGATCGCCCGCTTGCCGTTGCTTTTAGGTGCATGTTTCATAGCGGATTAAGATCACCTTGCTTTCGATCAGTCGGCAGGAAGTAGAACAGGGAACTTGACTCTTCTTAGTACAGACCTTGGAAGAGATGAAAAATTTAGAGCTATAAATAAATAGAACGCCACGTACAAAAATTGCTTCTTGATGAGTTTATTAGTGTCGTATCCACGACGACGTCAGTAGGCGAGTTCTCTGAACCTAGTTCAGGGGGAGAGTACGTAAAAATGTGTAAAGAAATCGATTTTTTTAATTTTTATTTTAAAAATTTCTTTGTTGTTTACTGAGTAAGAAAAATTTTATTTCGAAGAAACTGAAACGAAGAAAGCCCCAGAGTTACAGGAATTTAAAAGTGTCTGCACATATGACGACGCCCCCATGTCACGCAGATAGCTCTATTAAAAATGGAATCTTGTTCTCACTTGTTTGTTTTTTTATGACTTTTTAGTCTTTAATGTG
Source organism: Schistocerca cancellata (assembly GCF_023864275.1). Lineage (NCBI taxonomy): Eukaryota > Metazoa > Arthropoda > Insecta > Orthoptera > Acrididae > Schistocerca > Schistocerca cancellata. The sequence goes on along the minus strand of NC_064626.1, from coordinate 354,570,638 downwards.
TTAGTGAGACAAGATTATTAGAGAAGTAATTACGTGGTAGGACTCAAAACTCTAGTGAGGGTTTTTAACTACTTAATATGGGAACGGATACTAAAAACTGTCCTGGCAGGACAAAACACTTTGAAAATAGGTGTGCTGGATGCTCTCCTATGTTTCAGTGATGGTGCAGTGTTTTGGCTTAAAGTTACGGGATTGATGCGAGTGTCTAGTGGACCAAATATTGACAGCAGGAGATCCTTCGAAGCAGAGAATTAAGTTTTTGAAGCCACCAATGAAACAAGGATAAGTAGTAATCTGAGAAAGAAAAAGGCCATGAGACGTAAGACGAATGTCATGGAGCGTAGTACGAATAAGAATAGTGACTTGGTTAAGATGAAAACATACTGTACTACTAAGGGGTCGTCATCACCTCAGACTGAACATAGATGGACATGAAATCTGTTGTAGTCTTTATTCATGAAGGAGTAACTAGTAATACCCGTTAGATAGTTTAGAAAAACTACGAAGTACCGCTTCAATTAACGAGCGTAAACAACATGTGTTCATTCTACCGGTCAGTTGTGAGTAGGTAGTGTCAACGCTGCTGTGTCGCAAATCGCAGTGGATCATCATCTCTAAATCAAGTGTTCGAGAGATTCTCTAGAATGACTGGGTGTTATCAGTACAAGAATACCACAAACCGACGATGTGCAGAATGGGTGTCTAATGGTTCGCCAAACCGAAAGAAAGTGCGAATGTGACGCGCGGGTTGAACAACGTCCCAAAGGAGGACCTTTCTGATAGTTTCATCTGATTGTATGAACATCCTGTGCGTTGTACTCAATTAGAAGGAGACGATGTAGAGCACTTGAAGCATTAGAATCACCACCTTAACTTCATCTTTTTTTTTGTTAATCCATTCTAATCACCATGTTAACTTTTCTTTATTTTTTTATTAATCCAGTCTCGAAACTTTGGGGACTGACGGGATGGACTGGGGGAAGTTAGGGGGACAGGCGAGATTAAGAAAAGAAGCAACCGAAAGAAGCATTTGAAATGTATTGCTATAGAACTAAGTATGTGAAGTAAAATATGAAGAAGTTTTAGAAAAAATAAGCGAGGGAAGAAGGATCCTCAGCTTAAGAAGGGAACGCCAGCTAAGATACCTATGAATAGTTAGCTCCATAACAAATTTTTGAATTATTTATCTTACGATATTTGCTAGTGAATCGACTCTATTGAGATGCATCTCGTAAAACCATAGAAACCTCGAGGATAAATCTCCCCAACGAGTGTTACCATTTCCCCAAGCGTACACCACACGTAACCCAGCAGAAATGCCCCTGGGAAGTCCAGCGTTGACACAAACGCCGACTGAAATCCAGCGAGGCTGCCCAGATGTCTACCTACGGAGACATTCCCGTAAGTTTCCCGCGCTTTCGCTGCGTCCCCACACGTGGTCTCGCAATGTCAGCGTCGAGTCTGCGTGCCTAGAAATTGACGTGAGGCTTTCACACGCACGCAATAATGTCACCTCGTGGAAGGGAGGACTTTCTAGCCGGCTGTCAGCTGGGAGCCCTTCGTGCTGCGCCAAGCTGCCGGGTCAAAGGGTCAAGGGCCGTAGGGCGTCGACCGCCGCCGTCTTAGGACCAGGAGGGCACGCACGCTGCGTCGTGTCCCGCACCTCGCGGCATCCACTTTCCTAGCTGGGTTTAATCTCAGAGGCGCTGCGTGTTGTACCGAAGAGGTAAGCTTGGAGGGTTAGAGGCCAGAAGGAAAGGGAAGGAAGAATTGTGCCTATCGCTCCGTCGACAGCTAGGTCAACAGATCCGGAGCACTGACTCGGATTGGGGAAGACTAGCTGAGGAAATAGGTTGTTACTTTTTCTGAGGATTCGACCCGTGTATATACCTTAAAGTAGTGAGTTATGAGAAGCATATCTGAATGCACAGACGGGGATTTGAACACAAATCCATGGGAACAAGTGTCCCTTGTCTTAACCAAATATGCACCTCACTGTGTGTTACGAGTTTTTCTTTAAAAAATCTTTACATTTAAAATTTAATTCTAAAGAGTAGTCTAGTTTCAGTTAAGTATGTTTTAAGTCATACAAAATTTCGGCCCTCTGTCTTTATAGTTCGTAACCAACGTGTACCAGAACATCAAAAATGTGAACTTCCGGGAAATTATTGCTAAAGTTAAAACTTGTTTCTCTACCCACCCTGCATAACGTTAATGCATCCCATTCATCTTGTTTCTGGTGCTCTTCTCCGTTCCTTTTCATTTTCACATTACTTCTGATTCTTGTTTCTTTGGTAGCTTCTCTGCCCCGAAGAATCTCCTGCGGTCAACTGCAATTAAATTTCTTTGCGTATTCGGTACACCAGGCATTCGCATCAATTCCGTAATCTTAACCCTACACACTGGACCGTCACTGAAACATAGCCCACCAACCAGCACACCTATTTTCAAAGCACACTTTGTGATTAAAAGTATCCGGACACCTGGCTGAAAATGACTTACAAGTTCGTGGCGCCATCCATCGATAATGCTGGAATTCGGTATTGATGACAGCTTCCACTCTTGCAGGCATACGTTCAATCAGGCGCTGGGAGGTTTCTTAGGGAATGGCAGCCCATTCTTCACGGAGTGCTGCACTGAGGAGAGGTATCGATGACAGTCGGTGAGGACTGGCACGAAGTCGGCGTTCCAAAACATCACAAAGATGTTCTACAGGAGTCAGGTTAGGACTCTGTGCAGGCCAGTTCATTACAAGGATGTTATTGTCTTGTAACCACTCCGCCACCGGCCGTGCATTATGAACAGGTGCTCGATCGTGTTGAAAGATGCAATAGCCATCCCCGAATTGCTCTTCAACAGTGGCAGGCAAGAAGGTGCTTAAAGCATTAGTGTAGGCCTGTGCTGTGATAGTGCCACGTTAAACAAGAAGGGGTGCCAACCCCCTCCATGAAAAATACGACCACACCATAACACCACCGCCTTCGAATTTCACTGTTGGCACTACACACGCTGACAGATGACGTTCACCGGGCATTCGCCATACCCACACCCTGCCATCGGATCGCCACATTGTGTACCGTGATTCGTCACTCCACACAACGTTTTTCCATTGTTCAGTCGTCCAATGTTTACGCTCCTTACACCAAGCGAGGCGTCGTTTGGCATTTATCGGCGTGATGTGTGGCTTATGAGCAGCCGCTCGACCATGAAATCCAAGTTTTCTCACCTCCCGCCTAACTGTCGTAGTACTTGCAGTGGATCCTGAAGCAGTTTGGAATTCCACCTCCTGTGTGATGGTCTGGATACATGTCAGCCAATTCACATTACGACCCTCTTCAACTGTCGGCGGTCTTCGTCAATCAACAGACGCTTTTGTGCTGTATGTGTCCCTTCACGTTTCCACTTCACTATCAAATTGGAAACAGTGGACCTAGGGATGTTTAGGAGCGTGCAAATCTCGCGTACAGACGTATGACACAAGTGACACCCAATCAACTGATCACGTTCGATGTCCGTGAGTTCCGCGGAGCGCCCCATTCTGCTCTCTCACGATGTCTAATGACTACTGAGGTCGCTGATATGGAGTACCTGGCAGTAGGTGGCAGCACAATGCACCTAAGCACCTAATATGAAAAACGTATGTTTTTGGGTGTGTCCGGATATTTCTGATCACAAATGTATTTAGTCCTGCCAGGATCAATGTTCAGTGCTAAGTATTTTGCTATTTCCATTTGACTGATCTTCTAAGCCTTCCTCATCAACGGTCTTTGTTATCTGCAAACCTCAGCACTGAAATTTTTGCTCCTTGATCTTTTATTACTCTCTTCGGAATATGTTTCATTTGCTTCATTGCTACGTCGACATAGTAATTACATAGCATTCTGATCAACTACAATCGTGCACCAAACCCATATTACTACGAACATACCAACTTTTAATTTTATAATAAAGTCACTATTTTTGTTTAAACTTTTTTGGTATCGCGGAACAGAATTTTTATTATACTCTCTGTAGATTTTGGCCCCTGTGATTTTTGGGAGTGTAGACCTGAAGTTTCAAGATTTCACTTACGCCGAATCGTTTATAAATAACATATTGAGATGTAGAATGAGGCTGTTGTCATGAGTACGCGATCAGAGCACTGTTAGTCGAGTGCACAACAGATTCTCAACCTAAGTTCAGAATATTCTTGGCAATGCTATCAACGGCGTGTCAGGAGGGGATATTGTGAATCAAGAACATTCGAAAAGTCGATGTTCCACGTCGCCATTTGTGACTGATACATCTGTCAGTACACCTCATTTGTTATTCATGTTATCGACTCCGTGAATGTTCCTTAGAACGCGAATTTCAAATGAAGGTGCTAACAGTCTAAGAACCAAAAATGTGAAAAATACGATGACATTTGCAAATTTTCACGATGGGTTTTGCTAAAAATGGCCGTCACATGCGATGGTTCCATATGTGCGCTTAGAAAGAACAACACATGAAGAAGCAACACTCGGCTCATCAACGTCGGTCTACGAGCGGGAAAGCAAGCTCGGGACCGTGAAAGATGTCACTTATTCTAGTTATATGCATTCTTTATTAGTTCCAGATGTCACCAATTTGATGATGTACCGCTAGCATACAATCAACTGGAGCTGTTACTATGAATTCTTACCACGAATTATTGTTACACAGACTGAAATCTAAGAAATTGTTTTGTTCGGTTCTAGTGATAAAAGGCTTGGGCCAACAGAACACGCATCTAATCACCGTTTAATTCACAATACGCTCTGCGTAAAATTTTCAATAAATCGCTCCACCGAACGTTCTTGCTTTCTTTATCATCGTTTATTGTATGTATTTGATAAGTCAATGAAGCAGAAAAATGAATAAGAATAGCCATACCACTATAGACGCATATCACAGTAAATAGCAAATAAATATTAATACAACTGATGATGTGGAATTTTTTCTAATCTATTTTCTGCTCATTCTTCCATAGTACTAGACTTAGTTTCTCGAGCAGGTATTGACAGGACACCGTACGTGCCATTTCTTTGAATGAGACATTGTGAGAAAGCATGCGGTAAGAAATCGTTTCCTTTGAAGTCACACTTTGTACGTTTGTGTAAGGTTATTCGAAGCTTTCGTTTGGATCTAGGAACAGCGTCCGTGGTAATGTTGACGCAACTACTTCCTAAAGAAACGGCAGAGACAGTCGCCTTTGACAAGACAAGTATACGCAGCTATGTACACAAACATACACATGCGCACACACACACACACACACACACACACACACACACACACACAACATAAACAAGGTGTCCCTAATATTTCTCTGGCGGTTCAGCATATTGGTGCAAGGTACTTGGCGAATGATAGTGGGCCAACAGACAAGGAATAAGTATGTTAGTGTTTAACACGATACAGCTCGTTTTCATCTTCCGGAATTCTGAAGAAATTAGTACTTTTATTATTTGAAATGATGAACTTCTTTAATGGCGTTCGCATTGGTAGAAACGAGGCGTACGGAGCTGCAACGTTTGTTGACTACTGACGATAAACATCTGAGGACTGGTTAAATCTGAGGTCCGTGGGTTAGCGTACAACCACGTGTAGTATCAATCAGGTTGACAGATATGAGTCTCACATGATGTCTAGTTCTGTGCAACTTTTCTGGAAAATTTAATTGGAAACATTATCAAACATAGTGTCACTGTATCCCTCTTCTCAAGAGCCATTGAATGTCTTTGTATTTAAAAAAATAATAGTTACGTAAACGCCTCGTAGATAACAAAGCTGAGAGTTCTGACGGTGCAATAAACTACTTATATAAGTGTCGACATTTGCGGTTGTAGCCTATTTCAGTTAAATTACTTTCTCAGTTACCTATGTACAGCCTGAGCATGCGTTTTTCTTTTTTCTTTTTTTTTTTTTTAAATACGCTGAGACCATCAATAAACATCCATGTGCTGAAACCAGATCCATCTCTTCGTAAAGCGTGCATGTACGGTATAATACTCAGCTGTTTCTCATAAGCACACTATAAAAGACTGGAGGCGCTGTTGGTTTTAATACACCGAGAATTAACGGTTGTGATCTTTAGGAGGGATTTTAAGTTGCACTGCATCATTTTCTCTAACGTTTGGTTGTCCGACATCGTGATCCACTTCAAAAAAAACATAAGACGGCCGCGCAGGATTAGCCGAGCTCTCTGAGGCGCTACAGTCATGGACTGTGCGGCAGGTTCCGGCGGATGTTCGAGTCCTCCCTCGGGCATGGGTGCGTGTGTTTGTCCTTAGGATAATTTAGGTTAAGTAGTGTGTAAAATTAGGGACTGATGACCTTAGCAGTTAAGTCCCATAAGATTTCTCTCTCTCTCTCTCTCTCTCTCTCTCACACACACACACACACACACACACACACAATAAGACAGAACGTCTTAACACCGCTAATGCGAATAAATAAACAAGACGTAACTATAGTTGTGGAGGTTATTCATTGTCTCCCTGAACTATTTCAAGCATAAACCTCCATAAGCGTTATTTAAACGTAAAAAATTGAAGAAATTCATTTGAGAAAATGTCCCCGTCAGTATGTAAACAAAATTATCGACACTTCGTCGACCTTGGCGAGGATGAATACTTGAGACTGGCGCTACAGTTGTTTATGTAATACTTCAGTTGGCACGGCGCAAATCCGTCTTGGGATCTCACATGTTCGTTGATGTAAGGCAAATTGGGAAAGTTGGGAAGAGATCAGCTGCTGTTGCTGGAAGCGAGTGACTTTAATATTGATTCGCTAACAACGATGAGTCCGGTAGAAGCTGCTGTAGTGACGTAGCGTTGTTAAAGTATTTCACTGTGATGGTCGGGATACAAGCGATGAGACGTTTCTCGCTGTGTTAATCACCTCTGGAGCTGTCTTTGTGCTGAATTCTTCCTCTTTTTCACCTAGAATAATGGTCTGGGCAATTTCCGAAATAAAATAATCATGGCAAAGAAATTTGCTGCAGTGATAATGTCCCGAAGGTCATCGAGGGAGCTGTTTAAAAAACTAGGCACTCTAACACCATCTGACAATACATTTAACTGCGTACGAAATTTGTTGTTTGCAGTTGGGCGCATTTGGATAGCAACAGTAGTGTTGTATTTATAACCCTGAGAAAAAGGTCTTCAGTATTGTCAACTTAATCTTAATCTTGCACTGATGGGAGCGAAGTATGCAGTTATTAGATATTTGACAACGTCCTTTGTGAATTTGCAATCGAAGCAATTTAAAACCAAGGAAACCATTTGCCGTTGATAACTCTTTCAATTATGCAGGCGATTCTTGAATAGACCCAGTTAGTAACTTGATGAATACATTAAGATGAACGTAAAAGCCATTTGTATAAATAACCAGAGTTTAGCCACATTTTGACTGACAAAAGTTATGTTATTTATAAACAAACTGTTTCGTTCTACCACATTGCGTTATTTCACGAAGGTTATCATTCGGATCTTGTAAATAACGAAACCAAGCTGTAGTTAATTTACTCGACAATAATTGTATTGAACTTTTTTTGTTTTAATAGCGACACATTTTCACTATTCAATTCAGGAGTTTTTGTAATTTGCACCTTTCGTGGATCGTAACTGTGAGCTCTCGCTATGATAAGAAAGAGTCAGTTTTACAATTATGGTACAGCTTCTCGGCGGAAAATATGTTAACATGCTGACCATTAATATTATTTCTTAATTTATGTTTTATTTTCCAGCCACATACATACAGTGATCTATAGTTGACATACTCAATTTCTTTACCTGTCTTAAAGATACACAGAATTCCCCCTCGGCCCTCCCACACGACATCCCCCCTCCCCCCCCCTCCCCCCACACACACCATACTAATTCACATTCAGATATTCTTTTATGGCGTAGGAATTGTCAAAATATATAATATCATTAATGAGTTGAAGTTGATTTTGTTATATATTAAACCGAGTGAAGTGGCGCAGCGATTAGTACCATAGACTCGCATTCGGGAAGAGGACGGTTCAAAAGCGCGTCCAGCCTTCCGCATTTAGTTTCCGTAATTTTCTTCAATCGCTCTAGGCAAATGCCGGGATGGTTCATTTGAAAGGGTACGGCAGATTTCCTTTCCCATCCTTGACAATATCCGATCTTGTGCTCCGTCTCTAATCACCTCGATGTCGACGGTACGTTAAACCCTAACATCATTCCTTCCCACAAATCTAATCTACGCCCTTTGTCTTCCCTGTGTTGGATAACAGCGTAAGGGTCACCTGATTTTTTGATGTATCTTGATTATTTGTACCAATGCTCCCATACTGTTATAACGGGAGTGTTAATTTCCTTCCTTTTTTATTGTTACTCTACCTAAGGACGTTATTAATACTGATAATTTACACGTGGCCTTTGTACGACAATTGGCACATGCTTCTCGGCACGAGCGCCACCTGCTCTGTTTTCAGAGTAACTACGCTCGCCGATTACATTCAGTCGGTTCTGAGCTCTGCAAGATCCATGAGCTATTTTATATTAACGTGACAAACCCTAATTCTAGGGCTATATTTTATTTTTGACACATGGCTCTATGCCGACAATTGTAAAAACGGCGATGGTACATTAGTCCTTACTAATGAAAAATTGCTAGTACCAGTCATCGTTATCATACTTCTGTAATGCAAGAGTTCTCTAATTTGTGTTAAAATTTATTCTTGGCTTATAAGTTTCATACTTTTCTAATGTAAGCTATGATGTACATTGTCCTTAGGTTACCTTCTGAAGAAGACAAATTTATGTTTGTCGAAACCTAGGTAAAGAATTTCTTTATCCATTGCAACTGGTCGGCTGTTTATAATTTTATTACGTGAAAACGTTGCTGTTGTGCAGCTATGTTTAAAATACTTAATAAAGGAGTAAATGTAGTCTTCTGTGAGTTTGTTGTTGTATGTTCAACTTCTTAAAGAGCTGTTACAAGAGCTTCTACAGTGGAGATCACATATCTTCCTCATCGTGCAACCAACAAGTGTTCCCTCTGACGATTTATCGCAGAGCATAATGTCTTATGACATTTGTTAATGAAAGTAGTAAAATTAAGTGAATTTTCTGACATGTTCATCACAAACATGCGATGTTACCAGTGTCGCAATAGTTTCTGCGCTTAGACATTTCAGAAGCACGGTGGAATGTGACTTTCAGTTCAAGTTCTTACAAAGTTAATACCTAAAAATTTTGAATACTGACTGTGCAAATATATTAAAACAGTGAACCGCAAGAAAACTCCAGTCGTAGTCTCCGTCGATACCTCCATAACAGGAATAATTTATCTCTGTGTAAGATCTTCTGTAAATTGTATTGACATATCTTCGAGGAATGCAGCCAGTACAGCACCGAGGCTTTATTAAAGCTCATCAGTTATCTGTTCTACGAAGCGGTAATGTCGCTACGTGGGATCGGATCTCAGTTAAGGATCACGCAGCGTGCCCGGAAATGGCGACTAAGCGCCGATGACGTACCGCGGTCTGGGGCCCTCGCTGTGGGAGTGTATGATGTGCCGCGCGCTATCGGCGCTGTATCTGCTGCCATTAGCGTCACGTTACCAGCGCCAGCAGGAGCAGCGGAGGCGAAGGCGCAGCACACTGCGGCTGTGACGCAATCGGCGCCTCCTCCAGGCCGCAGCGGGCGACGACCCTGCAGCTGCAGCAGCAGCAGCTGCGAGCAGCGGTCACTGTGCCGCGTGTCGCGGAAAACTGCTGCTTCCACGACAAGCACAGACAAAATGGCGAAAATGGTGCAGCTTCTACTTCGAACCGATGTACTTCTACCACGCAGTGGTTTTCGTAGTACACTCGCAAACCAAGGAAAAACGAAATGGATAACGTTAGTGGATATGGACCGCAACGTTAAAGGCACGTGGCGTTGGGCCGTTCAACAACAGATTCCAACCGGTATAGATTTTTGAACTTCCAGCTCACGACAAAAAAACAGATCGTTATTATTAACAGAACAAGAGCGGGGTCACTTGAATATTAATAAAATTAGTCATTTGTTAAAATTAATACCCTTTCCAAGCTGTGATTCCTGCCTCACTGAAGAGGACCTTATAAATTTACTAACAGAATGATATAATTATCCACCAACGATTACAGGGCAGTCAACTGACAATGACGCAGATGGAAAAGCCTAAGTAAACTGTTTATTGTTTCAAAAATGAAATGAAATGAAATGTCGTGTGGTGAGGGCCTCCCGTCGGGGAGACCGGTCGCCTGGTGCAAGTCTTTTGAGTTGACGCCACTTCGGCGACTTCCTGTCGATGCGGATGATATGACGATGAAGACAACACAACACCCAGTGCCTGAGTGGAGAAAATCTCCGATCCAGCCGCGAATCGAACCCGGGCCCCTTTGCACAGCATTCGGCCGCGCTTTTTTTTAGTTCGTTGTGATTGGTCGTAGCGGACGTTACATGACATCCGTTGGAGTTCGTTGTTGATCCCTTCACTCAATTTTTTGATTACAGAGCTACCGTGCCGGCAGGCGTGCACCCCTTCGTCCGAAGCAAATCGACGGCCACGAATGTCTTTCTCCGGGGTTCCAAAAATATGGGAATCACTTGGTTTTTGTATGGAGGATGAGTGTAAGGGCTTCCGAGCGAGATTCCTCCAGCGTACTCTGAATGACCTTGGCAATATATGGGGGGTCTCACAGAGGGATAAATGTATTGACGGTTATGGCGATTATTTTTGAAATAATAATACATTTACTTACTCCTTTACCATATATTTCGTTTTCATTTACTGCTCCTTTTAATATTTTAAAAATTAAGTGATATTTGCTCTTAGAGCAGCTCTCAATTTCTTGAATACATACGTTGCCTAGGCAATTATATATACGGTGTTTCGCATTTCCTATTACAAGGTTCTGGGGGTGGTATATGAGACTTAGTAGATAACGTTTCGATAATGAACTCATGTCCGGAAATATACTGTTTGGAGATAAAATAAGTTTGGATATCGTATCGCTTTCAGATCTCCCGCTTGCTTTACGGGAGTTGCTCCATGTGGCGACCCTGCTGTTCGAAACATTCTTGATACATGCGTTATATTGCTCTACTATTACGTACCGTGCCGTAAAGAGGGAGGTTAGGAAATGATTCACTCTTCAAACGTACTGATGCGGACATCACTCCTTTAATCGCTCCGGTTGAACACTCTTTCTTGTTTGATGGTTATGATTGACTGAAACGATTGCTCGGAAAAAGTGTAATAAAAAATACGTCTTTTTTCGTATATTTACGCACGTGAAGTTGGATTTAGTTACGCTGACAGCCAACCGGTAGTCTTTGGTCAGTACAGCCTTGTGCATTTTGCAACAATTTTATTATGCTATGGTCTCCTTGTGTTTAATCATTCATCCGCAAACCGTTTCACACAGCTACTGAAGTTACAGGTACAAAAGAGCGCGCGCGCGCGCACACGCACACACACGTACTTCTTCGCGACACAACTGTCGCTACTTTTATTTGTATCCCTCTTCATTGCGTAGGACGTACTTTGCTTTGATTGAAAAGAAGTTTCCAATCCAGTCACATTTCATGTCTGATAGTCTATAAACACGTCTGTGTGCCAGCCAGCGAAACAGGAAGGCTTTTTTTGTACGGGGTGACACAGGAGGATGGCCAGTATTCAGGGGTGTGACAGGAACGACCTTTTTTCAAGCAAAATCATCTGGTAAACGTGTGCTCCAAAATGTAGATCTTAAGAGCTGTGAGCGCTTGTTCGTTTTTTCTGCTGCGAAAAATGTCTCTTATACTGAACAAGCATTGATAGCTCTTAAATTATGCATTTTAGGGCCCATGTTTAGCAGACTTTTTTCTTGTTTTGGTCCACCCTATCACCTCTCAAAATATGAAACAAAGAAGCTGCTGTATAAGTAGTTTGTCTCGCAGTATCGAAGATGACTGTTGGAGGAATGCATTTTAGAGCCCCCTGTTTAACAGACCTTTTTGCTTCGAATGATCGTTCGCGTCATATCTCTGAATCCTGACCATTTCTCCTGGGACATACTGTATACAGGGAGACCAACATTAAACTGGCCCGGAAGTTGTTCTTTAACCATTAGTCTTAACACAAGCGCCAGCTGATTAGCGTACTAGCCGGCCGAAGTGGCCGAGCGGTTCTAGGCGCTACAGTGTGGAGCCGCGCGACCGCTACGGTCGTAGGTTCGAATCGTGCCTCGGGCATGGATGTGTGTGATGTCCTTAGGTTAGTTAGGTTTAAGTAGTTGTAAGTTCTAGGGGACTGATGACCTCAGCAGTTAAGTCCCATAGTGCTCAGAGCCAATTTGATTAGCGTACTGATGATAAATTACTGATGCCAGTGGAGTGTGTTTTGAGTGTGCACGTTCCCAAACAGAGGGAACCTGCCTCATCTCGTCTCATACTCAAGTTGCTACGGTCAAAATGTCTCGATAGCCCTCCACTCAAAAATGACCGAAAGAAATTAACACTCGAAGGTTAGTCAGGAAGATCGAGCTCACGCGCAACAGAAAAGGTGGTTAGAAAGGTGCAATTCCGTTTCGATGGCGTCCTGATATGACGTAGTTTTAATTTGCACTTGCACAAAAGGTGGCTTGCGCTGCAAATTTATCGGAATTTTCTGTATGCTATCTACTGTTCAGTTGCGGAATTTCCCGCTCTTCAGACTATTTTCTCATATGTATGTCGGCAGACTTTCGTGGCCGTTGTCACTGAAGTTTCTGGGTTGGTAGACCGCGTCATATTTCTTCAGTGTGATCGACGTTTCTAATCCTCTGCCGGGAACTTCTTCAGGATCGAGTGGTGTCCACTGTTAAATGAACATATTGGTTTCTGATAGGTTTCTAACGATCTTATTTTTGTTCGGATTGTGTTTTCACGTATCGCCGAAAGCAGTTTGGCAACAATGTGTATTAGCTCGTCGAAGAGTCTTCGACGAAGACCTCATTACGACGTGATCATCAGCTTACGACATAGTAGCGGCGTCGAAGCCTGCTAGTACTCGGGCACTCACTTGACTGTCGGCCAAAGCTAGAATGTGTCGACACGCTCCTGGTAATGGCTCCGTGGAGACGTACCACAGCCTCATATAGCGCGGAGCGTCCGACGCTCTGAGGAATTCCGGTCCAACCTCTTCCGCGTTAACGCCTCCTCTGGTTTTTTTTGCTCCATTAATATCATCTCCAAACACGGCGCACGTAGCCGGACGGCAGCCGGCATTCCGAGAGCGGGGAGGCGGAAGCCGTGCCGGCCCCAGAGCGCGGCTTGTCCGCTGCCCGACAAGTGGGCCGCTTGTTCGTGTAACAAGCGAGCCGTTGTGCAGCCTGATTGGCTGATTAACGGCTGACCGCGGAGAATGGGTACGACGCCCCGGCCTGCCCAGAGGGGAGACAGACAGCCCCTAGCATACAGACTCTCACTGCCACACCTGACGTAGCCGTCCAGCAAGACTGAATCCTAATACTGATGTGTCAATAAACTCAGAATGAGATTTTCACTCTGCAGCGGAGTGTGCGCTGATATGAAACTTCCTGGCAGATTAAAACTGTGTGCCCGACCGAGACTCGAACTCGGGACCTTTGCCTTTCGCGGGCAAGTGCTCTACCATCTGAGTTACCGAAGCACGACTCACGCCCGGTCTCACAGCTTTACTTCTGCCAGTATCTCGTCTCCCACCTTCCAAACTTTACAGAAGCTCTCCTGCGAACCTTGCAGAACTAACGCTCCTGAAAGAGCACTTGCCCGCGAAAGGCAAAGGTCCCGAGTTCGAGTCTCGGTCGGGCACACAGTTTTAATCTGCCAGGAAGTTTCATGTCAATAAACTGGTTGGAGATCGTATCTGTGCCCGAAGTGAATTACAAAAAGTAAAGATGGCAAGCGGAAAACGAACACCACTTGAAAAACTGAAATGATTATCCCAACTCTAGGGCCCAATGGTTCAAAATGGCTCTGAGCACTATGGGACTTAACATCTATGGTCATCAGTCCTAGGGCCCGATGGAATCCCAATCAGGTTCTATAAAGAATCACAGTCTTATATCTGAATCAGCTCTTCCTTTAATCATTTACACAAAATAGGTTTTACAGCACTTAAAAGGTCACTCAGCATTCAACACTATCTATACTAATAAATAAAACTGTAACACCGGCGTATCTGTCTGTTTGTCTGTTTGACACGATAATCTCCAAAATTACTAGACGAATTTTCATGGGCTCTTCACATGTAACTTGAGCGTCACTTGGGGCAACATATAGACTTTTATTTCATCAGAATAGGAACATGGAGAAAATAAATACCTACATTTAAAAATTTATCTATAGTTGTCTGCTCAGCTTAGTAGTTCGCATATTTACTCATCATGGTGTAGTATACCAAATAATCAGCAGTTGGTTTAGTAGTACACCAAACAACCAATGGATGGCGCTGTGAGTTGTTTAAAACTGGTGACAAATGTGTTTTTGGATGTTTACTTCAGTGACCAAATTATGCGCTGCAGTCTTATCTTTACGAACAGAAACTGACACTGAAATTACATGGATATAAAATACGAATTTACTGATCTCCCTTTGTGTTTTAAAAACTTAATTACATTGTTTTGCTTCTTTCTAAAGTTTTTATGTATATTATATGCTAGGAAAAACGAATTTATTGAGTTTACTTTCTGATTTGTTTGCCAATTCATTATACATTGATTTAGTTTTCTTTGTGAATAAAAATGCATAGAAAATCATCTATTTTTTATGAATACACCAGAATGTTTTAAAGACTGTGAACTACGTGAGCTCAAGAATCCAGTGAAGATCGTGAGACGAAACTCGCTGTGGCTCGAGACCATTAGGTTTTAACTCGCTCTTTGAAAATTCCTTGCGAAAGTGAGGCGCGACGGAACTCTGATGGAGAATGTGATGCATTATCTCGCTCCTCAGAACCCTTTACTCACTGTGGATTAAGGTTACTTCTCTACAGAGTGACATCATGCAAGGGGATTTTTTGACAAAAAGTGGCGCAGGCGGGCGATTTTTTGTGGCCTGAACCCACTTATCTGTAACAATTTACAATTTCGCTTCGAACATATACAATTCCAGATTTTGCTGTGCCATGATCATAAACAGAGAATAAGGCCAGGTACTGTGTGTTGCAAAATGGTTCAAATGGCTCTGAGCACTATGGGACTTAACATCTGTGGTCATCAGTCCCCTAGAACTTAGAACTACTTAAACCTAACTAACCTAAGGACATCACACACATCCATGCCCGAGGCAGGATTCGAACCTGCGACCGTAGCAGTCGCACGGTTCCGGACTGAGCGCCTAGACCACTGTGTGTTGCAGGCGTGGACGTTAGTGTCAGCCGCTTTTTGCACGGGCAACTTTACACGGCTCTCTCCAGTGTTATTGAGGGAAAGAAGACATCCGTTCATGTCCAGTTGACGGAAAAACGACGAAGAAACAGATCAAAAGGAAGAAGACAATAAAAGAAGAAGAGGCCGAGGTCCATACTGCACGCTTTGTACGGCGGCGGTCGAGTTGGAGGTAGCCTTTTAGAAGCCTGGTAGTAGTATAAACTTTCGGCGCCAGTATTTTGGCCATTAAGGAGCGGGGGGAGGGGGGGGGGGGAGAGGTGGTGGCCTAAGGTTCTTGATAATCAAACTTTGTGTCAGTGTCCTGGATTAAAACCCAAAGTCGCTCCGCAGTGTCTCATGGAGCGAGGGCATGTGAGGCGGTTGATACTAACATGACTCTCACAAGGGGACCTTAAACCCGGCGTTGCACTAGTTGCCATTTGAGAAGAGTAGGCTACGTGCTGGCACCGGATTTCACCGTCTCCCGTCTCTCATCATCATACTATTCAGACATGTCACTACCCTATACACACGTTCATTACAGTCAGTGCACTTAAGACACAATTCTCACACAGTGCAACGAAAAGGATAATGGAGTGCGGAGTTTACTCCTCTCGCCGAGAGCGCTACCGTACGATTCTTTCTTTCTTTCTTGTATGGCTGTAATATTAATGACAATATCTAAAGTATCTTGCAGAATATGGTATCACATATTGTCACACGGTCTCAAGAATCAGCGTTACCAAGTTTTCCCCAATGTAAAATAATTCAGGGCCTTATCCTTTTCGTTTATGCCTTAGGCTACTGGATGTTGGAAACAAAGCTCTATACTGTCGTTGGAAATACCCGTGAAAAGTTGTTGACTAGAGGTCCTTCGTTTGTGCGTGCACCTGATTTTCTCGAGCCAGCTGCAAGGAGGAATACTGTAAATTTTCAGCTCACCTTAGTAGGGGCGGTGTACCCTTTCTTCCGGAATTGGTTCTCCTTGAACTGTAGCGTGGCTAGTGCACTGTTTAAGTCAACAGTGTGGAGTCTCTTCTGTCTGGGGCCAGAATACATAAGCGAGGCGCGTTGTCGCGTTAAAGATGTTAAAGTGGCTATTACACAGTTAATTAACAGAGGATAGACGAAAGAACATCACGAATGATTTACACAGAATGTGTCTTACGATGATTATTTCATGTACCTGGATGAATTATTGCGCGTAATGGACTTTCGTGTATGAAGGGTACAATAATGAGTTCAACAGTGTGCATGTCAAAGCTAGGAATCGCAGTGTCTAATGTCTGATAATCAGTTACATGAGTATCGTGAAAATTTAACTGTTATCATTTAGAAGTTTCCCTGTCATTAACAGTACATTCTCTTAATTGTGACTTTAACCGTACTTTAGGGCACACGTTCATTCTTAGAAGCGATTACGACCAACGGATTTGAGCTTTGCTACTAATTAAACAGTTCGATTGCCGAAAATGAGGTGCACTGTAATAACAATTTACTAGTAGAAAGCTTACAACATCACCAAATGAAAACTCTGCCAATACCGAGAAACGTCGGATTCTTATGTGATATTCATCTGACTCACCTGGTCCCACTAGATGAAACGAAGTGTGTATTAACACTTTGCCGTCCGCACGTCCAGTACACGTTTATTCGCGTGGCGCCGGCAGCGCTAATTCGGATTTATTGGCTTGTCGCCGGCCGCTTGTCACCTTTCCGTTGATGACGAGCTTCAAACACATTGACTTTTGAGCGCTTTAATTTTTCCGGAAATCCTCTATTTTGCCGTATCGTTCCACAAACTCGAATTTTCTTTTCAAATAACTTCTCTGCAAGTTCTACACCGTTATAATAATTATCCATGTAGAAGTGATGCCACTTTCCATAAGACGGTTTTAATAGTTCCATCACTGTTTTTGCTAAAGGCTGTCCAGCGCCGAAATATATCTTGAATGAGGAAATGTATCTCGTACTCGAATCACACAGAATCCAAATTAGTATACCATATTTCGTAATTTTCGACGGACTGTAAACATTAAAATTTAACCGTCCACGCCACGGTATCATCCCTTCATCAGTTTAGATGTTTTGACTTGGATTAAACGTTTCTTTAAACTTTTTGTAAAAATAAACAATTACGAATTACATTTTGAAAAGCCGGTCGGCATTATTCAGTTTATTGTTCTTGTTGGGAAAATGTTAAAATGATAATATTTGTCTTAATCGGTTGCGGGACATCGTTTTGCGAAATATCGGTGAGTCTATCAACGGATTCGTTGACCAGTAATCATCGATCCTTGATTTTTTTACAGTTCCCATAAGGATAACAAGACCAACCATTTTCTAAGTTCGGGTCCCGTAACGCCGACAGATTTAGCATTTTTTAAATCCAGTTTCCTTCTATTGCAATTTTGACTGTAGTACTTGTTGGTTTCGTTGCTAATACATTCAAATAGATCATTCCCAGTATATAATTCTACGATATCCTCGGCGCTCTGTGTATCTTTGGGAAATATGTCTGGACCCGGAGATCCTTCAAATTTATTATTGGTCCTCGGTTAATCAGTCTGACCTCTGTGCACTGTCTTCTTCGTATGATTCATCTGAATCATTTGGCAACCGTAGCGTTCGCCAAATTCTTCTTGGACGTATTTCATTATCTTCCCTCGGTTCTGCTTCACTTTCATTTTTTTGATATCCAATGTCTTCCCAATCGGCCAAGTCGTCCGGAACGTCAGACAAGACGTCCGCGCA
This sequence comes from Schistocerca cancellata, assembly GCF_023864275.1. Classification (NCBI taxonomy): domain Eukaryota; kingdom Metazoa; phylum Arthropoda; class Insecta; order Orthoptera; family Acrididae; genus Schistocerca; species Schistocerca cancellata. The sequence continues at coordinate 354,552,508 of NC_064626.1, read as the reverse complement.
TTCACCATAAATAATCGTATCGTCTCTTTCGTCTGCCATGATGAAAGGGCACAAGTACTTATAAAAACAAAAAACTTGTTGACTTGTGTAATTTATTGTTATCCAAACAAAACACCAACAGAATGCAAAAGATACTAAAGTGCTGTCGCCGGCCACTGCGCGCTACTATGCTCACGACACCACTGCGGTGTCGCCGGCCGTTGACCGCTACTTCGCGCACGACACCACTGTGGTGTCGCCGGACGGCAGAGTACTAAGAAGAATATTCGACAGAATAAATTCGTTTATTCAACGTTTACCTCTTTTCTCAGAGCAACCTGACGCAGTAGTTCCATAGCGTATGAGCTCTATACTTAACGACTGACGTTGTACCAGCAATATATTTCTCTACATTTGAATACTACGCGGTATCGCATCGCGAAGATCGCAGTTGATGCAAATTCCAGTGGGCCACGTCGGTGCTTCGGATGGACGGCCACAAATCACCGGCTTCGCTTAAACTGTTTGCCTACAGCGGGATTCAGCATCATTACAACGGACCATTTATTCTCAATAGGCGGCTTGCAATTATTCAAATGGCTGGAATAAAAAATAAGAGACACCTCGCGCGCTCCATTAGCGATTCTGGCGCCGTCAGAGGCACTTCCCAGAACAGCTGGCTCGTTCTCATTCGTAGCGGCAGGTCGTGCAGCCTGTTCAGAACCCTCCGCGGCGTGCAATGTGCAATGCTGCATCGCCAGTGCATTGTTATACCACCTGCTCGACAGAATTTCTGCTGTTTTCATAATACCGGCACGCTGACTGACACTCTCATTAGCTTTTGAACCTGCTTCTGGGGACGAATGAACGCTTAATACAATTTGGGTACGCACAGAGAAAATATACAGAGTCCATCACAATCAGTGGTAAGAGAACATCATACTAGCAGCAAAACAGTCTCAGAAAAAATTGGCTCGAAAATGCGTACCTTAAGAGCTACGAACACTTCATCTTTGATACTGTGAAACAAATCTCTTCCACTGCAAGTTTTTTGCTTTTCATATTTTGAGGGGTGTAGTATGGACCAAAACAAGGGGGAGGAGGAAAGACTGGTGTTTAACGTCCCGTAGACGACGAAGTCGCCGGCCGGGGTGGCCGAGCGGTTGTAGGCGCTACACTCTGGAACCGCGCGACCGCTACGGTCGCAGGTTCGAATCCTGCCTCGGGCATGGATGTATGTGATGTCCTTAGGTTAGTTAGGTTTAAGTAGTTCTAAGTTCTAGTGGACTGATGACCTCAGAAGTTAAGTCCCATAGTGCTCAGAGCCAAGCCACAACGAAGTCATTAAGAGCCGGAGCACAAGCTCGGATTAGGGAAGGCTAGGGAAGGAAATCGGCCGTGCCATTTAACAGAAACCATCCGGGCATTTGCCTGAAGCGATTTATGGAAATCACGGAAAACCTAAATCAGGATGGCCTGACGCGAGTTTGAATCGTCGTCCTCGTGAATGCGAGTCCAGTGTGCTAACCACTACGCCACCTCACTCGGTCCAAAGGAAGGGAAAAAAATATCCAGTCAACATAAGCTGTAAAGTACATACTTTAAGAACTATGAGCAATTGTTCATCTTTGCTACTGTTAAACACATCTCTTCTTCTGAACAAATGCTCACAGCTGCTAAGGTATGCGCTTTATAATCCATGTTTATTGGACAAATTTTTCTTGTTCTGGTCCGTACTACCTCTTCCCAAAATATGGCGCAAAGAGCTTGCCTTAGAAGAGATTTGCTTCACAGTATCGAAGATGAAGAAGAGCTCATAGCTATTAATGTAAGTGTTTTAGAGCCCAAGTCCCTTGAGAATTTTTTTGCTTTTGGTACCGTGTACTCTCATCTGTATGCGTTTACGCCAGTAGTTTTTGATTCACCCTGCACGCAAAAACTGAACTGAATTTTACAATAAACTAATGTAATGCATTTGAAAATGTGAACGAAAACAAAATTTAGTAAAAAATGTATATCCTAAAACATTAATAAAGGCGATATGAAGCCTATACAAAGATTAAAAAATTCTAATAAGTACAGGTGAAACAAGAACAGAAGAAATTTTGTTAAGCAAGTAATACGACAAGGGTGCCCAGTATCACTCACTGTTTTTAATATTCATATAAATGAACAAACTCCGTCCGAACAGGCCTCGGGAGCCTGAATGGTGTCGACAGCATCGACCGACAGCCGTGTTATCACCCGCCGAAAGGCGTCACTGGACGCGGATATGGATGGCATGTCAGCACACCGCTCTGTTCCGGCCGTTGTCAGCTTTCAAGATCTGATCCGCTATTTCTCTACTGACGGCCTTGCAGCAGTGGTAACACCGGTTTCCGTCAGAGCACAGAATTTAAGCTCTGACGTGCTTGGCTAACATTCGTATGGGTGACCGTCCCGGTCTGCAGAGTGCTATTGGCAAGCGGCGTGCAGTCAGCGCTTGTGGGGCCATATAAATGGCATTACCCTAATTTTGGGGCGTCTAATACGGAAAAATATTAAAAAATCAAAGGACACAATGACAAATATTTTAATTTAGTAGACGATGTCTTGGTATTGCACGAAAAAGAAGACAACTTGTAATGTCGAATGTACCTCCTGCATTACCTTTGAAAACAATACGATACTGATATTTCCAAAAACACACTAAAGTTGTGTCTGCGTGGAGAAAAGACTGCCGGCCGCGGTGGTCTCGCGGTTCTAGGCGCGCAGTCCGGAAGCGCGCGACTTCTGCGGTCGCAGGTTCGAATCCTGCCTCAGGCATGGATGTGTGTGATGTCCTTAGGTTAGTTAGGTTTAAGTAGTTCTAAGTTCTAGGGGACTGATGACCACAGCTGTTAAGTCCCATAGTGCTGAGAGCCATTTGAACCATTTGCTCAGAGCCATTTTTGAGAAAAGATTCAGACTGAACCAAAAAATCGTGGATTTTGGTATGTGAAATTGATATAGACAGTTATAAATTTCTAGGTGTAAAATTGGCAGTATCTGGAAATATATGCGGCACCATTCTTAATGTGTTTAAAAACAAGACTAGACAAGAAACGAGAGCAAAATTTTTTGTAAGATTAAGGCATCCCGGAACATCCTCACGGGAACTGCTGCTGGGTGCCTACAAAAGACCACCAGTAAAATACAAAGTGCAGAAATTAAATTTCTAAGGAGAACAAAAGACTACTGAGAACTGTCCACATAAAAAAAAAAAACGAAACAGCGCGACAGTATCCAAAAGTAGAGCCACGTGAAAGCGGAATAACCAAATATGTAACACCTGGTACCTTATCTTACAAACCGGCAGATAGAGCTAAGAAGAGAAGGACATATATGTTGAGAAGACGGAATAGGCACAATACTTAATTCATGATGTGCAGAACAAGAAGAGGAAGAAAAAGAAGAAGGAGAAGAAGACTAATCTAATGTTGCCCTGTCGATTGGGCGCGTAGTATTACATTGTCAACGCTTTGTAAGAAGAATCTAAACAGAATTATAGCCGAAAAGGGGATCGAATGAAGTACTCTATAAGAAGTCTCCGAATGGACTAATTCCATATACACATCATCAAAAAGGTTTGCAAAATATCTTCCGAAACAGCAGAAAAAGGCATTGAGAGATACTGAGTACTGGTACAAATTAATTCACTAGTCCATTTACCACTCTGGTTTACGAAGTTGTGGACCAACTGCATATGGTGTTTGAGCTTCTTTTAGTGTCTTTCGATCAGGAAAGACTGATTCATTCACACTGACATTTGGCGAATTCTCTTACGAAGTAACGTAAATCTGGATTATCTCCTCCTTGCTGTGAGATGGAGAAAACAAGGTCTTTGTTTGAGTGAATTATTTTGAACAGTTCACTTAGTTATTTAATTTCTGTGTTAAAATGTGCGCGTCGTGTGGCACAGTTAGCGAGATGCACAGTTGTTATGGATCTGCTGTCACTTACACGACTATCGTATTTCAGATCCTGGCATGGTCATTCACATTTAGATTTTCCGTGCTTGCAAGGGAAACATAGAAACCTTGAGCCGGAACTTAGCCGGCACACTTCCCGAATAGCACTAAGGGGGCTCCCGAAACCTGTGTCTGCACCCGACGGGCCGACTGCGTTCACCAGTACACCGCCACGCCTTCAGTTCTCGAGCCACTAGGGGACGTTTCAGATTTAATCCTGCATACTGTGGTGGGTGTGAGCTATACAGGGTGTCTCTTCTAAGCGTCTTTAGGTACATGTTCTCTGTTGTTTCGGCACCTATTTGCAATTTTGTTGTTGCAGTGTGTAGATGGAGTCCGGCTAAAGAAATACTGCTCCGCCCATATTTCATGCGACGTCCATTGTTGACGGAAAGCATCGGTTTGTTTCCCTTCACAAACAAAATTATTTTTAAATCGGAATTTTCTGTGCCCATTTGATAGAACGGTGCCAGGTTAGTTTAGTGCAAAATTCGTTTTATCGACATGTATTAACATGTGCAGCAAAACATGAAGAATAACCAGTATTTCAGCAGTGGCTGAATAGCGCCTTGGTCTGCGCTAACTTCTTCTGCCATGTAATAGTGCTGCTCAGTTGCTGCTGGAGTACTGGTTATTCTTCATGTTTTACTGTACCTGTCAACACATGTCGATAAAACGAAAATCGCAATAATTAGAGATTGCTGCATCGAATGAGCACGGAAAATTCCTCTTTCAAATCATTTTCCTTATAACTAGAAACAAACCGACGCTTCCCATCCACAATGGGTGTCGCATGAAAGACGGCGTGAGCAGCATGTATTTGGGCAGACTCCAACTACACATTGCAAAAACGAAATTGCAAATATCTGCCGAAAGACGAGAGAAAATGCGAGGGACGACTCCTCGGAGAGACCCTGTATAGCGCCTCTCTCTTCTCCTTGCCGGCCAGATTCCGGTGACGAATATTTCTTCCATCATCGTGTTTCAAGTCAGTTACTCCGAAATCGAATGACACCATACTAGCGTCTGTTAGCCATCTCGCCTGCGAAGGCAGGCAGATAAGTGAGCACTTCAGTAAAGCTCTCGTTCCGACCATGTAAGTCTCTCAAAAATCTCTCCGATGGAACAAGACAGAGTAGGAAATCGCCTGGGATCTTGTCAATGGAACTATACCATTATCTTGATCTGATCGAGGGATGCTACCGTAAAGTTAAAACGGGTTGTCCGAACGGGAATTTGAACCAACTACATCCCGAAAGCAATCATAGTGCCTCAACCATTGCGTTGCCTTGCTCGTTTTTTTCACGCCGTTGTATTCACTAATCTCAAATTATACACATTACTCTACCTATGAGCATTATTTTGTGTGTTTAGCTGCTTATTAAATATGGGTCTAGTGGCTGCTTGGGTGCACCTCTCCACAGGCAAGTAGCACATCTTGGCTAGCAATTTTATATGATATGTAAGGCACATTTTTGGTGATAAATAACTGTTAAACACGATGATGCAATCTATGAAGAGAGCTTATACAAGAGAAATGTAACGCCTGAGAACAGATTTTAAGGGGTAATAAGAGGTACAAAGCATTAGTATAATTTAGTAGTTCAATAATCAGGTTTCCCCGCGTCCCGTCGTTGTCGGGAAGATTGTCTTGAGACAAGAAGGAGAAAACACCAACTCGCTTCGCGTGAAAACGATGGTTATAGCCCTTTGTAAAAGTGTAGCTGGGAAGTTGCAGCGCAAACAGGACAGTGATTCAGGCTTTCACTACAGTTACACTGTACAACACGATTTCGCAGTGATTACACGACTTGTTCTGCAACCAATAAACGCGTCCGCCTAGGAAGTAAATTGGAATATTATAGCATCACAAGAAAATTTGCAAAATTATTCGTGTCGTATCTCTTTAACAGGAAAGAAATGGCGTCAATACGAAGGAGTTATCCATTAAACTACTAGACTTCATCCGACCGGCAACTAATTGCATGTGATCTGGGGATTACTTTACCCACTAGTTTCACGAAGGCCGTTCGACAAGACAAGTCTGCATTACAAGTCAGTTTTCAGGAAACAAACTTCCACCTGCAAACTGCAAGACGAAGAGACTCAGTGTCACAGAAGCTGTACTGATTGACTTAAATACAGGTACGCACCGCTCAACCGATATCAGAAGAAGAAAACGTTTATAGTGATTTACTCATTCGCTGATTATTATTTTTCAGGGTGTTACTCCTTAACCTCATGAAACAGGCTTCAAGTGCTGCATGACTATTAGATATGCAGATTCTCAGAACAAGATTCTCAATTAATTTGTTAAAGAATTTAAAAAACTATAAAAATGTGTATGTCTGCGCCATTCGGGGACATAACATCCGATTAAGAACGAAGAGAACAATTGTCGAAAACTCGCTGCAAACATATTAAATTATTAAGCACTTTGTAAACATATCAAATAAAAATACACTGGATAAGTAGTTGGACACAAACAAATAATTATGTTTGGTGTCCCACAATGTTCCATATTAGAACCCACACATTTTTCTGTATATTTAATGGTCTCCGTTAAGCAACGTTATGATGCGCTATGCTTATTTTCTGTGTTCCCATAAATCACTTAAGGTGAATGCTGGGACATATGCTTTTGCATGACAATGGTCCAGTTGTATATCTGTGAAGATATTATGTACAGCCGGCCGGAGTGGCCGAGCGGTTCTAGGCGCTACAGTCTGGAGCCGCGCGACCGCTACAGTCGCAGGTTCGAATCCTGCCTTGGGCATGGATGTGTGTGATGTCCGTAGGTTAGTTAGGTTTAAGTAGTTCTAAGTTCTAGGGGACTGATGACCTCAGCAGTTAAGTCTCATAGTGCTCAGAGCCATATTATGTACAATTGCAGCTTTGCTATCAGACGAAATGGTACAGAGTTGAACGCCTTTCGGAAACCTAGGACAACGGAATCTGCCTATTCACCTCCATCTACTGTTCGCAAGACATCGTGCATGAACACAGCAAGGTCTGTTTCTTTGATAGCATCTTCTTTTCATCCAGAGATGTTGTCCTTGTGGTAAGAACATGCTCCAGGCTTCTGCAACAGGCGGACATTAGTCATGTTGGCCTGAAGTTCTGAACATCCGCTTCATTTACCCCTTTTCTGTAAACACAGACACAAGGGACTATTTGCTATTAGCTGGTCACTAGAATATCCAGAATACACGTATTATCCTGCCACTGTAGTATGCATGTTTGCAAAACCAATTAAGTAATGATTATCATTCCCCAGTATATTAAAGGAGTAGGAGTAGTTTCTTTGTGCAGGATGATATAAAATTTCATTGACGCCTATTGAGGGACTATAGTCATCGATCCTTCAGAGGGAATAAACTTGTTTTTGTCCCCAAGGTTGGCATATTGGATGTGTATTCATATTACGCCGACGAAAATGGAAAGCATTACACCATGAAGCATCAGTACGATATTTATCAAACTTTTAGAAGATGTTCATTACATATCAAATGATTAGACTTTCATTCAATGCGGAACTGACGTCCATCTTGAACTTCAGTGTGAGGTGTGACCCTTGCAGGCAGCAATACATTCTTGGATTCGCTGTGCATGGAATTAACATCCGGATTTCGTCTTGAGGGATTCCTTGCCATGCTCGAAACACTGTACTGTTTTCTGCCATCGTCTCCCAAACGTGCTATACCGATGACAAATCTAGGGACCGACCAGAGCAATCTAGGATTCATACCATGCCATTTGGTACAATGGTCATGAAGGGTATGACAGTGGAGCTTACCTTTCTTGACACATACTGACGAGCATTGAGCCTTCCTTCAACGAATACCAAATTATTCGTGATCTTATGTCAAGTAACTCCCCACACAATGAGTCCAGGAGGTAACAAAATGTAGGTTTCGAAAATTGCTGCTTCCTGTGATCTTTCGTCGTCTATGGACATGTTGGCGTGGTTACGATCACCACAAACAGAAGCGAAACTCATCACTGAACACCATAGAATGCCAATCAATGTCCAAGTTGATGCTGTCTCTGTACCACATGAGTCTCTGTTGTCTGTGGTACAGTATCCCAATTAGAGACCTCAAAGCTGTTACAGTAACCTCTTCCCTACTGTTTCTAGTGCCACTCTGTAACATCTGACCAGATATCAACTGTTCACGCCTGTCTACTGGTCAAAGCTTGTCAATCAATCCTATGATCTCCTCATGTTGAGGACCATCTGGAAGCACTTGTGGCTACTCTTCTAGCCATTCATACTACATTAATTGTAGCAGCCCCATTTCAGTCCTCGCTAATGATTAGACATATCTCAAAGCCCAAAAGGTGATGATAAGATACATCTGTCCATCCACTGGGCTTGCTGTGTCACAGTCTTCACCTGAAAAACTCCAGTAGCCTTAGAAATCCAACATAGCCAGAATGTATTTCCACAGCACTTCGTCTGTAGGTATGACTTTTTTCTGCACTGAAAATAAGCCCGAATAATGATGAAATAATAATCAAAATATCCTACAGGTACAGATACACTGGCATATCAGGTTAGTAGCATTTATTAGATGTGTTTATGGTGCATTAACGTAAAGGGTTAGCTCTATGGAACCTTTATAAATACCTTTTCTTCTTTTATTATTTTGTTTTGTTTATTATATTTGTTATCTTCTGTTATATATGTAAAGCAGAGTGTATGTACGTGTCTATGTCCAGGATCTCCTCCCAAACCCTTGGATCTATTTCAACAAAATCTGGCACAGAAACGGCAGGCCTCACGAGTATCGGGAGTATGGGGTTTATAATCTCCTAGCTCCAATAGGAGCAGATGTGTGGACGAAAATGTGCTTTTTCCAGTCCCTGGAGTATAGGTTGCCCTGCTTGACAGATATGTTGTGTGCAAACAGTATTGGCCAGCCAAAGCAACCAGATTGGCTGGGCAACCTAGAAGTCAGGGACAAGGAAGTGTTTTAGTGTTTTCCAGGCCACAACATGTAGGCTTCCCTGTATGAGAGATGTGTTGCGTTAGAATATTGCTGGCCTGCTTTGCATGGCAGTCTGTACACCATGAAGAAATAAATGATTTTTCAAGCCCCTGATGGGTAGCCTGCCCTGAATGAAAGGTGTGCTGTGCGAGTAGTGTCAGCCTGTTCTATTGAACTGTGTTGCACGGGCTACACACGCTGATGAGCATGGCTGGGAACAGGTTGAGATGGCTAAAGGATGGGATGGGCAGACAAAAGGGAAGAGCAAATGAACAGAGGGGGAGGAGGGGGATGTGCATGAGGCATGTGGAAGATTTAGAGGAGTTGTGGGAAGTGGAAAACAAAGAAGGGGAGGTGGAAAAAAATGGTTCAAATGGCTCTGAGCACTATGGGACTTAACATCTTAGGTCATCAGTCCCCTAGAACTTAGAACTACTTAAACCTAACTAACCTAAGGGCATCACACACATCCATGCCCGAGGTAGGATTCGAAGCTGCGACCGTAGCGGTCGCGCGGTTCCGGGCTGAAGCGCCTAGAACCGCTCGGCCACACCGGCCGGCAGTGTATTTTGCACATGCTGTTTGAGACAAACGGTATGTGGAGAGCTGGACAGTCCAGGTGCCCGCCCTGCCTGCCTAGTTATAAGCGCGTCGCATTCCAGGGCGGCGAAAAAGGACTGGCCGGCCGTAAAGCGGCTGCTCGGCGGCGTGGGCCGCGGCGAGGCGAGGCGAGGCGCCCGTGGGAAAGCGAGCCGGGGCCTCGGGTGGCGGTCGGCCCGCCACCTGACACGCCCACACACCGCTGTCGCGGCTGGCTTTCCACTCACACGGCGAGCCCGCGGGCCGTTTTTATGCGCGTTAAAGCGGACACCGCAGATGAAATCAGATTATCTGCGCGGCCAGCCGTTTCCCTCAAGGTCGTGCCAGACATCGGTCGCCGGCCCGCCTCCACGTGCGTTTCACACCGCTGTTTTTTGTCGCGAGGAAGCGACGCGTCTACGTAATCGTCACTGGCGTAATTAGTCCTGTGCTTCTATGTAGGGCGTGTCGTAAACCAGTTAGCTTGCGACGTCTCCTCTGCGCACGTCCACGAGATCCACAGCGAGACAGACAACGGGCGCACAGGTTGATGCTGCGTTCTTTGGCATTCGGAAGGCATTCTTCACGTTCTCCCATTGCCGTTTAGTGCACGAAGTACGAGCTTACTGGGTATCGGACCAGAATTGTGAGCCGGCCCCTGGGGCCGAGCGATTCTAGGCGCTTCAGTCCGGAACCGCGCTGCTGCTACGGTCGCAGGTTCGAATCTTGCCTCGGGTATGGATGTGTGTGATTCCTAAGGTTAGTTAGGTTTAAGTAGTTCTAAGTCAAGGGGACTGATGGCCTCAGATGTTAAGTCCCATAGTGCTTAGAGCCATTTGAACCATTTGAACCAGAATTGTGATTAGATACAGGACATCCTTAGCGGGAAGAACTCAACACGTAGTTCTTATTGGAACCAAGTAAGAAAGTAAAATTGACGGTATTCCAACGGAGTGTTATAGGATGGTTAATGCATACAAAAGATGTAAATGATCTAGTGAATGATGTCGGAAGCCCCGTGAGGCTGCTCCAAGACGATGACGATGCCCATAAAAAAAAAGTTGAGACGACAGATCACACCAGCAAAATGCAGGATCACCAACAGTGGATCGGCGACTGGTACAGGGACTGACATTGAGCCGGAACTTAAACAAAAGAAATACTGGAGAGGGGTATGGGAATACCGCGAGAAATGCGTGCTTGAATATAAACGCAGATGCTCGACAAGCCTGGAGGTTGCGCTGTTATATCTGACGAAGAGCGGCACGTGTGCAATGTCGCCAATACGATGCAAGTGGCAGCCGTAGTCGGAACGGTGTTCTGTGTAGCTGCGACTGCACCAAAGTGTGTGTTGCGTGATAGTGACGGACGGTCATTGAAGATGATTGTGACGAAAAATAATAGGACGTCAACTGCGAAAGTCACTACAGAACTGAATGTGGCACTCGCGAATCCTGTCAGCACCAAACGAAAATCAGAGAACCCCAATAAGCTCGGAATTGTAGACCGCGCTGGAATTCCAATCCCATACATCAGTAATGCAGACGTAACAGGAAAGATGGTGGCGAAACCGTACAATCTGGACTACGGAGTAATGGAAGAAAGCCATTGGGTCGCATGAATCTTGTTTCACACTGTTTACAACTTGTGGCCGAGTTTACGTTTCAAGAGTGAAACATGGCTGAGTGCAGTGATAATTTGGGCAGCTATACCGTGGTATTCCATGCGTCTTTTGTCTATTCTGCAATGTCGCATTACTGCAAAAGATTATGTGACCATTTTGGCTGATCATGTCCACCCCATAGCCGTGCGGTTGTAGGCGCTTTAGTCTGGAACCGCGTGACCGCTACGGTCGCAGGTTCGAATCCTGCCTCGGGCATGGATGTGTGTGGTGTCCTTAGGTTGGTTAGGTTTAAGTAGTTCTAAGTTCTAGGGAACTGATGACCACAGATGTTAAGTCCCATAGTTCTCAGAGCCATTTGAACCACGTCCATCCCAGGGTATAATGTTTGTTATCCAATGGTGATGCTGTGTTCCAAGAAGCCAGAGCCCCTGGATTCACACAGTTCGCATCGTCCGGCAGTGGTTTTGTGAGCACGAGGGTGAATTGTCGCTTCTGCACTGGCCACCACAGTCACAAGGTCTCAATATTATTGAGTCTTTGCGGTCTACTTTGGAGAAAATGTCGCGCGACTGCTGTCCATTTACCTCAACTCGCCGCTATGGTATAATATTCCCGTGAAAGCCATACTGGACCTATATTCATCCATTTCGAGACGACTGGAAGCTGTTTTGAATGCCAACGGTTTTCCTACAACGTAACAGTCATGATACTCTGATGTGTTGTTAGTGTTTCCATGTTCTTGCTCACACCCTGCATATTGCGTATGAAAGGCTGCTTTGTAGCATTCCATACTCAAATTAAGTGCTATAACATTTCTATGACTAAATCATTGTAAACCATTGCTAATCTGTGTCGCTATCTATTTTTGCCAAAACTGTTGCCTGACGAAATTTGGCCCTGTAGTGAATCTGTATAGTTACTGGGTACAAATAAGCTACCCAAAAACAGCAACTACTTCAGTGGTTGGAGGTTTTCTTCCTGCCACAATTATATGTACACCCCAAGTGCATTTAGTGACTGCAACATAGAAGATGAGCTCTCCTGCCGTTCGATTGTATCAATGGTGAAAAATTACTAGAAGCAGTAACAACCGTAAAATATCTAGTTGAGACAGTCCAGGATGACCTTCAATGCAACGACCACATAAAAGTAATTTCAAGGGAAAACAGATGCCGGGCTGAAGTCCATTTCAAAAACCTTAACGAAATGTAATTCATCTACGAAGTGGCTTACAAAATATTAGTTCGACCAGTTCTTGACTATTTCTCATCGGTGTGGCGGCCTCAACTGGTTGATTGAATAAAAGAGAGCGAGCGAGCGAGCGAGCGAGAGAGAGAGAGAGAGAGAGAGTGCAGCTCACAAGATCGCTTAGTCGGTGCGAAATGTTAAGGAGATTATCAACAAATGCCAGTGACAGATGCTACAAGAGAGACGACGTGATTTACAGAAAGATTTACTGTTGACATTCAGCGAATTCGGGGTTCAAGAACAGTCGTACAACATATTACTCCCTCCGGTGAGATGAGCACGACAAGAAAACAGAAAAAAAAGATCTCATACGGAGCCTTACCAACAGCCATCCTAGAGCGGCACCATTGGTGAATGAACAGGGAGGGGGGAATTAACGTGCTACCAGAAATACCCTCCGCCACATATCGTAAGATGGTTTGCGCAGTATACATGCAGATACTGAAACTTCCTGGCAGATTAAAACGTTCAGCATCATACGACGTTTCGTTAAGAATTTATTTTGCTGTGTACAGGTGCTCACCAAAGTATTTTTTTAATAAAATGTTTAGCTCAACGAATGTATCCCATTTGATATAATTTAGAGCAGGTACGTAGAGACAGTTGTCCGACAACATGTATTTTACCTCTAAGAAGCACATAGCCACTTAGAGGAAAAGATAGGTCAAATCTTCCTTCTCACGTTTAGATATTGAAAACAGTAGTTGCTTTTTGAAGCATATAAGAACTCTTTACTTTTGAAGAATGAACAGTTGATATCTCTGTTTCAGCTCACGCAAATATGGGAGGATACATAAATGTGAAATAGTTTTCCTAAGCCCGTTGTGATACGCCAGATTCTAGTCTATGTCGTATTTCCATATACAACATTCGTAGTTGAACCTGCATCGGCCGGCCGGAATAGCCGTGCGGTTTTTAGGCGCTACAGTCTGGAGCCGAGCGACCGCTCCGGTCGCAGGTTCGAATCCTGCCTCGGGCATGGATGTGTGTGATATCCTTAGGTTAGTTAGGTTTAATTAGTTCTAAATTCTAGGCGACTGATGACCTCAGAAGTTAAGTCGCATAGTGATCCGAGCCATCTGAACCATTTTTGAACCTGCATCTAGGTCCTAAGTTGGTTCAAGGGGAAGCGCAGGCCTACTTTATGGTATACAACTTCGCAGACTGGTCCGAGACGATGTATTTTTAATCTGGTAATCCACTTTCTCTTCTCAAGAACTGTTCAAAAACGTGTCACAAAGCATCATTGGCGTATACATGACGTTATTAAAAACACAACAAAAAATTGACTTCGATTCTCCTGCAGTAATAGTCAGCGGAAGTACCCCTTGTAACGCAACCCGTCCACTTGTTGGAGTTGGCAGTAAACAAGTGGAAATACAACAAATTTTGAAATTTGTGGTAAGGTTCTGTGGGACCGAACTGCTGAGGTCATCAGTCCCTAGGCTTACACACTAATTAATGTAACTTAAACTAACTTACGCCAAGGACAACACACACTCATGCCCGAGGGAGGACTCGAACCTCCGACGGGGAGAGCCGCGCGAACCGTGAAAAGACGCCCTAGACTTCGCGGCGGAAACACAAGAACGCCAGTCATTTAGTCAACCGCCTCCTGCCGAATTTTTCTGAATACAGCTTACACTAACGGAGATAAGGTGAAAACACTACTCATCTGTGGAGAAACAAAGCAATAAGTGCAGTAATGACCTGTGTGCAACTTCCTTGTGTTTCTATTTGTCTACCGTCAACTACAGCAAGTGTGCGAGCCGCGTTAACACGGTTACCTGCACTGTGTGAAAGTACAGATAAGCCAAAGTCAGTTTTGTGTTATATTTTTAATAATGCCAAATGTACGCCAGTGGTAGACTGTGATATCCTTTTGGACAGGTCTTGACGAGAGGAAGGAGCTTACCAAATACAAAATATAGGATTTTATTTTTAAAAAAAGTACTGCTGTTCATATCGTTCGTAACGAAAAAGTTACAAGAAAGGCATTGATGACGGTTGATTCACTCTCGTAGCTAAACAATATTTGCTTTACACGTTTCTTATTTTGCATCTGGACAAAAAGTCATTTGGGGTTGTCAAAACAAATAGGACACTTTGATGAATCGCTTTGGAGAAAGAAGAGAAATTCTACCTCGCTATTTTACTATGTGTTACGAGCACCATAAAATAGGCCTCGGTGTTTCGGTAGCCAGTGTTGATTAGACACCGTTGGATATAGCCCAGACGTTTGATTAAACATCGCTGCACGCGTAAGCAGTGTCTCCCATGGTGCTTCCTGTGTACTGCGTGTTGTAAGCCTTGACACGAGTGGAAACCTTACCAGTGTGTCCTCGGACAGCGGAGGACTGGCCAGGTCCCAAAGTTTCCAAGCACAGCTCTACTCTCTTCGTGACACGATTACGGCGCGGCGACCCCGTGAGTGTGTGCCGCATCGCGCTTAGCGGACGCAGTCGGCGACTGTGTGGTCTTGCCGGCCGCTGCAGGGAATTGAGTAGGGCAGCCGTGCTAATGTAGCCGCTAATGGGGAGCGACAACGGGGCGGGTAGGTGGCAGGCAGATAGCGTGCGGCGGCTCCAGTCTGCCGTGTCTCCAGTTACCGGGAGTCCAGTCGTGGCCGAGTTACCGTACTCACTGGGAGGGAGGCACTGGTGGGGGCGTTTCGAGGAAGCAGGCAGGGAGGGTAGAGTACATCTACGTTTGGGATACTGTAGGCAGGACGATATTACAAGTTTCCGTCCTCCCACAGACCTGGCAGTTCATCTACAAACTAAGACTACTGCGCTCTAAAAACATTGCAAATTGCGAAGAGCACGTGTTGAAATTAGTGCAAGTGAGAAAAAACGTTTAGCGACACTATGTAGCATGCTCTTCTCGAATGAATTAATACACTTAAATGCGACTTAAAGACGATGTTATTAGTTCCTCAGTTACCAGAGACACGGTTGAAAGGAGGTAACAGCGATGATGAGTTGTCGGGTCAGTGTGACGACGGTGCGGCGGGATTCCCGACGGAACGGAAACTTGTAGCGGAAGGCGTCCTTTGTGATTTGTACTTGTACACCGTCAGTGACAGCAGTATTTTCGTTTAGTTTTGCGGGAGTTTATGCTCTTTCATGATGATATTTTCCAGGTAGGGCGCTAGCTGCGTCACTGCTGCCGCTTTCTTCTTTTATCTGGTGGAGACAGCAATATCGTTTTTCGTTTACTGGACTCCTTACAAGAAGGACGCATTGTGTACAGGGAGGTCAGAAACTGGCTGTAAAGCTTGCATTGGTGTTTAGAGCAAGGCTGTGCTGACAAATAATTATTAAGAAAACCATTCGGTACGTTGCGCCGTTTACCATTTAATTACTATTGAAGCGATTCTGTCAGGCTGTTATGCGGAAATTCAAGCAGTGTGTCAGAGACAGTGACACCAAACGCGTTCTTCACTTGGTTTCCTCAAACCAAGTAAACGTACGATTTGCTCACCCAGCTATAATGTATCACATTCGAAAAAAGCACGCCGGCCGGTGTGGCCGAGCGGTTCTAGGCGCATCAGTATGGAACCGTGCAACCGCTACGGTCGCAGGTTGGAATCCTGCCTCGGGCATGGATGTATGTGATGTCCTTAGGTTAGTTAGGTTTAAGTAATTCTAAGTTCTAGGGGACTGATGACCTCAGATGTTAAGTCCCGTAGTGCTCAGAGCCATTTTTTAAAAAGGCACATTTTAACTGGTGCTAAGCATTTCTACAAGTGGTAACTCATGGACACAAAAATTACCGCTTTTTAGCGCGTGCAAGTGCTTGAATTTGCGCGTGCAGTGACCTGATTGGCTAACGTCAGTGATAATAAATAGGAAACGCCACAACGTATCGATTTTTTTTCTTAACAGTTATTTCCCAGCGCAACATATCCTGCACGCTCTTACAAGCTTTCCAGACTGTTTCTGACCACTCTGTGTATTTGAAGTAGCTGATACGCTATATTCTGAACTATAACTTTACATCTGGATAAACAGATGATTCCCTAGCATTTACCCTTGACAACATCGCCCGTTTTCTGGAGCGAAGCAAACATTATCTATTGAGGCCGTTTCAGAATGAAAAGAAATTCGTGGAGTATGTTCCGTCTACGCAATTAATTGAAGGCAGTTTGTTTATTGCTATACGCGTTTCGCTTCTTTTATTTGGGAAGCATCTTCAGTGGCAATTTCCAGCGCTGTTAACTCATGCGTGTGGTCCTGGAGACGTATTCGTCAGTTTTCATGCTCCAGCTGGTCGATTTCTGGAGTTCTTTCCCCCGCCATGGATGTTACAAACGTGAGTGAAAGAACGCCATAAATCGGCCAGTTGGAGCATGAAAACTAACGAAAACTCTTCCAAGTTCTTTGCTGCCTCTGATAGAATTGCAAATCATCGGCAAACCTTTGAGTTTTTATTTATTCTCCCTGAAATTTAATCGCGTTGGCGCGCATACCGTCGAAAGCTGCATTGAAGCTGTTGCATACAGGGAGTCGCAACGTTTGAAAATTGTTCTGAATTGCAGGACGACCTTTAATCGACCGACGCTTGATGCTGCAATCGACTGTTATAGGAATGTAACATTGTGTTGTTGTGGTTTTCAGTCCGAAGACTGGTTTGAGACAGCTCTCCATGCTACTCCATCCTGAGAAAACCATCCTCTTAATCTTCTAATAATTACTTAGACCTACATCCTTTTGAACTTGCGTACTGTATTCATATCTGGTCTCCCTCTACAATTTTTACCCCTCGCATTTCCCTCCTATACTAAGTTGGTGATCCCTTGATGTGACAGAATGTGTCGTATCAATCTATTCCCGCTTATAGTCAAGTTGTGCCACAAATTTCTTTTCTCCCCAGTTCTGTTCAGTACCTCCTCATTAGTTACATGATCTACCCGTCTACAGCATTCTTATGTAGCGCCGCGTTACAAAAGCTTTTATTCTGTCCTTGTCTGAAATGTTTATCGTCCACGTTTCACCTCTATACAACCTGTCCTTGTCCGCCGGCCGCTGTGGCCGAGCGGTTCTAGGCGCTACAGTCTGGAACCGCGCGACCGCTACGGTCGCAGGTTCGAATCCTGCCTCGGGCATGGATGTTTGTGATGTCCTTAGGTTAGTTAGGTTTAAGTAGTTGTAAGTTCTAGGGGACTGATGACCTTAGAAGTTAAGTCCCATAGTGCTCAGAGGCATTTTTTTGAGAGAAGTGCAACCCTTCCGCAAATTGCTGCAGATTTCATTGCTGGGACATCAAGAAGTGTCAGCGTGCGAATCATTCAACGAAACATCATCGATACGCGCTTTCGGAGCCGAAGGCCTAGTCGTGTTCCCTTGATGGCTGCACGACACAAAGCTTTACGCCACGCATGGGCCCGTCACTGGAGTGTTGATAACTGGAAACATGTTGCCTAGTCGGATGAGGCTCGTTTCAAATTGTATCGAGCGGATGGGCGTGTACGAGTATGGAGACAATCTCATGAACCCGTAGACCTCGCATGTTAGTAGGGGTCTGTCCGAGTTGGTGGAGGCTCTGTAATGGTGTGGGATGGGTGCAGTTGGAGCGATATGGGACCCCTGATACGTTCAGATACGACTCTGACAGGTAACACGTAAGTAAACATCCTATCTGATCACTTGCATCGACTCATATCCATTGTGCATACCGACGTACTTGGTTAATTCCAGCAGGATGATGCGACTAGGCCGGCCGGAGTGGCCATGCGGTTCTAGGCGCTACAGTCTGGAGCCGAGCGACCGCTACGGTCGCAGGTTGGAATCCTGCCTCGGGCATGGATGTGTGTGATGTCCATAGGTTAGTTAGGTTTAATTAGTTCTATGTTCTAGGCGGCTGATGACCTCAGAAGTTAAGTCGCATAGTGCTCAGAGCCATTTGAACCATTTTTGATGCGACTACAGAGTGGCTCCAGGAACACTCTTCCGAGTTTAATAACTTCCGCTGGCCACCAAACTTCCCAGTCATGAACATTATTGAGCATATCTGGGATGCCTTACAACGTGCTGTTCAGAAGAGATCACCACCCCCTCGTACTCTTATTGATTTATGGACAACCCTGCAGGATTCGTGGTGACAATTCCCTCCAGCACTACTTCAGATACTAATCGAGTCCATGCCTCTCGTTTTACGATATTGGGCAGGTGCTCCAGTTTCTTTGGCTCTTCAGCGTGAAATTGTAAAACAATGCAGGAAGACTACAGTACGTGCAGCGCATTCCGCTGAGGTCTGATACTCTCCCCTACCCTTGTGAGTTCATTACACACACGGTCCGTGTCCCGTAAACTCGTCTCCACCGAAGACGGCACCTCGCATTATTATTCTCACTGGCTGTCATTGCTGAGTGCGCCAAAGCCTCGGCTAGTTGGCGCGGATGGACAGTGCAGAATGCAGAGTGGTAATGGCTGTAGAACAAGGGCCTACGCAAAAACCCGTTCTGCATGTAAAGTGCAGTGACTGACTCACGGAAGCCTCTCCCAGCCTGCAAGGTTGCGGGCGTTCGGAGGTCGGCGCCGCCTCCGCTCGCACCGGCATCGCCAGATACTATCGCAGTCTGCAGCAAACGGCGAGAAAGTGCAACTCTCAAGAGGAAGGCGACTGAATTAACACTGCGCTTTTGGATATATAGTCCTTTTCCAGGATTAAAAATCTTAACGCAACGTCACAGAGCTATGCAAAGTGATTCGGAGATGATGTTGCAAACTTTCAGGGATGATGGAAGAGGATAAACGTATAAGTTTGAGGTAATGGTCCATGGTCCGGAAACGACCGATTCGAAAGTTATAAGCGAAAATCGTTCCGATATCCCTGACAGTGGAATACATACAGGGTAATTCAGTTGCCCCTACCAATGTCGTTTAAGGTAACGCGCTATGTTACAGCTGGCCTTCATAAACCACGTGCGAGATTTTCATATTCCCTCGCTCGCTACGCGCAGACTATTAGTCCCACAGAAAGAAATTAACAGGACCCTTTTGTAAGAAATTTAATGTAGTTAAATTTTGTATTGGAATATATTTTTGCTAGAGACCGTAGTTTTCGAGTTATTCAAGAAAAGTCGGCTGGTGTGGCCGAGCGGTTCTAGGCGCTTCAGTCTGGACCCGCGCGACCACTAAGGTCGCAGGTTCGAATCCTGCCTCGGGCATGGATGTGTGTGATGTCCGTAGGTTAGTTAGGTTTAAGTAGTTCTAAGTTCTAGGGGACTGATGACCTCAGATGTTAAGTCCCATAGTGCTCAGAGCCATTTGAACCATTTGAACATTCAAGAAAAACTTACAAAATTGACCTTGGACCGCACCCCTACTCTCACAATCAGCCCCGACTTGTCACGGTTTCTGGTATATTGTTCAAGGCACTTCCTCCTACCAGTGCACAAATATTTGCGACTGCACGAATTACTTCCCACATTCAACCTTCTTTGGTCTTCACTGACTAGTTTTATTAAGTTCGAAAATGGCTCTGAGCACTATGGGACTTCACTTTAAGGTTATCAGTCCACTAGAACTTAGAACTACTTAAACCTAACTAAACGTAAGACATCACACAGATCCATGCCCGAGGCAGGATTCGAACCTGCGACCGTAGCGGTCGCTCGGTTCCAGACTGTAGCGCCTAGAACCGCTCGGCCACCCCGGCCGGCTTTTATTAAGTCCCGGCTCAGTCGATCACTTGCAAATTGTAAATTTTACCTAAAATTTGTGTGAATTTTAACAACGTAAAATAAACAATTACATCGTTGCATTCGTCATGCCTTCTGACTACGAAAATAGTGTGCTTGTAAGATTTAAGTTGGATAGAGCTGAACTGTCAACGCAATTAGTTTTAGCGTAACGTTTACAAAATTCGGTTTGCTTTCATTACCCCCTCCGCTACGTTTAAATTAATAATGCCAACAAAATAGCCGACTATGCTCGTGGCGTAATAGACCAACCAACAGGTACCAAAAAACGTCGATCGAATATGGGGAGTATTTCGTGAAGTTGTAATCTTTTGAACAATGAGAGGAACCAGTGGCATGAACAAAAACTACAAATTCTGACTGGTGAGGGATGAGTGTGCGGGTGAGGGTGCGTTTGGTGGTCACTTTTATGCTTTTTTCTTGAGTAACTCGAATACTATGACCTCCAGCGAAGAAACATCCCAGTACATAATTTAACCAAATTAAATTTCGTACAAATAGGTCCTGCTCATTTTTTTCTGTAGTTTACGCGTAGAGAGCGAGAGAATATGAAAATCTGGCTTGTAGTTTATGCGGGTTGCATAAAACGACGGCAGTAAGGACAACTGAATTATCCCGTATAACGCTTTATCAGAGACATACTACCCAGGTTCCTGGAGTATATCCATCTTATTGGTCAGTGGATCTGGTCCCAATACGATGGAGTCTCGCTTCACTTTGGACTGAGGCTTCGTCAGCAGTTGGATCAGACATCTCCTGGCAAACATTCTCGCAGCCTGCGACACTGTCAAACGACACTGAGGATTTTAGAACGGGTACAATAGAACTTTATACGACGATGCTATACCTGCATTGACGCTGCGGGTCGCCATTTTGAACAAATGTTGTAAATGTAGGAGCTTGTGAAACTTGTTCAGGTAAATGGAATTCATTATTATTGTACCGTGGAACTGGGACTTTAGGTCTCTTTGACATTAGCACCGTTACTAGTCCACCAACAGGGGAAATTAATGGGAGTGTTGGGGAGTATATTCTGCGGGGATTCTGTACGTCATGAGTATTGTTCGCAAGCTGCGGCCGTTAGTCTGAGCGTTGCGCGAGGAGCTTCGTTTCCTCTTATTTTCTAAGCACCTTCACTGGCCTGTAATACAAGTTTGTTGGCGCATATAATAGATCTCTTTCCTATGTATTACAGTTTTCTCGTTATTCTATTAATTCTTGATATGAAACAACTTGCTGGAGTGCGATTTCCGTAAGATTAAATTATTTGTTTGGTTCCACATACGATATTTTGGATCTTGTTATCACATATGTGCGCCCTGGATTTGTACTTTGTTGTCCTCAGTAGATGGGAATTTCCCACCTTTGGAATTTGCGAGCATATTCCAGCCTGTGTATATGTGTTTGTGTGTGTGTTTACAGTTCATAGTGTTGCCAACAGTGGCCGAGACTTTCGATCGTCTTTTCTTTGCGTTGCACCGTCTGTCTGTAGTGTGATGTTCATTTGTTATGTAGTTGCGTGTGTTATTTGAGGTAGGGGATGCTCTGTGCGAAGGGGGAAATGTGACTGGAGGAAATCGCAATTTTCTGTGTCAGCGATGGGGAGCTCGAGGAAGATAGATTCATTGTACGGGGTAGCGCAAATAAAAGTAGCCAGTGAAATTATAAAAGAAATGCAGTGAAATTACAGAAACGAAGAGGTGAAATAGACTTACCATTTATTTACAGTGAAAAATACATTTACAGAAGACGCTGAAAGTAATACACTGCAACATCAACACACAGGTGCGCATGTCTAACCACATTCAGATGCACCCGGGTAAATTTCGGGTATCGATGGAGGCAACTTCACCGCTGATGATGTCTTTCAGTTCTTGTACTGTCTGTGGATTTATTTCATAGATCTTGGTCTTGAAACATCCCCTTAGAAAAATTTATGAATTACTGTGCTGGTAAACCTCTTACGTTATTTGATTTTCAAACAGCTGAGCAAAACTGAACGTACTCAGACATTTCTCTCTTTACTTATTCTGATCAGCACTAAACTGACACACAATATTTTTAGCGCAACGCAATCTCATAATCCCTACAAAAGAATGGCCGTGACTAACAATAACCTATACCTTTGATGAATCACTTACCTCACAAAAATCTTCATTACTCGAACTACTGCAATATAGCGAGCGCCAATACTGCCAGCTAAATAAAAGATTTTAAGTACTGAAGGCACTAACTACTAATAGGCATAGTTAGCAAATGAAAGATTTTGATAGAGAACAAACAATGTATTTACCTTAACAGTGTTCAAAAGTCATCACGACATCCAGTCTTACAAATTTCTTTTTTCTGACGGACACACATCCAGATCGTCCGCTCTCAAAATTCAGCCATCTCTCTCCCCACATCCACCACTGCTGGCGGCTCACCTCGAACTGCGCAACGCTATGCGCTGTTCACATCCAACTGCCCAACACTACAATAGCAAATATTCCAACAATGCCAACCAGCCACAGACTGCACACAGCACAGTCAGTGATTTTCATACAGAGCGCTACGTGGCGTTACCAACATAAAAACCTAAACAGCGTTCTTACAATCTTCATGTCCCTACGGGGAAAAAAATCATATGTTGTGAGATCCGGCGAACGTGCTGGCCGCCGGCCGGTGTGGCCGTGCGGTTCTAGGCGCTTCAGTTTGGAACCGCGTGACCACTACGGTCGCAGATTCGAATCCTGCCTCGGGCATGGATGTGTGTGATGTCCTTAGGTTATTAAGGTTAAAGTAGTTCTAAGTTCTAAGGGACTGATGACCTCAGGTGTTAAGTCCCATAGTGCTCAGAGCCATTTCAACCATTTTTTTTTCAACGTGCTGGCCATAAATATTTGCTGACAGTTCGTTCCTCAGTGAAGACATCACGGACCCGGTACAGGCATACTTCAGACGTATGTCTTGTTGCCTCATCTTTGTGGAAAAAGCAGTATTGTCTTTCATTTTCAGTGAGTTGAGCAGAAAATGTATCAAAAATTTCCATATATACAACCGTATTGATGGAAGTGTCAAAAAACAGCGGTCCAATCACACGCGTCCGCGTTACACAGCACCAAACGCCGATTTTTCATCGAGTGGTTGTACACACAGTGGTTGGGTTCTCCGTTGGCCAGTACCTCGTGTTCGGTGAATTCACGTGACCGGAAAGACGAAATGATGCGTCATCACTCACGATGTAATGAAAGAGGTTGTTACATACCATCATTGGTGTTATTGAAAAGCCACGTGCAGTAATCTACACGTTTCTGACTCTCATCCTCCCGTACTTGCTGCACGACCATCAGACGGTATGGCTTCAAATTAAAAGACTTTTCAATATACGCTGGTAGCTCCTCCTACTCACACACGCATGTTGGGCCAATTTACGCGTAGATTTATTTCGGCTCTGAATAGTTCTTCGGCGACTGTTTGCAATAACTTCTGATGTGCAAACTAAATGAATCCTTTGTATTTTTACTTTTTGCATAGATCCGTAGGTGCGCCAATTTTTATACAGGCTCTGTATTGCTGTCTTTGCTGGTAGTTGTCCATCCGGATACCTGACCATGAAAATTTCACGGGTTTCCTTAATCGAACCTGTTTCCACGTATGCTTCCACAATTTCAATTCTGTATTCTATGTTGACAATCGATTACTGCATAGAACTGTCCACCGTTTAGCTGCTTACTGTATTTCAGAAGTCGAAACATTACATTCGCATTCAAAGGTGAGGCGGGCTATTTTTAGCTGCGACACCGTGAATTAAAACACTTAATGTGTCTTAATGTTATTATAGTTATTATTATTGTTGTTGTTGTGGTCTCCAGTCCAGAGGCTGGTTTGATGCAGCTCTCCATGCTATACTATCCTGTGCAAACTTCTTCATCTCCCAGTACCTACTGCAACCTGCATCCTTCTGAATCTGCTTAGTGTATTCATCTCTTGGTCCCCCTCTACGATTTTTACGCTTCACGCTGCCCTCCAATACTAAATTGGTGATCCGTTGATGCCTCAGAACATGTCCAACCAAGCGATCCCTTCTTCTAGTCAAGTTGTGCCACAAATTTCTCTTCTCCCTAATTCTATTCAATACTTCCTTATTAGTTATGTGATCTACCCATCTAATCTTCAGCATTCTTCTGTAGCACCACATTTCGAAAGCTTCTATTCTCTTCTTTCCCAAACTATTTATCGCCCACGTTTCACTTCCATGCAGGGCTACACTCCATACAAATAGTTTCAGAAACGATAGTTCTAGTTATTATTATTATTATTATTATTAAAAAATCGTAGGCATGCAGGGCACTATAAACCTGCCAGCGTGTCTCCCTGCTGCAAGTAAAAATTGCCCCCATCGCCAAACAGTGATAATCTCTTCCCTTCACTGCTATCCCATCCCTCCCACACCCACCCACCCAACCTCCACCACACACCCGCAACCACACACAGAACCGTACCCCTGGATCCAGCATGCGGGGAAGCTAGCAAGGCCGCCGCCACTGTGGGGGAGCTCGTCAGCTGCGACGCGATCGGCTGGCCGCCCGCTGTCCGCTTCTTGCCCGGGTTCACGCGGCCGTCGCCGTACGGTACCAGGCCGGCGCGGCGCGGCGCGGCAGTTCCGCTTTTTGCGCAGCGCGCCACTGCGCCAGCGCGCCAGCTTCCGCGTGCGGCCGGTCCGGGCCGCCTGCGCTCGCGGCCTCGCAACAGGTCCGAGCCGCCGTCCACGGTGCTGTGCCGTACCGTTCCGCTCGCGCCGCCACGCGGCTGCTGCTGATTCGAACGGAGCGCAGGCTCGGCTCGGAACAGTTTCGTCTGGCCGCTCGTCCGTTCGCTGCCGCCCCGGTACGGCGACCTTACGGAGTATTTCAAACGGGGCCACTCGACGCTTCAGCTGACCGGCAGGCGATCTGCGACCTTACCACGTACTAACTGTATTCACATCTATATATGCATCTATGTGTATGTCAATACTCCGCAAGCAACTGGTACTACTAAATGATCCCTCCCCCTTACCTGTTCCACAAGCGAATGGCACATGGGAAGAACGATTGTCGGTAAGCTTCTATGTTCACGTTAATGTCTCAAATTTATTCGCCGTGGCCATGTATGTGGGAGGAAGAATACTACTGACCATTAAAATTGCTACACCACGAAGAAGATGTGCTACAGACGCGAAATTTAACCAACAGGAAGAAGATGCTGTGATATGCAAATGATTAGCTTTTCAGAGCATTCACACAAGGTTGGTGCCGGTGGCGACACCTACAACGTGCTAACACGAGGGAAGTTTCCAACCGACTTTTCATACACACACAGCAGTTGACCGGCGTTGCCTGGTGAAACGTTGTTGTGATGCCTCGTGTAAGGAGGAGAAATGCGTACCGTCACGTTTCCGACTTTGATAAAGGTCGGGTTGTAGCCTATCGCGATTGCGGTTTATCGTATGGCGACATTGCTGCTCGCGTTGTTCGAGATCCAATGACTGTTAGCAGAATATGGAATCGGTGGGTTCAGGAGGGTAATACGGGACGCCGTGCTGGATTCCAACGGCCTCGTATCACTAGCAATCGAGATGACAGGCATCTTATCCGCATGGCTGTTAGCGGATCGTGCAACCATATCTCGATCCCTGTGTCAACAGATGGCGACGTTTGCAAGACAACAACCATTTGCACGAACAGTTCGACGAAGTTTGCAGCAGCATGGAATATCAGCTCGGAGACCATGGCTGCGGTTACCATTGACTCTGCATCACAGACAGCAGCGCCTGCGATGGTGTACTCAACGACGAACCTGCGTGCACCAATGGCAAGATCTTACTTTTTCGGATGAATTCAGCTTCTGGTTACAGCATCATGATGGTCGAATCCGTGTTTGACGTCATCGCGGTGAACGGACATTGGAAGCGTGTATTCGTCATTGCCATACTGGCGTATCACCCAGCGTGATGGTATAGGGTGTCATTGGTTACACGTCTCGGTCACCTCTTGTTCGCACTGACGGCACTTTGAACAGTGGACGTTACATTTCAGATGTTTTACGACCCGTGGCTCTACCCTTCATTCGATCCCTGCGAAACTCTACATTTCAGCAGTATAATGCACGATCGCATTTTGCTGGTCCTGTACAGGCCTTTCTGGATTCAGAAAATGTTCGACTGCTACCCTGGGCAACACATTCTCCAGATCTCTCACCAATTGAAAACTTCTGGTCAATGGTGGCCGAGCAACTGGCTCGTCACAATACGCCAGTCACTACTCTTGATGAACTGTGGTATCGTGTTGAAGCTGCATGGACAGCTGTACCTGTACACACCATCCAAGCTCTGTTTGATTCAATGCCCAGACGTATGAAGGCCGTTATTACGGCCAGAGGTGGTTGTTCTGGGTACTGATTTATCAGGATCTTTGTACCCAAATTGCGTGAAAATGTAATCACATGTCAGTTCTAGGATACTATATTTGTCCAATGAATACCCGTTTATCATCTGCATTTCTTCTTGGTGTAGCAAAATTAATGGCCAGTAGTGTACCGAGCGAGTTGGCGCAGTGGTTAGCACACTGGACTCGCATTCGGGAGGACGACGGTTCAATCCCGCGTCTGGCCATCCTGATTTAGGTCTTCCGTGATTTCCCTAAATCGCTCCAGGCAAATGCCGGGATGGTTGCTTTGAAAGGGCACGGCCGACTTCCTTCCCTAAACCGGTGAGACCGATGACCTCGCAGTTTGGTCTCTTCCCTCAAAACAGCCAGCCAGCCAGCCAGTAGTGTAATATGTTGTCAGACTCTTCCCGGAAAGTGCTCTCTCTCTACACTTCAAAAGGGAGCCTCTCCGTGATGCACAACGCGTCTCTTGTAATACCTGCCAGAGGAGTTTGTTGAGCATCTCTGTAACGCTCTTGCACTAACTGAACGATCCCGTGACGAAACGCGCCGCTCTTCGTTTGATCCTCTCTGTCTCTTCCGTCAGTCCTTTTTGGTAAGGTCCCGACTGATGAACAGTACTGAAAAATCGGTCGAACAAGCGCCTTGCAAACCAGTTCCTTCGTGGATGAGTTATATTTCTTTGACACTCTTCCTTTGAAGCCCATTCTGGCTATCTGCTTGTTTTGTGGGGTCACTCCACTTAAGATCGCTCTGGGTAGATATTCCTATATATTTACGGTATATACTGTTTCGAGCAAGTTTTCATCAGTGATGTGGTGGTACAGTAGGGGGAGCTCTTTTCTTGTGTACGCGCAACATGTCCCATTTCTATACCTTCAGGGTCAATTGCCAGAGACTGCACCACTCACGAATCTTTTGTAGATCATTCTGAAAATCGATACTATCCTCTGGCGTCGCTACTTTCTTATAGAAAACCGCATCACCTGCGAACAGTCTTAAAAAGCTTCCGACGCTTTCTACTACACCAGTTAAACATATTATAAACTGTGACAGTCCTATCTCATTTTTCTGAGGTACTCCAGAAATTACTTTCACATCTGTCGATTTTCTTCTGTTAAGAGCGATAGCACTAATGCTATCTGCAAGGAAGCCCTGAATCCGGTCACAAATCTGGTCCGGTACTCGGTAAACTAGTACAAAGCGAAAGAATGGTCTAGATCGTACTTTGTCTATCCACGTCAGCTGTAAATTACAGTTATCTTGTCTTCATCTGGGTGCTCACGTTTCGCAGAAATACGCACAGAAGCGCAGTACTTGGTTTTAGTGAACAGCGCTCCCACCTTAAAACGTCAGACTTCCCAAAATTCAATTTTATGGAGCCAAACACGTAATAGGAGCTTAAACATTGTGTTTTGCGAAGTTCAGCATTTCAGCTGGGGACTGTTGTGCATTTAATAGTGTACGGAGTATCTGTGCGTGTCTCTACAACATTTGAGCATGCAAATAAAGACAAAAAACCAGGAGGGAAAATTACGGTGAGCTACAAGGTGCGTTCAAAACGAAACGAGCCGGAGGTTGCAGAATGACAACCGCTGAAACGATCGTAACGTCATTTGCTTACGGAAGAAGGTGCGCTACCCGCTAAAACGCACAGGTTCCAAAAAATGGCTCAAATGGCTTTGAGCACTATGGAACTTAACATGTCAGGTCATCAGCCCCCTAGAACTTAGAACTACTTAAACCTAACTAACCTAAGGACATCACACCCATCCATGCCCAAAGCAGGATTCGAACCTGCGACCGTAGCAGTCGCGCGGTTCCAGACTGAAGCGCTTAGAACCGCATGACCACCGCGGCCGGCGCAGAGGTTCCAAACTCGCCTCTAGAGGGACACTGGCGTGCATCCACACGGCGACAGAGTGAGCATGTGCACGCGTCGGCCGACCACTGCATTCACAACGGAAAGGTCGATCGATTTGTCTCCTATTTGGCATGCCGCCAAAGCTAGCTCATTTTTCCTATCCGTATCTTTTAAGAAATCTACATTAAAATCACCACAAACCACTAACTGCTTCTTTTTGTCTGACAGGTGGCTCAATAATGCCTCTAGATTCTACATGAATAGCTAAAAGTTACCTTGAGGGGATCTATAGATTGTTACAACTGCTATGGAAGTATATTGCAGTTGCAACTTACAGGCACATGCTTCAAGGATCTGATCTACAAAAAATTATTTGTTTCAAGCAATGTTTTATGCACCTTCTTGCTTCCCACTGTTGAAGAGCAATTCGGGGATGGCGATTTCATCTTTCAACATGATCGAGCACCTGTTCATAATGCACGGCCTGTGGTGGAGTGGTTACATGACAATAACGTCACCGTAATGGACTGGCCTGCACAGAGTCCTGACCTGAATCCTATAGAACACCTTTGGGATGTTTTGGAACGCCGACTTCGTGCCAGGCCTCACCGACCGACATCGATACCTCTCCTCAGTGCAGCACTCCGTGAAGAATGGTCTGCCATTTCCCAAGAAATCTACCAGCACCTGATTGAACGTATACCTGCGAGAGTGAAAGCTGCCATCAAGGCTAGGAGTGGGCCAGCACCATATTGAGTTCCAGCATTATCGATGGGGCGGCGCCACGCACTTGTAAGTCATTTTCAACCAGGTGTCTAGATACTTTTGATCACATAGTGTATTATTCTTTATTAACTGTTACTAAGAACAGTATTTCTACCAATTAAGATACGGGAAAAAATACAAATAAAAACATACAAAATGAATTTGGCAAAGGGATGCAAGTCCTCTCCTTCCCAGCCACATGCCGTTGTCGCCACTTCAGTGGCGCTTCTGTTGATTAACTTTTGCTTTATGGGTACATAAGTGGCAGTCGTAACAGGTTCTTTCCTCAGTTTCTAGGAAAAAAATCATTTTTGGACCCAGTATATCAGACGAAAAATGCTGTTTTCAATTATCTATCGATCTCGTCAATTTTGACTCGAGTTTGAGTCATGAACTATAGTGGCGGTTTTTTCGAAAGTGGGGATATATTGACCGAAAATATCTTAGTGTATTTCGTATTAAGTTGCACAAAAGCGAGCTACCAAATACGAGCCGAATCGTTTGGCCGTGTCTGAGGCCTTCCCCTCGTCAGTCGCGCTGAAGTAGAAATGGAGGCTTCAAAAGAAGACCAAAGGGGTTTTGTGCGTTTCTTGACAGCGGAATGAGTGCTGTGTCCGGGAATTAATCGAAGAATGTCGCAAGTATACGGAGAGCGTTGCCTGTTCATTGCTAAGGTGAAGGCGTGACACAAGTCATTCAAGGAAGGACGGATATAGTTGGCCAATGATACACGGTCGCGAAGGCGTGTAACAGATGGACCTGAATTCCCATAGTTCAGGACACTTTTTTGAGAGGATCTGATAGTGGTAGTCTGTCGTTAAGCGTAATTTAGTTCATGTTAGTAAATAAAGTGTGCTATAGACAATTCTTTCACTGTATGAGAGCACAGTGATCAATGGACTTCTTCAATACTCTGTCTCATATAATCAAAGAGGAATTCTTTTAGCTGAACAGTTGTTCCGAGTATTCAGTACTAGGTTGTGGCGTAACTGAAGTTATGGGTTTGCTTAAAAAAGAGAGGTATCTGTAAGCTGGGCTTTCTTTCTAGAGGCACTGCTGGACTGGCACGCTAACTAGTATATGATGGAGGTGGTTTGCGGATGGTACATTGTTATCTCACATTATCCTATCCAGTACAGCGAAAAAAATTCCACGACATAGAGCACTGAGGCCTACATACGGCAAAAGCCATCGTTGTGCACAATAAACCATGTCGAAGTAACGCTATCACGACCGTCGGAGTCCCTCATGCCTGTCAGTCACCCATACAACATTGTATAGGATCATGGCCCTGCATTTCTCTTCCATCCATTCAGAATTAACCAATCTCTCAATATGTTAATTTAACTTTAAAGGTTCTGAACCAACTCTGAGTCGAAGTATCCTCTCATTGGTCTCTCTTAAGATGAAAAGTTCTGTTTTACGAAGGAGCACTAATAGTAATCATAGGAATTGTGCAGACCCATAAAGCTCTTCTTCCCCATTGCACAAGACATGGGCTGGCTACTGGTTACACTACGTACTATCTGCCCTCTACTTGTAGCTGCTTCTACATTATAAATGATAATATGGGAAGAAAAGAGAGAGTTCAACGTCTCGCCGACGAGAAGAGCATTAATGGCGTAGCACAATCTCGTCTTGGATAAGGATGGCAAAGGCAAATGAACATTTCCTTCTGAATGCAATAATTATGGCATTTTCTTTAAGGTATTTCCGAAAACCACTGGAAACATTACGCGAATAACATTAATAAACCTTGTGCCTGAAGCTTACTGACTATGTATACATCGTTGTAAACAATGAACTTCCATGAGGTGTAATTATGCAATTGTCACTTTTAACAACGTCCTCAAATTAAAGATAACGCACTTTGTTCAGTTTGCTAGGATGTCTTCAGTCTAATGTCATATTCGCTCCGATATATCGTGAGCACAAATTTCGATTGTGAGGCTACGGTCTTGAAGTACGTCGAAGGATTTCGTGAAGCCAAGAACATAGCAGCAACCAGTGTCTCGCTGTTTACTTTCTTCTGGGATTTCGAGAAGAACAGAGCTAGCTGCGTTTAACACTATCGAAATCTCCGTTGATTCCTACAGAGAAGCTGTTCATTCTCTATCGGATACATTACTACCTTCAACATGGACTGCTCGGTGATAAATCGGGCTGCTCAACGATAAATCGGGCGACGCGGCATACTTGTTATCTATGTCCAAGGAATTGTAACCGATAGGTTGCGGGACGGCGCGATATCATCAGCAGCAGCGGCACAAGGAGAGGCTGCTGTCAGGCCGTGGCGTCTCTCTGGCAGAACTCGTTTGCAGCGTTGTGCCGCTGTTTTTGAGTTCGCCAACCAGTGTCGGTGTGCTTCCGGGAGCGTAGGCGCGCGCAGGTCCAGTTATGACGAGACGCTCTTCACTCAGCCCGTGGGAACAGAGCTCGTCGAGGCACGTAGTCCACTTAACTGGCCGCAATTAATTCATCGAGACCAGGTGGGGGCGTCAAAGTGCCTGACAGTTCCCTTATTGGCGTGTGGGCGGTGCGTCGTTCTACGAGGTTGGAAGGTAGTTTTTGCCACTGTGCCTCTGTGAATTGACAGTTGCGTTAATCGTAATAAGAGCACGTTAATTACCTAACTTGTTTTGGTCATACGCCAGGCTGTAATAATAGATATTTAAGTCTAGTCATTATTTAGGTACATAAGTTGCCATTTTAAGGTTTCACGTTCACAATACATCATTGTGGTAGGAAATGTGTCAACTGATTAGCACACATTGTTAAATTTTCATTCTTACGTTAGTGTTAACACTGAGGGGACCAAAGTCATGGGATGACTCCTAAAATCTTGTCAGACCTCCTGTCAGGCGTACTGCAGCAGCTTGACTTGGAAAGATCTTGAGATGTCGTTGGAAAACCCTGGAAAAATATTGAGCCAAGTTACCTCTACAGGTGTCCATAATAGCAAATATGTTGCCGGTGCAGGAGTTTGTGAACAAACTGACCTCTCGATTATGTCCCACAAATGTTCGATGGGGTTCATGTTTTGGGACCTGAGTGGCCAAATAATTTGCTCGAACTGTCCCGAATGTTCTTCAAACCAATTGCGAACAACTGTGACTAGATGGCATAGAGCATTGCCATCCACAAAAATTCCATCGTTGTTTGGGAACATGAAGTCCACGAACAGCTGCAAATGTTCTCCAAGTATCCGGACATAACCATTTTCAGTCAATGATCGGTCGTTCCACGCAAACAGAGCCCACACCATCATGGAGCCACCACCAGCTTGCACAGTGCCTTGTTGTCAACTTGGGTCCATGGCTTCGCGGTGCCTGCGCCACACTCGAATCCTACCATCTGGTTTTTATCACCTTAAATTGGGTTGCATCTGACCAAGCCACGGTCTTCCCGCAGTCTAGCGCACAGCCGATACGGTCACTAGCCCAGGAGACGCCCTACAGCCGATGTCGTGCTATTAGCAAAGGCACACTCGTCGGTCGTCAGCTGCCATAGCCCATTAACGCCAAATTTCGCCGCACTATCCTAACGGATCGTTCGTCGTACATCCCACGTTGATTTATGAGGTTATTTCATACAGTGTTGCTTATCTGTTAGCGCTGACAACTCTACGCAAACGTCGCTGCTCTCAGTCGTTACGTGATGGGCCTCGGTTATTGCATTGTCTGTGGTGAGAAACAATGCCTGAAATTTGATATTCTCGGCACGCACTTGACACTGTATAACTCTGAATATCGAATTTCCTTACTATTTCCGAGCTGGAATGCCCCACGTGTCCAGCTCCAACTACAATTCCGCGTTCAAAGTCTGTTAGTTCCCATCGTGCGGTCAAGATTACGTTGGAAACCTTTTCACGTGAATCACCTGAGTACAAATGAGAACTCCGCCAATGCAGTGCCCTTTTAAACCTTGTGTACGCTATACTAACGCCATCTGTAAGTATATCTGCATATCGCTATCCCATAACTTTTGTCAGCTCAGTGTACGCTGGCAATTCATATGATTAGCACGCGTATGTTTGAACTACCGGCGCCGAATTTACTAAAATGACAAATATCTATAAGAAGAGCATCTCTCCGAGTTTCGATTCGTAATCATTCCGTGGCGTGGTTACACTAGGAGGAAGGGCTGTGAAAACATGTAGATAAATAGACTGCTTCGTACTGTCGCATTGAATTAGTTCGCGCCTGCAGATAGGCAACCCAGTGAACAGGCTTTCAAATCGGGCTTCTGTCGTTATGCCTTCCCAGGCGACTTCTATGTACTGTACGTGCTCTTCTGCCAGCACTGATGTTTGCCACGTTACAAGTAATCCACGGCTTGAGCACCTGTAATCTGCGTTAAAAGCGGCAGAGATATTCTGTCCACTGTTATGAGTTGTTTTTCTGCATATCTTGTAGTTATTGCACAGTCGTATTCTGAAAACACAGAGCCATCTATGAACAACCTGTATACTAGTCACTCATGAAAATGGTTGCAATTCCTTATGATTTTTTTCAACTACTTGTAATTCAGGGCAAATATTCAAACAACATTTCAAATTTTTATCACTAGTGTGAACTTTTCGCGACATATTCCATCATATTTTTCGTTCACTTTCAGCTATGCTCGGCATCGCACAGAGGAATGTTCAACGATACTTTTATACACTACTGGCCATTAAAACTGCTACACCACAGAGATGACGTGCTACAGAAGCGAAATTTAACCGACCGGAAGAAGATGCTGTGATATGCAAATGATTAGCTTTTCAGAGCATTCACACAAGGTTGGTGCCGGTGGCGACACCTACAACGTGCTCACACGAGGAAAGTTTCCAACCGATTTCTCATACACAAACAGCAGTTGACCGGCGTTGCCTGGTGAAACGTTGTTGTGATGCCTCGTGTAAGGAGGAGAAATGCGTACCATCACGTTTTCGACTTTGATAAAGGTCGGATTGTAGCCTATCGATTGCGGTTTATCGTATGGCGACATTGCTGCTCGCGTTGGTCGAGATCCAATGACTGTTAGCAGAACATGGAATCGGTGGGTTCAGGAGGGTAATACGGGACGCCCTTCTGGATCCCAACGGCCTCGTATCACTAGCAGTCGAGATGACAGGCATCTTATCCGCGTGGCTGTTAGCGGATCGTGCAGCCACGTCTCGATCCCTGAGTCAACAGATGGGGACGCTTGCAAGACAGCAACCATTTGCACGAACAGTTCGACGACGTTTGCAGCAGCATGGACTATCAGCTCGGAGACAATGGCTGCGGTTACCCTTGACGCTGCATCACAGACAGCAGCGCCTGCGATGGTGTACTCAACGACGAACCTGGGTGCTCGGATGGCAAAACGCCATTTTTTCGGATGAATCCAGGTTCTGCTTACAACATCATGATGGTCGCACCCGTGTTTGGCGACATCGCGATGAACGCATATTGGAATCGTGTATTCGTCATCGCCATACTGGTGTATCACCCGGCGTGATGGTATGGGGTGCCATTGTTTACACGTCTCGGTCACCTCTTGTTCGCATTGACGGCACTTTGAACAGTGGACGTTACATTTCAGATGTGTTACGACCCATGACTCTACACTTCATTCGGTCCCTGCGAAACGCTACATTTCAGCAGGATAATGCACGACCGCATGTTGCAGGTCCTATACAGACCTTTCTGCATACATAAAATGTTGGACTGCTGCCCTGGCCAGCACATTCTTCAGATCTCTCACCAATTGAAAACTTCTGGTCAATGGTGGCCGAGCAACTGGCTCGTCACAATACGCCAGTCACTACTCTTGTTGAACCTATACACGCCATCCAAGCTCTGTTTGACTCAATGTCCAGGCGTATCAAGGCCGTTATTACGGCCAGAGGTAGTTGTTTTGGGTACTGATTTCTCAGGATCTACGCACCCAAATTGAGTGAAAATGTAATCACATGTCAGTTCTAGTATAATATATTTGTCCAATGATTTCCCGCTTATCATCTGCATTTCTTCTTGGTGTAGCAATTTTAATGGCTAGTAGTGTATTATATAACGGGTGATCACCAAGTTTCCATTCGAAGGCCACATATGGTATTTCCCGTAAAGTACGAAGGGCGTTCAGTAAGTAATGCAACACATTTTTTTTCTCGGCCAGTTTCAGTTAAAAAAATGCAGAATTTGTTCTGGCACCTAGTGAAATATTCTCGCTTCAGCCTCTATAGTTTAATGAATTTGCGATGGGTGACAGCGCTATACGTAGGCCCTTCAAAATTTCGTTTTTAGCGGACGTGCGTTCCAAGCAGTGAACTGCCGTTTAGTTTCTTTTGGAGGGAAACCAGAGCATCAAAGATATTCATAGGCGCTTACAGGTCGTCTACGGAGACCTGGCAGTGAACAAAGGCACGGCGAGTCGTTGGCCGAAGCTCAAACCTGTCCGATCTCCCGTGTGCTGGCTGGCCGCACACAGCTGTTACTCCTCCAATGTTAGAACGTTCAGACACACCCATTCCAGGTGATCTACGGATCACAGTCAAACACCTCGCTACACAACTGGACGTCTCTGTTGGTAGTGCTGACTCACTCGTCCACCAGTAGGGGTAGTGAAAGGTGTGTGCCGGCTGGGTTGCTTGCCACCTAACAGAAGACCATACAGAGCAACGAAGTGTCGTTTGTGTACAACTGCTTGCGCGTTACGAGTCTGATCGTTACAATTTTAAGTTGAACATCGTCACAGACGATGGATCATTACTTCGAAACGTAAACAGAACGGCAATCCATGGCGCCACACCAGTTCCCCTACGAAGAAAAAATGCAAAGCTGCCCCTCAGCCGGTGATGTCACTGTGACGCTCTTCTGGGTCCTGATGGGGTTTTTTGTTTGATGTCCTCCCTCATGGTGCAACGATCAACTCTGAAGTGTATTGTGCTACACTCAGAAAATTGAAGAAACGTTTTCAACGTGTTCGTCGCCTCAAAAATGCAAACGAACTTCTCCTTCACCACGAAAACGCAAGGCCTTCCATAAGTCGTACCTTCCGACATCCATCTGTTTGCCACACTGAAGCATGTACTTCGCGGGGATCAGTACGTGGATGACGGAGAGGTTACTGATGCAGCAAGACTTTGGCTCCGACGTCGACCAGTGGACTGCTGACATGCGGGCATACACATCCTCCCAATAAGGTGGCGTAAACCCGTCCTATTGCACGCAGATTATGTTCACAAATACGGTTTTGTAGCGAAAAGGGTGGGGAATAATATGGTGTTTTGGAATCTTGAATAAAACCAACCTCCTATCAGAAAAAAAGTATTGCATTACTTATTGAGTGACCCTCGTATGTTCTAGGGTGACAGCGGCCTTGCCGCAATGGATACACCGGTTCCAGTGAGATCACCGAAGTTAAGCGCTGTCGGGCGTGGTCGGCACTTGGATGGGTGACCATCCAGGCCGCCATGCGCTGTTGCCATTTTTCGGGGTGCACTCAGCCTCGTGATGCCAATTGAGGAGCTACTCGACCGAACAGTAGCGGCTTCGGTCAAGAATACCATCTTACGACCGGGAGAGTGGTGTGCTGACCCCACGCCCCTTCTATCCGCATCATCCACTGAGGATGATACGGCGGTCGGTTGGTTCCGGTAGGCCACTCGTGGCCTGAAGGCGGAGTGCTTTTTCCGTAAGTTCTTGAGCCAAGACAGAATGATAACAGTTCTGAGACGGGACATATCACAAGGACCACAGCGGGATTAAAAAAACATTTACGTTTAATTTAAACTTAATTGCAGATTGCAATAAAACTTTCCATTTAACCGGAAAGCGCGATCTGTTACCTTAAACTTTTGCGTTCTAATGAACCAAAGCGCAGAAATCGCAGTAGGTTGGTTGACGGCTGACGCGTTAAAAAGTTGCACAGTGCGACGAAATACGCCGCAATGCCCTACAGAACTGATCAGACTTCGTATTAGACTGTAGGTTCTGAAACAGAAAATAGAAGTATGCATCTGATAGTACGGGGATGGCGTGTAATCGTCGCATCACCGAACTTTAGCTTCCCAGTGGAAATTAAAGTCTGTATTG
The DNA here is from genome assembly GCF_023864275.1 of Schistocerca cancellata. Classification (NCBI taxonomy): domain Eukaryota; kingdom Metazoa; phylum Arthropoda; class Insecta; order Orthoptera; family Acrididae; genus Schistocerca; species Schistocerca cancellata. The sequence goes on along the minus strand of NC_064626.1, from coordinate 354,515,291 downwards.
AATCGAGCAGTCAATCTATTAAGTCTGAACTAATATTATTATTCAGAATTTAACTAAAACTACAAACATGGAGTCCTTACATACGTTCTGGCGGAAGAAGGATGAGGTTGGGTTGGGTTGTTTTGGGGGAGGAGACCAGACAGCGAGGTCATTGGTCTCATCGGATTAGGAAAGGACGGGGAAGGAAGATGGCCGTGCGCTTTAGAAGGAACCATCCCGGCATTTGCCTGGAGCGATTTAGGGAAATCACGGAAAACCTGAATCAGGATGGCTGGACACGGGATTGAACCGTCGTCCTCCCGAATGCGAGTCCAGTGTACTAGCCACTGCGCCACCTCGCTCGGTAAGGATGAGGAGTCAATACAAGTACAAGAGGTTGTCCATCGACTTCAGCATAAGAAGACCAATGATATACCTACTTCTGTTATACGTTGTTAAAATAAGCGATATTACTCCCACTAACCCCTTGCCTACATGTTGGTGCTTATGTATCCGCACCGGAGTCTTGTTGCATATACGCTGCAGCAACGCCCGTAAATGGAAACATTTTGAACACCCCTTATGTTGGGGCGATGTTAGGGAGCTTATAGTCGTCCATAAATGGATAGTTTTAACACTCTATTATATTAAACTACCGTTTACGAAAATTACAACACCAGAATGAATGACCTGAATGAATCCCAATTTCGAGCATGTCCAAACCACGAGAGGACATACACCTTACCGCAATTTGAAACACATATTACGCCCAGTTATATAATGCTATAATTTGAGTATTTTCATATACTTTATTTGTGAAAATTTGAAGTTTGTGGTAAATTCCTGTGGGATCAAATTGCTGAGGTCATCGGTCCCTAGGATTACACACTACTTCAATCTAACTTAAACTAACTTACGCTAAGGACAATACACACACCCATGCCCGAGGGAGGACTCAAACCTCCGAAGGGGGGAGCCGCGCGAACCGTGGTAAGGCGCCTGAGACCTCGCGGCTACCAACGTGGCCTTTATTTGACATGTGAAGTTGATTTTATTCATAGTTATCCTTACTGGTCTAGCAATTTTCACAGGTGTTGGTACAGATTAAGGAAGATCTCCAATATTTCCGGTGAACTATTCTTTAACGCTGCGCTTAGAAATGTGTTGACACCGAACTCCAGCGGAAGCCACTACTGAAATGGCTACCCTAATATATTCATAGTTTGGTCGGAGTGCTATTAACTTTATATGCGCGACAGACGAAGAAATTCAAAACATTTATATTAGCATGATGCGTTCCGCTTTTTTTTCTATTTTCTCCAACTGAACTTTATATTTACAAGTAGTTCTGAAAGTTACCATTCTTATGTTAGTCATATGCACATCTCGAAAATGGCTTTCTGTACATATCTTACACAAAACGTGTGCACGGTCCTATGTGAGGTTTGTTTAATACTGGACAATCTTGTGCTTCATAAAATCCATAGCTCCTGCCTTTCCACAATTAATTATTTATTCAGAAATCTAAATCACAGAATGTCTGACGTCTCTGACTCCTTTTCTTCTTTTTAGTTTTTTCATCAATACTGTGGGAAAAGCGCCTGTGGTCTGCTACGAGAAGCCGTGAAGTCTCAGAATTCACAGACTGTCAGTTTCCACGATGGGATAATACGCACAATTTCCACGATATCTAAAATGTATACTGTAAGAACTATGTTAAGTATCGGATACCACACATTAAACAATGTGAATTAAGAGTCCAAGGTCGCTCTCCAAAAATAAAATAGCTCTACTCAAATTTAAATGCAAGTGGAATTGTGGCTGTCTAATGTAACCAGCCTTAAATTTCAGACATTATACTTGGTCTGTTAAAGCAACATATGTGACGTGCTGGGAATCATAATCATGTCACGGACAACAAAGAAAGATATAATGCCACAAATTGGGCACAACATTGTTTACCAGGAATTGCATGAAGGTTAAAAGATGTCGACTCCCACTTTACTCGAGCGATGAATAGAGACATATTTACTGCACTGGAAACATTTGGTCGCCAAGGTTATCAAGTTTCCCAGAAACAATATGGGAAGGGGTCTTTCTGTATCTCTGACGAATAATGTTTACAATGTCGGTCATTCTATCCAGTGAGAAACACGAACAGTGCGTTTCGCAAAGGTTTTGGTTTTGAAGTGGCCGTCTATCACTTCGGAAGGAAAGTGGAGGATACACAAGGAGAGAAAGGCAGAACAACGATATATTAAACTGTACACAAGCTTTATGTTGACGTAATAGACATCCTACAGCCGCTGTCATACGCAGCGAGGCGCATAATTCACCACACGCGGCCAGCCTAGGCGTTCGGCACACTCGCGACACCTGTCTCTTGAAGCGGTGAGCGCATTTTAATGCGAGGCCAATCAGCGAGGCAGTGAATCATGTTGTTGCCTGTTACAGCCACCATAAGTAGCAGCCGCCAGGCTCGGCACGGCTGCTCGTAGCTGCTCTTGTCACGTCTCCGCGTCCTGACTTGTCGCTTGGCGGCCGACAAGTCGTGGCTTGTTCGCTACACGCACACGACCTCGAGCATCCGGACGCATTATGGGTGTTGGTTTTTTATCCGTGCGTTGAAGTAGTGTCAATGTATCCTGTCACCTGCCGTCGTATAGAAATTTCACGGCATCCAGGCACAACGAAGAATGTTCGTTTCTTATTCAAGCATCGAAGTCTCTACATATTATTCACCGTTCATAATGAGTGTTACCACATCTAATGACTCGGCACTAGACTGATATGCGATCAAAAGCGTATTTTTTAGTCGCATAACGTTGGGCACGAATCGCTGTCCGGTTATCCCTGGTTTAACAAGCTGTTTCCTTCGATTAGTTAATTCTCCTCAGGCGAATGCCGGATGGTTTGTTCATCAAGGCTGCTATTTCATCAGCATTCCTTCCCTATATACCTCATGCTCTGTCACTAACGAGACGTTGACAGGACCTCAAACTCTAACTTAGCCTCCAAACTTAAATACTCTGTATTTCCCAGAAGCATGTTAAAAATTAAATGGGCAGATTAAGTTCTCACATATTTTTCTCTCGATGAGATTAAAACTCCACCTGAGAGAATGCTACTTCGGGACAATAGCGAATATTAAAGGAACCGTACCAGACGAAGAAAGGGCAATTCTAATTTCTGCGTATCAGCACGAATAATGGACTCATAGTTACGCACGCTGTATAGTTTCACAATGTCGCTATTTTGAAGGCGAGATTAATTTTGCTATCTCAGATGTACAAAACCCTTGTACAAAGTTAGTCTCGTACGTTACTTATAGACTTCGTGGATAAAGGCAAAATTTAACGCTTTTTCTTCCAGTGAAGGTGACACAGCGATAAAGCGAAAGACTACGGCTACAAAGATCTCAAGTTCGATGCCAGGTAAATTCTAGGATTTTTGTCTCTCTCTCACGACTTCTTTCACCTCCAGTAATGTTGGTTGATGTGAAAAATGCCGAGTTGCAACGTGGATCGAGGACCACTTTAAACTGTAGGTTACCCGTCACTCCCCTTAATAATTGGTTGGGTAAGACTGTTCAAAGGCCGGAGGAAGGCATTCCACCTCCAGTAAATCCATACCTAGTAAAGCAACGTCGTCTGCAAACGATCCTATGGGTTTGCTTGTTAGTGGAATGACACCAGAATTTTACTGCACAATCACACGACTAAACATGCTAAGAAGACCACTAAATATGTCCAACTTAATTTGCCTGCGTATCTACATCTCTATCCACAATGAATTTTTTTCAAGTATAAAGTAAATAATATTTTAATCGACTGCTCTTTGAGTCTGTCTTGGGACAGTAGTGTGTAAAAGTAGGATGAAGCAAACAGCTTAGTGGAATGACACAGTCAAGGCAGCCTGTAAAAGGAAAAATAAGGCGTATCAAAAATGGCTACATACCAGAACTCAGGTAGACAGAGAAAGTTATGTTGAAGAAAGAAACAAAGCGAAACAGATAATTGCAGCATCCAAGAAGAAATCTTGGGAAGACTTTGGAAACAGGTTGGAGACTATGGGTCAAGCTGCTGGAAAACCATTCTGGAGTGTAATTAGCAGTCTTCGAAAGGGAGGTAAGAAGGAAATGACAAGTATTTTGGACAGGTCAGGAAAACTGCTGGTGAATCCTGTGGATGCCTTGGGCAGATGGAGGGAATATTTTGAAGAGTTGCTCAATGTAAGTGAAAATGCGGTCAGTAATGTTTCAAATTTCGAGGTAGAATGGGATAGGAATGATGATGGAAATAGGATCACATTTGAGGAAGTGGAAAAAATGGTCAATAGATTGCAGTGCAATAAAGCGGCTGGGGTGGATGAAATTAAGTCGGAACTCATCAAATACAGTAGAATGTCAGGTCTTAAATGGCTACACAGGATAATTGAAATGGCCTGGGAGTCGGGACAGGTTCCATCAGACTGGACAAAAGCAGTAATCACACCCATCTTTAAACATGGAAACAGAAAAGATTGTAACAACTGCAGAGGTATCTCTTTAATCAGCGTTGTGGGTAAAATCTTCTCAGGTATTGTTGAAAGGAAAGTGCGAGTACTAGTTGAGGACAAATTGGATGAAAATCAGTGTGGGTTTAGGCCTCTTAGAGGTTGTCAGGACCAGATCTTTAGCTTACGGCAAATAATGGAGAAGTGTTACGAGTGGAACAGGGAATTGTATCTATGCTTTATAGATCTAGAAAAGGCATATGACCGGTTTCCTAGGAGGAAGTTATTGTCTGTTCTACGAGATTATGGAATTGGAGGCAAACTTTTGCAAGCAATTAAAGGTCTTTACATGGATAGTCAGGCAGCAGTTGACGGTAAACTGAGTTCATGGTTCAGAATAGTTTCAAGAGTAAGACAAGGCTGCAACCTGTCTCCCACTGTTGGTCATATTATTTATGGATCATATGTTGAAAACATTAGACTGGCTGGGTGAGATTAAGATATGTGAACACAAAATAAGCTGTCTTGCATATGCGGATGACTTAGTTGTGATGGCAGATTCGATTGAAAGTTTGCAAAGTAATATTTCAGAGCTAGATCAGAAATGTAAGGACTATGGTATGAAGATTAGCATCTCCAAAACGAAAGTAATATCAGTAGGAAAGAAATATAAACGGATTGAGTGCCAAATAGGAGGAACAAAGTTAGAACAGGTGGACGGTTTCAAGTACTTAGGATGCATATTCTCACAGGATGGCAACATAGTGAAAGAACTGGAAGCGAGGTGTAGCAAAGCTAATGCAGTGAGCGCTCAGCTACGATCTACTCTCTTCTGCAAGAAGGAAGTCAGTACCAAGACTAAGTTATTTGTGCACCGTTCAATCTTTCGACCAACTTTGTTGTTTTGGATCGAAAGCTGGGTGGATTCAGGTTACCTTGAGGTTACGGACATGAAAGTAGCTAGGATGATTGCAGGTACTAGTAGATGGGAACAATGGTAGGAGGGTGTCCACAATGAGGAAATCAAAGAAAAACTGGGAATGAACTCTATAGATGTAGCAGTCAGGGCGAAAAGGCTTAGATGGTGGGGTCATGTTACACGCATGGGAGAAGCAAAGTTACCCAAGAGACTCATGGGTTCAGCAGTAGAGGGTAGGAGGAGTCGGGGCAGACCAAGGAGAATGATTTTGAAGTAATAGGTTTAACATCAGAAGAGGCACCAATGTTAGCACTGAATAGAGGATCATGGAGGAATTTCATAAGGGGGCTATACTCCAGACTGAACGCTGAAAGGCATAATCAGTCTTAAATGATGATGATGATGATGATGATGCTCTTTGAGTCCAGACCAACTGCTATTAATCCCACTGCAAGCACACCGAACAAAACATTATTCATCGACAGGAAAGCATGCAGTAATACCGTGTAACGGCGCCTCTAGCCATGATAATGGTACCGATTGCTCAAGGAAAGGAATCCACGTGTTTCTCTATGTGTGCCGTATCCTGCTGATGCCAGTCACTGATGACTGGTTCCCATAGAGCTGTCAAATTGCGGAGATGGATTGCTACGTTTCACTCACTGTTCTAAACATGGAAGACCCTGTCAGTGATTTATCAGGGCCGTCGATGTGCGGTAGTGTACTTAAGTGTTCATTAAACCAGGAAAGTATGCGTACAGCTGTGTGAACGCGGGTGTTATCATCTTGGAAGGCGGGAGTGTCCTCAGTGTACTCATCATGAAGTTGTGGAGGAAAGGGCAAGACTTGGTTATCGAGAATGTGGAAATATTTCATGTTCGCCGAAAACTGAAAGAGAGGGCCTATGTCGTGGCACGGAAAAAAAATCCATCACAGGACCACCGACAGCTTGTACTAAACGCTCCGCATACTGCGGGTTAAACGCTTCGCTGGGCCGTCGATGCACTCGACGCTTTGACTCATTTGAAAAGAAGCAAAATCACGACTCGCCGCACAATTTTACACATTCAGCTATCGTCCAGTTTCTGTGTAGCTTGGCCTATTGAAGACGTGCAACTTTATGTGCTGGGCTGAGCAATAGCCTTTCTAGGGGTAGCCGATCCCAAATGTAGATAGCACACAGTTTTCTTGGCAATTTTCACTCGGAAACTGTTTGAAATGGTCCTTCATTTACTGACAGCAACAATCTGAAACTGACTGTTACTGATAAGACGTGACACTTGTCTGCGGTCCTTGTCAGTCAGACTCATTTGAAACCACTGTTCTCACGCCGTGTTTCATGGCTTCGAGTGGCACACCATTCGTTCCAGTCACATTGGACAGTCCGTGTAGATACACCAACAACTCTGGAAACTTCATTCGGATTGTGGGCATGGGCATGGTAGCTTATTTCTGACATTCTTTGTCGTCGCTACGTCTACCCAGCTACCGCACTGTTTCCGTACAACTGATTGGCAGATCGTACATTAAACTTCACTTTCAATGATTTGTGTCAGTGACGCAACATCACACGACTGCCTGCTACCGATTCTGCAATTACAGCACGTCAAAGAAACCAGTGTGCTCTTTTAAAGGCGGGAGAGGGGGGCAACGTATTTTGTCTGTTGGGGGGGCTAGTTCTCACTCACGTCTATCATCTGTGCAAAATTCCAGCTTTCGTTTGAAGATGCTCGAACTTCCTAACATATCCAATCCAGAGATCTACGACCTTTTACATTTATACGACTTTTTACATTTATACAACAGGACAAGATGGTGTCATTCTTCTGGCAACCAGTGCATATGGAAATTAATGTTACAGAAAAGCACATGAAGCAGCTGACGGCACGTTCATGGAAGATACAATTTTCCAATGTGATGACCCCATACATGGAGTTACCTCGCTGTTGAGACCAGGTTCACGTGCCAGTCGAAGGTGGTGTGGCTGGGACTGAGGAACAACAAGCCGTGGTTGGTCAAGGAGAGGACACAGTCGTGGCATTCCTCCTGCCAACTGTTGAGGTGAGAGGTTCAAATGGTTGAAAAGGCTCTGAGCACTATGGGACTTAAAATCTGAGGTCATCAGTCCCCTAGAACTTAGAACTACTTAAACCTAACTAACCTGAGGATATCACACACATCCATGCCCGAGGCAGGATTCGAACCTGTGATCGTAGCGGTCGTGCGGTTCCAGACTGTAGCGCCTAGAACCGCTCGGTCACACCGGCCGGCGAGGTGAGAACAAGTGCTTCTGACACGCCTCCGGGAAGGGCTCTGCCCTCTGACGTATCGATTTCTCTTCTGGATAGGGTATTGTTCACTGATGTATGGATTCCTCCTTTGGCCAACGGATCCTTCAGTGTGCAGTTCTGATGGTGTAGGTTAGATTTTAAAAGAGTATTTTTTTTATATCAAGATAAGATGCAACCAGTTTACCAGCTGATCTCCCCTTTATTTTAGGGTGAAGTTGCAGATTCTGCCGGCCGTTACCGTCGAGCGGTTCTAGGCGCTTCAGTCTGGGACCGCACGACCGCTACGGTCGCAGGTTCGAATTCTGTCTCGGGCGTGGATGTGTGTGATATCCTAAGGGTAGTATTGTTAAGCTAGTTCGAAGTTCTATGGGACTGATGATCTCAGATGTTAAGTCCCATAGTGCTAAGAGCCATTTGAACCTTTTTTTTTTTTTTTTTTAAAGATTCTATATGATGTCTGATCTCCTATATAGGTAGGTGTTTACGCAAAAGATTTTAGTGTGTTTTCAAGTGGCTGGTTGGTCCTGTTTTATATCAGTGATCAGTCAGTCACAATGCCCTGTTACCGTATTTTAGCTGTTTTTTTAGTTACAATCTTTGCATTTTAATAATGGATGTTACAAAAGGACCGAGTTTTATGTATTTCATTTTACTGTGTGAAAGTGTGAGCGCGAGTGAATAAGAGTGGAGCAAAGTTGATGTGTCTTATATAATTTGTCTTATATATATTATTTTACCTTTGGCATTTAATTTTGAGCATTTTAGCCACAGTCGTCTGCAATTATTTTAGTAAGGGCGCTGATGATCTCCATTAGCGAAACACCAACCGTCGATATTTGCGAAATACCCCTCAGATGACGGACAGTCTACGATGCACAATAATAAATTTCCTTTGTTATCAGATAGACCACCAAAGACTGTTTTGAATTAGTCTTTAAAAAAACAAAAACAAAGAAAAGGCTCTGAGCACTATGGGACTTAATTTCTGAGGTCATCAGTTCCCTAGAACTTAGAACTACTTAAACCTAACTAACCTAAGGACATCACACACATCCATGCCCGAGGCAGGTTTCGAACTTGCGACCGTAGAGGTCGAGCGGTTCCAGACTGTAGCGCCTAGAACCGCTCGGCTACTCTGGCCGGCAGTTAGTCTTCAGATACCAGGCTGGCCTTGGAAAGGCTAGTCGCCTACTGCTGCTGCTGCTGCGTGGAGCCGAGGTGTTAGCGACTGCGCCGGCCGTGCGAGCATTATACTGGTGCACGCGACAAACAGCCAATTCCGCACAGCGGGTGACGTGGCGCGATCGCGACCGGCTGCCCACGCCACACGACGTTCCGCCTGGCACAAGGCGCGCAGCCGCAGCCGCAGCCACGGCAGAGCCAGAGGGCCGTCTGGTCTGCCCTCGCAGCAAATTTACGACGCCAGCGGAAAAACCCCGACATCTTACTGAGTCACGCAGCTTATTAGCACCGCCTAGGTGCCTGTCGTTTTGCAACATTACTCGAGTCTGTATCTCGGACGGGGAAAGATGCTGCCGGCTAATGAAATAAGTGGAAACAAATGCGACGAATAAAACGAACCTAATTTAATTTCCTTACGTGGTAACTTGACGATCGTAGACTATTACGAAACTGAGAAATATCATTAATCTGTATCGAGATTCGAGAAAACGTGTCGTCTGTTTTAAATCTCTCACTGGCGTTTGGGAACTTCCAGACAACAAATAGGACCACTTACGACGAACAACGTAACATCTCTCTCCCACAGACTTTCAGTCAGTGGTCCTGCCCCTTTATAGGGATTTACACTACTGGCCATTAAAACTGCTACACCAAGAAGAAATGCAGATGATAAACGGGTATTCATTGGACAAATAAACTATACTAGAACTAACATATGATTATATATTCACGCAATTTGTGTGCATAGATCCTGAGAAATCAGTACCCAGAACCACCACCTCTGGCCGTAATAACGGCCTTGATACGCCTGGGCATTGTGTCAAACAGAGCTTGGATGGCGTGTACAGGTACAGCTGCCCATGCAGCTTCAACACGATACCACAGTTCATCAAGAGTAGTGACTGTCGTATTGTGACGAGCCAGTTGCTCGGCCACCATTGCCAGACGTTTTCAATTGGTGAGAGATCTGGAGAATATGCTGGCCAGGGCAGCAGTCGAACATTTTCTGTATCCAGAAAGGCCGTATAGGACCTACAACATGCGGTCGTGCATTATCCTGCTAAAATATAGGGTTTCGCAGGGATCGAATGAAGGGTAGAGCCACGGGTCGTAACACATCTCAAATGTAACGTCGACTGTTCAAAATGCCGTCAATGCGAACAAGAGGTGACCGAGACGTGTAACCAGTGGCACCCCTTACCGTCACGCCGGGTGATACGCCAGTATGGCGATGACGAATACACGCTTTCAATGTGTGTTGACCACGATGTCGCCAAACACAGATGCGACCATCATGATGCTGTAAACAGAACCTGGATTCATCCGAAAAAATGTCGTTTTGCCATTCGTGCACCCAGGTTCGTCGTTGAGAACACCATCGCAGGCGCTCCTCTCTGTGATGCAGCGTCAAGGATAACCGCAGCCATGGTCTCCGAGCTGATAATCCATCCTGCTGCAAACGTCGTCGAACTGTTCGTGCAAATGGTTGTTGTCTTGCAAGCGTCCCCAACTGTTGATTCAGGGATCGAGACGTGGCTGCACGATCCGCTACAGCCACGCGGATAAGATGCCTGTCATGTCGACTGCTAGTGATACGAGGCCGTTGGGATCCAGCACGCCGTTCCGTATTACCCTCCTGAATCCACCGATTCCATATTCTGCTAACAGTCATTGGATCTCGACCAACGCGAGCAGCAATGCCGCCATACGATAAACCGCAATCGATAGGCTACAATCCGACCTTTATCAAAGCCGGAAACGTGATGGTACGCATTTCTCCTCCTTACACGAGGCATCACAACAACGTTTCACCAGGCAACGCCGGTCAACTGCTGTTTGTGTATGATAAATCGGTTGAAAACTTTCCTCATGTCAGCACGTTGTAGGTGTCGCCACCGGCGCCAACAACTGTAGCACGTCATCTTCGTGGTGTAGCAATTTTAATGGCCAGTAGTGTAGGTATCATGTGTTTTCTCTATATCGCTTCAGAAGAGTGATTGAAACACTCCTTCGATAAGACTACGACCAGTTTCACCTTCTCATTACTGAGTACTACGCTATTTGTCTCTAATCGTTTCGATTTCAATGTTGCGTTGAATTCCGATCTTCCTTCCTTTCTCTTTATGTATGTGCAATCGCACTGTTTAAAAATTGTTAGCATTACTCTGGTTTATATTACGTAATCCAGATTAAGTTTGGAGCAATAGTTGGTGAACGATATGCATTAAAAGGAACATAGGCTCGTATTTGCAATGGTGGCAGTCACGCTTACACGCTTCTTGAAGTCAATGAAGTGAAATTGTACTTCTGATTTTGCATGTTATTACTCGAAATGTGGCTTATGTTCACTCTGAAACATTCGTGCCGTTAATGCGTTTATCCGTCATAAGCAAAATTATACAGGGTATCACAGAAATGTTGCAACAAACTTCGAGGGTTTGTAGAGGGTGCCTTAAGAAATAAATCGAGGGTAGGAACTCGTGTCTGGAAACGTCATCCAATGACGCTACAAAGCGCTTAAAATTATAAGAGCTGGCGCCTGCCAGTAGGTGACCTCTTCGGCATCTATCGTGACACAGTACGCTAACGGACCATAGGCGGGACGTCTCCCAATGTTGTTTCTTTCTCACTGATCGCAACTGACTGCGGCCATCGCGAGTCGAGAAGTTGGAGCTGGCTGCAGCGTAGAAAGGATTTGTCTACTATAAATACGATGCTCTGTTGCCTCACTGAATGACGGTTTCGGACAGGTGTTTCATCTGCAATTTACTTTTCTCCTAGAACCGTCTGAACCATCTAAAATCGTCAATGTTTTTCGATATACAGGAGAAAAATAAATTGGAGATATAAACCCTGTTCGAAACCGTCATCCACCAAGGCAACAAAGCATCACATTCATAAGAGACAAGGACTGTCTAGCAGCAGCTATCTCCTTTCTCTCCGCTGGCTATCGTGGCAGTCAGTCGCGATCACTGAATAACAAACAACATTGCGAGACTTTCCGTATTCGGTCCGTCAGCGTACACCATCATGTTTGCTACCGAAGGCGTGGCCTAATGGCAGGTGCCGATGCCTATAACTTTGACGCTCTTTAGCGTCGTTGGATGACGTTTCCATACACGGGTTCCTATCCTCGGTTTGTTCTCCAGGAATACGTTCTACAAGCCCTCGAAGTGTTGCGCAACATTTCTGGGCAATCTGGATTGCAAATAATTTAACGTAATCATACTGCAATTATGAGCGATGAATTCTATGGTCTAACGAGACATGCATTAACGTTGGGAAGAATGTTTTGTTCTACATCAGCCCATATTTTTCTGATGGCTGGCTCTGAGCACTATGGGACTCAACATCTTAGGTCATAAGTCCCCTAGAACTTAGAACTACTTAAACCTAACTAACCTAAGGACATCACACACACCCATGCCCGAGGCAGGATTCGAACCGGCCACCGTAGCAGTCCCGCGGTTCCGGACTGCAGCGCCAGAACCGCTAGACCACCGCGGCCGGCTTATTTTTCTGAGAGTGCATGAAAAATTATTTATTAATGTTAGTTTTCTGTGTAAGGCAGAACTATACTTTTCTGTGTTTTTGTTATTAGAAAACGTAGCAAAGACTTTCAATTCGGCTCTGGGCCTTTCTACGGTGAGAAAGGGTCTTCACACAGTAAGTCAGGCATGAGAAATATATTTTTAACATATGTATCAGCAACTGCAACGGCCTGCGTGGTTAAGGTCGCTAATGCGGATTGCCGCTATGGCGCTCGAACCATAGGTGAACGCTTCAAACTCTGGTTGCAGTAGAAATTTTCATCGACAGAGTATGGTAGCGCAGGGTACCAGACAGCATATCGATGTCCAGAATTAAATTCCGTTCATCTCCGCTGTGCCTCTCGGAAAAAAGTCATGACAATATTCGCTAGTAACTAAACACTATCATCCACAAGATAGTTGGCGAAGCATACCGGTGAAATCTTTTCCATTGTAAAAAAATCGATAGGGTTCCTGTCTTCCGTTTGAAGATCAACAGCATTATTTGCAGTTACATCAGCTTTAGTTTTACCCAGCTTCCATTACTTTTGACCTTATGATTACCTCCTTATAGCCATGTTGACCATTTGCATCATTCGTAAACAGTCCACAGATGTTGTCTAGTAGCTGCTGATGTTCTGAAGTCAGCGCCACTTTTGCTAGACGATATCTGTGATCGAATTACAGTATGTTAAAGACGAAGAACAACGTTATTGGAAAATCACTGTGGAATCGAAACTGGTAATGACTGGATAAATTTTAGGTGATCGTTACTACGAGTCGTGTTCCTATACCACAAATGAAAACCGTCTTTGGTCTGCGTCAGTATGGGAAATATACATAATTAATGTATTTAGCGCCCCCAGTACAGCGAGGTTCATGTTCTTACGTATTATTTTAAAGATATCGCCATCTTCGACCAGACATTTAATTTATTCTCTAGGTGTTCTTTGGTCTCCCTCTTTACAAAGGTGGATGGGACGCCAAAGAGAAACAGTTCATGTTCATCAGCTCAAAGTATAAGACGCTTAAGTAACGACCTTCGCCAGTTATGGTTAACCGCCATTATAAAAGGCGTGATCAGTTTAATACTACATGGCGAAAAATAATTAGTGTAAAACTTACCTAGAATTGTATGAATGCATGCCTTGTAAAACTTTCGTACTGGAAGCAAACATAAAAAATAAGGCAAGAAAAGAGTTCCACTTCTGTGATTTCTCTGATTTTTAGTCAGACCAGAATTTCATGTTGAACGGAGGAGTAGAAGAGAAAGTAAGTTGTTCTATACGATTCTCACATCCATGAAAAGAGGCGATACGGCCAATAAATTGTTTTAAAGATACTCAAAACTGTGGACTCGAGGTACTGTTAAAATCAGATAAAATAAATCTAAATTTACCGAATGGGGAGGGATCATAATATAACGAGTGATCTTTCTTGTAGCTATAAAGCAGAAACAAGCAGAAGTCGGAAATGTTATTACTGAGGATCTACTTGCGTACACGAAATTTAAATCTGTAGCGCTAGTAAAAGGTTTCCTATATTTTTCGCTACGTCCACGTGCGTCGGTTCGTGCTTAAAATGTTGTCATCTAAGTAACCCATCTTACTACGCGGTGAGTAGCAAGGGACGAATATATTGTCAGAATGGACTTTACATGTTGTGTCAAGATTAATACTAAAAGTGACATTTAATTTCGTAACAGATATTGCACTGAAAGTAGCGTGCAACAGGAATTGCACAGATTGTGTTGAATCCAAACTTTGAAGCGGATGACGATAGAGGGGCAGTGAAGAAGCTGATGTAACCGCATGCATGGCATATGCCAGCGGCTGACTTCCTCGTACTCCCGTCATCAGCACCTCTCACCTGTTAGCGACCAACATCCTTAGCGTGGACTAACTTCCGTGAAAGCTATTTCTGGCACATTTCACGATACATCACGTCCAAAAGACGTACCTCAGGGAATGCTGTTCTTGAAAACTTTGAAGAAGGGTTTGGGACGTGGGTCTTTCCTTACTGGCTAGCTTTCCACCACGCTACGTTTGTTTTCCTCAGGGAACGACACTGAGGGCATCACATCATCTGTCTATGTCACAAAATAGGCTGACGCGCCTCCAGCTGCTTCGGTAATGGAGTGCGGCTCTGAACGACCGGCAAAGCGGGCTCCCTGCCGAGGTTAATCTGGCCGCCACTGAAGACCGTGTACCTGTCAGCGACGCGCACGTCACGTCGTCTCGTGGCGCAGTGAGGACGTGCAAGACCAGTTTGGAGCGGTAACTGCCACAATTTCTCGGTGCTAGCGTTCGGAAATTCTTCACATCCTCACTCACAAATGATATACTACAATGTGTTTTTGCACGATGATTAAGAATGTCACAACATTGATTTTCAGTGCGTGAGGCATATTGTTTTATGCTTTGTATGTTCGAACTGTCACGTGTTCAGAAGGATATAAATGATATCCCCTTGTGTGCAGAAAACAGTGTATTTATATAAAAAATTTACTTGGATTATGTATACGAAAAAAGAGACTGAATGCACGAAACCGGTTAACAGACCAATAGTCTGTTAGTTACATTAAATGTGCATCAAAAGGAGGGAAGCATTTCAGGTTATAGGTGGTATACCAATATTCTCATATTGGTATTATTACTACAATTTTGTTATTATCACTATTTTTATTGTTGAATGTAGCAAGTGATTGCTGTGATGTTCAGAGGACGCTTATCAGAAATAAGTTTCGCTACCTCTATTGTCATTGACTCGCAACCGTGGTCGCTACCAGACACCATTCTGGTCACACTCAACATACGGGTAGCCGATTCGATTCTCAGTATCTGGTGAAATATTATCATCAGTTTTTGATCGACAAGAAGAAGTAAGATGTAAATGTCATGTGACTAGGACCTCCTGTCGGATAGACAGTTCGCCGGGTGCAAGTCTTTCGACTTGACGCCACTTCGGCGACTTGCGCGTCGATGGGGATGAAATGATGATGATCAGGACAACACAACACCCTGTTCCTGAGCGGAGAAAATCTCCGACTCAGCCGGGAATCGAACCCGGACCCTTAGGATCGACATTCTGTCGCGCTGACGGCTCAGCTAGCGGGGGCGGACGCAAGAAGAAGTGAACTGGAAGCATGAATTTCCCGACTGTCAGTGTTTGCGTCAATGTTTTGGATTACAATCCTAAACTCTCGGCAGTGTCTTACGGAGTAAATGCATGTGCACTATTACAGGGGATCGGTCTTTTGGTTGCGGAGATTAACCCTGGATGTCCGTTTAGCATGTTGATGAGGCACCACACTCGGCCCATGCAGTCTGTGGGTTGTAACTAGCACACTTTTGGCCCGATTTCACCCTGCTCAGGAAATCAGGCTACAGCTGTTTCACTGGTATGCATAGGCGAAAAATATTATACCTTGCCCAACGTTACATCAAGCGATATGAGCATACTGTCCGACAGTGACGGTACCGTCAATACGATGAAACTTGCCAAGCTCTATGAACAGGTCCACCGTCGCGCGAGAAACAGAGGCGCAACCACTTCAGGCGGAGATAGAGACATGGCGTGGGTGGAATGAGGTACCGTGTGACACGGAGAGGATACCTCAGGTTTACTATACGCTGATAATCCATGAGAACACTGTCGGTCACTTATCCGTCGTAGCTGCACAACGCGTACCGACAGAACGTGGCAACGCCCAGCGCGCCGCCACTTCCAACGTCTGCGCGCCAGTAGTGCAAACTGGTTTCCCCGACAGCTTCCATATGTAGACCTCATTATACAGACATAATTTCGCTCCGTAGCCAGCGCAAAACATCACTCGCCATTCTGTCCACAAAGAGCCTTCAGTAACATCTACGCTGACGGTCGAATACAAGATGATAAATTGCACAGGAAGAGGGAACAAGCGATATGTTCGCCACAGTGCCTTCGTATGAAAATAAACTGCTCGGTTAATTTTCCTTTCAGCAGCTCCCAGAATAAAACGAGTGTGTTTTCTATTTAACTGAAGGGCGTTAACTGGAATAGTGGCAATACTCCTGTTGGCGGGTCGCCTTGCGACTTGTCTAACGCCTTGCATATTGCCTCCCACCATATCTTTCACCGTATACAAATGAGACTGGTGTTTGCTGCCATCAGTTGCAAATCATCTTATCTATCTTTTGTGATCAAGACAGTTAAGATATTACATTAGGTATAAAACTCATTCAACAGACGATACACACCCAGAAAAATGAAGAGAATGAATAGGTGATTCATTCGGTCAGGCTCTAGTTTTGCATATCACGTTAATTTACAGGTTCTGCTGGTACACAGGTCGGAGGGAGGTCTGCACGGTAGTGTTGGCTCTGAGCACTACGGGACTCAACTTCTCAGGTCATTAGTCCTCTAGAACTTAGAACTAGTTAAACCTAACTAACCTAAGGACATCACACACATCCATGCCCGAGGCAGGATTCGAACCTGCGACCGTAGCTGTCTCGCGGATTCAGACTGCAGCGCCTAGAACCGCACGGCCACTTCGGCCGGCGCGGTAGTGTTCAAACCAGTGTTGGGTTCATAAACACTTTGACCTTTTTACATGTCGGTCTAGTCTTGATTTCACCCACTTGTCCTGGTAAGATTTGGCAGCGTCTTGCAGACAACACCGCCACACTGAACGAGTCTTTCATTTATTTCGGAAGGCTGGAAGGAAGAAATTCATTTCATTTCTTTTCTTTCATTGCATCTTTCATTGCATATTTTCGAAATTGGCACTTTGCTTAAAGGGCCCGTAAGAGAAATTGCAGTCGAAGAGGTCAAGACTGCTTTGAGGAAAATGAAACCTGGGAAAGCCACCGGCTCAGATGACCTTCCAGCAGAGTTATGGTGTTCCCATCATTGGAAGGCAGCCGAATGGTTAACGGAACTCTTCCACAAGATCACTGACAAGGGACAAACACCAACTGATTGGCAGCAGAGCATCATCGTGCCTATCTTTAACAAGAATGGAAATCCCTCTGAGTGCACCAACTACCGTCCAATTCGACTTTTCTGCCATGCCATGAAACTCTTTGAGCCTTTTCTCGGTCAAAGGTTCCGTAAGATCACACAGATTTCCAGAAACCAAGCTGGATTTGTGAAGAACTACGGCACAACTGATGCGATTCATGCTGCAAGACTCTTAGTCTAGAAACATCACGAGAAAGCCAAGCCGCTGCGTCTAGCATTCCTGGATCTCGAAAAGGCTTTTGATCGGGTGCCAGACAGTCTCATATGGCTAGCAATTCGACAGCATGATGTCCCGGAGCAGCTTATTAAGTGGGTGCAGTTATTTTATGCACAGCCGAGAAGCTATGTCCTTACAACCTCAGGACTATCCAAGGACTTCCCCATCACAGTCAGTGTCCATTAAGGTTCTGCATTATCTCCACTTCTGTTCATTCTCGTAATGGGCACCGTGACAGATGATCTGCACCGGAAATTACCATGGACCCTGCTTTATGTTGGCGACGTGATGCTGGCAGCAGAAAACAAGTTTGATCTGAAGAGTCTAACTCAAGAATGGAGTGACCGGTTGGCGCAAGTCGGTTTGTGCCTTAATTTGACGAAAACCGAGTACATGACGTCAGACAGACATGAAATGGGAACCATCACGATTAATGGTGAAAATATGACTCGTGTGACTAAGTTTAAGTACCTTGGTTCCACGATCACCGTTGACGGCCGACTCACCGAAGAGGTCCACACCAGAACTCAGGCAGCTTGGATGAAGTGGCGAACAACAATCGGAGTGACTTGCGACCGCAGGGTAAAAGATAATTTACAATCAAAAATCTATCGCACTGTCATCCGACCAGTTGCCTTGCATGGTTGTGAGTGCTGGCCGACTACAGTTGAGACAGAACGCCGCCTAAGTGTAATGGAAACCAAGATGCTAAGGTGGACAGCGGGCCTCACTAAGTTAGATCACGTTTCTAATGACAGCATTAGGAAACAGTTTGGTGTCGCACCGATCCAAGACAAGATGCGTGAGAGTCGTCTTCGATGGTTTGGGCATGTTTTACTGGCCGGTGATGACTCTATTGTCAAGGCGGGTTACACACTTGAAGTCGTCGACAGTAGACCCAAAGGACGACCTAAGCAACGTTGGGCTGATACAATTCATAAAGACCTTCAATGCGTGAACATCCGCCCAGATGCAGCTCGTGATAGAGTGAAATGGAGACACGAACCCATGTAGCGGACCCCGCAGTCACGCGGGACAAACGCTGAAGGAAAAGAAGAAGAAGCAGTGTTATAACTTCATGCATCGCCGGCCGTGGTGGCCGAGCGGTTCTAGGCGCTACAGTCTGGAACCGCGCGACCGCTACGGTCGCAGGTTCGAATCCTGCCTCGGGCATGGATGTGTGTGATGTCCTTAGGTTAGTTAGGTTTAAGTAGTTCTAAGTTCTAGGGGACTGATGACGTCAGCAGTTAAGTCCCATAGTGCTCAGAGCCATTTGAACCAACTTCATGCATCTTGATGGTAATCATCACATTATTGCCATGTCTACTTTAATCTGTATGGTTATTTATTTATTTCCTACTTGCACTTTCAATTTACACACACACACACACACACACACACACACACACACACAGGCGCGCGCGCGATTTTCCACAGATGCTCCCAACAGTGCCAAGCGAATAGCCAACCGCCTTCGCCGTTTCCGAGATGCTCGTTTCGAGGCACTGGGCCACTACAGTCTCCCCTTCGTAAAAGTCGCTTTTGTCACTTTCCTTATCACATCATATATCCGCTACGCCACCAGGGCACATTCAGGGGCCAAGTATTATCGCATCAGTCCCAGTACCCGTAGCTGAGTGTTCACCCCATGTGACTGCCACTCGGAGACCTGGGTGCACTTCCCGGTTCTGTGATCGATTTCTTTTAGTGGCTGGAGTGGAGAGGAGTGCAATCAGTCTTGTGAGGCCAGCTGAAGATCCTTCCCTGTAGCCGAGTGATCAGCACGTCATACTACTATGTAGAGGACTCAGGATCACAGTACTGTTGCTTTTTCTTCGTGGGAGATGTGGAACGGGATGACGTCAGCCTTGTGAGTTCAATAGAACATGGTCTAACCCTGTAGCCAAGTGGTCAGCCCATCTCGGTGCTCTGCTGAAGACTCAGGTTTATGACACTACCATGAATTTTTCGTTCGTGGAAGAAAAGGATCGGGATGTACTCAGCCTCATGAGACAAATTCAGGGGCTGCTTGAACGGTATGTAGCGACTCCACTGCCTGAGATGCCGACAACGGCAGCAAGAGAGTTCTGCTGACATCATACGCCTTCATAGTATACCGTACAGACGTATACATGTTAATGTGACTGCGAGACATTTAGCAAGAGTGCCAGTGAGATTCTGGAAGGTGTCGGCAGCGTTGGGGAGCCATTCTGGCACCAGAATCACGGCCAGCTGCGCGAGCTTTCTCTGTTGAGGATCCATGGTGCGAACAGCTCGATCGAGGTAGGCATACAGATTCTCTACTGTGTTTCAATTAGGGGAGTACGACAAACTCATACTGGTGCTCTTCGAACTATGCACGTACACTGCGAGCTGTATGATACTTTGCATTGTCTCCTGGTAGATGCTATCGTGCGGAGGAAAAACACACTGCATGGGTGCACTGCGCCTTCGAAAATGACGAAATCACCCAGGGACTGCCACGAAAATACACTCCTGGAAATAGAAAAAAGAACACATTGACACCGGTGTGTCAGACCCACCATACTTGCTCCGGACACTGCGATATGGCTGTACAAGCAATGACCACACGCGCGGCACAGCGGACACACCAGGAACCGCGGTGTTGGCCGTCGAATGGCGCTAGCTGCGCAGCATTTGTGCACCGCCGCCGTCAGTGTCAGCCAGTTTGCCGTGGCATACGGAGCTCCATCGCAGTCTTTAACACTGGTAGCATGCCGCGACAGCGTGGACGTGAACCGTATGTGCAGTTGACGGACTTTGAGCGAGGGCGTATAGTGGGCATGCGGGAGGTCGGGTGGACGTACCGCCGAATTGCTCAACACGTGGGGCGTGAGGTCTCCACAGTACATCGATGTTGTCGCCAGTGGTCGGCGGAAGGTGCACGTGCCCGTCGACCTGGGACCGGACCGCAGCGACGCACGGATGCACGCCAAGACCGTAGGATCCTACGCAGTGCCGTAGGGGACCGCACCGCCACTTCCCAGCAAATTAGGGACACTGTTGCTCCTGGGGTATCGGCGAGGACCATTCGAAACCGTCTCCATGAAGCTGGGCTACGGTCCCGCACACCGTTAGGCCGTCTTCCGCTCACGCCCCAACATCGTGCAGCCCGCCTCCAGTGGTGTCGCGACAGGCGTGAATGGAGGGACGAATGGAGACGTGTCGTCTTCAGCGATGAGAGTCGCTTCTGCCTTGGTGCCAATGATGGTCGTATGCGTGTTTGGCGCCG
The DNA here is from genome assembly GCF_023864275.1 of Schistocerca cancellata. Classification (NCBI taxonomy): domain Eukaryota; kingdom Metazoa; phylum Arthropoda; class Insecta; order Orthoptera; family Acrididae; genus Schistocerca; species Schistocerca cancellata. Next base: position 354,494,422 of record NC_064626.1, on the reverse strand, counting down.
TGCAGGTGAGCGCCACAATCAGGACTGCATACGACCGAGGCACACAGGGCCAACACCCGGCATCATGGTGTGGGGAGCGATCTCCTACACTGGCCGTACACCACTGGTGATCGTCGAGGGGACACTGAATAGTGCACGGTACATCCAAACCGTCATCGAACCCATCGTTCTACCATTCCTAGACCGGCAAGGGAACTTGCTGTTCCAACAGGACAATGCACGTCCGCATGTATCCCGTGCCACCCAACGTGCTCTAGAAGGTGTAAGTCAACTACCCTGGCCAGCAAAATCTCCGGATCTGTCCCAAATTGATCATGTTTGGGACTGGATGAAGCGTCGTCTCACGCGGTCTGCACGTCCAGCACGAACGCTGGTCCAACTGAGGCGCCAGGTGGAAATGGCATGGCAAGCCGTTCCACAGGACTACATCCAGCATCTCTACGATCGTCTCCATGGGAGAATAGCAGCCTGCATTGCTGCGAAAGGTGCATATACACTGTACTAGTGCCGACATTGTGCATTCTCTGTTGCCTGTGTCTATGTGCCTGTGGTTCTGTCAGTGTGATCATGTGATGTATCTGACCCCAGGAATGTGTCAATAAAGTTTCCCCTTCCTGGGACAATGAATTCACGGTGTTCTTATTTCAATTTCCAGGAGTGTATTATCCTGATCATAACGCTCCCTCCTTCGGCCTGGACCCTTTCAGCGATTGTTGTGGAGTGTTTGCTTTCAGACGTTTGACGCCGTACACACCAATGACCATGATTCATCTGAAAAGGCCACCTATCGCCACTCAGTCGACGTCCGTTTCCGGTATAGGAGTACAGATACCAACCTTTGTCACCGTTGAACAGGACTCAGCATGTGTGAATTAACGAGGCGCCTGCTGCAGAGGCCCATACGTATCAACGTTCGCTGAACCGTCGTTGAGGAGATACTGTTGGTAGCCCTTACGTTCATCTGGGCGGGCAGTTGCTCAAAAATTGCGCGTATGTTCGCCGGAACACATCTCCGCACCCGTCATTCACTCCTGACAGTCATGGCTATCCCGGAGCCGGTTTCCGATGGCGCCATATTGTGGTGCACGGTGTATTTTACCCACGACAGTTTACGAACGTAGCCGTTCCGGAAATTACACTCCTGGAAATTATAATAAGAACATCGTGAATTCATTGTCCCAGGAAGGGGAAACTTTATTGACACATTCCTGGGGTCAGATACATCACATGATCACACTGACAGAACCACAGGCACATAGACACAGGCAACAGAGCATGCACAATGTCGGCACTAGTACAGTGTATATGCACCTTTCGCAGCAATCCAGGCTGCTATTCTCCCATGGAGACGATCGTAGAGATGCTGGATGTAGTCCTGTGGAACGGCTTGCCATGCCATTTCCACCTGGCGCCTCAGTTGGACCAGCGTTCGTGCTGGACGTGCAGACCGCGTGAGATGACGCTTCATCCAGTTCCAAACATGCTCAATGGGGGACAGATCCGGAGATCTTGCTGGCCAGGGTAGTTGACTTACACCTTCTAGAGCACGTTGGGTGGCACGGGATACATGCGGACGTGCATTGTCCTGTTGGAACAGCAAGTTCCCTTGCCGGTCTAGGAATGGTAGAACGATGGGTTCGATGACGGTTTGGATGTACCGTGCACTATTCAGTGTCCCCTCGACGATCACCAGTGGTGTACGGCCAGTGTAGGAGATCGCTCCCCACACCATGATGCCGGGTGTTGGCCCTGTGTGCCTCGGTCGTATGCAGTCCTGATTGTGGCGCTCACCTGCACGGCGCCAAACACGCATACGACCATCATTGGCACCAAGGCAGAAGCGACTCTCATCGCTGAAGACGACACGTCTCCATTCGTCCCTCCATTCACGCCTGTCGCGACACCACTGGAGGCGGGCTGCACGATGTTGGGGCGTGAGCGGAAGACGGCCTAACGGTGTGCGGGACCGTAGCCCAGCTTCATGGAGACGGTTGCGAATGGTCCTCGCCGATACCCCAGGAGCAACAGTGTCCCTAATTTGCTGGGAAGTGGCGGTGCGGTCCCCTACGGCACTGCGTAGGATCCTACGGTCTTGGCGTGCATCCGTGCGTCGCTGCGGTCCGGTCCCAGGTCGACGGGCACGTGCACCTTCCGCCGACCACTGGCGACAACATCGATGTACTGTGGAGACCTCACGCCCCACGTGTTGAGCAATTCGGCGGTACGTCCACCCGACCTCCCGCATGCCCACTATACGCCCTTGCTCAAAGTCCGTCAACTGCACATACGGTTCACGTCCACGCTGTCGCGGCATGCTACCAGTGTTAAAGACTGCGATGGAGCTCCGTATGCCACGGCAAACTGGCTGACACTGACGGCGGCGGTGCACAAATGCTGCGCAGCTAGCGCCACTCGACGGCCAACACCGCGGTTCCTGGTGTGTCCGCTGTGCCGTGCGTGTGATCATTGCTTGTACAGCCCTATCGCAGTGTCCGGAGCAAGTATGGTGGGTCTGACACACCGGTGTCAATGTGTTCTTTTTTCCATTTCCAGGAGTGTATATATGACAGTAGTATCTGTTCCCGAAATAACAGTTACCGTTGATGACCATGCAGCTTTGTTAGAAATGAAATGATCGTTAAATGGACACCCTAGCTGCAAAGAGGCGTTAATATACTTGATGGGGGACATGGTGAAAATGTGTGCCCCGACCGGGACTCGAACCCGGGATCTCCTCTTTACGTGGCAAACGCTCTATCCATCTGAGCCACCGAGGGCACAGAGGATAGTGCGCCTGCCACGAGTAATGAGTATGATGGGCAAACATCTATTAGGCGCAGTACAAATGTAGTGGTGTGGACATGTTGGGAATGTGGGTCTCACGGGGAACGTGCAATGGATAAGTCCTTGCAGGCGCACTGTCCTCTGTGCCCACGGTGGCTCAGATGGATAGAGCATCTGCCGTGTAAACAGGAGATCCCGGGTTCGAGTCCCGATCAGGGCACACATTTTCACCAAGTCCCCAATGAAGCATATCAATGCATATTTGCAGCTAGTGTGTCCATTTAATTATCATTCGTTCCGGAAATGCTTCTATCCTTTGGCCAAAAGCCAATTATCATGCCCTTTTGGGGCAAATAAATATCTCCGCTTCCGCATTGCGACAACGACTGCACTGTATTCCGCATCCCCCTGACAAGCCTGCTAGTGCTGCCTGTGAGGGGTTATTGCACCGTGATGTCGAACACTGACGGTGATCACATTAATGTGACTGGACGATGTACACCCAAATGACGCACTTGGAAAGGGTGTCTCGGCTGCCGCTTAGGATGTGCAGCAGTTAGCAGAGTTAGTTTACTTTTCCCAGTAGTGCAGTACGCGGTAGGAGCTCTGGACGCGAGCAATGGAGCAGCCGGCCGCGACCTTGCGGCTGCGTGGAGGAGAGGAAGCGAAGCCGTGACCCGGGCGGCCGGAGACACGGGCCGCCGCCCCGGCCGGCCTACTCAGCCAGGGGCCGGCCGCTTCCGGAGCGCGGGTGCTGCAAGACGCCGCACGCGCAAGTGCACGCCGCTGCTCTGCCCAACACAGGGGAGGCAGTAGCGGGCCGTGTAGGTGGGGAGGGGGGCAGTGCTCGTATGGGAAAGTCTTTGATACTTTTGCTACTGGCAATTTCTTGGCTGGCGACAACCAGGCCGATGACGTGTGGTCGTTAACCACAGTACAGGTTACGATATTGCAGTGCCTATGTTGTGCGTATTTGTCCAACGACACCGGGCGAGCCACTATTAACATGTCTTCCTTGGACGGGAATATAGGTAATGGATGTACGAGTACAGGATGTAGACACATCATTGACGATATATGGAAATTTGATCTTGGCCGTAAGTCGCGTTCGGATAGCCACATGGAAAGGCCACCACTGGCGATTAGCGAGAAATTCGGGTTCGAGTCCCTATCCGATACAAATTTTCACTGTCGTCATTCCACTGTACAGCTCATGGTTTTCCATACTGGCAATGGCGAACAAATTTAAAGTATACAGCGTAGGTTCGTCAGCACGACAAAGGCAAACTTCCAAAGGATGATAGGCCATAGGCTTCCGAAGAGGTAGGGTCACTATAGAGGTACTTCTTATATTCTGATTGGTAATAGAAGCAAGACTTCGGAAAAGTCAAGACACGTTCATAGAATCGATATTCTGCCAAAGTAGGAGTAAGCTATAGGAAAAGACTGATAAATGCGCTACGTGCAAGAACCAAGAGGGAACAAGAAGAATGGAAAGCAAGAACGAAGTGTTAGAATTAAAAAAGGATGAAAGGCAGGCACATAGTCTCACGTCCCTGTTGTTCAATCTATACATCAAAGAAGCACTGACGGAAATGAAAAGAAAGTGTGGGATTAAGATTCAGTGCGAATTGCTATTCCCGGTCAAAGTGAAGAAGAATTTCAGGACGTGTTGAATGGGATGAACGATCTAACGATTACGTAGTATGGATTTATACTAAACCGAAGAAAGGCCAAAGTAACGATAATTAATAGAAATGAAACTAACTATAAACTTAACGTCAGAATAGGGGATCCAGAAGTACACAATGTTAAGAAATTCTGATGTCTTGTAAGTAAAATAATGCACGACGGTCGACGCAAGGAGGTGTAAGAAGCAGATTAGTACTGATTGACAATGAGGGCATTCCTGCCCAAGGGAAGTCTGCTGGTGTCAAACATTCGCCTTAATCTGAAGAAGAAATTTTTGAGACTGTAGATTAGGTTATACGATAGTGAGGGAAAACCGCGAAAGAGGAGACTCAAAACATTTGTGGTCTCGTCCTACAGAACAATAATCAAAATTAAGTGGACTGGTAAGATGAGGCCTAAGGAAGTCCCCTGCAGAATTGTCGAAGAAAGGAACGGTTGGAAAAGTGCTGACAAGAAGAAGGGACAGGATGATAGGATACGCGTTAAGACATCAAGGAATGACTTCCATGGCAGTAGAGCAACTTGTGGAGCGTGAAATCCTTAGAGAAAAACGGAGACTGAAATACATTTAACAAATAGTTGAGGACGGTCGGTGGAAGTGCTATAGTTGAGTTGGCGTAACGTGATCGCTGACAGTTGCAGTTGCCTGGGCGCGGTAGTTTCTCGCGCCTCCCTCAACCAATAATGTAACGCAATTTTGTAACGCCTGCACAGCAACGCCTCAGTGTTGTCACAGCTCTGTAGATGACTACTGTTTTCGCTTGCATCGGTTAGCGTTCTGCAGGTGAAATCCGGCAACAGCGCTGAGAGCTGTCAGGGATCTTCTTAACTCCGTCTCGGTCATAGTCTGAGGTGATGAAGTGGGCACAAGAGAGGAATTCACAGTAGCAAAAGTATAGTTAGCACTTTCAGTTCTTGTTCCGTAGATTAGATTCAGTGTATAACAGATCATTTCTGGTCGCGCCTACGTGTTCGTCCTGTTTGTTATTGTGACCGCCTGAACTGGTTCCCATTATCTGAGGAACGACGGATTTTGTTCAATCTGGAGATGATGGGCCACACTTTCCGTAATTGTCTTAAATGGGTTGCGATCATGGTCATCTAGACTGGCTTAAGAGCCTGTCAATTTTCCAGGCCTGTCAATTTTCCAGCACCTGTTCCGAAACACTTAGGATCCTGGCAGGGAGCAACACATCGCTGAGTGGGGTTGCTAATGCGACTACGAGACAGCCAGCTGAAGGGCGTCCAGTCGGCTTCTGCAGATAACTACGAGATGGGGTTGGATTTTAAACAGTTTCTTGGAGCGGTTTTGGACCTCGCGAAGTGGAGAGATGGCTAGCAGCTCTCGTGTGATGAACAGACAAGCTGAATGCTCTGTGGGTCGGGGTTGATGTTTCGAAGAACAGTTCTGGAGTCGGTTCCCAGCCCTAGCGGGCGTAGAAATCAAGTCGTGGGCCCAAGGCGGGGGGTGGGATGGTGGTGGCGGTAGTGGGGGGGGAAGGGTTGCGTGTACGGAGTCTTGAGTGAGCAATCGTCAGTGAAAGACAAAATCATCGGCTGTTACGGAAAAGCTATATGAATTTGCAAGCACTTTTCTGTACGCGGGGTTTGTATTCAGCTTGCACCTATCATTTTCTTTCCGAGCCGGTGAACGAGCGCGTGATCGGTAGGCACGCGCTTCATATCAGAGCGTGGTGCCATTGTCCAGCCAGCGGTTGCGTTTGATACAAACGGAGCTTTCTTAGCGAGGTTCGGCGCAATGAAAGAAATGCTTATAGTGTCTGCGAAGAGGAAGCGTCCACACCGCAGTACCTTTTCCACACTTTATCAATGCCTAAAACAACAGCCGGCCGGAGTGGCCGAGCGGTTAAAGGCGCTCCAGTCTGGCACCGCACGACCGCTACGTCGCAGGTTCGAATCCTGCCTCGGGCATGGATGTGTGTGATGTCCTTAGGTTAGTTAGGTTTAAGTAGTTCTAAGTTCTAGGGGACTTATGACCACAGCAGTTGAGTCCCATAGTGCTCAGAGCCATTTTTGCCTAAAACAGCAAGATTCTTTTCGGCCTGAGCGTGCCGGCAGCGGAGGGAGAGGCGTTTAGTAATGCACCGTCATCTTCAGAAAGTGCAGGTAGTGGGACCCCCCAGTTTCTCCCCACTTACTGGTCTGTGCACTGGTTTCATCAGCAAAGTACTAATGATGTTGCCTTTTACCTCTCTCTCTCTCTCTCTCTCTCTCTCTCTCTCTCTCTCTCTCTCACACACACACACACACACACACACACACACACACATATATATATATATATATATATATATATATATATATATATATCAGTCGGGGCGTCCATTTGTCACATCTTTTCTCGTTCTCTGTTTATTGTGATTTTGGTATTACAAGCTGTTAAATCACACAAACAAAATCCCTAGAAAAGATGATATTTTTTTTTTTTTTTTTTTTTTACCAGACGCACGAATCACTATGACGACATCAGCCATTTCCGATTTCTATTAATTTCTTTTTGGTCATTCCAAGATAAAAACTTCGTATCTGAATGAAGGAACATGTAGGAAGATCCCCGTACTATGAGGTGCTATGGAGCAGTAAGCGGAGTGTCAGCTATAAGGTCGTGCTGAAAAGAAATGCCTCCCAATATTTTATTTGAAAACTCTAAAATGTTATTAAATAAAACGAACTTTATTAACATTTTACACCTTTATTCTTCATGTCCACATACTTATTTCTCAACATAGTCACCCTGGGGACGAACACATTTCTCGCAAAGAGAGAGTAGTTAGTTGATACCGTCAATGTAGAATATTTGAATTTGTTGACGAAGCCATAACCTCACCTCTTCTTGAACCGATTCGTCACAACGTGAAGTCCTCCAAGGTGTTCTTTAAGATTTGGAAACAGATGAAAATCGGAACTGTATGGAGGATGATCGACGACAGTGAACCCAAGGCGTCGGATTATTGCAGATGTCACATCACTCGTGTGCGGCCTGACGTTGTGATATTGAAGGAGAGAGTGCTCCATTTGTGGATGGACTCTTCGAAATCGAAACGCAATTACAGCACAGTCACCTTCCGACATAGTTACGTTACATGCCGCCATGTTACACGCTACAATTTGGAGGCCTCTGCTGACAGAGGGCTGCAAATAAACAATAAAGATGTAGAATGCTAATAACGTTTCTTTTATTTAAAAAAACTTTAAGGGCATTCACATAAAAAATTCAGAGGTATTATTTTTTAGCGCGCCCTAGCATACTGTGTCCCACATACGTCTCACGAAATGACCACATTGAAAAAATTCAAGAAATTAGAGCTAATACGAAGATTTGCCGACAGTCAGTCTCCCCACGCGTCATTCGTGAATGGATCAGGGAAAGGGGGGGGGGGGGAGGAATCAGGTAGTGCTACCGCAAGTACCCTCCATCACACACATTCAGGTGGATTGCAGTGGAGAGGCGTAGATTTATTTTAACTTGGTTCAAATTGCTCTGAGCACTATGGGACTTAAGTTCTGAGGTCACCAGCCCCCTAGACTTAGAACTACTTAAACCTAACCAGGTCCGCAGCTCGTGGTCGTGCGGTAGCGTTCTCGATTCCCACGCCCGGGTTCCCGGGTTCGATTCCCGGCGGGGTCAGGGATTTTCGCTGCCTCGTGATGACTGGGTGTTGTGTGATGTCCTTAGGTTAGTTGGGTTTAAGTAGTTCTAAGTTCTAGGGGACTGATGACCATAGCTGTTAAGTCCCATAGTGCTCAGTGCCCAAACCTAACCAACCTAAGGACATCACACACATCAATGCCCGAGGCACGATTCGAACCTGCGACCGAAGCGGTCGCGCTGTTCCAGACTGTAGCGCCTAGAACCGCTCGGCCACTTCAGCCGGCTATTTTATCTTGTGGACAGAATCTGTTATATTCCCGAACAGAATCCACATCTTTCGTGGTGGTAATGCTATCAGTGCCGAGTTGCAGGCCTGGCGCTGTTGGCCAGGTGAGTTTCACAGCCTCTTCCCACTTCTCCCGGAGCACGATTGTCGGGAGACAGTGGCGTGGGCGGAACCTCACTTTCTTTGTCTCGAGGGAAAGTGAAGGGCACTCTAGTCGACAATCGACAGAAACCTCAATTAAAATCCGCAGGCAGTTGTAAACAGGGAAGCCGACTCGCCACGCAATTACTTCACGGATAGCAGAGCGGCCGCTTGTGAAAGTTTATGCTCTCCGAAGGGGAAGAAGCAGATCTCGCTGCGCTAGGTTCGACAACTAGCTGCACCGTAAAGCGTTCTATTGCGTTGTTAGACCTGGTTAAAAGTGAGAAAGCGCAGGCGTACAGTGTCGTGGACTACATCGTAAACATTGGTTTAAACCTGGTAGAACTGTACAGGTGGACGTGCATGTGCAGAATGTGGCAGCGCGACAGTGAAATGCTGAGATCAAAAAAAGCATACTGGTTCCAATTTAGAGCTCTGACAGTGTCGATTTCGAAAGGAAGGCTGATGTTAATGCCAAATTGAGATTTGGCCAGCAGAGAGCACTGGTGCAGTTTGACATTGATGGAGACAGGAATTTGTTGTAACTTTGTTGAAGGAAACGAACGGATATTCACCTGTAGCGCTTGAGTGATAATGGAAAGGTGTAGCCACATGATGTGCATTGAAAAAGTGAGCATTTTCTGTATAGGATACACGTGGTGATTGCTGCTTTCTATTTTTGTGGTAAATAGAAAAATGTAACTTATATTTAGCTGTGATGAAGCAAAGTCAAAAACTCAAGAAAATAAAGGTCGAGTGTATTTAAAAGTGACGTGCTCGATCATAGAGAAAACGGCTGCTTCATGATTATAAAAACAGTACATTTTGAAAAAGACAGTACACTTCTGAAAAGCTACGTCCTCTAAAGTGAAAGGGGAACAACTTTTTTTAACAAATTTACGGGGAATAGTTGGAACACAGGGAACAGGAGAAGTTTCTGGTGCGTCATGAGCGCAACGTAGGTTTCTTGAAAATAAGGACATTTTCGGTAGCGCCTGAATGCTACTACACAATTTCGGGGTGCGTTTAAAGAGAGCTAGCAATAGCAAGGCACATAGACTGAACCCCGTGTTTCGTAGTGTGTACTGGGCGTTGAGCGTCTTCTCCCTGGTCTCTCGTATGTGGGCACGAATTTCTATTTCTTCACATATGCCCCTAAAATATCCCCTCTCTATTGTATAAAACACTAGGTGGCTTTTTTCGCTACTGCAAACAGTGCGACTATCTTGTAAGAGGCGAGCTGCAAAGATTGGTTTACTGCCAATTTTATCCTTTTTAATTATGTGCACAGAATTTAAAATCTCTGAGATGTCAAGATGTAATTCCTTTTAATGCTAAAGGATGCCAGTACTTTTGGTTTTGCAAAGTGTACAGTTTTCATAATCATGACGTGTCCGTTTTTCTTTCAGTATTATTGGGCAGATCAGTTTTACATCTACCCAACTTTACGTTGTTAATCGTTTGACTTTTCTTCACAACAGCAAAATAAAAGCTATATTTTTCTCTTTTCTTTGTGACCTCGCTGTTTGGTCCTCTCTCCCAAATCAACTAACCAGTCTTTTTTGTTTTGTGTACATACACTGTCCGGGAGCAGCCTTAGAAGTTTTCTCATTTCACAGCTCCTTCATTCCTGTTACGTAAATTACTTAAATACTTCTTATATGATTCTATATTACGTCAGGTTGCATTTACGGTGTCACTTTGATTCTATTAGAGAATGACTTCTTTATAAAAGCCATGGAGTAAAGAAAGGAAGCTTTCAGCAACTGAAGCGGTTATTTATCAAGATTCTCGTGTGTTAAAACAGCTAACTGTCTGGTAGTTTATTATACACAAAAAACAAAGTGGTTTGCTAGCGCGGCTTGAAAAGCTGGAGCGATGCGGTAAAGTGATTGCGTTATGAGTTAAACTTTCTGGAGACATCTGTGCGCTCTCCATGCTTTTAATCATGTCCAACTTTTTTTTTTAAGGTAACCCCATGTGCATCCGTACGGATGTCAAGTCCGTGTGAGAGTAGCAGCGCCGGCCAGGGCGAGCCAGCGAGAGTCCGTCTTCCCCCCCCCCCCCCCCCCCCCTCCCCACGGCACTACTTCCACGGTGCCAGCCGCGCCACGCCGCGCGGCCGCTCGGAACTAATCCGCAAGAAAGTGCGCGCACGCCGGCCGCTCTGCGGCTGTTACGACTTCTTGCCGTCGCTTTCGTCACGCCCACGCAGTCGCCTTCAGCTGCCCTGCCTTTGTCCGGCGGAAACCAGGAGTTTGGGAAATTCGTGTTGCGGGCGATCGCCAGGCTCCTGAAACGTGCAGTACCTGTATCGGGCGGGTACGTTTCCCTGGAAGAGTAAGACGCTCCAGATGGAGTCCGAATACAGTGGCGATCTAAAAGCTCGAAAAATTTACACCACAACGCGAACACGTTCTCGGAAGATTTTAAGCGACACCGAGAACGGCTGCGGCAGCGTATGATCACACGTATATGAACTCTGCCGAAGAGGTCTCGTAAGTCGTTAAGAGCTGTGTGTGTTGGGCGATTTGGTTTGAGGAACTCACGGCATTCAGTTTACGGTTGCGTAACAATTTGAATTTATAGTGCCTCTGGATCCATGACGTATGGATGCTCTTAGTAAACAACTGCTCAAAAGGATTAGGGGAACGTGACTTTGGGCGTCTGCCACACCCCATTGAGGAATAATTCAGGACTGATTGTGTGGGTGTGTTACCAAATTATACGTTTATGTGTCACAAGTGAAGTACAAAACAAAACATCATTACATCCTCCATCGTTTACATAAAAAGAACTGAAACGTCCGACAGGTGCACTTAGAGAGCTTCAGTAATGTGTACCCCTACGTGAGCGTTTATTACTGTCTGCCACTTACGTGGCATGCTCAGTATAAGTCTACACACGTAACTCTGTGCTATCCGCTCCCATTCTTGTTGTTCAGATATGTGTGAAATCTTATGGGACTTAACTGCTAAGGTCATCAGTCCCTAAGCTTACACACTACTTAACCTAAATTATCCTAAGGACAAACACACACACCCATGAACGAGGGAGGACTCGAACCTCCGACGGGACCAGCCGCACAGTCCACGACTGCAGCGTCCTAGACCGCTCGGCTAATCCCGCGCGGCACTCCCATTCTTCAATAAAAGCCCATGAGAGGTATTACAGAGTCTGTACCGTTGCGCTTTCCAACCAAGGGGTAAAATGAAATTTTCTGTGCGGAAAAAACTGAACGATTCGGTTCTGTTTCAGTCACTAAACTAAATTATTTTCAAACATCATTACTAATATCACAATTTTGTAAGACTCTAATGCTGATTACATAAGTTATCTATAATTACTTTTTCTCAATTAGTATATAAGTTCCTTACCAAGACCACCCACTACACACGTATGTTGTTCTTTGTCCCGTATATCGCTGATGATAAAACTGAGGTATATACGTAACAAATGCTAAATACCTTAAGAAAATGTGTGCTCCAAGTTGTAGATAGTAGTCCAAAACTTGCTCCATTACTCATCTCGAAACAGATAAATGAATTATTTGACAACACGACATAGCAGTAGCTACATAAGGGCTGCTATAGTGCTGTACACACTATTATTATTATTATTATTATTATTATTATTATTACTATTAGTGGCTGTGGCCAGAGACAAAGCATTAACAGCCTGACGTCATCTAGATTGTGTCAGTTCAGAAGCGGGCAGTGCAACAATCAAGTGATTTACGAACAGTAAGTACGGTGCACACTTTTTAATTTGGTTGATTTTAGATGAGGTTGCAGTGTGTGGATCAAAAAAGTGCCGCAATAGAGAGGAGTAACGCACGGGAAGTATGATTTCTAAGTGTCTACCTTCACTGTGGATTGTTAGCTTTCTTATTTGAGAAGGAATTGTGGGCAGCACTTACGATGCACTACGAATTTCTCTGGCTTTCATTCTAACGCCTTATTACGCTCTGCCACCGCCCTTCCACGCACACACAAACCAACTAAATACCGTTCATCTTTCATCATTTTAAAACTAAAAGCGTTCCAAGAAAAGCCTTTCATTCTACAGTTTAATTAGGTGCTAAGGCTGCTGATAATGTGGGGGAGGGGAGGAGGCAACAGATGGCAGGTGGGAGGGAGGAGGGCGGGGTACTAGCTAAGGTCTGACTGCACTCTGAGGTAATGATCTAAGAAAGACGACCACGAACACGTCTGTCAGGCACGTCTCACATATGTAGCCGCGCGGTCTAGGGCGCCTTGTCACGGTCCGTGAGGCTCCCCCCGTCGGAGGTTCGAGTCCTCCCTCGGGCTTGGGTGTGTGTGTTGTCCTTAGCGTAAGTTAGTTTCAGTTACGTTAAGTAGTGTGTAAGCTTAGGGATCAAAGATCCCACCAGTTTGGTCCCATAACACCTTACCACAAATTTCCAGATTTCTCACATATTCGCTATGGAATTCAGGTCGGGACTTACCGCCGGCTATTCCATTACTTCAATCTCCAGGCTTCGCAAAACATTCCTGCTGACGCCCGCCACGTAGGCCATGGCATTAAAAGGAACTCAGGGTCACTACCTACGCATAGCCACCACATGGCCCAATAGGCTCTTTTCGTTGTCTTGCCTGGCGGTAAGGCGACCACGGACAACGACAAGATCCGCACTGTTGTCAACACGAAGCTTCTAAGCAACATATAAACAACGGGAAATCTGTCAATTTCCTGTACCGCTCACCACGGCTCTCTGCACACGATCACGGCCATCACCTTCCGTTAGAGGATATGTGGACTCGTCTGTGAATAACACGTTCCGCCAGTGATGAAGTTGCCAGTTGACATGGGAACGGCAGGACTGAAGGCGAATTGCAAGATGTCGTGTCAGAGCCTTTTAGCAAACATTCCCGAATAACCTCTGAAACTTTGCTGAGTGTCACTCAGCTCGAATTCCCGACTTGTTCGTGAGTACCTTCATATCCCACCTGCCACTCACTCATAGGCTGAAAAACGTCTGAGCGTTTAGCTTCACTGTCCTCTATCGCAGTAGAACCTACAAGATTTCTATCGTTGCTACGTTATCTCTGCATCCTGCTGGGAAAGCAATATGGTTCGAGATTTGGTTCCATTCCTACTCATACGCAAGACTGTCGTTCGAGAAATATCAGGCAGTCTACTAGGTTTTTAAATAAATAATAGTAAAATCAAGTATTAGTAGTACAAAGGTAAATAAATGTGAGAAAAATGTCAAAAGTTTTTGTTTTAGTCTAAAGTTGTACTCTTATTTTGTCAAACGGCTACCGTTTTCTGTAGCAAGTACCGTCTTTAGGGCATCAACCTGTGCACAGTCATCAAACTCGTTCACCGACTATAGACTAAAATAAATAAAAAAGAGTGTTCTGATTGTGTTGGGTACTGTTACAAGCGATGCTATATCGGAAATATAGAAAATGTTGAAGTTCCACAAAACGGACAATATTGCTGAAAGGAAAGAAATAAGGGAAATACAGAGGAGAACATGTGGATCGGAGAACATTTTTCTGGAGTTAGTTGAATGAAATAGAGTTCGAAGGCAAGTCGAAAGCGGAGGGAATATTTTTGATTTATTGTGTCGTTAAAAGCATAAATGCAAGAAACATTTTTGTCGCGAATATCTCAAAATGAGACTTCGTCTTCGTTAGCAAAGAGTAATGAGATATTGTGTTAATTATCTGCATCGCCCTAAGCAACTGGGAAAAATGAGTTTACTGAACAAAAGTGCTTTATTTATCGCAACGATAAAAAATGCCGACGAATGTGGTTGGTAGTAAGTGACTTACTCAGAAAGAAAGTGATTTAATTTCATTCGTCGTGGTCGATATCTTTGAGAGCATACAGCCGCGTCATTCATGATTTAAATAATAAAACACTGTACAAGTTACAATTTATTTATGCATATCATGAAGCATTTCGAATATGGAAGGAGGCACAGTACTTTAAAACCACGAAAAGACGACTGCAGTGCAAGAGACGCAGAAAACCGACTCACATACCCGCAAACATCGCATAAAATACCAATATAAATGTTTGCAGTTGATAATGAGAATGAATTCTCGAAACCGGTCATGCTATACTTGAAAAACTTGTTAAGTGGCGCAGTGTTTTGTTATTCAAATCAAGAAAGTCATTGTTTCCATCTCGTTCGTCCGGTTGTGGGAGTGGAAGAGTATCCTCAAGTCGCCCCAGCAGTAAAACTACATTGCAATTGCAACTGTTCCCTTAACGACAGTGAATGTGGCTGATACGGAAAACTGAATAAGCAGCGTGCAAAAGATAAGACAGCTTTCGATATGGACGAATATCCCCCAAATGAGTTAGCAGTCAGAGAGCTTTCATATAACACGGTTAGCAGCCGCCAGGTTTCAACTTTTTTCAGATAAACAGGACTCTGGTCGATGTGAGTCTGCTCGATTGCAGTGGAGCGTAGGTCGGCGCAGCACACACAAGGATCTGGCCTGTCCTCATATTGTGGTAGAGGCGCGATTCCCGTTACGCAACAGTGGCGCGGCCTCCCACGTGCAGTCACAGCCGTTGTTTGTCCGTCCCGTCCCACAGACGTAGTCTTTCTACCCCCCCCCCCCCCCCCACTGCCCCCCTCCCTTTCTCTCTATCATTGAGTTTGCTGTCCAACTTAGCGGGAGCTCCGCGGGCGTTGCTGGAAGGCTACAGGAAAACAAGGGATAGATCACCGACAACCGGCCGGCCGGGTTGGCCAAGCGGTTAAAGGCGCTACAGTCTGGAACCGCGCGACCGCTGCGGTCGCAGGTTCGAATCTTGCCTCGGGAATGAATGTGTGTGATGTCCTTAGGTTAGTTAGGTTTAAGTAGTTCTAAGTTCTAGGGGACTGATGACCATAGAAGTTAAGTCCCATAGTGCTCAGAGCCATTTGAACCATTTTTTGAACCGACAACCGGCGACAGCTGTGAGTTCCTCGCGGGTCCCATCTCCTAGTAGATGAACGAAAATAACGTCGAACACAGCAAATACATTCAAAAAGTATAAAATACTTAGTTAAATCGGTCACTAGGTTCTTAAAATCAAGAACGATGTTTTCGTAGTGAATACAGGGCATTCTTACGAGAGACGTGCATGATTAGTGATGATTAACAGTATCACAGGTGATAACACAGACAGTACTTCGTAAATTAGCGAAAGCCACAAAGTGGATCCGGATCAAGAGTCATAAATTTTCGTAGATATCCAAAATTCTGAGGTGAACATTCTTGGTGGCAAAGATGAGACAGTAACAATGAACTTTTTTAAAGCTTCGCAGACATACTCGAGAATTAAAAATGACATGCTACTGGCATACTCTCTCCAGCCATAAATTAATGAGACTGGAAGTAACGCTCCTCCCTCCCGTCTCCATGAAGTGGTACAAAAATAATACCGTAATAAACAAGTTTCCCTTTGTAATAACTACATTACAAACAAGAGAAACACGAGGAACTTCCTAAGGATGTAAATACGCGATGTAGCCGCGAACTCTACCGGCAAAAATTTATGGGGTTGTTCAGTGACATTTTCTGAGTATATTGTTAAAGAGACTTGGTGTCCGACTCGTTACGCAGGAACCACATGTCTATTGACGTTTTTATCGTCAGTTATCCCAGTAAATGTGTTACACTCAAAATATCTGCACAATACTAGATACGCCGACGAAATGCACTATTGTCTCGTATGGAAACAAACTTGCCAGCTGGTTTAGCAAATTTTCAGGTCACCATCATTAATCCTAATTACTAAACTCTCGTAAAATATACGATTGCAGTTGATACGAATTCGTGGTTGCCACCAATCTGGTATTGATTGTTAGTATACCGTGTGAACGGGACCTTTGTACTTATTTTGTATATGTCATACCACTGGAGACTTTATCATTGTAATTAACTATTGTATAAACTATACATTATCAATACCTTTGAAAGAAATATGCAGTAGTAAAATTTGCATTGGTTTAGTAATAACGTAACTTTTCCCCCTTTTAGTGTTCTAGGGTAAATGAGTGCGTACATTTACCGCAATATTCACAGACCACGATAAATGACGCAGTGTAATATTCTTCTTAAACAAGAAAAAAAAACATGGATCGAAGGAGGTTCAGCGACGTCACGACTCACATGTGGTTACTTCGTTTCCTTAGAAAGAGTTACGGAATGCGGTCAAAAACTGGCAGAGGCATCATCACGGAGTTTGTTCTGAGCGGTCTACAGAAATCATGGAAAGCCTAAACCTGAATGGCCGGACGGGGAATTGAACCGTCGTCCTTCTTGTGACTCATACGTGCCATATGCGCTTGCAGCAGGTACATACCAATTCTGCGCAATTATGTAGCAGCTCAGACTCTGCACCTACCGACACTTACCTGAAACAAAAAGAGAAATTAAAGTTAGATAATGGTATAAATAATCACTAAACACAATAAACATTTAAAAATTTTTTTGCTTATCATTCTAGATGTAGATGTACCATGCGGAACAGTGTTCGTAACACAACTGCTGTCAGTCATCCGCTGTGATTCTTCATAATCATATAGGTTTCGCGACAATCATTCTTCCCACGCACCATTCGCGAATGGAACAGGGCAGACGGGAATGACTTATAGTGCTACTGCAGCTGTCCTCGGCCGCAAACCGTAAGGTACCATACTGGACAAACAGGGTGACTTCCATTGCCACCGACAACATTTCAGAGGTTGTTCAACGGTATTTTCTGAGTATTTTGGTATGAGGGACCTTTGCTCTCCGTTGACTCCTTGCAGAGTACTTTCGTTCGTATGGTTTCTTTCCCCAATTGGATCTGTCTCTGTACACACTGAAAATGTCTACACGTCGGTGCAAATGTCGACGGTATGCACTGTGTGCCTTGTCCAGAAACAAACGAGCTCCATTCACTCAGGGTACCTGCTGTTGACAACAGAAATGACCAAGTTACTCCTCGCCCTCAAGCTTGCATTCAGTACTACTGATTTATGTCTCGGGTTTGTTTTTCCGGCAGTGTTATTTGTACGGGTAGGTTGACTGTTGAAGTTAAAATGCGAACATTTTAGGTTAGGCTCTACAGTGACCGTTATTGAAACCAAATGAAAAAAAAAGTTAACTGTTACTAATCAATGCTCATTTAAACGCGTTTCGAAGGTTCAAACCTCCATCATCAGGTGGATTTACATTTGTTAGTATGTGCTGTATTACGATTTTTGGAGAAACTTATGGCACTGTCTAGTGGAGAAACAAAACACTATTTCAGAACATGGTTTTGGCTTTTTTTGACAAAAAACTGAACGTAATCCAACTGCAGAAATAAAATAAGTAAAACAGAATACCTCCAGTGAACATAGGTTCCTTTCACTCTCGTACAACATCACATGTTTACTATCATATTTTGTAAACAAAGATGGTGTTTGGAAAATATTAGGTGCAACTAACTGCAGAAATAAAATAAGTAAAACAGAATACCTCCAGTGAACATAGGTTCCTTTCACTCTCGTACAACATCACATGTTTACTATCATATTTTGTAAACAAAGATGGTGTTTGGAAAATATTAGGTGCAAGGATCATATAGCAAAAGAGAAATATTATCACAAAGTACAAAGAAAATGCATCATAACAACGTTATTACAGAATAAGTTTTACAGCATTTTGGAGCTCCTTGTTTTGAGGTGTTGAATGCTTGCCTTGCGATAAATATTTCAGGTGGTATATAAATCCGGTTTTGTCAAGTTTATATAGCTTAAACTTCATATTCGTTTAATCCATATAAACTTGAGATTCTTTCTACTTTGTGATAATGTTGCAGCTGATAGTTTCCAGACGCTGTCTTTGTTTACAAAATACGACAGTATACATGTGATGTGTTACAAGAGTGAAAGGAACCTGTGACCACTGGAGGTATTTTATTTATTTTATTTTTACTGCTATATATTTGTTCATTTTTTTGTCAAAATCTCACAGTGTCATGAGTTCCTCCAAAAATCGTAACACAACACACACATATACCATACTAACAAACCTAAATCCACCTGATGATGGAGGTTCAAACTCTGAAACGCGTCGTGGAGATAAATGAACAGTGACTGGTAACAACAGTAAACTTGTTCTTTCATTTGATGACTGCTGAAGAGTTGTCCGATATGCAGCTCATGTATGAGTTCACTAAATGCCATGGAAGAGCGGCTAAATTGTTTCCACAGTGACGGCGTCGGTTGGAATCCTGCCTCGGGCATGGATGTGTGTGATGTCCTTAGGTTAGTTAGGTTTAAGTAGTTCTAAGTTCTAGGGGACTGATGACGTCAGATGTTAAGTCCCGTAGTGCTCAGAGCCATTTTTGATCTTGCTGCCCACGTGAGTACCTCATCGTCAGACAGACAGTTCATAGAGACACGTGCATATGTGGACAAGCATTGTCGTGTTGAAAAATGCCACCACGATACTCTCACATAAGAGGTAACACATGAAGTTGTAGGATGTCCGTGACGTACCGTTACACCACCAGAGTTCCCTCAATCGCTACCAGCCGTGACATCAAGTCATAATGTATGACTTCGAACACCATGACGCCACTAGTAGCACCGACGCGCGTACTCGAAACGCTGGAAGAATGAAACTTGTGTCCAGGTCGCCACCACACTCGCCGACGATTATCATCCAGGGTAATACATATCCACGATTCGCCGCTGAACATGTAACGCCGGAAATGCATATCCTCCTATTTCCCTCTATTGTACTATAAATTTTTTCCTTATTTTGTTACCTGAATATATGACATTTCTGTGCCTTTATATATTGTAATTGTTTTACTATTTGTATATATATATTTATGCATCTATGTCGATGTATAATTGGTTTGTTTTGTAAATATTATTTGTATTTTACGCTGGGTCTTGCCTAGGGAAAACTATGCTGTCGAACGAATACATCGATAGGTCGTGTGGAGAACCAAAGTGTTTAGCATCTTTGGTAGTGTTAACTCTGTCGCGTGGAGCGCGGGCAGAGGGAGAGTCTGGCTGGGGTGGGTAGTGGAGCAGGTGTGTTGTGTGAAGCTCCCGCGAGTTGCCGCGCTTTCGGGGTTTGGCAGCATGTAATTGCGCTCGACTTACGATGATAGTTTCTGACATGGTGTCGCGGACGGGAAGCATTAGCTGGCGCACATCAAGAGCCCGTTTCGTCTGGTGACCGTGTCGAGAAGAAGGCGCGCCAACATCCAGCTTCTGCAACAGCGACGGCCGACAATGAGTGACTGTCGCCACCTCCTCGATCGACGGCTTCAAACCTTCAATCAACCAACAAGGAAGACTGGAAGCACGTAAAGTTTTAGAACTGTATGGCAGACCTCAGCTTTTCAAACTGTTCCATTTTCGTCACTATAATTACAGCAACTTAGCATGAACGTTTGTTGCTCATTGTCCCAATTGCATTACCAAGCAGAGTCCCTTCCTTTTCCGAAATGAACCCGAGTGTCGTTGAAATTCAAACGCCAGCATTAAAGTAATATAGCTAATTCGTTTTCACTGCTTTAATTTCAAAGTTCAGTTAAGGCATTCATAGCTGGCTACAATATTTAGATTACACAAGCACAAATTAAGAGTGCGAGTTTTGTTACCGTATTTTAGCTTACCTGTGACTGCAGCTCAGCTTGGTACGTACTAAATTTTACTATTGTTAATTGTTCAGAATCATTTAATTCAAGTTCAAAATTAAATCTCTTATTTCTAAATTGCGTAGATTCAAGTAGCTTTTGAAATGATTGTTGAGGTAGTCCAAGACTAACCGTATTTTACTGAATTTCGATGTGCTTCAGAAAGAAAGCTCACTATTAACTTCAGTCACTAAATTAACTTTCGATTTTCCGGTTTTATTAATTCTTTGCTAAATTAAGTCAGAGTGTAGCGAAATTTATTACTTCTGACAAACTTTCCGTTTTCACACTACACGTGTCAACCTTCAGTTGCCACCCTTCTAGTGCTAATTATATGTGTAATAACCTTTCTTTTTCAGTTACTATAGTAATTGTCCATAGGACTGGCGACCGTAATTTCCCCCAAATCTCAAATATCTAATTACCGCTAGTTAATTGTTAACGTAACGGCCGCACATTTACTTTCTTTATTAACTTTACCCCTTTTCAAAATTAATTTCCACCAGTTTCATTTGCATTTTTCCTTTCATTTAGATGTAACCCTTTCCTCCCTCTTTACCGACAGATTAACTTCGGTGACGATTGCTTTTCCCAAATTTCCATTAGGTACTCGCGGTTTAATTTTTCACTGTCATTGAGGTCGATAAGTGAGGGGGAGGTTACAAACACATTGCGACACTACTGAACAGCAATCCACGCTTCCCGGTCGTGGAGTCAGTTTAGACGCAGCCGTTTGTGATGTGGAATTAGCACCAGCTTACATGTGGAAGGGTAATTTTCTGTTTCTGCTGGTGATAGTCCCCGACAAAGGGCGCAGAATGACACAGAATGTCGCAGGGAGTCTGCTTCTTATTCTCGGATGACGGGCGCAGATGTGGGCAGGTTACGACGTACTTGGTGCACAATACGGCAAATATCTATTTTGCTAGTCGGACGTGGTCGAGCAGAATCTTGGCGACGAGCATGCCAGCCCTCACGTTCTTATGCAGTTCACCACCGGCCACCGTCGCATCAGAATGCTCCAAAAATCTGTATACTGCACGATTCACCGTAAGTTTAGTGACCGTATGGCAGTCACAGGAACGGTTCGGGCATGGCTGTGTGTGCTGTCCTTAGGTTAGTTAGGTTTAAGTAGTTCTAAGTTCTAGGGGACTGATGTCCTCAGATGTTAAGTCCCATAGAGCCATTTGAACTGCTCTCTGTTATTCAGTCGGGTAGCGTCCCACTCACTGTGCAGTATTGCGCCGCCGTGCGGAGGCCGCGCGGTTTGTGGCGCCTTGTCACAGACTGCGCGGCCCCTCCCGGCTCAGCTTCGAGTCCTCCCTCGGGCATGGGTGTGTGTGTTGTTCTTAGCATAAGTTAGGTTAAGTAGTTTGTAAGCCGAGGGACCGATGACATTGGCAGTTTGGTGCCTTAGGAACTCACACACATTTGAACATTTTGGTATTGTGCCAAGCCGACGTGTTACTTTCGTTACGCGCTCTTGATGAGCGTCTGCCTTCCTGTGACCAATTCAGAATCGTCATAACCGTAAAAGTCTCAGTTCACACATCAAGTCGCTCTACAGCGAGTAGACGTCCAGTTACGTGAAGAACCTGGACAAGCTATAAACCAGGATAGAGAGCCTTGTGCACCCCCTTGTTTTTCAGCAGGCTATTGATCGCATCAAACGTCTACGCTGTTCACAGAAAGACATTCGGTAATCAGGACCACCTTATAGGGCAACAAACCAGCATATCGAAACATGTCTCACTGTGTAAGAGGCTACCCTACTGAATACCCGAGAGCAGTGGAAAATAAGGCCTGAGACCTCACACTGAGTATATTGCTGTAGAATAACTCTCGTAATTTCTGTATCGGACATAGCTATTGTAATATTTAGCAGAACTACCATAAAACTAAGCGGGAAATGCACAACTGAGTTTCATCCGTTTGCCTTAGGTTCGAAGACTGATTTGATGCAGTTGTCCACGATAGTCTATCCGTGGTAGTCTCTTAATCTCTCTATATATACTATATTCTGCATCTGTTTGAGCTTGCGTAATGTTATTCATCCTTGGTCTTCCCCCACAAACCCCCCTCTATACCTCCCATACTTCCTTCCTATTCCTCGAAGCTTTAGGCTGTGTCTTATCAAGCTGTCCCTTCTTTTTGTCAAGTTATACACACTATCACAAATATATTTTCTCCCTGTTTCACTTCAGGACCCCCTCACTTGTTATTCTATCCATACATATAATCTACAGCATTTTTCTGCAACACCACATTAGCAACGTAATCTTTGAATAGCGCATCGGACATTATATTCTTTTCGAATTCTTGGCCGCCACATTTGACTCACTCATTTCATGTACTCTCGAATGCCAGTAAAAAACAAAGGGAATCATAGATATAGTATTACAGTTAAAAAAGTATGTCAATATCTCTATGCAGTCGAAGTAAGCATGTAGCTAAAACTGAAAACTTCTGGGCTGAGAGGCCATGGTCTACGTGTGAAACTGTTGACTGAAGAGGTCGGTGGGAGACATAATGAAAGCTACAGTTGCCTTATTATTTCTGAAGATGTCATCTGCGGACGGGGACGAAACGTCAGGGAATGGCTTTAGGCACAGATCGTGGCCTCTCGGCCTAGAAGTAAGGCCTTCATCGTTTCAGTCTCCTCTAAACACTCTCCTCTCAGTGATGTAATGGTGGGTGAGATGAGTTTTTAGATGTATACGATTGTTTGTGACATATAATGGGCATCTTGTGCCGGGGGCGCACACCTTATAAAGAAGTACAGCAGTACTCACCACAGGCTAATAGAGTCCAGAGCTACGCACGAAGCTCATTTTACAGAACGCCGCGGACTGTCGACCTCAGGCGCTGACCACGGGAGGTCGCTGTGTTGCTCGGAGGACGAGGAAGGGCCGATTACTCACGTGATGCACGTACGACCTTACATCGCTGCCGAACGTTGCTACGGTACTGATCACACGCACACTGGCG
The DNA here is from genome assembly GCF_023864275.1 of Schistocerca cancellata. Taxonomy (NCBI): domain Eukaryota; kingdom Metazoa; phylum Arthropoda; class Insecta; order Orthoptera; family Acrididae; genus Schistocerca; species Schistocerca cancellata. The sequence goes on along the minus strand of NC_064626.1, from coordinate 354,471,257 downwards.
ACTGGACGCGCCGCATGTGAGCAGCGGGCGGCTGAAGGAGGCGCGATGCAGCGGCGGGCCGGTCTGGGGCCTCGAGCCTCGGCAGAGCGCAGCAGGTGTCGCGTCCGCCGGCGGCGGCTGCCCGTGCTCTACTGCCGCCAGCGACGGCGACAGCGCGCGGCCCGCCAGCCAGCCGGCTTTCTCCTGCAGACACGTGACGCCCACGCGACCCAGACCCCAGACCAGCTGCAGCTGCAGCCGCAGCCCCCGCTCTGCTCAGCTACCCGCTGGCCTCGGCCTGGCGGGCGGCTACCGCGCTACAGCTCTCGTGCCGTGGCTCCAGTTGTAAGCGCCGCGTTGTGGAGGTATCGGTACTACCATCATCCCCGAGGAGCAAGTGGCTTTACACGTGGTCTCTTCACGACCTATCAACTCCCGCGGCTGGTGGAGGAGGCGCCCCTTTGTGGAAAACATTGGTTGAGTACGTCGGTGTGTCGAAGACACCGAGTAGACAATTACAATATCTGATCAAAAGTATCCGCACACCAATCAGTGGACACTGATATACGGTGTGTCTACCCTTCGCTTTTACGACGTTTCTAAGTCTGCTGGGCACATTTTCCTGGAGCGAAATCGACTTTCTGACTCACCCAAAAGGTGTTTCACCGAGTCCAGGCCGGGCCTAGCAGGCCACTCCAGTTTAGTAATGTTGTTGTCCGGCCCGCCCGGTTGGCATAATGAGCAAGTTGACCAATTTTCTGTGGCGGGGGGAAATATTTCGAGTTGACGTGAAGACTGTGACCCTCGACCCTCTGCATGGCGGTATGGGTCTAACCGATCTGAACGCCAAAGCAACGGCTTTGTACATTAAACGGATGACATCCTTAATCCAAAGCTACTCTGACACCCTTACGGCTAAGTTGTTTGAGGCAGTCGCGCCGAAAAGCGTAGAACCGCCGATCAATGTGCAGACGATCGACTACCAGCTCTCCCACATCCGCACATATTATCTGGAAAAGAGCTGCTTGAGCGAGGTTCTTCTCCAACATCGCCCCTTAACTGCCAAGGACATTCTGGAGCAAAGGAAACAATATGAGGGCAAGAACAAAATCGAACAAAAGCATACTGGTGTCAATTGGGATGTCCTGTGGGCGAACATTAGCAGCAGTGTACTTCCGTCCTTGGTCAGGTCGACGTGGTACAAAACGGTCAACAACATTATCAGCACAAATGAGCGACTGCATGCGATTGGGCTAAGCGACACAGCCCATTGTCCAGTTTGTCACCAAGTGGATACTGTTCACAGATATACTTGCAGTCACCGCATGCGCAATTGGCAATGGGTTCGTCAACAAGTCGCCCTTATAACTAGGACTTCTGAAACTAACATAGACACGAACTTACTGCACAGACCGAACGTCAAATATTTTCCGCCAACTAAAAATAATGCCGTCATGTGGCTGTTGGGTCACTGTAAAAGTCATGTATTCAATCGGCTGACGGGCGACGATTACAGCGAATTTCGGTTACACATGGAAACGGAATATCTTAAAATTAAAAACTACGCGGATCACCGTCGCAAGTACGGTAATATGCTCCATATCGCATTCAATAGAACAAGGATGGGATAGCTGTTCGAGCTCTCAAACCTTCCCCCGTTTATGTATCAAGCGGAAAGTCTGGCTCAAAAAGTCAATGTTCCTTTACAGTCAATGTGAGTGGTGAGGGGAATGGGGGCACCGTGGCCAGGCCTCGGACTAATTGACCCCTGACCTCCTTGCCGCCACCTGCCTGCCACGCTCGTTGCACGGACATTTCAGTGGCTTCAGTACTTATATGTAATATAAAAAAATAAATAAAAAAAGAAAAAAAGGAAGAATAAAAAAAGAAAAAAATTGAGCTACGTGAAATTATTATTATTATCATTATTACTATTATTATTATTATTAAGTAATTCAGGATAAAAAAATAATAAAAGAAGTGCTTAAAAAAAGATAGTCAGTGCGTAAAATAAAAAAAAGCGTAGCAGAAAGCGTCGCGCACTCTAGGTAAGATGTCGCGAGTTCGAGTACATTCACTGCTAAAAAAAAAAAAAAATCGTGCGGTCTAACGCACGGCTTTCCGGGCGGAAGAAGCACCGGTCCCCGGGACGAATCCGCCCTTCGGATTTGTGTCGAGTTAACATAATGTTATTGTCCACAAACCATTGCCTCACTAATGCTGCTTTATGACAGTGCGCATTGTTTCAGCGGATACAAACAATTATCGTCTTCGAACTCTTCCTCTGCGCAGAATACAACGCTGTGAAACTGATACCATCCTTCAACATTTAGAGTTGCTTTAAGTGCAATAAGCAAGCACCTAAGCATGGTAAACACCCCAATACTGTAACACCACCTCTTCAGTACTTCACTGCTAGAACTCCACGCGGTAGCAGGTAAAGTTGTCCTGGCATTCGACAGACCCTAACCCTTGAATTCATTGACGTGGCGCAAGGTGTAGCCTAATTCGTCACTCCAAATCACTCGTTTCCTAGTCCGCCTCAAGCCTCGCTTAGCACTGACTAAAGAAATGTGTGGCTTACGAGGAGCTGCTCGACCGTTGTACCCCACGTTCTTTAACTCCCTGCGCCCAGTCACTGTGCCAGCTAGATTCCTTATAGCGCTTTCAGTCATTCCGCTGATTTCACGTGACTTTTTACAACCGCCCTCCGCCGTTCAAATGGCTCTGAGCACTATGGGACTTAACATCTCAGGTCATCAGTCCCGTAGAACTTAGAACTACCTAAACATAACTAACCTAAGGACATCACACGTATCCAAGCCCGAGGCAGGATTCGAACTTGTGACCGTAGCGGTCGCGCGGTTCCACACTGAAGCGCCTAGGACCGCTCGGCCACATCAGCCGGCCCCTCTGCAGTGCTCGACGGCCCCTGTCCGCCAGTACATCAGGTGTGAATGCTCTCGGCTTAGCTGTGGTTGTTCCTTCGCGTTTCCAGTTGGCAGTCACATCATCTCCAACATTTCATTCTCGCTGCTTTAGAAGGGTTGAAATGTCCGTGGCGGATTTGTTACTCATGTGACATCCAGTGACTAGTCCGTGTATAAAGCCACCGAGCCCCCCTGATTGACCTATTCTACTGTTAGTGTTTTCTCTGTTGATAACACAACTCTCCCCGCCTCATTATCTACTGGCGAGCCCGCCTTCCGTGACAGCTAGTGGTCAATTTCTCATTATGTAATGATGCACGGATACTTTTGATCAGATAATTTAATCGAATGGTAACTCGTATGAAGGGACGAATCGTTTCCATGCTACAGGATAAAACAAAATGTTACACTCCTGTCTGCTGGGAGAAAGAGCGAAAGCAGTTCATTGTCTTTCTGGTAATTGCATTTGTGACCAACCGACTAACGTAGTAACAATTTAAGGCTGACAGTTATTGAACTATATGAAAAAAAACGTAAATTAGTTACAAACTACGGCGTCCACACGATTTATTCAACATGTAAACGTCACTACAGGTATTAGCATTTAGGCTATGACGTGTTCGATATGCCTGCCATCATTGGCGATGACGTGGCGCAGACGAATAGCGAAATTCTGCATGACCCACTGAAGTGTCGGAATATCGATACTGTCGATGACCCCCTGAATGGCTGTTTTCAGCTCAGAAATGTTTTTGGGGTTATTTTTGTACACCTCGTGTTCAATATAGCCTGACAATAAGGAGTCGCATGTTTTCAGATCCGGAGGATATGGATCCCAATCGAGGCCAATGACAGTGGCCTCTGTCTACCCCAGAGCCAGTATGCGGTCCCCAAAGTGCTCCTCCAGGACATCAAACATTCTCCTGCTTCGATGGGGTCGAGCCCCGTCTTGCATGAATCACATCTTGTCGAAATCAAGGTCACTTTGGATAATGGGGATGAAATCATCTTCCAAAAGCTCCACGGACCATTCGGCTGTCACCGTGCCATCAAGGAACATCGCACTGATTATTCCGTGACTGGAAATTGTAAACCACACACTCAATCATTGAGGGTGAAGAGACTTCTAGATCGCGAGATGCTGATTCTCAGTCCCCCATGCGCCCATTTTGCTTATTCATCCAAATGAAAGTGAGCTTTGTCGCTAATGCAAACCATGCATACACATACTAATTTCCATCATGCTCCGCGGCAAACTGTGCTGTTTGAACGTAGTAACGCAAACCGTTCAGAAGTTATGACGATTTTATTTCATATAGTTCAATAATTGCACTCTGTATCAACAGGGTGCTTCCAGGTAGCATCTGGACGTACCTTCAGTCGGTGCCCAGAAGAGCCCAAATGAACATTCAACTGGTGTTGTAAACTGTTACTACACTGTGTTGTTTCAGTTTTTCCATAGTTTATCCAAACCCGTTTAGCCCTGTGTGAGGCTGTATAGTTCTTACGTGCAAGCAAGTCACCTCAACAGCAAATATTAGCGGTAGTAGGGGTTCTCTTCCTGCCAAATTTATATTGGACGTCAAATATATTTGGTGAACAGAACAGAAAGAAATTAACTGAAGAGTAAAATTGCTTTGGAGAGCTTGTGTGTAGCTAAATACTATTTTTAAAATCAAGCTTCCAAAGAGCATGAAAAAGGAATTTACCATCAGTGTGCTGTAAATTTTGAGTTACAGCCGTGAGAAATGGATTTTTAATATGAAAACTACCCAAAAACGGAGGGTTAATCATCGAAAAATGCCGAGTTGTCTATAGGGAATCATAACGAGAGTTAGGAAGATAAAAAAATGAAACAGGTAGCCGGTGGGAGTGGAAGACGTAATTATGTCGGTATTAATAATAATTCGGAGGGATGGACAGCCTGGTGCAAGTCTATTAATTGGACGCCACTTCGGCGACAGTATGATGCGTCGAGAATTTCTGCCCCGTCTTTCTGGATGTCTCCCGTACGCAAGACAGCGAATGGGGTAACAGCCTCCTTTTCAAACTTATTACTCAAGTGGTCTCTGCGCCACACATCCGTCTCCTCCAGACACGCCTCTAAAGACGGTCATTACACGAGTGCGTCCAGTAAGGGGCTTCGTCAGACCGCGACCTCATAGGATTGTGAACCGAAAGCGACGGCACCAACACTCTTTTCACTAGCGATGTGCTAATCGGCGATCTACTGCAGACAACATGGCTATCTTCGGCACATAGGCGAATGCCTCCAAGACATTACGGATCGTATCATCACCTGGTTCCTGAAGTGGCATCTGGATTTCAATGCACACAAAAGCCATGCCGTAAGGAATTACCACAAGCATCTGGAAAAAATTTCCGTCTGCTGTCATGAATGGCTGTTATCATTAAATGTGACTAGTAACATGACGCCTACAGCAAGGAAAGAACCCTACAATAACATTACTGGTGAATACTCTGAACATGTCACACCGTGTAATACTTGGGTGAGGGGTGGTGGGATGGGGGGAGGTAATACTAAAAAGCGATATGAAATAGAACGATGATGTAAAAACAGTATTATGGAAGACGAATGGCAGCCTTAGATTTGTTAGAAGAGTTCTGGGAAAGAGCAGTGCAAATGTAAGGGAAATTACGCAAGAGGCGCTAGTGCGACCAACTAGAGAGTATTGTCGGAGAGTTTGGAATTTTTGCCAATTAGGCATCACGACGGATATCCAACAAATTCAGGCGCCGGTTCCTAGGATCTTACTAGGTCGATATAACCTATATGAAAGTGTAAGAGTTGCAATCCTGAAGAAGACTGTGCCACTATTACACGGCCACCGCCGATAACTTGCTGCTGGGGATGGAGGCGGTGGCTACAATGAACCGCCGAGGATTTTGGTGCCGCTTTCCTGGACGTCTCCCATGCTTATGATAGTGAGTGGGATAACGGTCTCGTCGTCAAAGGTTTTACTTGGGGCGTCTCTGTTTCACATATCCGCCTCCGCTAGACGCACCATCAAGGACGAACATTCTACGTCCACCTCCAGCAAGGGATCTCATTGAACTGCAACGTTAAATGTTGGTGTGCCATAATAGTCGGTGTTGCACCCGAAACTCTACATTCTTTCCACTGACGATGGTGCAGTCGTATATCGCATTCCGTTCGCGCTGTATACAGACGACATGGGGGCCTTCGGGCGGAGATTGAACAGCCAGCTCTTAGACCGAATCCTCAAGACGAGACTGATTGTTTAACTGTTATTAAAATATTCCCGCCTGTTATACAGTGAATGCATGAATTTATTGGGGAAACTCACAGTTTCGTCCCCCTCTGCACAGAATATCTTCAAAGGCTATGACGGTCGGATTTACACCCTATTGGCTGCAGTAAAATTTCGTTTTCGCGTGCTTTCGCACAGAGGAATAAGTAAGTCAGATTTGCACCTTCATTGCATTTGAATTCAAAATAAAATAACGGTGTTTTCAAGGACTAAACTCTGTAAAAATAGCAAAGACTTCTTTTGTACAAAAACCTTTGGGTGCAACCATAAGTTTCAATAAATCTGGCAGTATACAAAACTGTAATACATATCTCCCTGTGGTTGATTCGTATATTTCGTAAGCCCAGGGATAAGTTTCAAAGGTATTATTTTTTCGTCTGAATTAAATAAGACTGCAGTTTCAAGTTGCATACCTGTAGCAATACAAGCATTTAAAATAATAACGCGACTCGTTAAGCATGAAGAATACGTATTCATTACCACTGAGTATGGTTGTTTTATTTGGTAGTAAAGATACGACTTTTCTGTCCATATCGTCATTAGAATGGTAGCTTGCGATACAATTACGTCTTAGATCGCATTTTGTCCTAGTTGCGCATGGATGTCAGTAGCTATCGGTGAACTGAAGCTCAACCCTCGAATTCGACCTCCTTACTGTAAATTTATATCAAGAGGCCGTCAATTTTGGCAAACGCGGAACTCGTGGGTAAGAGTCACAGCTGGTAGATCGAAACACGACCGAGATAGTGCTTCGCCACTTCGTAAACAGACGTTTCCCGACATTCTGTACGTATAATGCCACAACGATGCCAATTCAATGCGCCGGAAACTACGATGACGTAACGCAAGAGGCAATGAAACAGTACATTGCAGGTCCAAAGACACGATTTCATAGCCTATTTTAATTTTATGAGCAGTGTTTCTTTCAGATTGTATCGTTGAATGCTGCTCAATGATCACTCTTGCTCTCGCGAAACAGGATGTTGTATCTCTACCGAACTGACACGGGTGAAACATATTACGCTTGCGCAAGAGGTTTGGGAATGTACGTATCTCATTAGTGCTAACAATTTAACGCCGGCTTGGAGCATGCGATTGTCACCAACCGATCCAAGATGTAACACAGCACATTCATTTTACCAGTTGTGCGCCGTAGGCAATACCAGATGTGTTTCGAGTGTGTTGCTGCGATAATGTTTGTTGCTCGTTATGTTGTCGATGGACGCCAAACCACTCTGTAAATAAATGAATTTAAGAGAATAGCATGCTTTCGACGTCGGGGTCTTTGGAGATTGTATAAATGGTTCAAACGGCTCTGAGCACTATGGGACTTAACTGCTGAGGTCATCAGCCCCCTAGAACTTAGAACTACTTAAACCTAAGTAACCTAAGGACATCACACACATCCATGCCCGAGGCAGGATTCGAACCTGCGATCGTAGCGGTCCCGGGGCTCCAGACTGTAGCGCCTAGAACCGCTCGGCCACTCCGGCCGGCGGAGATTGTATGTTAATTACGCTGGAGAAGGGTGGATTACGGAATCAGATGACACCTTTGTTGAAGGAACCGTCCCTGCGTTCATCGATGGTGGTTTAGGAGATCCAACAGAAATTTGGATATGGAGGGCCATAACGGAATTTGAACCCTCCTCCTCCCGAATGCTAGTTCAGTATTTCAAACACTGCACCTCCTTGTCCGCTACGAAACTTTCTAGCTAGGATGAAAACAAAGTCAAGACCTTCATCAGTGGAGGCGTCAACATGAGCAGCGTGACTATCGGACAAGGACGAGAGTTAATAGCTGTCTCGGTCAGTAGATCCAGACCGCCAGCAACAGCTGTTCTGCTGAAAATGTTTGGAACATTTTAAGCATAAACGTGTGAAATGAAAATAGTATAATAAGATCACATTCTCAAGTCTCGATGTTTCCGGCTGATGCGTGCATCAAAGGTACCCACAACATTGTTCAGCAAACCTCGTATTTAGATTCGGCACCCACTCACACCATCATACAATGCAAATATTTTTATCCACATACAAATCCATTATCCCAAGCACGAAATTCATTCAAAAATTATCTGAACTTCTTACCATTTCATTCTTCGATGTTGCCTAGGTATACCAAATGCTTGTATACTGCAATGTATTGTACAATGTATTGTGCTAATGTCCCTTGTTTTACCATGTAGTGTATGTCAGAGAGAGTAATATGTTCTTCGAATGCCTTGCGGGGACAGATTTGAGAGAATCTGAAAATCGATACCTCACATGATGGATCACGGATTTGATGCTGAGTCTCTTAGTGTATTGCTTTACTCATTCCTGCTTGAGATCTTCGAAAATGTAAAACATATTACTACGAAAAAACTACTGTAACCGGATACATTTTCGTACAATGAACAAGTCGATTACACAGCTCTACAAAATAAAATTTTTTTTTCGTTGCCAGGGAAGTTTGAACGAAAATGGGATATTGTTATGATACTCATTCCGAGTATATTTGTACTTTTTCGAAATTGGCTCTGGTTTCTGAGATATAGGTTATTTGTGGAAATGAGAGTTTCATGTGGATAATATCGACTGCAGGGTCCATATATGGTGTAATGTATTTGCTACCTGTTTTTTAATTAGTGATATTGTACTATCTTTATTAAACAATTGTGCTCAGGGAGTGCATCTGTGTGGTTGAGGATTGCATCATGCAAACATCACACTGTCAGCATGTGTTCAGTCCTATTGTGCGGTGCGTGTGTTGAAGATATTGAGGGTTGTGCAGATTTGAATTCGGCGGTACTCGACATTCATTTGTTGGCCGAGGTAATCCCCGCAACAGCCGATAGGTAGCGTTCAGTGTAAACAAGAAAAATGGCGATGGTCGAAAGTCACACACATGTGCAGTGCAGCTTCAAGGAGATAGAACCTTTTCATTGTGACGTAGCAAATAAGAGGTGAGTATTCATTTCACACAAAACAATTAATGATGTTTGTTGGATGTGATTGACATGCAAATACAAGAAATTTCTGCATAATATGTAGTATTTGTGCAATTTTGTTTTAGGAAAACATGAGTTCTTCACGCCGTCTTTGCGTGAACCATCCAGATGAGTTCTGCTACATTTGTGGTGAATACGTTCTTCAAAAGAACAGGAAGAATATCACTCCTTTTGTGAAGGAAGCGTATCTGGCATATTTCGGAATTAAACTTGGAGATCAAGACAAGGCGTGGGCACCCCATAAAGTTTGTAAATGCTGTGTGGAGTGCTTACGGTAGTGGACAAAACGAAAAAGGAAAAGCTTAAACTTCGGAGTGCCTATGGTATGGCGAGAGCAGAAGAACCATACAGATGATTGCTATTTTTGCATTGTTAATGTGAAAGGTTTTAATAGGTTCAAAAAACGAAAGTGGGAATATCCCGATTTGGAGTCATCAAGAAGACCGGTGGTGCACAGCAACGATGTTCCTGTACCAACCTTCACAACATTACCCACGCTAACATCATCAGATGACGAGGTGCACGGCGAGGAATGTACAAGTAGTGGTTCGGAATACGAAGGACGTGAGACACAACCCCAGCAGTTCGACCAGAAGGAGCTCAGTGACTTGATACGAGAACTCAATCTTTCAAAGCAAGCATCAGAACTCTTAGCATCCAGGCTTAAGGAAAAGAACTGTCTTCATCCAAGTGTTAAAATAACAGCTTACCGGACGAGAGAAGAAAACCTTCTTCCATACTTCAACCAAGAAGAGGTTATAGTGTATTGCAGCAATATACCTGGACTTTTACTTGAATTGGGGCTGCCGGAATATAGACCAGAGGACTGGCGTCTCTTCGTAGACAGTTCCACTAGAAGTTTAAAATGTGTTCTCCTACACAATGGCAATCGTTACGCATCTATTCCAATTGCCCACTCAACAAAACTTTGTGAAGCATATGCTAACATCAAGATGGTTCTGCAGAAAATTCAGTATATGCAGCACCAGTGGTTGATTTGTGTTGATTTGAAAATGGTGAACTTCTTGCTTGGACAACAAAGTGGATACACAAAGCACCCATGTTTTATCTGCATGTGGGATAGTAGGGCAAAGCACGAACATTGGAAGCAGAAAACATGGCCTCCAAGGGAACATATGGCTGTTGGTGAAGCAAACATCATTAATGAACCTCTGGTTAGTAGGGACAAGGTTGTTCTTCCACCATTACATATTAAGTTAGGACTAATGAAGCAATTCACCAAAGCTTTAGACAGAAATGGTAATTGCTTCACATACATCTGCAATACGTTCCCTGGACTCAGTAGTGAAAAACTTAAGGCAGGAATATTTGATGGTCCTCAAATTCGCAGGCTCATCAACGATACCAGTTTTACAAGTGTCATGACTGTCACTGAAGCATCGGCCTGGAACAGTTTTGTCGCTGTTGTAAAATGTTTTTTGGGCAATCATAAAGCTCCCAATTACGAGGAACTGGTCAAAAACATGCTCACTAACTTTTAAAACTTAGGAGCTAACATGAGCATAAAATTGCACTTCCTTCACAGCCACTTGGATCGATTACCTCGTAATCTAGGTGATTTCAGTGAGGAACAAGGAGAGCGGTTCCATCAAGATATGAAAGGAATAGAGGAAAGATATAAAGGAAGATGGGACAGGCATATGATGGCAGATTATTGCTGGAATCTGCAACGTGACTGTTCTGAAGAGACCTATAAAAGGAAAGCGTGCAGGAAGCGGTTCGTCATGGACGGAAAATGATATACTTATAGAGAAACTTTTCAATTATGTTTTATACGTGGACAAATGCCTATCAGGTTTTCACAGAAGCTATTTATAAAGATTATTTTCTTTTTTCATTGTAGTTTGTAGCGCTCGAGTTCAGTATTAGCAATTTTTTCTAATTTTTTGAATAAATCATGCATTATCTCAAAAACTAGAGCCAAACTGCATAAATGGTTGCTATATTCGTCCTCAGCACCACTAACCCATCCTAAAGCCACTGAAATATCCTTGGCAAGAAAATGAGTGTTGACCAGTGTTATCGATAACTACTTTCGGATCGAAGCCCATCTCCTGACGGTGTTTTAGGTTTCTTATAAAATTTTACATACTTCTCGTGTATTATGGAAAAGTAAACACCCAATAAACATAAACATATCTTAAATTTTTCGAAAGGCTTACATGCAGAGAAATCGTTCTTTCATTAACCACACAGAATGCACATTCCTTTCTGACCTTCCGGTATAGCTGCATTTTCAGAATCATTATTTATGTTACATGAGCATATGTCTCATTTTCGGGTTACACGTATCGCAACACTGCTTTTATACTAGCATAGGTTTTCGCGACCATAATACATGTCAGTAAGATTCTTCTGGGTGCGTGACTGCGTCATCACATGACAGAATTACCTACGTTCCAGCTACTAATGCAGGAAATCTTCATCAGTCTGGTGCACGTCTTTAAGCTATCACATATCTAGAAGAACTCCATAAGAATCTTGCAAATAGTTTTCGACAGTTCAGTTACTTGATACTAATTTTGTAACGGGAAAATTCATAACCTGTTGCTTAATTGCGAAGCAATGCTTTTTGATTCACGGTCTCAACGTCAGCTCATTCCTAAACCCGATGTCAGTCACAAATCATCTGATCGTGCACATTTGTCGGAAATCTCCTAAATTTCTTCCCCAAATGCGTTGCGTCACCTTACTTCTGTTTGATTTATTGCTGGACGCTAGCAAGTGTCACACCGTTAATGGTGTACTTTGCCACGTTACGTCCTGTCCTATGAAGAAAAAAGAAAAGAATCACTGAAATCAGTCCACATCCTTATTTTGCGACGCACTCGTGTAGTTACATCAGGAGAAAGAAACAGCCGTATATGGAACTTTAGTGTAGCCGAGTGCTGAATATCTGCGCATGTTACTGCGGAGGCGCATAATGATCTACGTTCTTATTTTCTAGTCAATCGGCGTTTACTTTCTGACACACCTAGTAACTGTCCTTAATTTCCGTTTAATTGTGTTTTTGTACTATTAGTAGCCAATTATAGCGCAAGATTTTGTGCTATTCTGGTTGTAAGAGTATCGCGTCTTTCCCATTAAAGCCCTTTAAAATATTTAATGGTAATTTCCGTGCTTTGCAACTACGAGTATATTAAACTCTCTGAACACGAGTGTTCGGGAAGAGGAAGTACTGTCGTTGCACTGGAAGACAGTGAATTTATGAGCGTTATTTGTGTAGCCCGCTGAAACGGACAAGCTATTGACAGACTTCGAAGATGGATTTAAGGATCTTGCTGCTGGTACAGTTAGAAGTCTGTAGTTTTTGCTCAGGATGTTACATCTACATGTACTCTTTGAGAAGGGCTGTGAAGTGTGTGGGGCAGTGCTTTCCATTTTGTCATTTATTAGGGCTTCCTGACTTTCCGTTTGCATATGGAGCGCGGGAACAATGACTCTTTACATGCCTTTGTACGCGCCGTACTTTAATCTTGTCCTCACGATCCGTACATGAGCGATACTTAGGAAGCTATGGTGCAGTCTTACATACATCACTTAAAGCCAGTTCTTGAAACTTTCTCTGGATATTTTGCGTCTGTCTTCAAATGTCTGTCATTTCAGTTTTCAGGATGTCCTTGACTCTCTCCCACGGATCAAACGAACATTTGATCACACTTCCTACCTTTCTTTGTTTGTGTTCAGTATCTCGTGTTAGTCCTGACACATTTGAACAATATTGTAGGATTGACCCCACGAGAGTTTTGTATGCAGTCTCCTTTGTAGACTTATTTCATTTGCCTGGTATTCTACCAATGAACCGCAGTCTGTCACCTGCCTTACCTACAACTGAGCCTACGTCATATCCCATTTGATATTCCCACAAATTGTTGTATGAGTGATCGATTCCAGTGTGAGTCACTGATGTCGTTGTCATAGGACACTACGTTTTTTCGCTTTTGAAGTGCTCAGTTTTACATATACGAACATTTAAAGCAAGTTAGGAACATCTGCACTAATTTGAAACCTTATCAAAATCTGTATGAATATTTGTGCAAATTTTTTTCAGATAATATTTCATCACAGATAACTACATCATCTGCGAAAAGTCTGAGGATACTGGTAATATGCTTTAAACTGTTCGATGGATGAGCAGACATTGCGAGTATAATCAGCGTTTCAGTATATAAGGCAGTCAGCAGAAGTAAACTTGTGATAATTAAACGAAGATTAATGATCGGAAAATTAAAATACTTAATCAGTTACTAAAACTGCAGACAGTTTCAGTGTTTTTACAGAAACTCAGTGAATAGTGAAATTAAATTTAGATCGACCATTACATTTGTGCGCATCAGAAGTATATGTATATCTAATACTTTGCTTGTACGATCTAATATCGCTATGGTCTGGCGCAAATGGATATAGTAGACAATGATGAAGTCAACATACAATTTATTTCAGAAAAGAGATTATTATCTTTGTGTATCGAACTAAAATAGTGCAACAGGATCGTACCACATAGTACTAGTTACCGGTGCCCATGAGCTGTGGTGAGTCTCCATATTTCAAATTTAGTACTATGTACCTTTGGCCGAAACTCAGAGACAAAACCTTAAATAAAGGAAAAATGATTAGTTTTCCAAAAACTGAGCGGGAACTTACATGATGACTCCTTTATTTTTTTATCCAGCGTGCTGCTAATCATGTGAAACCCAACTCGCACTTTTCGCATGGATCGACACAGTCAGTCAGACAGAGACATTCTTGACTTCCGAAAAGCATTTGACTCTGCATCAGATCTACGCTAAATATTGAAAGCACAATCGCATGGCGTAGCAAGTGAAATCTGTGGTTGGTCTGAGGTTTTATTGGTAGGGAGCATGCATGTTATCTTGAATGGAGAGTCATCGACAAATGTAAAAGAATCTTCGCTTGTGGCGCAGGGAAGTGTGTTGGGACGCTTGCTATTCATTTTGTGTATTAATGTCCTCGCAGGTAATATTAACAGTAATCTCAGACGTTATGGAGATGATGCATTTACCTATAATGAAGTATTGTCTGAAAGAAGCTGCACAAACATTCAGTCAAATCTGGACAAGGTTTCAAAGTGCCGCAAAGACTGACAACTTGCTTTAAATATTCGTAAAAGTAAAATTGTGTACTTCACTAAATTAAAAATGTAGTATCCTCTGACTATAATGTCAATGAGTCACAGTTGGAATCGGTCAGCTCATTCAAATACCAGGGTATAACACTTTGTAGGGATATGAAATGGGATGTAGTCTCAGACGTAGGCAAAGAAGGTACCAGCCTTCGGTTTGTTGGTAGAATAGTAGGAAAATACAATCTTTCTACAAAAGAGATTGCTTTCAAATCGCTCGTGCGACGCATCCTAGAATATTGATCTAGTGTGTGGGACCCGTACCAAATAGGACTAACAAAGGATATTGAACGCAGACAGATAAAGGGCCACGAATGATTACAGAGGTGCCACGAATGATTACAGAATTTTTTTTACCCATGAGTTTGCCAGAGTTGGTGAATAAACTGAACTGGGATATTCTTGAAGACAGATGTAGATTTTCAGGAACCGAGTGTAAATGTCGATTGTAGGACTATGCTACAATCCCCCACGTACCAGTACAATGAGGACCGTGAAGACAAGATTAAATTAATTACAGCAAGTACAGAGGCGTTTCAAAAGTCATTGTTCCTGCGCTCCACACGTGATGGAACGCGGAGAAACCCTGGTAACTGTTACGTTGGGAAGGGCCCTCTGCCATGCACTTCACAGTGGTTTGAAGAGTATAGATGTAGATGTAGGCTCATTCATCTTTAAATTAACTGCTCCTGTGTTAGCGGTAGTAGCTTCCTTATATTGGTACTAATCGTCCGTACCCAAAGGCTGGAAAGTTGCACAGGTCATATCAGTATCCAAGAAAGGTAATAGCAGTAATCCATTAAATTACAGGCACATATCATTGACGTCGATATGCAGCAGGATTTTGGAGCATATGTTGTGTTCGAACATTATGAATTACCTCGAAGAGAACGGTCTATTGACACACAATGAACATTTAGAAACCATCACTCTTGTGAAATACAACTAGCTCTTTGTTCGCACGAAGTGTTGATTGATATTGACAAGGGATTTCAAATTGATTCCTTATCTCTAAATTTCCAAAAGGCTTCTTTTTTTTTCTTTAGGGCGCGAGAAACAACTGGCGTCATACGCGCCCAAGTCAAAACTATAGAATACGAAGACAGAGAGGAGTTAAACGACTATGCGTCAGTCCCAATGGACAGACTGGGAGGCGGCTAAAAACAGGCACGTGGAAAAAGCGCTAAAAACACCATGCAGAAATGGAGGTCCAAAACTAAAAATTAAATGACCTTCGCCATATTGCTTCGGCGGATAAAAAGTAAAAGCGGTCGACAGCCCGCGCGTTTTTCGCTAAAACGGCTGACAAATCAGTCGGCAAACCCAAGCTGGAACGTAAATTGTTAAAAAGAAGGGCGTTCCAGCAGGAAGTGGCAGACAGTTAAAATTTGGGCGCAATGCGACAAAGTGATGCGGTAGCGCCACTTAGCAAATTAGGATGGCTAAAAAGGCAGTGCCCAAGGCTTTTGACACTGTACCACACAAGCGGTTTGTAGTGAAATTTTGTGCTTATGGAATATTGTGTTAGTTATGTGACTGGATTCGTGATTTCCTGTCAGAGAGGTCACATTTCGTAGTAATTGACGGAAATTCATCGGGTAAAACAGAAGTGGTTTCTGGCGTCCTTCTGCTGTTTCTTATTTATGTAAACGATTTAGGAGACAATCTGAGCAACCGTCTTAGGTTATTTGCAGATGATGCTGTCGTTTATTGTCCAGTAAAATTATCAGAAGATCAAAACAAATTAGAAAGGGGTTTAGGAAAGATATATGAATGGTGCGAAATTGGCACTGTACCCTAAATAATGAAAAGTGTGAGGCCATCCACATGAGTGCTAAAAAGAATCCGTTACACTTCAGTTACACGATAAATCAGTCAAATCTAAAGGCCGTAATTTCGACTTTACACATAGGAATTAGAATTACGAACAACTTAAATTGGAAACACACACAGAAAATGTTGTGCTCAAGATAAACAGACTGCGTTTTATTGGCAGAATACTTAGAAAATGTAACAGTGTAACTTTCTTTAAGAAAATGTGAAATAATATACTTTACGATTACGTTGAATGAATGTCTGATTTGTGGAATGAGTATGAACTCGAACTGTCGTGCTACTCTGTGTTATTGTTAGCAAAACCTTGCAAGAATTGCTTGGGCAATGCAACTCCCAATACCAATAAAGAAATACAGTCACTGCAAAATACATTCAGCCCCTTAAGCACTGAATCCTAATGCCCTGTTCATATAACAAATAAATTAAATTGTCTTACCTCTAAAGCAGCAACGGAGTAACGCCATATATTCTAGTCTCTCATAAAAAATATGAATATGCTAACTACAGGCTCAGCAGTGTGCAATGCTGGCCATAATATTTGAAATGCACTTGAAATTCCTTTGGCTGATAAACGAGAACATTTAAGAAAATCCAACTTCTTTGAAAAATATATGACCTTTACTGGGAGGCTGTACTGATTATGGTGAATTATTAACACTCAATTTTTTTGCAAAATTATATTGTAAGGTACGTTTGGCTTTTCAAAAACATCTGACTATTGAACCTACATTACTCAGAATTGATTCACAAACAATGAGATTTAAACAGCAAGTATTATCTAACTTCATTAATCCAACATCATCGCGAATCATCAAATTACACATAGCTCTGTTAACAAATCTTAAAAGTATTACAATAATGAAATATTTAGTTAGCGTCTTTCTCAAAATCGTTTACGCACATTCTGGGGTTACTCAACAATTACAAATTATCAGCCATATCCTCTATACTAACGCGCTGGCAAAAACAAAAATCATAATTATTTAAATCTTTACCTTATTTCCATGAAGACTTCTGCTTCCATGTTCAACAATATTGAGGTACGTGCCTTAATCTAAGTCTTGGTGGCTTCACACAGCACACCACAGAAACTGCCTACTCCATCGTCTTTCCCTCACAGACAGCTACCTACAACTGAGTGCCCAATGCTCTCTTACTCCAACAAAGCAGTACAGTATCTTTGGCTCTGTGGTCGCGCAGTCAGCGATCCATATTATCGATCCTATCAGAGACATTCATTGTTTATAGTACACTAGTTTCATTTCAATTTATTAATATTCTTATCTCATTCTGGTGCCACATACAAGTGTGCCCCAGTAGACGCCTTTCAACAGATCTACTAAAGAGACTGCCTACGCTACGCTTGTCCGTCCTCTATTGGACTACTGCTGCCCGGTCTGGGATCCTTACCAGATAGGGTTAACGGAGTACACCGAGAAATTTCAAACAAGAGCAGCACGTTCCGTGTTATCGCCAAATAGAGGAGAGAGTGTCACGGAGATGATACAGGATTTGGGGTGGACAGCACTACAACAAAGAACAAAGACATTTTTCGTTTCGGCAGAATCTTCTCACAAAATTTCAATCACTTACTTTTTCTTTCGAATGCGAAAATATTTTGTTGACGCCGACCTGCATGGGGACAAACGATCGTCGTAATAAAATAAGGAAAATCAGAGCTCGCTCGCAAAGATATAATTGTTCATTTTTTGTGGACGCTGTTCGAGAATGGAATAATAGAAAATTATTGTGAAAGTGGTTCGGTGTGGCGCAGTGCTGTTGTCCCGTACTTTACTGGTCGCTGTTTGTTATCTTCCGTACCAGAAAGCGCCTTGGACCGAGCTGCATGGGCGCTGCAGACGGAGAGGAACGCGGTGCTGGCTGTGGAAGGAGGCATTACCCGCGGCCGACGCCCATTACGCACAGGCAGGCAGCTAGACGGCTGTGGGAGGTAATTATTTACGATCGCAGAGGCAGAGCGAGCTGAAGCAGTCGCCAGCCGCTCGCGTCTCGAGGCGCCGGGCAAGGACAGCACGTGCCGCACGGGCAACGCTGAACACTTCCTCTCCGCGCCAGTTACCGCCGGCAGCGCGATTCCTGCCTCTAGAGCAGTGGTTCCCGACCTCAGGATAATTACCCCTGAGGGCCAAAATAAAATTTTCTGAGGGGTAAAAACTAAACGACTCGATTCTGTTTAGTCACGAAACTAAACTTTTTTCAAAAGGTTGTTAGTATTACCACAATTTTGTATGACTCTATTATCGATTATACAGGGTGGTCCATTGATCGTGACCGGGCCAAATATCTCACGAAATCAGCGTCAAACGAAAAAATTACAAAGAACGAAGCTTGTCTAGCTTGAAGAGGGAAACCAGATGACGCTATGGTTGGCCCCGTTAGGTGGCGCTGCCATAGGTCAAACGGATATCAACTGCGTTTTTTTTTTAAAATAGGAACCCCCATTTTTTATTACATATTCCTGTAGTACGTAAAGAAATATGAATGTTTTAGTTGGAGCACTTTTTTCGCTTTGTGATACTTCGCGCTGTAATAGTCATAAATATATGGCTCACAATTTTAGACGAACAGATGGTAACAGGTCGGTTTTTTAACATAAAATACAGAACGTAGGTATGTTTGAACATTATATTTCGGTTGTTCCAATGTGATACATGTACCTTTGTGAACTTATCATTTCTGAGAACGCATGCTGTTACAGCGTTATTACCTGTAATTACCACATTAATGCAATAAATGCTGAAAATGATGTCCGTCAACCTCAATGCATTTGGCAATACGTGTAACGACATTCCTCTCAACAGCGAGTAGTTCGCCTTCCGTAATGTTCGCACATGCATTGACAATACGCTGACGCATGTTGTCAAACGTTGCCGGTGGATCACGGCAGCAAATATCCTTCAACTTTCCCCACAGAAAGAAATCCGGGGACGTCAGATCCGGTAAACGCGGCGGGCCATGGTATGGTGCTTCGGCGACCAATCCACCTGTCATGAAACATGCTATTCGATACCGCTTCAACCGCACGCGAGCTATGTGCCGGACATCCGTCATGTTGGAAGTACATCGCCATGCTGTCATGCAGTGAAACATCTTGTAGTAACATCGGTACAACATTACGTAGGAAATCAGCATACATTGCACCATTTAGATTGCCATCGATAAAATGGGGGCCAATTATCCTTCCTCCCATAATGCCGCACCATACATTAACCCGCCAAGGTCGCTGATGTTCCACTTGTCGCAGCCATCGTGGATTTTCCGTTACCCAATAGTACATATTATACCGGTTTACGTTACCGCTGTTGGTGAATGACGCTTCGTCGCTAAATAGAACGCTTGCAAAAAATCTGTCATCATCCCGTAATTTCTCTTGTGCCCAGTAGCAGAACTGTACACGACGTTCAAAGTCGTCGCCATGCAATTCCTGGTGTACAGAAATATGGTACGGGTGCAATCGATGTTGATGTAGCATTCTCAACACCGACGTTTTTGAGATTCCCGATTCTCGCGCAGTTTGTCTGCTACTGATTAGCCGCGACAACAGCTAAAACACCTACTTGGGCATCATCATTTGTTCCAGGTCGTGGTTGACGTTTCACATGTGGCTGAACACTTCCTGTTTCCTTAAATAACGTAACTATCCGGCGAACAGTCTGGACACTTGGATGATGTCGTCCAGGATACCGAGCAGCATACATAGCACACGCTCGTTGGGCATTTTGATCACAATAGCCATACATCAACACGATATCGACCTTTTCCGCAATTGGTAAACGGTCCATTTTAACACGGGTAATGTATCACGAAGCAAATACCCTCTGCACTGGCGGAATGTTACGTGATACCACGTACTTATACGTTTGTGACTATTACAGCGCCATCTATCTCAATGCGAAAAAAGTGCTCCAACTAAGACATTCATATTTCTTTACGTACTACACGAATATGTAATAAAAAACGGGGTTTTCTATTTAAAAAAACGCAGTTGATATCCATTTGACCAATGGCAGCGCCATCTAGCGGGCCAACCATAGCACCATCTGGTTTCCCGCTTCAAGCTAGACGAATTTCGTTCTTTGTAGTTTTTTCGTTTGATGCTTATTTCGTGAGATATTTGGCCCGATCACTATCAATGGACCACCCTGTATAAGTTATCAAATGTTCTGAATTCCTAAGAGACCAAACTGCTGAGGTCATCGGTCCCTAGACTTACACACTACTTAATCTAACTTACGCGAAGGACAACACGCACTCACCCATGCTCAAGGGAGGACTCAAACTTCCGGCGGGAGGGGCGTTCCTCACATATTCAACCCACAACACACATATGTTGTGCTTTGTCCCGTACATTGATGATCATAAAAGTGAGACGTATACGTAAGTAATGCTAAATATCTCAAGAAAATGTGTTCTACAAGTTGTAGATAGTACCTGCAGCAGTTCAGAAATTGCTTCAGTACTCTCTTCGAAACAGATAAATGAATACATTGACAGCACATCACAGCAGTAACTACTTAAGGCCTACTATAGTGTTGTACACAATTTATTATTATTTTTATTATGACTGGCTAGACACAAAACATTAACAGCCTGAAGTCGTCAGTTTCTGCCAGTTCAAAAGTAAGGAGTGCAGCAATGAAGTAACAGTAGGTACAGTGCACCCATCTGAACTTGTTTGATTTTAAATTCGACTGCAGTATGCAGTGCAAGCAAGTGCCGCAATGGAGAGCAGGAAAGCATGGGAAGCATGTTTTGTAACAAGGATGTACCCTCATTGTGAATAGTTAGCTATCTTTTCTGAGAAGTAGTTGCGGGTAACACTTGAGATGCACCACGAATTCTTGCGTCATTTTGTCTAATACACTCACTCACTCACTCACACACACACACACACCCTCACACACACATACAAGCTAAATAACGTTAATTTTTCATCATTTTAAAATTAAAAGTGTTCCAAGAAAAGTCTTTCATTCTACAGTTTAGTTAGGTGCTAAATTTGACGATCATATGGGGAAGGGGGGAGACAACAGATGACAGAGGGGGAGGGGGGACTAAAAAAGATTACGAACCATTGCTCTAGAGAGCGAAGTCAACATCGGCGGAATCCGACCCGCTTCTTCAAAACGGTCCAAATGGCTCTGAGCACTATGCGACTTAACTTCTGAGGTCATCAGTCGCCTAGAACTTAGAACTACTTAAACCTAACTAACCTAAGGACATGACACACATCCATGCCCGAGGCAGGATTCGAACCTGCGACCGTAGCGGTCACGCGGTTCCAGACTGAAGCGCCTAGAACCGCACGGCCACACCGGCCAGCGACCCGCTTCTTGCCGGCTTCTCGGCGCTTCAGTCCGGAACCGTGCTGCTGCTACCTTCGCAGGTTCGAATCCTGCCTCGGGCTTGGAGCATTTTTTTTATTATTTATTTATTTATTTATTTTTGAGCCACTTCTTGCTGCCGCGTCGTCAGACCATCTCCTCAAGCAACAACAAGGAAACGGTAACTACCGTCAGCTTACTCAGTAGATGATGAGATTTAGGAAATAGCATTCATCCGTAACTGCTGCGTGTTTCCTGCAAAAGAAGCGTGTCTTTTAAATACTTAGGAACACCTTTTAATCGAGGTAAGCGAAATCATGTGGACACTGATGCACGAGTAGCATCACTGGCAGTTCAGTCGTCACTTTGCAAGAGTGCTGCAGTATCGCCACCCGCCTCACACTCTATAGTTTGCCTCTCTCGACGGCATGGAGTACCATTATTATGGCTCCTTTACACCGAAGCGAACGCAAGCGAACGCAGAACAGCGAATGCGAATTCTCTCTGGTGTAAACGCTTGGCGCATTGTCTTCGGTCCCGCGCGGGTCGCATTCGCAAGTGTTCGTTTGTGATCCGCTGGACGTCAAAAAATGTTCAAGTGTGTGTGACTTCCTAAGGGACCAAACTGCTGAGGTCATCGGTCTCTACACTTACTTACACACTACTTAAACTAACTTATGTTAAGAATGACACACACACAGACCCATGCCCGAGGGCGGACTCGATCCTCCGGCGGGAGTGGCCGCACAATCCGTGACATGGCGCCTCAAACCCTGCAGCCACTCTGCGCGGCGACAGAATCTCCTTCGGATTTACCTTTATAAAAATCAAGAATGTTTCCCATATGGCGCTACATACTGCAGAAATTATTTGAGAAACTGCGCTTGATATACGGAATAGATAATTTAGGCTAGCGTAACTATGGCCTATTGCTAAGAATCGCATCGTTGCTTGTACGGATCGCCGATAATTTGTGTCTTGCTTCGATTTTCGGTTCAGTTGCCGCTAGAAGAAGGTGAATATCGTCCATCGACATGTGGGTCAAGTTTTGAAATAAAACGAGCAATGATTGCAGCCGCAAATCGCTACTCAGAGCCAAACCACCACTTCTTTCACATCTGCGCAAAAATTCAGACGCCCACATTTTTCTGTGTCTACGATGATTTGCTTCTGAGATAAACAGAGTGCTCGCTATACAAAATGAACTGAGCTGCATTTCTTTTCCCCGTCACACTGTGCTGAGTATAGGTTTAGCAACTTTACCGCGACACCGATTTGTCACCGAAAAACAGAACACGCAGTACGCTTTCTCTTCCTTTCACCGTAGTGTAAATGCTTATTCGCAGGTACAAGTCAACGATGGCGCCAGCAAGCGAATCCCTGCGTATCGCTAGCGAATGCGCATTCGCTTGAGTTTTCTCGTGTCCGCTCCGGTGTAAAAGACGCTTTAGGCAGTCGCGCGTGAGCTTTCATTGTGAGCGCTAGGAGTATAACCAGGCCAAAGCAGTACAAAGACGCCAATAATTGCGTTGCAAACAACAGTTAAAACATCCACAGTAGAAGTTGGACGTGTTACATCAGTGTTCGTCAGCAAAAGTATTTATAAATTATTGTGAAAAATGTTGTTTTCGGATTCGTGTGTCGTACCGTCGAGGTAACAATTAGCCGCTCCGCGACTGTTATGGAGTCAATAAATGTGGACTTGATCATAATTCGGTGAATATTCTAATTGAGAGAGACCTATAAAATGTGCATTGTTAAAAACCACGAATGGAAGCACTTTACTTTGTGTACTGCTTCACGAGGTCAGCAGCCAGTCACGTCGCAAAACGGTTACTCATACGCTCGTGAGCGTCATCGGCTGCATTGCTAGGATGAACAGATTACAAGAAACTGTGCCGACCATCAAAAAGTAGAACTAATTATGCGAAGTGACTGAGATGCCTTTGGACGAACAATACGACTTAACAGCACGACAATAAGTTTCAATGTACTGCAAATGTAAATCTTCCTGGCAGTTTAAAACTGTGTGCCGGACCTAGACTCCACTTTGGGACCTACTTCCGCGAGCAAATGCTCTACCAACTAACTATTTTTTAATCTTATTTTGTTCGCTGTTGTTCGTTGTATTTGTTCTGGGCGAACATACTAAATGCGTGTTCAAGTTTATCGTTGATCCATCCACTCAGTTTTTTATTACAGAGGGCAGCTATTCCTCTTTTTATTTTATTTTATTCTATATCTCATTTTGTTCGATAATGCTCGTCGCATTTGTTCGAGGCGGACGTCCAATGACATCCGTTCAAGTTCATCGATGATCCATTCACTCAGTTTTTTTACTGCAGAGGGCAGCTGACCCTCTTACCGAACACACCGAGCTACCGTGCAGGCATTCTAAAGTACAACTATTAAATTAACGAATACAAGATTAAATTCTGGTTGGTGGTTGAAGCATTAACAAGATACGCACAGAGGGGAAGCAGGTACGTGCGGTCTAGGCAAACGGTCATAAAATATTCCAACCACGTGCCTGTGTTGTGCAACAGTAGCTATGTGTGACAGTCTATCAGCTGTGAATGTAGGACCAATAAATGTTTTTAACCATCCCAGGCCGCTTACAACTTCATTAATGTAGCTCAGGAAGGATTTACTTTATTACACTTTACCATTTTCTTCTTCCGGTTCCTTCTTTTCTTTTCGCAAGAGCGGCTGCCGTTATATAAACAACGTGCATTATAAACACAATCTGCATGTCTATTACACGTGAGATTACAGCACAATAACATGTTATTTTATCCATGATGGATTTCATTAATTAAAAATAAGTGTCTGACTGGAAATCCAAAATAGACCGATTGTAGCCTCATGTTACTGAGTATTTACAATGCGTTTGGGCATGCTGGAGAATACATGATATTCTGTATCACTGACCAGAATATGTATTGTAGCTAGAAG
Organism: Schistocerca cancellata; assembly: GCF_023864275.1. NCBI lineage: Eukaryota > Metazoa > Arthropoda > Insecta > Orthoptera > Acrididae > Schistocerca > Schistocerca cancellata. The sequence continues at coordinate 354,446,763 of NC_064626.1, read as the reverse complement.
AAGAGAACTATCTTGTACACGGTGGAAGGATAGCATTTGTGACGATTTAACAACGCTGAATACCAGAAAAGAAAATATACTGGATGATACGCAAGACAGAATCCAGTGAGAGACTACAAGTTTGCAGGTGTGTGATAGACTAGTGATGCCGAACTTAAGGTAAATGAGAGGTCATATCCAACTTCGTCAGCTACTTTACTTTCACGATTGTCGTTTTCTGAAATATATTTAATTCTCCGTTCCAAACGGCAGAGCGAGCTGTGCAAGTGCGACTACACCAGTATTATATCTTCTGAATATACAAAAATGCCACTTTCTTGTCAAGGCTATGACTGATAAAGATAATAATTCTTGTATGTAGCGCCCTGAGACAGTGGCCTTGTGTGTATGATTTGTGCTTGTGTGAATGTATGTGTATGTTTTCGACTGCAGAAGGAGAACTTTGTCGGAAAGCTTTAATAATTTAGTAGTTTTTTTCATTGTGCTATCTTCGTGCTATTGTAATTCCGTCATGGACTGTCTACTGTTTTACATATGTCATTTATGTTTGCAATGTCTGTGGTTATACACACTTTTCTGACGATTATGGCTGTGGTAAATATTACGAAATTAATTCGAAATTTACGAATACGGATTGACGTCAGCTGTTTGTGACAGACAAAAATACGTGATGGACCGGGACTTGAACCCGGATTATGGAAGTTTGGGTCGTTGCTAGAGGCGTGTTCGAATAGCCAAAGTGATTAACTCGACCATACTTGGTCTGACATGAATTTTCGTTTTCCACAAACAGTTGATGTCAATCCGGATTCGTAGAAAGCCAATCAATTGTTGAAGACATTCAAAATAGATTATTACGGAGGCGGAGATGCGGGACATATATGTATACATATATTCTGCATACATATATGTCTCGCATCTCAGCCTCCATAGTAATGTATTTTGTGTCTTCAACCGTAAAATTTATTTTGGTCATACTCTTTTCTGTCTGTTTAACTGATTTAATTCTTTTTTCAGTATTAAAAGTAGTCATACCAGTCTGTGAAAATCACCTCGCAATCCTGCTTTACTTTCCAGATTCTTGTTTATTGATATTTTTGTAAGAACAGCATCGTTGTACACTTAAATGCATTTGAGAGTTTTTCACTTTTACATACTAGAAGAAATCAGTTCTGAGACTGACCTCAGCCTGCAGAGTATGACCATCTCAGTACTACACTGGTTCGGAAGCTTCGCACGCAAATTATCCACAGCATTATGCTTAAACAGTGGCGACCCAGTGTGTCCGAAAGCAGACACAGAAACACAGTGTAATGAAACAGTAAAGAACTCACGGAACTTGGCAATCTTAGAGAGCCAGTGACAAGTGACAAACTGCTTGCTACCGTGCGTGCCGTTAGCACGTCACGTCTCATTCATCACACGCGATCAGCTGGTGCTCCATGTCAGAGAGGTCGCTACTGTTCTACACAAATGTCAAACAGAGAGGCATGATCAGCAAACGGAACTAACCTTCAGATGAAGTCAAAGCAGGAAACAAAGTAAAAAAAAAAAAAGGATCGCTACAAATGTAACCATTTTTATTCTTTTAGTGATACTGCTATGGCGTTAAGAGACTAAGGGTCTACGAAGTCCTGAAATGGAGTCCGTGAGACAGCTTCGAGCGTTCAAAATGTCAGCAAGAGCCCTTCCTGAACCTGTAAAGAATACTGGAACACGGCTTCCACCGTGCAGTGAAGAGTGCCTCTCTTACCAATATGAATCTTCTCGATAAGTACGAATAGAAAGCCAAAGCCAGAATTTCGGCTCCTACAGGCTTTTATTAAGAATCATCGGAACACGTCTAGCAAATTATGTAAAACTTCAATCTGCTTATGTGCTAGATACCCAAACCCCACAGAAGTTTTTGCACCAATATTTCTGGGTTTGTAATGCATCGAGTAAGAATACCAGGAACAATGGCTTATCTTTAACACAGCATTTCGTTCCAGTACTCACTTGGTCGGTAGTATGTACACGGATGTGACTCTGTCTCACAGATTAAAGCTGTGTGCTCTACAGGAACTGAAAACAATACTTTTGTCTTTCACGGGCCCCTAGAGAAAGAGAGAGGGTCGCGACATACATTGCCTTGGAATAGGCACCCATAAGAGACTACGAAATTCAGCTCACTTCATTTCTGAAGAATACCTTTATGTTGAACCGAACCAGAAGTTCAAACTGCCGAAAAATGCGCACAGATGATGTTGCAATTTACCCTCTCACGAGGCACATTTGTGGCTAACAAAACGCGTGCTCTGGTGCAGTTACCCCGGTTAAGAGTTGCAGCGGTAAAATGTCAGAGCAGGAAGGCGTACACGCGATTTCACAACATTCTAATCTTGGACAGGAATCGCCGTCGCGCTGCTCTCGCGTCTGGCGATTAATCATCGCATTTTTCAATAAATCAAGGACGGGGTGGCAGCGCCAGATTGGCAGCCCTGGAGAAAGTGTCCCCCATTCCCGACTGCCGCCTCCCACGGAGTCTTCAGAGGTGAGACCCACGCGAGTTTCTCATGTTATGAAGAAAGAGTGACAGATGAGTCAGACTGCCGATGTTACGTTGGCGGAAAGTACAGTTTGTCCTAAAGCAGTTTGCTAGGTGTCATCATTAATGGAAGATGTCTAAAATACTTTCGTAAAATACTTTCAATTGGTATTTGATTAATTTACTAACTGTTTTAGCCGCATAAGGGTTCCGTAGGATACAAAGATGGCTATCATGTATCTTTTCTATCTCGACTCACAAACAGTAAAATTCTGCACTAGCTGAGGAACTTTAAGGACATCTCGGATTTTGTGCTGAAGCCTTTATCAAATTCAGTGGCATGAAATGTAATGACCAAATAAGGATAAAGAATTTTGTCGCTGCAAAAAAAAAAATCAAGTTCAGCTGTGCTGTGATTTGCAAAACGACATAAAAAAACACAAAAATAATTTTCAAGTACGTTTACACTCCTTGCCTAGGACTCTGAGTGAAATTACATGCTCTCTTCGAAGGCATTCAACAAATTCTCATCTAACATTAAGCTTGAAATTGGAAATCCCAACCCATTCAAAAGAAATTAAAAAAATCATGCTAGATACGCCTAAAAATTATTTAAAACTCTTGACTCAAGCACAGAAAATTTCTCTTAGCTACTGCACAGAAGGCACCGAGTAATAAGGAATCTATCTGCTCAGCAATCATCATTGTAAGGTACGTGACATGTAACAGCTTATAGTTAGAAGACTGCTCTTGTTACGTTTGTAGGTAACAGTTTTCTTTGAAAAACGCTAATGTAGTCAAGAAAATATCAGTCGCAGATAAATAGGCGTCATTCACTATAACCGAGGAAGCAGGATCCTTCTTCAAAGAAGCGACTTCCGTTCTAATTGTCTAGGTTACATTTACCTGACACGAGCACAAATAATAGGAAGCGTTATAGTGATGGTTTACTGGTAATGCAGTGTACATGTTGGGTACCTATGAACTGCTTTTCTTTTATTAACGTATAGCTTGAACCGTTCGACTTTCCTAAAGGTTCTCATATTTGATGGAATCTGCGGAAGACAGTGAATGACTGTTCGCAGCTCGTGTTCTTGCGGTAGCGTCCTCGCTTCCCGCGCACGGGGTCCCGGGTTCGATTCCCGGCGGGGTCAGGGATTTTCTCTGCCTCGAGATGACTGGGTGTTGTGTGTCTTTCATCATCATTTCATCGTCATTGACTCGCAAGTCGCCGACGTGGCGTCAGCTAAAAAGGACTTGCAATTCCGGCGGCCGAACACCCCGCATGGGGTTTCACGGCCAACAATGCCGTACGATCATTTCATTTCAGTGAATGACTAGTAGTGATAACCTAGTTTGGCTCCTTGGCCAGGTATGTATAGCCCCGTGGCTAGGGCCTCCCGTCGTGTAGACCGTTCACCTGGTGCATGTCTTTCGGGTTGACGCCACTTCGGCGACTTGCGTGTCGATGGTGATGAAATGATGATAAGGACAACACAAGACCCAGTCCATGAGGAGAGAAAATTTCCGACCCAGCCGGGAATCGAACCCCAGCCGTTTGGTATAACATTCCGTCGCGCTGACCACTCCTACCGGGGGCGGACAATGGCCAGGTGCAAGTTCTTCAATGGCACGCTACGACTCGTGTATCCCTTATCTTCCCCAGGAAGGGAACCACAGTTTAATGTGGAATCGGAACCACATGGCGGTCCTGGCGACTCCTTACATCACTGAAAAGTGCACGTTCGATTAAATGCAGACACAAAATTTCAGTGGTCAGATCTAAGATGAATCCCGTCGCTTTGCGGTTTCCAGGCACACGCTTTACCGCGAGGTCGCCCTGCCAGCAGCCGCTGCTGTCTCAGCATACCTTTGGGATGTCACAGGTTGCCTACTAGGCGTGACTGACTCCTGCGCTGCCGACATCGAAGTACTGCACAGAAGACACCGAGTAATAAGGAATCTATCTGCTCAGCAATCGTCATTGACTCGGCACTAGTCGTGGTTCTGGAGAAGCCATCCTACAGCTTCCGCAAACGCGCCGTTGCAACCACAATCGGTCAACCCTTAACAAACAGGCAGAAGTGGCTACGCTGCAACACAACCATGATTCATTTCCCATCTATTTACATCAGACAGGCACTAAGTATAACCCTTCCTCGGCAGCCAGAAGAAAGAAGAAGAAGAAGATGTAAGGCACTTCCTGTTTTCCTGCAGTTTGTTTGAAACTTAGCAAAACCGCTTGCTGCAAAACCTCGCGAAACTGAAGTTGCTCTTTCCAAGAATGGCTCACGTTTTATTGTTTCATGAATATATTCAGACATAAAAAGCCCTTTTTGATTTTTAGGAGATCTGTTTATGAAGTCTGGTGTGCTATCTGTGGTTACATCGCTCTCTGTCTCTCTCTCTTTACAGTTCAGCCTTGAGGTTGGTTTGCAGCACTACGCCATTCCCCTCTTCTGTCTGCAATCCTCTCCATTTCCGCGTGTGTAGTGCATGCCACATCATTCGTAATCTACTGCATGTATGTCATCCTTGGTCGCCCCCGGCGATTCTTCCCCTCATTAGCTCCTTCTGCTACAATTCCAGTGGTGTTACTGTGTCTCAATACATGTCCTGCGAGTTTGTCTTTTTTTATTTTGATGTGTCTCCACAGAGATCCAGTTTTCTGTACTCTTTTCAGCACCTCTTCATGGGTAACTCTGGCTTTCCAGCTAATCTTCCTCATACTCCTGTAGCACAAAATCTTCATGGCTTTTAGCCGTTTTATCTCTTGTTTTCTGATTGTCCAAGTGTCACATCTGTGTGTCGCACACTTGCTTTCATAACCAACTTCCTTGATTCAGGACTGATGGTCTTGCTTGTAAGTTCTTCCTCAAATTAAATGCGATTTTGACGTCTTGTATTCTGCTCACAATTTCTTTCCGACTTCCACCATCCCTTTCAACCCTACTTCCCAGATAGGTAAATTCCTCTACCATTTTTATCTTCTCTCTTCCAATTCTTATTCTTAAAGGTTCATACTCTTCTTCGCAACTGCATACCATCACTTCAGTCTTTCGCCTGTCTATCCTTCTGGCATAGTGACTGCAGAAAATCGTTTCCATTGTGCGGAGGACTTTCTCTAGTTCTTCTTTCGTCCCCATGATCACAGCAATATCGCCGGACGCTATGGCCGAGCGGTTCTTGGCGCTTCAGTCCGGAACCGCTCTGCTGCTATGGTTGTGATGTCCTTAGGTTTGTTAGGTTTAAGTAGTTCTAAGTCTAGGGGACTGATGACCTCAGATGTCAAGTCCCATAGTGCTTAGAGCCATTTGAACCATTTGAACAGCTATATCATGTGCGCTACGTAGCTGTAACATGTCCGTCTTCTGCCCAATAATTTTGATCCCCAACTCAGCAATTTCACGAACGTGGTCTGTAGCTTTCTCGACTTACATGAACACTCTAATCTCCAGGTATTTGCTCCCCAATCTCTGTTGAGTTTTTTTAATGCTCTACTTTATCTGTGGTTGATATACTGTCATTTATTTGTGTATGTGTTATTTTGATTTGTACCATGTTATTGGCAGTACAATTGTAAGTAGGCTGTTTAGATTTTTATGTTGGTAACGCCACGTAGCGCTCTGTATGAAAATCGCTGGCTGTGCTGTGTGCAGTCTGTGGCTGGACGGCATTGTTGTAATATTCGCTATTGTAGTGTTAGGCAGTTGGATGTGAACAGCGCGTAGCGTTGCGCAGTTGGAGGTGAGCCGCCAGCAGTGGTGGATGTGGGGAGAGAGATGGCGGAGTTTTGAGAGCGGATGATCTGGACGTGTGTCCATCAGAGACAGTAACTTTGTAAGACTGGATGTCATGAACTGATATATATTATGACTTTTGAACACTATTAATGTAAATACATTGTTTGTACTCTATCAAAATCTTTCATTTACTAACTATGCCTATCAGTAGTTAGTGCCTTCAGTAGTTAGAATCTTTTATTCAGCTGGCAGTAGTGGCGCTGCCGCGCGGGATTAGCCGAGCGGTCTAGGCGCTGCAGTCATGGACTGTGCGGCTGATACCAGCGGAGGTTCGAGTCCTCCCTCGGGCTTGGGTGTGTGTGTTTGTCCTTAGGATAATTTAGGTTAAGTAGTGTGTAAGCTTAGGGACTGATGACCTTAGCAGTTAAGTCCCGTAAGATTTCACACACAGTAGTGGCGCTCGCTGTATTGCAGTAGTTCGAGTAATGAAGATTTTTGTGAGGTAAGTGATTCATGAAAGGTATAGGTTATTGTTAGTCAGGGCCATTCTTTTGTAGGGATTTTTGAAAGTCAGATTGCGTTGCGCTAAAAATATTGTGTGTCAGTTTAGTGTTGATCAGAATAAGTAAAGAGAGTAATGTCTGAGTACGTTCAGTTTTGCTCAGCTGTTTGAAAATCAAATAACGTAGAGGTTTATCAGCACAGTAATTCATTAATTTTTCTAAGGGTACGTTTCACAATTAAAGAAAGGAAAACCTGTGGAACGCACAGAAGATTCGTAAAGCCTTCCACTGTGACGTCATTCTCTATCTTGAGCAGTGGCACTCTCGTGCCTCACAGGACGGCGGTCGCGTGAAGACCTAACGAACGGGCTGCCGCCGCGCCTGGCCTGGCGATATTTAACGGCGCGCTGTAAACAAATGGCCCCCAGCCGGCCGGCCAAGGGGCTTCGCGCGTGGCGTGTCGCGACTCCTCCTAGGTTTCAGGGCCGCATGCATAAGCAATGCGGGGCTTTCTACGGGCTCTGGGCAACTGGAGGCTCTCCGAGCCGATATCGTGCAGAAAACGTATAAAAAAAACAACAAAAAAGTAAAGCAATTGGCACGAGAGTTAACGTTTCCTCACTAGTGATGAACAAAAGGTGGTGCTGTAATCTCTTACGTCAGCTCTTCGTAACGGGCAACTGCAAAAGCAAGGAACCAACATTAGGATCTAAAAGTCCGTCCCAACAGCCAACTCGATCTTATAGATTAGAACTCTAGTGTGTGCTGAGAGAACCTTGAAGTACAGATGTCCGCAGCTCGTGGTCGTGCGGTAGCGTTCTCGCTTCCCACGCCCGGGTTCGATTCCCTGCGGGGTCAGGGATTTTCTCTGCCTCGTGATGACTGAGTGTTGTGTGTTGTCCTTAGGTTAGTTAGGTTTAAGTAGTTCTAAGTTCTAGGGGACTGATGACCATAGATGTTAAGCCCCATAGTGCTCAGAGCCATTTGCACCATTTTTTGAAGTACAGATGAGTTAGGGACTACTGCCAAATTGGAAGCTTCTGGAACTGTGGCCACGAGGTTATACACTGAGGTGACAAATGTGATGGCACGGCGGTATGCACGTATACATATGGCGGTGGTATCGCGTACAAAAAAGTATAATAGGACAGTTCGTTGGCGGAGCTGCAATTTGTACTCAGGTGATTCATGTGAAAACGTTTCTGACGTGATTATGACCGCATGACGGGAATTAAGTGACTTTTAACGCTGGATGGTAGATGGAGTTAGACCCACGGGGCATTCCATTTCGTAAATCGTTAGCGAATTCAATATTCCGAGATCAAATGTTCAAATGTGTGTGAAATCTTATGGGACTTAACGGCTAAGGTCATCAGTCCCTAAGCTTACACACTACTTAACCTAAATTATCCTAAGGACAAACACACGCACCCATGCCCGAGGGAGGACTCGAACCTCCGCCGGGACCAGCCGCACAGTCCACGACTGCAGCGCCCCAGACCGCTCGGCTAATACCGCGCGGCCCGAGATCCAAAATGTCAAGAATATGCCGGTAAAACGAAGTTTCAGCCATTATCTCTCACCACGGACAGCGCAGTGCCCGACGGCCTCCATTTAACGACCAAGAGCAGCAGCGTCTGCGTAGAGATGCCAGTGCCGACAGACAAGAAACACTGCGTGAAATAACCGAGGAAAATAATGAGTGACGTACGACGAACATATTCCTTAGGACACTGCGGCGAAATTTAGAATTAATGGCCAATGGCAGCAAAAGACCGAAGGTAACAGCACCACCCCTACTGTCCGCAGATCGTGGCCAGCGTTGCTGCCTCTGGATCACGGGATCCCGGGTTCGATTCCCGGCCGGGTTGGGGATTTTCTCTGGCCAGGGAATGGATGTTTCTGTTGTCCTCATCATTTCATCATCATAATCATCATTCGTGACGTTGGCTAGATAGGACTGTGTAAAAAAAATTGGTGTAAAAATAGGGACTTACTACGGGCACTGATGACCGCGCAGTTGACCGCCCGGCAAACCAATCATCATCATCGATATCACGACGCCTGCAGTGTCTCTCCTGGCATCGTGGCCATATCGCTTGGATCCTAGACTACTGGAATACCGTGGCCTGGTCAGATAATTACTGATCTCGGTTGTTAAGGGCTGATGGTAGAGCACGAGTGTGCCGCAGGCCCCATGAAACCATCGACCCAAGTTGTCAACAAGTCATTGTGGAAGCAGGTGGTAGCTCCGTAGCGGTGTCTGTTCTGTTTACATGGAGAGGGGTGGGGGGAGGGGTGGGGAGGGGTCCTCTGGTGCAGCTGAACCGATCATTGACTAGAGACGGTTATGAGCCTGGTGACTATTTGCACCCATTCATGGACTTCATGTTTCCTAACAACGATCGAATTTTTGTGAATGATAGTGTGTCCTGTCAACAGATCACGATTGTTCGCGATTAGTTTGAAGAACATTCTGGACAATTCGAGCGAATGATTTGGCCAGCCAGATCGCCCGACATTAATCCCATCGAACATTTATGGGACATAATCGAGAGGTCATTCGTGCACAAAATCCTGTTCCAGCGACACTTTAGGAATTATGGACGGCAATTATTGGGGCAGCAAGGCTCATAATTTCGTCGAAATGGAATATTTAAGGGTCTACGACGCCTTAAATAAACAAAGCGTTGTTGGCTGGGTTTGACAAGATTCAATTGCCTGGCGCACCCACTTAGCGTGGCCCTATCTCGAAAACACTACAGGCTATGCAATATCTGCAATGTTTCCATGATGGAGTTTACCACTGGCTAAAGTTCACACCAATGGTTGTGTAAGGCCTGCTGGTGTAGTCGTGAAGCGCTTACCTGGAACCCGAGAGTCACAGAATTGATTGCCGATCGCAACACGGAACCTCGTTTAAGCTAACCTTCAACTCGCAACGATGCAAGGAGTCGCCAGTAAAGACACGTAGTTCGACATCTACGTTAAACTGTATGTCCTCTTTCTCTGATTTAGGTTTCTCGTGATTTCCCTACATCACTTCAGGTAAATGACGGGATGGTTCCTCTGAAAGGGCACGACCGACTTCCTTCCCCGTCCTTCACTAATCCGATGGGACCGATGACCTCATTGTTTCGTCCCCTCCCCCAAATGAATCGGCCGGCCGTTGTGGCTGTGCGGTTCTAGGCACTTCAGTCTGGAACCGCGTGACCGCTACGGTCGGAGGTTCGAATCCTGCCTCGGGCATGGATGTGTGTGATGTCCTTAGGTTAGTTAGGTTTAAGTAGTTCTAAGTTCTAGGCGACTGATGACCTTAGAAGTTAAGTCGCATAGTGCTCAGAGCCATTTTTGAACCAAATGAATCAATCAACCAACCAAACCATCGACCAACCAAACCTCTTTCTCCTGTTGGACAGCTGGGGTAGACTGAGAACGCACAAGTGATCGAAGCGGCGTCCAACTGGAAGTATTGTACTCGCCCACTGAGCCACACGAAATTGTTATTACCACTCGTTGTCGAAGCCAGAGAGAGTAGTTCGTTGTAGTAACTTGCAGAAATGCATTTCGACCGAAGTTTCCGACAAAGAATTATTCGCACAGCAGAAATTGAGGGGATATTGTAGGAACGTGTGGAAGAAGATTCATAAATGGGCACACGTAAACTTGCCCGTGAAATGTGCACTTCCAAGAAAACGGCAAGGAAGATACTGTAGGAGTGTCACTTACACTCCTATCACGAACAACATTTGCAGTCAATGGGAAAAATGATTTTGTGCCGACGTTCTATTCTGACAAGGGATGAGGGGTAATGCATGTATAAAGACTGGTAATCATCACTTAGAAGAGTTGGTATGAGATAAAGATGTTGCTGTAAGGTGTAAGTTGTTCGCCCAATAAATGTTCAAATGTGTGTGAATTTCTAAGGGGCCAAACTGCTGAGGTCTTCGGTCCCTAGACTAACACAACCCATGCCCGAGGGAGGACTCGAACCTCCGGCGGGAGGGGCCGCGCAATCCGTGACATGGCGCCTCAGACCGCAAGGCCACTACGCGCGGCTGTTCGTTCAATAAAAACTGAATATTCGTATCAAACCATTCCATCCTTACATTAAAGTAGGAACAATGAAATTTTAAAATCCAAAAAAATGATTTTAAAATTTGCATTTGCGTACAATCGATGTCTGATGGCTTACGAGTCCACACACTACACAAGCACAAGTCGCTGAGCAAACAATACAGAGAATTACGACCAGCAGAGTCACAATCAGATTATTTCCAAGAGAGCTAAAAAATGGTTCAAACGGCTCTAAGCACTATGTGACTTAACATCTGAGGTCATCAGTCCCCTAGACTTAGAACTATTTAAACCTGACTAACCTAAGGACATCTCACACATCCATGCCCGAGGCAGGATTCGAATCTGCGACCGTAGCAGCAGCGCGGTTCCGGAGTGAAGCGCCTAGAACCGCTCGGTCACAATGGCCGTCTCCAAGAGAGCTAAACATTTGACTGAAAAATGTATGTTGACGCATGCAGCACTAACAGAATCATATTTCCCAAAAGAGAGGTTGTGGTATTGTCGTAAGTTGTTCTGTAATCGCCACTGTGTGTAAGTATGAACTTACAGTGAAGCGCTTAAAATGGTTCAAATGGCTCTAAGCACTACGGGACTTAACATCTGAGGTCGTCAGTCCCCTAGACTTAGAACTACTTAAACCTAACTAACCTAAGGACATCACACACATCCATGCCCGAGGCAGGATTTGAACCTGCGACCGTAGCAGCAGCGAGGTTCCGGACTGAAGCGACTAGAACCGCTCAGTCACAACGGCCGAAACGATTAAAACGCATCGAAATCAATATTTTTGCGTAATCCAACCACAGGAAACTAACATATGATCTACTCTGGCTTAATTAGATTATCACTATATTAGAATATAGTAAGGAAATCATAACTTTTTGTGTTACATACGGGTTTTTAGTGGTAGCTGCTCGCTTACGTACAGAAACTAAAGACGTTCCTCGACCAACCCACTCAAGCAGCTGCTCGGCAACGGTTCGGCGCGAGGCAGGAGATTGTTACGCAATCGGCCTACGCCATCAGCCCATGCCTTAAACAGAGCGTGCTCCCGTGACTCGATTACACAGCGGGCTTATGAGGACGGACTAGTGACACGCTAAGGCAATTTCGAATCAACGTCAACGTATTTTTTAATGTGATAGACATCGCTTTCAAGTGGGAGTGTACCGAGTCTGCAGCCTCGTGTCTTTGGCGCTGGACGGTCGCTCGAGGAAAACGCTAGATTCGCAGTCTAGGAGATGCAAAACCAGGAACACGGTGCGAACACCGGTATATGAGAACACAGCATTCGCAGTCTAGAAGATGCTAAACCAAGAACTTGGTGCGAACACCGGTATGTGAGAACACAGCGTCGGCGTACACGAACAGTTTGAGGCTAAATACAAAGGGCGATCAAAGGGTTCCAGTAAGTAAACGTCTAAACGGTAAAAAACTATACTCTCATACGATTACATAGTTGCTGTTTCATTATTTATTGTTAATGGTACAGTTGCCACACTTTACTCTGTTACTTCATTTCTATACAACTCATACATAAAGCTGTACGTAACACCTAAGAGTAACATAGTTACTTCACAGTAGGCTCTTGTAGGATGATTACGGTTTAACGTTCCGGTGACGACGGACAGCTGGGAGCAAAAGAGACAGGAGAAGAAAATCAGCCTTGCCTTTTCAAAGGAACCATTCCGGAGAGTCACGGAAAACCTAAACCTGTGTGGTTGCACGGAGATTTGAACAGCCATCCTTCGAGCAAAGTGTCTCATCCAGTGTGCTATTTTGCTCGGTAGTAATATATACTAGGGGACCAGTGAGATTTACATCACTCTAATAGCTTCGGCGTCACGACTAAAGCTTCAGAGAAATACGAAATATTAAGTTAAGGAAAGTTAACTGGTGAGTAAATGCTCTATGCATATATCACCAACCAGTGGTTGGCGAGGCTCGAACGAAACTTTCTTCATTTTTTCCTAAAATATTAGTATAGTAAGCAATGTTCTTTCTACATCACAAGAACAGCTTCTGTTTTCAATCTTAGATGTTTTTTAGCTTCCATGTATGTCTCGTTGCAATTTTACATAGCGCGCAAGGACCAAATCACCCAATCGTTGCTTACTGCGAAGGTCTTGAGTTAAGATTACATATTGTGTAACAAACGATGTTCCTTAGCTATCTGATGGAAGCCTTAATGAGAAATGCACCATTGAATAAATCAATAAATAAATATCTGTCCTACACACTTTCAGAATTATACGTAAGAGACTTTTAACAAAATGCAAGCAATGCTAATGCAGTCCAACTTAAAAAAAAAAATATTATCTGGTTATGAAAGAGAGACCTAAATACGGTGATCAAGATGCTGACGAAACGAAATATGGTCACGTATAATATTACCAAAACACCAGTATATTTCGTCAGTTGTTACAACCAACCATATCGTCCATAACAATGCCACAGCAAGTTTACAGTAATACTGGAAATTTTGAAATATCTCTTATGCGTTCTTCAAATACGGTAGCTAACAACCTATAGAAAGTAACACTCAAAACATCACTAATCTTGCTTTGGACTAAAGCTTAGATATTAAGGAATTTGCTCATCTCGAACATCGGAAGTAAAACGTATCTGGAGTGACATATACGTCACAATTACAAGTCTTCGATCACAGCTATGTACTTCTGTATACCGCTCAACAGAATGTGTTCCTATAAAACATCTAGCTTCATTCATGATTGAATCTGATCATCCGCGCATCCGCGTACCGTACGACGGGTGACACTTATCAAAGTGAAGGTTGGCGCTTAGCTGGACAGTGGTGTTGCGATACAGCTGGCGCGTTCTACCTCTAATGGGGCGCTATGGCCGCATATCAGGAGGACAATATATTTAATGGAGTCTGAAAGGGGCGTGGTCTCCAGCGCCGTAATGACGGGTGCTAGCGTTTCCAGATCTGATATACTGGATTTTGGAGGACGGCGCTGTCACGATTTCACTGTGAAGGCCTGAATAAGCTCAAAAGTTCCAGCAGCGAGTGTTTCTCCTTTCTCATGATAAAGTGCCTGAGAGGGTCCACAGGAGAACACAACTAAGCTCTGTCTACAACACACGAATACTCGACGTGTCATAAGAATGAAAGCGACATCGTGCTGCATACCTCACATCTGCAGGTGCAACGAAAAATATTGCTTTCAGTTTGTTAAGGAACGCTAAAAACGGGTCATTAATCAGATGGAGGAAGTTGTTTGGTGCGAAGAACAAATTTACATTGAACCGCGCTGGCAGCGGTAACATAATTAATCGAAAATGATATATTTGATCGTCGTGCGGTTGTGTAACATTTAGTGGGTTGCTAATGATAGGGAAAATGCGAAGTTGTGAAGATAGCTTTAGAACATTCAGGTGGATATAGACAACTGCCTCTATACCAGTTCCGCCTTACAGAGGGATTGGCTATCGACTGCAGTTCCAGCGATAACAGTATATGCGAAACTTCGGTCCAAGTGGGAGTTAAATGAATGTCTGACAAAAATATGTATGGAATCGGAGATGCTATCTGCTTGGTATAGGGCTCTACACAAAAAGCTCTCCGAGAGCGATCCCGTTTTCACTGCTACAGGTGGGAAATCGTTGTCAGCCTCTTCGACGTTTACCACGATCTTCTTTCGCGACTCATCTGAGATGAACAAACGTCAACATAATTTCTGTTGAGTTTGCAGTTGATATTTGATGAAACATACTTTTTTATCTCTGTTCCACTGATTATTTATTTATTGAACGTAATATGATTATAGGCCGGCTGGAGTGGCCGTGCGGTTCTAGGCGCCACAGTCTGGAACCGAGCTACCGCTACGGTCGCAGGTTCGAATCCTGCCTCGGGCATGGATGTGTGTGATATCCTTAGGTTAGTTAGGTTTAATTAGTTCTAAGTTCTAGGTGACTGATGACCTCAGAAGTTATGTCGCATAGTGCTCAGAGCCATTTGAGCCAATCTGATTATAGCTGTCAGCCCCTCTCTTATATCGGACCAGATTTCATATATACGGTACCTTTTTTACATCATAGTTACGTAAGCAATAACAATTTTAATATGACATAAAATAGTAAAATCATCCGAGTACCTATAGTGTAGAGTGAGAAAATAATACTGTCTAGGAACTAATGAAGTTAATACTAGCTGTACTTGTACTATATTATTGCTGCTGCCACTAATGGTGGTAATAGTAAAAGTAATAATAATAATATTAATAATAATGACAATAAATACAATAATGATAGCGGCAGATATAAAAAATTTATTGGTTTACAGAACAGATGTTTTCTTATACAGCGAATATTGGCGAAAGGAAATTTAAGGAGATTGCATCAGCTAATAATATTAGGAAATGAGGAAGATCTGGTTGGAAACAAGAATGTACAATGGTAACGAGTGCGTACAGGGATAATGGAAATAATTATTGTTTTTTTTCTGCATAGGTTTCGAGTTATTAATGTATTGTCTAGCGTTACTGAAATGGTGTTATTCTGCACAGTAACACAAACATATAAAAGCAACGAATGTACGACCATCGAAGCAATTAACCTGCTAAAACTATATATACAGCGTAATACCTTCAGAATAGAAGAATGCTAAAATAAATTATTGGCAAATCAATTTATAATGGAGTACAACTTAACAAAGCTGGATTGGACAATCATTAGGGTTTTCTTCCTCTTGGTATATTTGTCTGTAGTAATACTGCATCCTGGGAACAATGGGCAGAAATTCTGGTTGCTGGAAATACTGGAGATCCAGAGGCATCTCAAGAACCATCCTGCGCTGCTATTGAAGGAGTGAAGAGACTACAATTACCGCCCATTCCTTGATACTGCCAAAATAGGCACCAAAAAACTTGACAGACTACCCTGCTGTATCC
Organism: Schistocerca cancellata; assembly: GCF_023864275.1. Taxonomy (NCBI): domain Eukaryota; kingdom Metazoa; phylum Arthropoda; class Insecta; order Orthoptera; family Acrididae; genus Schistocerca; species Schistocerca cancellata. The sequence goes on along the minus strand of NC_064626.1, from coordinate 354,430,997 downwards.
TATTATAAATGTATTTCCCAGTAATTTATTTTAGTGTCGTTACGTAAACTTTCCCGACGTATTAATTCATCATATTCTTGTCGTATGTGGAGCAGGATTACATAGTCACCTCGACGCTGTATTTCTGCAGTCCATCTTATCACCATCTTGAGGTCAGAACGCTGTTTGCTACGTTTTCCCACAATGGTAGCGTATTATGTAGACCGCTGGACTTCCTCAGTCCTGGATTATCTTAAATCGAAATAAGGGCAGCTCCAGTCTTGGCTGGCGTACGCAAAACACTTTTAATATTAAATCTTTTGAAAATCCTTCATATCTTTTAAGAAACGCTACCAGCATATGGTAGAAAAGCAACCGATCTACGTACCTCTTCTGCTGGTTCCGGCGAAGGTCCGAACTACAGTGACTGTCGATGTAGTCATTCTACTTGAACTACCTTTCTCCTACTACGTCCTCGGGACCCCCGTAAGTTGATGCGGCGGATGAAATCCCATCGCAGTAGATACTGGCCAGCATTAGTTGATTTTGTACAAACACTGCGTTCCACAGTTCCACCATCCTTCATGTACACCATTACGTACACAAAAGGAATCCTTGTCGCCTGAACATCATATAGACTGCTGAAATATCGTGTCAAGATGACTACGATCTGGCTGCTGACCCGATAAGAATATAAGATTTTCGGAAACTCCCGTTACAGACGTCTAGGACTTGTAGAGGTCAGTGAGTGGATAATATTTTGCGTAGGAACCTGGGTCCAGAAATGTACCGTTTCTGTGCTACAACCATTTGAAAATATGCTGGTAACACTACCACTTCTACGAGTAATTGATTAGGCGTGACCCAGTACGTCATTTGTTTGGCAGTTCTACTCATTAATAGCCTAAGAAATTGCTCATGTACTGGTTGACTGGTTCTCCTCAACATATTGCAGTACAGTCTCCTCCAAACTGGGAGTGCGGCGTCTCCTTGGAGCATCACAGCCACGCCTGATGACGGTGAAGGTAACACTTCTCGAAGCCCTTGGGTAGCTGTGGCGAAAAGGGTACGCGATGGAGTCGGACGGTGTGGAATCATCTCGTGGAATCTGGTGTACTGCAGGTGGTCTGCGTCTTCCCAACACAATATTTCGACGTCGTAACTCGGGCGTCTTCATCAGGGACGCAGGTTACGAAGGTAATATTCCGTTCTTCAGTTGTCCCATATAGATCAACTAGAATACAGGATACAAATTTTACGTTTGTCGCTTTTTTCGTCTTCGGTAGTACTAGTATCCTATTCTTCAGTTGACCTATAGACACTGAAGAGCCAAAGAAACTCGTACACCTGCCTAATAACGTGTAGGACCCCAGCGAGCACGCAGAAGTGCCGCAACACGATGTGGCTTGGACTCGACTAATGTCTGAGGTAGTGCTGGAGGAAACTGACATCAGGCAATACATTATGAACAGGTTCTCGATCGTGTTGAAAGATGCAATCGCCTGTCCCGAATTGCTCTTCAACAGTGGGAATCAAGAAGGTGCTTAAACCATCAATGTAGGCCTGTGCTGTGATAGTGCCACGCAAAACAACAAGGGGTGCAAGTCTCCTCCATGAAAAACACGACCACACTATAACACCACCGCCTCCGAATTTTACTGTTGGCACTACACACGCTGACAGATAACGTTCACCGGTCATTCGCCACACCCACATCCTGCCATCGGATCGCCACACTGTGTACCGTGATTCGTCACTCCACACAACGTTTTTCCACTGTTCAATCGTCCAATGTTTGCGCTCCTTACGCCAAGCGAGGCGTCGTTTGGCATTTACCGGCGTGATGTGTGGCTTATGAGCAGCCGCTCCACCATGAAATCCAAGTTTCCTCACCTCCTGCCTAACTGTCATAGTACTTGCTGTGGATGCTGTCGCAGTTTGGAATTCCTGTGTGATGGTGTGGATAGATGTCTGACTATTACACATTACGACCTTCTTCGACTGCCGGCGGTCTCTGTCGGTCAACAGACGAGATCGGCCTGTACACTTTTGTGCTGTACGTGTCCCTTCACGTTTCCACCTCACTATGACATCGGAAAAAGTGGACCTACAGATGTTTAGAAGTGTCAAAATCTCGCGTACAGACGTATGACACAAGTGACACCCAATCACCTGACCACGTTCGATGTCCTTGAGTTCGGCGGAGCGACCCATTCTGCTCTCTCACGCTGTCTAATGACTACTGAGGTCGCTGATATGGAGTACCTGGCAGTAGGTGGCAGCGCAATGCACCTAATATGAAGAACGAATGTTTTTGGGGGTGTCCGGACACTTTTGATCAAATACTGTACCTAACATTACGTTCGAAAAACGAATACGAATGTATCCACCAACTGTTTTCTTTGTCTTGCATTCATTTTTTCTCAACATTAACGTATGCTATTAAATCTGTGCAATACGTCTCTGGTAACTTATGATGTCATTTGTCAAAGCCGATGCATTGTATCCCATTCTTCAGGATTCCCCATTTTCTTTCTTCCATGTCCTCCAGACCTTTTCTTGAAGACTCTGGAGATCAGTCTTGGTATTTATTTGTTCAAAAATGGAAAGCACATTTGTTACGTTTTTACTACAGAAAACAACTGAATACCAGACAACAATGTAGCCAATAGCCGAAAGCTCTAAGCAACGGAAAAAAATATCCCTAGGCTTATGGATTCAAAGAAGAGACGTCATAGAGCAACAAGTGGGCGTCTCTCACTCTGCAAGGTGCCATTTTAATTGTTATTTAGACCATTTAAATAAATATTTTGTCTAAAATACACTCCTGGAAATTGAAATAAGAACACCGTGAATTCATTGTCCCAGGAAGGGGAAACTTTATTGACACATTCCTGGGGTCAGATACATCACATGATCACACTGACAGAACCACAGGCGCATAGACACAGGCAACAGAGCATGCACAATGTCGGCACTAGTACAGTGTATATCCACCTTTCGCAGCAATGCAGGCTGCTATTCTCCCATGGAGACGATCGTAGAGATGCTGGATGTAGTCCTGTGGAACGGCTTGCCATGCCATTTCCACCTGGCGCCTCAGTTGGACCAGCGTTCGTGCTGGACGTGCAGACCGCGTGAGACGACGCTTCATCCAGTCCCAAACATGCTCAATGGGGGACAGATTCGGAGATCTTGCTGGCCAGGGTAGTTGACTTACACCTTCTAGAGCACGTTGGGTGGCACGGGATACATGCGGACGTGCATTGTCCTGTTGGAACAGCAAGTTCCCTTGCCGGTCTAGGAATGGTAGAACGATGGGTTCGATGACGGTTTGGATGTACCGTGCACTATTCAGTGTCCCCTCGACGATCACTAGTAGTGTACGGCCAGTGTAGGAGATCGCTCCCCACACCATGATGCCGGGTGTTGGCCCTGTGTGCCTCGGTCGTATGCAGTCCTGATTGTGGCGCTCACCTGCACGGCGCCAAACACGCATACGACCATCATTGGCACCAAGGCAGAAGCGACTCTCATCGCTGAAGACGACACGTCTCCATTCGTCCCTCCATTCACGCCTGTCGCGACACCACTGGAGGCGGGGTGCACGATGTTGGGGCGTGAGCGGAAGACGGCCTAACGGTGTGCGGTACCGTAGCCCAGCTTCATGGAGACGGTTGCGAATGGTCCTCGCCGATACCCCAGGAGCAACAGTGTCCCTAATTTGCTGGGAAGTGGCGGTGCGGTCCCCTACGGCACTGCGTAGGATCCTACGGTCTTGGCGTGCATCCGTGCGTCGTGCGGTCCGGTCCCAGGTCGACGGGCACGTGCACCTTCCGCCGACTACTGGCGACAACATCGATGTACTGTGGAGACCTCACGCCCCACGTGTTGAGCAATTCGGCGGTACGTCCACCCGGCCTCCCGCATGCCCACTATACGCCCTCGCTCAAAGTCCGTCAACTGCACATACGGTTCACGTCCACGCTGTCGCGACATGCTACCAGTGTTAAAGACTGCGATGGAGCTCCGTATGCCACGGCAAACTGGCTGACACTGACGGCGGCGGTGCACAAATGCTGCGCAGCTAGCGCCATTCGACGGCCAACACCGCGGTTCCTGGTGTGTCCGCTGTGCCGTGCGTGTGATCATTGCTTGTACAGCCCTCTCGCAGTGTCCGGAGCAAGTATGGTGGGTCTGACACACCGGTGTCAATGTGTTCTTTTTTCCATTTCCAGGAGTGTACTTTTGTAGTAGCACAAACCGTCATAATCCTCAACAAAGAATTTCATGGTTTTCATGTTTTTTTTGTTTTTTTTTTTCATTTTCGAGGTGCTTTCTGCCTTAATGGACAGAAACCCCCCCTGGACGCTGATACTATCTGTACGTAATAGTATAACCTCTACTCTAAGAACTTAAACACGTACATTGAAACACCCAGCCACTTCCATTCCGCACCTTATATTGCTGCTATTCCCTCGTATCGATAAATAACCACAGAAACAGCAGCAAAAAAAGTGTGTTTTCTGCTTGCAAACTTCCATTTGTTTACCAGGATGAATATCAGTTTATTAGTATAGAGTTTCCTAAGCGACAGTACTGTTGTTGTTGGTTTGTTGTGTTGCTGGCTGCCCCCCTCCCCCCCCCCCCCCCTTTTAGACACACACACAACACACACACACACACACACACACACCTTACTTTTTTAAGTAACCATCCAAGAGCGTGCGGCACACTTTTCTCATCCCTCGCGGACCCTGAAAGAGTGAATTGTACCGTGGCAGCTGGCGGGCGGACCAAAGCACTTGGGGGACCGCACGCCACGCACAGTTGGGCCGCCGCTGCTGGCTGTATTGCGACACGCCGCCTGTGGCAGCCTCCGCCTCCGCCCCCGTCTCCGCCCCCGCCTTCGCTCCCCTGTACCAATTCGCACCGCCCCCGCTCCCTGCAGCCTGCGTCACTGAGAAACGGGTTCCGCGCACCACGCCACACGCCAGCTGCCTTCTCCCGCACAGCCGAGAGAGCTTCTTAATCTACAGAGGATTCCCGACGCAGGCTTACGTTTCGCTGCTGTCATCAGCGCTCCATATACACACGACACGACTCAAATGCATCGGAATCCTAATGTGACCTTGAAATCCAGGTTTCCCTCATGTAATTGTACGTATCGCGTCGTTTAGATGTCCAACTGCCACACCAAATACCTGTTCCTTTAAGCTGAACGGACAGTCCTCTGGCTTGTGAAACAGGGAGGCAAAAAAGAATAGTAAAGTCTTTTGGCACTGAGAATGAACGTGTGACTCTACTGCGCAGTGTGCACTATTATAAAACTCCCTCGCAGGTTAAACTGTGCATCCGATCCGAACTCGAGCCCGGAAACTTCCTTCTAGCTGATAATTTTCATACCGATTGAGCTGCCCACGCAGGACTCACTTTTCCCTCTACCACGTCTTCACTTCTGTCAGTGCCTCTCTCCTACACACAAAACGTCATAGAAGTTTTCCTACTTGTCTTGAGGGACTAGGACTCTTGGAAGACAAGATAGTGTGAAGAAATGACTTAGCCACAGCCTAGGTTTCGTATCTGGATAGCTCAGTCTGTAAGATTATTGTTCAAGAAAGGCACGGTTCCAGGGCCGAGTCACGGTTCGGCGTACTGTTTTAATCTGCCAGGAAGCCTGTTGTAAGACTGTTCAATAGGACATTCCCGAAGGGTTGTGGAGCCGTCTACTTCGAAAGGCTTTTCTCCCTTGCGCACAATGGTACCTTTCCTTTGCCAAGTGTCAATTTTGTGTCTTAAGTGTATCTGTGCAATGTATGTGTCTGATGAACGTGTGTGGATTTTAGTGTCATTGGGACGCAGATTCAGGATTTTTGGGGTCGGGCACATCCTTTACTGTCTCTCCATCCCTCACCCCATAGATAGCCTACGTTAACTCTCACATTTAATGTTCCACAGATGCCTAGGCTGTTAATCCACACAGTCAGCGAAGTGCCTTAAACCGCGCGCTTGCGGGACATGGGAAAATGTACCAGCCCCGGGTCGAATCCGCCCTGCAGAGTAACAAAGAGGGCCGACACACCTGTATGTGGTTTTTAGGCGGTCTCCCACATCCGACTACCTGAATAATGAGCTGGTACCCACGTCCCTCCTCAGTTACACAATTCGCGACGTTTAGAAAACGTTTTCATACTTGCAAATGCACTAACATTACACACAGACAGATAAAATACCCAAATTCCACCCCAGCCAATGGAGTGGCTGATAAGGCCAAATCCTGAATAACGTGACGACCCCGTGGAGACACGGAAGAAGGCTAGGAAGAAGTTACTTAAGGTTTTACTAAAAATAAAATATACAAAATGTTTTAATATAATCATAATAATTTGCGTACATCAGTGGTTAGTAAAGTGTTTCTGCTTTATTTTTCTCGGGGGTGAGGGTGGGTGGCTAATGACCTCCTCTGCCCCCCTCTCCCTTCTGGGACCCGCGTCTGTTGCCATGTTTATGTTGTTGATGGTTATGAGATACAGATAGGGAAGGAGGTGAAGCCCGGTACCGGGATTTAGCCTACTGCTGTTGAATATCAACCCAACTAGGGGAGGAGGAGACCGCCAAACTTAACGTCCTCATCCGACTGACGGGTCACCATCAACAGCGTCACACCCAGTGACACAACGCAGACGCCCTAAAGTCAGCCCATTAGCAAGTGTACGCCACTAACAGTTCTCTTACTGCCGGTCGAATATTAGCGATGAAAATACTTTCTACTGCCAGGATTTCCAATTGCTAACTCCAGGTAGAGTGCGTCATGGGCCATCTATAAGGAGGCGGAAATGGAGGTTAGCTAGATCCAGAGCGAATCCAAGTACCAAGAGGGCAATTATTGGTCTGGTAAACCGACCAGCCTTGTGTAGTTTTAGACTTTTTTTTTTACACTTACTAAGGCTAATCCCGGGCTGGTATGTCATCCATACCTCAGACATTCAACAAAAAAAGAGTTACAACAAGAGAGCCAGTGAGCCAGTCACACAAATTACAATTGTCAAATGGTTCAAATGGCTCTGAGCACTATGCGACTTAACTTCTAAGGTCATCAGTCGCCTAGAACTTAGAACTAATTAAACCTAACTAACCTAAGGACATCACACACATCCATGCCCGAGGCAGGATTCGAACCTGCGACCGTAGCGGTCGCGCGGTTCCAGACTGTAGCGCCTTTAACCGCTTGGCCACCACGGCCGGCTTACAATTGTCTGCTAAACCATTCGTCTGGTATTTACTTTGGTGAGCAAGAAAGATCTTTGGTTCACAGATTGGAGTTTATTTACAGATTACAGGTTTCTGTGACTGTCAAATACTATTTCATTAGCACCACCAAATATATTCCAGATGCGGAAGACAGCCGATTAAGTAGGATGCTTGTCATATTAGAGTTGCACTTTTTTTTTAATAAAAGTTTACTTACACCAGAAAGAGAGCTTGGTAATCACATCCACACATCCAACAAATTACATGTATATTTGTGGGTTAACTAAATAATAAGATCAGATGTCCTCTAGAGGTAAATACGTTACAAAAATATTTTGTTGAGCCCACTGCAGCGGTAGTTTGTCACAGGAGAGAGCTACAATCTGTGAATCTGCGTACCTAATGGTGTGGTCACACAATTTGGCATCGGGTCACAAAGCTTCACAGGTTTGTGCAAAACTATCTGCGGCTGCTCTCATGTCGTTTAGAATATCCAAAGGCAAGGTTGTATATGTCCTCACCTTCTGTACGGTGGGTAGTCTGTGCAGATGTCTGCGAAATCAGCCGTGGTTAAATAAGAGTCTTCAGCTGCAAAGAAACTAGATACTTAGAATATGGATAGTATTTCGTGGTCATGGTAAACGTTGTGCAAATTGTAGTTCTACCGTATGAAAAACAGTCGAATATGAATCGCAATACGATGTTCGCGGAACAGTTAATAGCGGCAGCTTCTTACGTCAAGCATGCTAATTGGCTGTGGAACCAGCGGCCAACGCGTTCTTCATTAGGCCCGTCGCACGCTGTTCCTCGCCAACTTCGCTTTCCAACGTTCAATAGCAGCCGCAATTTCTCCGGTTGCACTTAAAGTCAGCACGCGCCAGAGCATAATGTAGTGTCAAAGAACGTCAAACCAGTCGGTGGCATAAGTAGCAACTAACACCCTTTTCATACAGCTCTTTGTGAAGACGTCACACATCTGAATAGAAGCATTTGTCGAAGCTTTTCTCTTACACGACAATAACATAATTTCGTGCTGCGTGATTTTCTCATTCGTAGGAGTCAGTACAGATCTTTATCTCATGCAGATGTTGTGGTAGTTAGCGTTCTACGTGTGTGAGAAAAATCACCAGTAGAACCAGATGTTTTGCAAGAGAAGGAGACCTACGGTAGTCTGAATATGGCCATATTTCTCTCCTATATCACTCTTCTAATCTACGAGATGGTGACTTAAAAAGCTTAAATACGTACTTTATGTGCGTCAAATTTTCTTTCTTAAGAATGTGGGTGAACATCAGTTGCTCCCTATAGTGGGTTGGACTTGTAATGGTAAAAGCATTTACTTACTGTAGTGTATTGAGATTCGAGGTTTTATACGTTTCTGTTTCAAACACAAGATACGCAATGGATGGCTTGCTAACAACCGAATGAGATTTTCACTGTACAGTGGAGTGTGCCCTGATATGAAACTTCCTGGCAGGTTAAAACTGTGTGCCGGACCGAGACTCGAACTCGGGACCTTTGCCTTCCGCGGGCAACTGCTCTACCAACTGAGCTACCCAAGCACGATTCACGCCCCGTCCTCACAGCTTTACTTCCGCCAGTACCTCGTCTCCTACCTTCCAAACTTTACATCGTTGTTCTCTTCAGTAGAAGGTGGAATTTTCACTATGGGAAATGAGGTACAATAGAAAGATGATTTCTGTACGTCAGCGTGCAAAATTAGACAGTAGTTAACACTGGTGGCGCTCACGCCACGTCAAAATATTCAGTCGACATTTCAACTATTACTTTCCTAATACGTTCGTAGCTTCTTCTAAACTTATGAAGACGTGTTGCACATGTGTGCTTATAACTTTCACGTTTATCGAGACGTGTGATGTCATTTGTTCATGTTAGGGCAAGGTGTTCATGAAAAGTATCTCATGTACACACGTTTAGTAATTTCATCATGATAATGGGACTGCAGCGCAGATGGTAACAAAGGAGCACACTTACTCATTTTTATAGGAGCACAGTCGACATAGTTGGCTGTGATAGTACAGCTCATCAGTTTCATACTGCTGAATTAATCCGCTGGTCGTTACAAGAATGCCTAGTTCACAACAGGCAGATTCCACGTCAAGCAAGCCGCTGTCTCTATTCTTTAAACGCGTAAAAAGATGCTATAAGACGGGCTTGGCCTCCATATTATTGTCTGGACCGAATTGTCCCGGATATAAACTAAAATAAGCTGAACTCTAACGTTTACGATCAATATTTTCCGAATGTTTCCCTTAGTTCTGAGGCAATCGTCAGAACTTATAATCTCCTGATAAATTGAAAACTGATTTGTATTTATCAGAAATGAAATGTTTACGGTCAATTTATGGTTATTTGTAATTTTTGTGGAAAACTATTTTCTAATAACTGGGTGATCTCTCTGTTCTTATATATGTAAATATACATTTGTTTTAGAAAGACTTTCCCACCGAACGTAATGGCGCGGGTGAGAGCCCTGCATTTTAGTACTCCTTTTTTGTCACCAGTGGCTCACTCCTGCTGACGGAGGGAAACTACCAAGATCTCGCTCGCGAGGGAACGTGGCTCGGATGAGAGCGGTTAGCTGCGGCCGGAGTGACGGACGCACGGCGTACAATGGACAATGAGAGCCTGCCTGCACTGCCGGCGCACAGCGAGCGTGGGCTGGGCACACCCAACGCGGTTATTGTGCGTGGCGCACGCATTTCGCAAGCGATTGTCAGGAGGACATTTTAAAAGGAGGTGTCGTGACGGAGCACTTTTATCATGTTGCGAACACACGTCTTCCACTCCTGTATGCAGTGGATGGAGGTTTACAGTGACCAGGCAGTAGCTGTTACCGAGACGTAGTGCGAGAAGGAACGTCCCGCTGACGGAGACGGTGCACATGTTCGCATTTGGGCCGGCCGGTGTGGCCGTGCGGTTGTAGGCGCTTCAGTCTGGAACCGCGTGACCGCTACGGTCGCAGGTTCGAATCCAGCCTCGGGAATGGATATGTGTGATGTCCTTAGGTTAGTTAGGTTTAAGTAGTTCTAAGTTCTAGGGGACGGATGACCACAGCTGTTAAGTTCCATAGCGCTCAGAGCCATTTGAACCATTGTTCGCATTTGATAAGAACGGGGAATGGAACCCACTGTATCCTTTTCAAAGTGGTCCAGACGTCTAACAGTAATGTTGTCCAGCTATCCAGATATTATATGTGTTATAACATTATTTACATATTGGATGTTTAAATTCTATATATTGATTCATCTTTATTTCATTGGTTTCAGGTAAAATCCATTTCATGAGACACACATATGTGACATAAGGATACAGACAGGCACTTCTTTAACTTTCTTACAAAATATGAAACATACACTACTAGCCATTAAAATTTCTTCACCAAGAGGAAATGCAGATGATGAATGGGCATTCATTGGACAAATATCTTATACTAGAACTGACATGTGATTACATTTTGGCGCCATTTGGGTGCATAGATCCTGAGAAATCAGTAACCAGAACAACCACCTCTGGCCGTAATAACGGCCTTCATACGCCTGGGCATTGAGTCAAAGAGAGCTTGGATGGCGTGTTCAGGTACAGCTGTCCATGCAGTTTCAATACGATACCACAGTTCATCAAGAGTAGTGAATGGCGTATTATGACGAGCCAGTTGCTCAGCCACCATTGACCTGACGTTTTCAGTTGGTGAGAGATCTGGAGAATGTGCTGGCCAGGGCAGCAGTCGAACATTTTCTGTATCCAGAAAGGCCCGTACAGGGCCTGCAACATGCGGTCGTGCATTATCCTGCTGAAATGTAGGGTTTCGCAGGGATCGAATGAAGGGTAGAGCTACGGGTCGTAACACATCTAAAATGTAACGTCTACTGTTCAAAGTGCCGTCAATGGGAACAAGAGGTGACTGAGACGTGTAACCAATGGGATCCCATACCATCACGCCGGGTAATACGCCAGTATGGCGATGACGAATACACGCTTCCAGTGTGCGTTCACCGCGATGTCGCCAAACACGGATGCGACCATCATGATGCTGTAAGCTGAACCTGGATTCATCCGAAAAAATGACGTTTTGCCATTCGTGCATCCAGATTCGTCGTTGAGTACACCGTCGCAGGCGCTCCTGTCTGTGATGCAGCGTCAAGGGTAACCACAACCATGGTCTCCGAACTGATAGTCCATGCTGCTCCAAACGTCGTCGAACTGTTCGTGCAAATGATTATTGTCTTGCAAACGCCCCCATCTGTTGACTCAGCGATCGAGACGTGGCTGCACGATCGGTTACAGCCATGCAAATAAGATGCCTGTCATCTCGACTGCTAGTGATATGAGGCCGTTGGGATCCAGCACAGCGTTCCGTATTATCCTCCTGAACCCACCGATTCCATATTGTGCTAACAGTCATTGGATCTCGACCAACGCGAGCAGCAATGTCGCGATACGATAAACCGAAATCGCGATGGGCTACAATCCGCCCTTTATCAAAGTCGGAAATGTGATGGTACGCATTTCTCCTCCTTACACGAGGCATCACAACAATGTTTCACCAGGCAATGCCAGTCAACTGCTGTTTGTGTATGAGAAGTCGGGAAACTTTCCTCATGTCAACACGTTGTAGGTGTCGCCACCGGCACCAACCTTGTGTGAATGCTCTGAAAAGCTAATCATTTGCATATGACAGCATCTTCTTCCCGTCGGTTAAATTTCGCGTCTGTAGCACTTCATCTTTGTGGTGTAGCAATTTTAATGGCCAGTAATGTAACTGTCACAAATTTTTAAAATAAAATCCAGTTATACATACAATGAAACATAACATAAGGTTCTAAAACTTTAAACGTTCAATTTAAAAAGACAGATCACATTTGGCAATGGGCCTACCAGCGGAACTAAGAGCTACTCTAAAACGGAAATAATCTTTACCGTTTCAAATTGTACCATGTAATGGTCGTTAAATGATGGTATTTATTACATATTGTTAGTATGTGCACAATGTACTCGTCAATGAGTCAGGTATCACAGTTTGTAGAGGGTACTGACTTTAACAAATGTCTCGTTTTATTGGTGTTACGTGACCTGACATTTTCTGACAATAACAATTTTTTCTTGTGAGAGCCGAATTGAGAAAAAAAGGATAGCGTGAAATTTCCAGTTGGATCGCCCAATACTATCTGCGTTTGACGTTGCCGTCCATGTCCATTAACTTCGTCCATTCAGTTTTTGCTTGGTTGGCGAGCGTACTATAAATCCACTGTATGGCAGAGTTAGGTCGCTGGGAAGTATAGGCTGCACCATTTGTGCTATACTCCGTTCGTCATAAGAATAAACCTGATGTAAACAAACACAAAGGCGATGATTGGTCAGAAGCCGTAGCAAACGTATACTGGTGTTGTTACGCTCTTGGCAGTAGGTGCTACTTATGTATTACATATATTATTAGTAAGTTTCTTTAAATTAAGCTCTAAGATATACAAATCTGTTACCAGCTATCAACGTTTTTCTTAATGACGCTTTAGCTAAGTAGTTTTTATTTAAAAAATCGTGTACAGTCACAGCCTCTGCACTCTTGTCCTCCAATTTTCGCGATGTTAATACGCGGTATGAAAATGGCTGAGGCTGCTTCCTGTTTCGTAAAGAAAGTACCAAGAAATATGTAGTTCTTGATGTTTTTCGTAAATACACAGAGATAATCGGCTTTGAAGTTTTTCAATTGAATATTTTGGATACAGCGTAAATATACACAAAGGATGCAAAGCGGAATCGACAGCGCAATAGATTGATAAATTAATGTAGTTCATGGTTTGCTGGTTCACGTGTCCCCTAAGTCATTTTTTTGTCGCTCATTTTGAAATGTCTGCATCTCGTAGTTGTAAAATTCGTCATCATTTTTATGAATAATGCACGTCTTCATACTTCTAATTACACACTGCACGCAAAATTCGTGTTTTTATTTCAAATATGAATTCTTAATCATCGATATTTTATGAAAGACTGTTAATAAATTTTGCAGTGAACACATAGTGCGTTGTGGGGCGATCTCTCACAGTCGAGCAGCAGTCATGTACCAAATAGTTTTATCTTGTGACTTCGGTTTTACATATCTTACGGAGAAGAATGACCAGGAGAGTAGTTGTTTCTTAATTTTTGTGACAGTGATTTAATATCAGCTGGTCTGTCTCATGTATCGTTATATCCAAGTGGTTTATAAATGTTAATCTACATTCAGATCCGATGATGACACCTGTAGTGTGTTGAAACTGGTTATCCAGTAAACAGTATATAAGCGATCTTGGCTTTTGAATTATTTCTGTTAATAAATGTTGCTTAAATTAAGAAAAGATAACAATTTAATTTTTAAAGCAAAAATGAAAAACCAAGAGCACACCAAATCAATGCTGCATTTTTACATTTTCCACTGTACCATTACAATATGAACCCAACAGAACTGATCTGGAGCAAATTTAAGGGATTTGGTCCGAGAAATAACAAGGTTGTTGAGCTGCCAGGCGTAGTGGAACTGACGCACGCAGCTTTTTCACATATCACTGCCGAACGCTGGTGCGATGTAGAGCAAGCAGCACGTCATAAAAGAAAAGGAGAAAATGCGGCGCCTGGTTGGCATCGTGAATTCTGTTGTTGATCGACTCATTATCAACGTAGCAGATGACAGTTCCAGAATTAAAATGTGTTTCTCGCATTCGGATACGGAAGGAGCTTAGAGATTACCAGACCACTGACTGTAATTAATACCTTTAGTGGTTCCAGTATTCAACAGTGCGGTGAAATCCTTGCAGTATGCTTTTGCACCATACATAGCTCGCTCAGAAAAATTATCCTGTGTTTAGGTAGGAATTTTCCTCGCTCTTGTTTGTGATTAGAATACTATGTCAGGTGGTAACGAGAGCATTTTATGCTTTCTGTCTGGCCACCTAAGAAGGGCGCGGTAGTGCTGGAGTTTTGCCGAATATGATTTCATTCTCCTTAAAAATTAAATGACATTCGAAGCTATATTGTTTCTTTGCTCGTCTCTTTTTACGTCTGAACTGCAATTGGAGGTTAGTTGGACCGCTGGCTGGCCAGTGCTGTCCAAGTTTAATGCGCCACATTATCGCTCAGTCTATGTCCGTGTTAACACAGCATACAACCTATCCTTATAATCGGACTGGACTGTACTGGTCACAACTTAACTTCCGCCTCACGTGAAGCGAAATCCAATGAAATTCAAGCAAACTCGGAAGAATACATGGCAGAATGTTTACAACGGGTTTATTCTTATGATGAACAGAGTATATTTAGCACTATCGTTGCTGGCAATAATATATTGAGTTCCGGTGTCCGGTCCGAGTTTTTGACGTTATGTAGAATGAGTTGGAATGCCACGTATGTATCCACACAGATCCTGTAACTGAAAAACTTCTTGTAGTGATGACAATGATTAATAACAATCGAAACTGGTAACAATAATAAAGATTTTCATAACAGCTGAAAAATAATTTTCGAGAAACATCTGCAACCTGTTATCCAGCAAATACTGAAAATAATATGTACAGTATTTAACCTCCAATCATTTACTGCATCTGATCGTCGGACTAAGCGTGGTTACCTACAGAGACATAGCTGAAGTCAAGGTTTATGGAGACGCACTTTGAGTGACATCACTATGCCTGCCCCAGGATATCTTAACTATGTTAGTCGATCATATAACATAATTATTTTGATACTAATGTTTACAGTATTAAATTTTTTCATCGCTGCAGTTTCCTATGTGTAGTTCATATCTGAAATAGCATAATTTCTTGATGTTTGTTGTCCTCTGTGTCCTTAAGACGGGCATCTTACACTGTCACGGAGAGAACATCAGACATAAGTTTATCTGCCGATATCTTCATATTGTGGGCCCTACGTGAGTCAGCAAATGAGAATGTTTACGTAAAATAAGCCGAACTGCCTCCTACTGACTATCTTCAGACATGTGTAGGACAAATTTATTTTGGGACCGACAAACGTGGAAAGCAATGAACAATAAAATAAGTAAGTGTCGTATGGCTCCCAGTTTGAGGCATCTTTCAATATGGCGTTTGAGTGTCTTTACTGTATTCGTTCGAAGGGCTTCACGAGGCTCAGAAAAATAGATCAACGGGAATCGACGCCGGAACATTTGCGACCAGAGCCGCGGTCGCTAACCAATAGCGCACGCAGGATGGCACTGTGACAAACGACGAGTTACTTGCGAATGGCCCACCTCGTGACATTGTACAATGTGCAGGGTACACTTTGTATACTCTAATAAGAAATGAATGTACAGAAATAGTACTTTTAAGTGAAACAGTTACATGTATCCTCGAAATCATCACTGAAGTTGCTTCAGAGGGAATCAGCTGAAACCTTCTGAGTAAATCAACCGAAACATACATGGAACAAAAAACTGGACAATTTTTGTTAATTTACATATGACACCGATATGCGGAATCGTCATTGTATTAAAACTCACGAAGTCATTCAACGGAATTTGTACCATTTACGAATGAAAAGAAGTTCTCTCATGTGATAAGTATTCTTCGACGGGCGTGTAATGGAAATTCGAAGAATCAGCAGCAGACGGCGTACTGCAGGAAAGCTGTGCACAAGTTTAGGAAAAAGGCGTTTTGGTTCCGGTAGTGCATTTCCGGGAACCGCTCCAGTGACGGGCGGGCAGTGTAGAAATCTTTTCGTGTAGCTGGTGCCGCGTACCGACAGCGAAAGCTCCCAGAACGGCGTAGCCATCTAGTGGAACGATCCTGAGAGAAAAGAGATTTATTTCTGTTACGTGTAGGACAGCTATCTGATCGGGACAATATCTCCCACAAAGGCAACGCAACGGCTGGCCCCCTGTTGCAGCCATGCCACGTTAATCCGCCGGTTTTACCATTTGTTTCCATCAGGGAGATACGCTACTCCGCGCTCCGTCTTGGCAGCCCGCCTGCCTTTTGGCTGGCCCCATCCATTCCATATTTTCGGATCTGTGACTGCGGAGACGACTCAATGTAATAGCGAATATCTCCAATTACCTAGGGTCTAGTTAATGTCCCTTAACATGTAGCACCTGGTTACAGCTCATTCATGGCCGCAATTTTATCTCGAAGAAACATATACCTATCAAATATACAGTTGTAAGCACTGAGGAATGCTTCAAATTTGAAGCTTAATAATGAAATATAACCAAAAGAGATTGGAATTTAAGATCGGTTAAACATATAGTTTTACATTTTTAGGTTGGAATAGCTAAACAATTTCCAACGGCCTACATGCCACGATAAAAGATGCTACGCACAGGGATGAACATTTTACTGAGAGATCAGTCTTAGTGACTTTATTATGTGGCGAAATAATGAAGCAGTTCTTATTTTAAAATAAATGTATATGGTTTAGTTTTGTGTTGTAGCCCCACACAAACAAGGCGGGTCACTACAGCTATCCATGTAGACGACGCAGTAAAGTGTGAACAGTACGACTGCAAGTAACGTGTGATCGAATCTGTACCAACAAACAAGACCAGAACCGTTTTAAATAACACACACACAGTTCCGAAATCTAAGGATATTAGTGTTTAACGTCCGTCGACAACTTCCGAAATCAAAGTCTGGATCTAGAAAGGCGAAGTGAAAGTCGTATTCGAATATCAGCCTAACATAGATTCCAGTGATGAAGTACGAACTGTCGATTCGCATTGTAGACTTCCTCTGAATAGATCAACCTATTTGGCCATAGAGTTCAGTTTTTATCTGAAAGTATTGCCTGTTAGTTCAGGTTGTGGTCGCTTTTCCTGGACTTCTGGCGTTTTTATTATCATTAAACTGTGCCAGTTTTTACTCGCCACTAACTAATACGAAGGTTGGAACTTAAATAGTGGCAACTATTTATTCACAAGCGATACAAAAGAGTTACATGTTTGCACCTGTTACTGTCCTTCAAAATAGTCACCAGCGTTGTGTAGAACCCGTTGCCAGTGATGTGGAAGGCGTAGTATACCGTTAGCACAGCCTGTTGCGTTGATGGTGTGAATGGAGCGGTCTAATGCCTGTCGAATCTCTGGAACGGTTCTGAAGCGAATGCCACGAAGTGGTTCCTTCATCTTCGGAATCAAATCAGTCACATGGACTTAAGTCTGGGGAATATGGTGGATGGTACAGTACTTCCCAGTCCCATCGACCGAACAGAGTAGCCACAGCTTGCGCTGTATGCGCCTTCGCATTGTCGTGCGAAATGATGGGTGGGTTGCGCAGAAAGTGTCGCCGCTTCTTTTGCAAAGATGGTCGCACGTGATGCTCCAACAACGAGCAGTAATACTGTGCATTGACTGTCTACCGTGGAGGAACGTAATGTGTTAAGATAACACCATCACAGTCGCATACGAGAATCACCACAACTTTCACCATACTGGGGCTCTGACGCACTTTCGACTTTCGCGGCGACCCATAATGACACTATTCGTTGGATTGGCGTTTCAGTTTTTGCTCGTACAATGTGGTCCATGTCTCATCCAGTGTTACGATACGGCGTAAGAAAGCCTCCGCTTCTCGCTCATAGCGCTTCGAGTGCGTCTGAGCAGCGTCGTAACGCATCCATTTCTGCATTTCCGTCAATTCATGCGGAACCCATCGTGATGCAATTTTTTGCATGCCTAGGAGTTCCTTCACGATGCAAAGCACAGTCGTGTGCGCTAATCCGATTTCGTGGGAGAGCTCACGAATCGTATGGCGTCGATCACTGTCCACTAACGCGGCAACAGCATGCACTTCTTCTTCAGAGACGCTAGAACGACCTGCCCGATGCATGTCTGCCACAGTTTGCCGACCTCCGTTGAAGGCTTTTACCCAACGTGCCACTGTTATGTACGGCAATGCCGATTTCCCGCACGCCTCTTGAAGACCTTGATGACACTGTCATGCTGTACGACCTCTGGCACATTCAATCTTGATCCACTCCGTTGTTCCTGTTTCGAAAACACAGTGACACCGTTACGTAAGACCGCCCGCTCACAAGTGACTGTGTTTCCCTCGATTGTGCTTACGCCGGTGACGTGAGAGGGGCGAGTCCATTTGCTCGGAGGTAAGGTAGGTATGTCAACACCGTGTGCTATCAGCGACAATAGTAGATTTCATTGCGTAGTGTCTCCACAGCAGTATTGTCACTATTTACGTTCAAACCTACGTATACGGTGGGCCAACTACCTGTCCACTATGGCCATGGACCACCGAAAGCGATAGGTATCTTTATTATGCTAACATAGACGTCGGATGAAAGAATTTGGTGTGTCGCTACTTACGATATAATTTTGCTTCGTGATCCTTCAAACGTTGGGACATACATCTTTCCCCTGTAGCTTCGTAGAGGTAGCGGGCTGTAAAATTTCTTGCAAGGTGGCAGAGGATCTGCAGCGCTTTATGCTGTATCCGTTGACCTTCTTCTGCATGTATTTTTGCTGCGGTCCCCCATACGGAGCAGGCGTAGTCCACGGTGTCGTTTAAGAACCCTCTAAAGATTACTAGACCGCATTCTTCAGAGAATATGGATCTTTCATTAATCATTGGCATAGCCTACCGAAGATGGCAGATGGTTTCTTCTAGACTTCGCCAGCGTGATGTTTCTATATCAGTTGGTGATCAGCTGTTACATGTTGACGTCGTTTTGTGAGGCCAATCGTAAGACTTGACGCCATTAATCTTAATGCGCCAGTGTGATGCCTAAGTTTCGATATCTCTGCAGACATCCTGAAGAGTTCTTCTTATCACACTTAGTCATCTGTGTCTGCAGATGACAGTGGTATGACGAGCGTATATGTATTTGCTGAGATACGATGACAACGGAAGGTCTGCAGCGTAGCCACTGTACAGGACAGGGCGTAACATCGAGCCTTGAGGAACTCCTGTTAATACATCTTTACACGTCGATGTGGCGCTTTCTACTCTGACGGCGAAGTAGCGGCCCTCTAGGTAGCTGGTAATTAATTAGCGAACTTAAACTGCCAATCCAGCTGCCGGGCCGAGTATTTATTTCCTGTAGCAAACGGCCAGACCTATGTGACATATTTACAGCGACCGCTGGGGATGTTGCCGTCGCTAGCGAAACTGTTTACTGGAAAGGTAACGTCGCTGCCACTATCTTCTGAGTCGGTTTTCTTGTCGCTGTAGTGGTGAGATATTCTAGTCATGGCTTCTTTGCTTGATTCTTTGATGTAGCATTCTCAACACCGACGTTTTTGAGATTCCCGATTCTCGCGCAGTTTGTCTGTTACTGATGTGCGGATTAGCCGCGACAGCAGCTAAAACACCTACCTGGGCATCATCATTTGTTGCAGGTCGTGGTTGACGTTTCACATGTGGCTGAACACTTCCTGTTTCCTTAAATAACGTAACTATCCGGCGAACGGTCTGGACACTTGGATGATGTCGTCCAGGATACCGAGCAGCATACATAGCACACGCTCGTTGGGAATTTTGATCACAATAGCCATACATCAACACGATATCGACCTTTTCCGCAATTGGTAAACGGTCCATTTAGCACGGGTAATGTATCACGAAGCAAATACCGTCTGCACTGGCGGAATGTTACGTGATACCACGTACTTATACGTTTGTGACTATTACAGCGTCATCTATCACAAAGCGAAAAAAGTGATCCAACTAAAACACTCATATTTCTTTACGTACTACATGAATATGTAATAAAAATGGGGGTTCCTATTTAAAAAAAACGCAGTTGATATCCGTTTGACCAATGGCAGCGCCATCTAGCGGGCCAACCATAGCGCCATCTGGTTTCCCCCTTCCAGCTAGACGAGTTTCGTTCTTTGTAGTTATTTCGTTTGATGCTTATTTCGTGAGATATTTGGCCCGGTCACTATCAATGGACCACCCTGTATATTTATAAAATTGCGCACCTTTTTAGAGATTTCCACTTCACTCAGAACTTATTATTGCAATAGGTCATATGAAGTATATGACCCACGCTGAAACACCCATATCAGTACGTACTGTAGCCTCCATGGGCGGCAACTCTGGCGCTGACTCTGGCATCCAGTCCATCGTACAGATGGTGAATACTGTCCGGGGATACGCTATGCCACGCTTGTTCTACCTATTAACGTAGTTCTGTAAGTGGTCTGGTTGACGAGTCGCACGAGTCACTTCTCGACCCATCACATGCCACACGCGACGCGACTGGAGACAAGGCCCGAGATTGTGCTGGCTAGGGAAGTTGCTGCACGTCTTACAGAGCACTTTGAGTTTCACAGGCAACGTGTGGGCGAGCATTATCCGGTTGGAACAACGCATCACCATCCTGTTGCGAGAACGGCAAAAGAACTAGACCAACAACAACCAGCTCATACCAAGCGCTGGTTACCGTCCCCTCCACACAAAAGGCGAACGAGAGTTGTAGCTTATCGCACTCCAGACAATGAGGCCTAGGGTGGAGATAGCGTGTCTTGGATGAATGCACTCTACGAGACAGCGCTTACCATACCTACATCTACGCGCAAATGAGAACATGTTGCGTGCAGGCAGAATCTACTTTCATCGTTGAAGACCACCGCGCGCCATTCCGTCCTCCAACTGATCGTCTGATGGCGCCAGTCGAGCAGTGGACGTTGATGCTGTGGTACGAATACAAGATGGACTAGGGGCGTGCGTGCCCGTAGTCCCACTGCTAATAAACGTTTCGCAACTGTTCGTGGTGGCACGTCTGTACGATCTACCACTGCTGCCCTTGCAGTACGACGACCCTAGTGGGCGATTGTGCAGCGTGCACGTCCAGAATTTCGTCTTCAGGTTTGAGAATGTTCACGTGACCAACCATACCAGCATCATTGCACAACTGACGCAGCACGTTCAACTTGTGTGGCAAATTTCCGAAAGGACGATCCCGCCACTCGGAATGCCACTATTTGACCCCTTTCAAACTCGCTCAGTTGGCTGTAGGAAGCACGAATGCATCTCCGTGGCATGTTTGCATACTTGATTCACACGTTTGCGCCCTACTGAGTCTTCTGGCTGTGAGGATTTTCTATTAAAGGTTTAGACACAGATGGCGCTATGGTCGCAATGCCACTAAGCTATCTACTGGCGGAGAGGGAGAGAGGGGTCAACGCCGCTCCGTTTCGTCCAAACTGCTGTATAGAGTCTCTCTGCCCTATCAGTTGTGACTTTTGAGTAAGATAGTTACCATGTGACTTAAAGTTCCCTGTGTTATACTTACAGTTTTGAGAAGAAAAGATGTTTGTTAAAACCAAATTTATAGACAAACCGCCAGTCTCATAGACCTGAATTGCTTTTTAATCATGCCGCAACATCTACACTGCCTACCAAAAATTGTGTACCCACATTATGTTAAAAATGTTAATATTTGAGATTATAATTACAATGTACAAAATTTCCTTATATGTACGCTAGTGACAACAACGTCTTTTGACAGTTGTAAAGTCTGTAATTAATGCGAAACTAGAATCAGAATATAAAGAACAGATACAAATATGACTTATTCCAACAGTTCATGGTGATTTTCATTAAGCACATTGTGTGGCTTCTGGTTCAGATAAAACTGCCGAAACACCTTCCACTATGAAGAACAACTACTACCAGGTAAATGATGTAGACTTTAAATTGTGCTGCGAACTCTAGTAAACGACTGAGCAGCACAGATCAACAAAGTTATGCTTGGGCTTTGGGCCCATATGGAAATGACTATCCGAGAAGTCGGTGGGACGATTTTTCGTGAATGTTCGTGTATACAGTGAGGGGCTACATATATACACTCACCCTAATAAATTAAGGATAATGCTGGTACATGGTGAAACAACGCTCTGGTTGGCGGTTTGCGGGTTTAAATCACCTCGGGGTATGACCATTCGGTGCATTTGACCTGCGGTCGTCGCACTGTGGCGCTGGCAGCAGTTCACGTATGCAGGGGTGTGTTGGTGAATGTCAGAGTACGGTGCAGCGATTAAGTGTGCAGACGTTTTCAGACATTCTAATGGTGACTGTGTGTTGAAAATGGCTCAAAGAACACATATTGATGACGTTATGAGGGGTAGAATAGTATGGCGACTGGAGGCTGCTCAAACACAGCAGGTCGTAGCAGGGGCCCTCCGTGTGCCACAAAGTGTGATCTCAAGATTATGGCAACGATTCCAGCAGACAGGAAACGTGTCCAGGCGCTAGAGTACGGGACGTCCACAGTGTACAACACCACAAGAAGACCGATATTTCACTGTCAGTGCCCGCAGACGGCCACGGAGTACTGCAGGTAGCCTTGCTCGGGACCTTACCGCAGCCACTGGAACAGCTGTCTCCTGACGCACAGTCTACAGACAACTGAAGAGACATGGTTTATTCGCCCAGAGACCTGCAAGGTGCATTCCACTGACCCCTGGTCACAGGAGAGCCCGTAAAGCCTGGTGTCAAGACCACAGTACATGGTCGTTGGAACAGTGGTCCCAGGTTATGTTCACAGATGAGTCCAGGTGTAGTCTGAACAGTGATTCTCGCCGGGTTTTCATCTGGCGTGAAGCAGGAACCAGATACCAACCCCTTAATGTCCTTGAAATGGACCTGTATGGAGGTCGTGGTTTGATAGATGATAACGCACGGCCCCACCGAGCTGCCATCGTGGAGGAGTACTCCGAAACAGAAGTTATCAGGCGAATGGAGTGGCCTGCCTGTTCTCCAGTCCTAAATCCCATCGAGCACATCTGGGATGCTCTCGGTCGCCGTATTGCTGCACGTCTTCAAACCCGTACGACACTTCAGGAGCTCCGACAGGCACTGGTGCAAGAATGGGAAGCTATACCTCAGCAGCTGCTCGACCACCTGATCCAGAGTATGGCGTGCGTGTGAATGGTGAGCATATCCCATATTAATGTCGAGGTACATGCGCAGGAAACAGTGGCGTTTTGTAGCACATGTGTTTCGGGACGGTTTTCACAACTTATCACCAATACCGTGGACTTACAGATCTGTGTCGTGTGTGTTCCCTATGTGCCTATGCTATTAGCGCCAGTTTTGTGTAATGCCACGTTGTGTGGCACCACATTCTGCAATTATTCTTAATATATGATCATGAGTGTAGATAAACCTGGTCCACCATAAGATCAACGGATGTCAGGAGCATGCGTACATGCTACTCTCAAAATCGATGACGATGTGCTTTAGGCCCTTATGGTTCTCAGCGCCTCAATTATATCCACCTTGTTTGACAATCCTGCCTTACGCGTCACATCTGCGGAAGTAACGAGGATTCCTGTCACAGCTACCTCTGAGCCTGTACATCTCCCGCAGAGGAAACGTATTCATTAATCATGCCACTAATGGAACACGTTGGGGACAGCCGTCTCGAGACGTGAACGAGAGAGCGCCCCCCTCTGGAATGCCGGCGGTCAGCGTGGCCAGGTCCGCAGCTTCCAGGCGGGCGGCGCTGTGTTATCGCCTGCCGCCCGCTGCCCGCCCACGCACAGCTCTGGCTTACTAATGGCTCGGGACGCTCGCCCGTTATCTCGCAGTATTGGTCGGGGCCTCTGCTGTGATCAGGAGCTTACGCTTCGTTACTTATGTTAATGCGGGCCGCGCCGCGGCGCTGACTGATGAAGCGCGTCACAGGCGTGGTGCGTGCACTTAGCGGAGCCAGCTATTCTCATAAAAAGCTAATTGGTGTTCCACGCAGAGCAGTATTCTCCAGCGCTACGTCAAAGGTGCTAGGCGGAGCGGGGCTATTAATCACGAACACCTACGCGCTGTGAAGTCCAAATTCTTGTTCCAGACGATGCTTGGGTGTCACATCGGCGGATGTTCCGCCTTTGCAGGTCAGCTATTTAAACCGCCAGCGCCTCTGTCGGGCTTCTAACGCAGTCATCTTGTTAACCTTTAGGGAGGGGGGGGAGGAGTGAAATGTATTTACCTCCATTATCTGGAGGAGCAAATGTGCGGAGCAGGATGTTATTACGAGGATCAGTTCATTTACAGCAGACACACCGATACTGAGCGTACAAGAATTCCACTTGAACTGCTCCTTAGTGATTCTATATCTCTCTTTTGAGAAATGTCCTCCAAACTGACAGAATTTTTTATGTTGTGATTTTTTGTGTGTTGTAATTTAACGATTTTTTTTTAAATGAAAGAGGTCATGTGTGACAGTTACTTTGCCTGACAAGTGGAATATGGGAGGAAAAAAATCGAACGAAATCTTTGCCAACAAAGATGTCAATACTTACCTGAAATAACATGGAAATAATATAGCAAACTCAACATCTTTCAGGAGGTCGAAATATGTTCCCAGCTCAGTGCTTAGGACGAGAATTGTGACGCGTATTTCCAGATAAAACTGGTTGGAGAATGTAGAAACCAGATCACTTGAACAAGCAAATTTCTTTTTCTGGAAATAAAAGAAGCAAATTTCTTTTTCTGTATCGCTATTTCTCTCTCATTCAGCGTCACTGTTTTAGTGTTCACATGTGAGTGTCTCATACAGCTTCCCAATCTAATATTATGTAACACGCGTACATTTACCACGAGAAGTGATGCTATGGTTCCAAGTATGGTTTGTCCCGATAGAAAAGTGTTCATTGCATGTGACTGAACGGCCAAAACTGGCTGTAAAGTTGCTCCTTTGTAGCCGTGAACCGCAGAAAACTCGCATCGGAACCAAAATACTTGTAGATGCATCCTAATCATCTCCTTTAAAGGTTGCATTCCTTCGTTAACCTGTTTTGATTATAAATGCAGTATTATTTATTTCTCTTAGAGTTACATTGTCCCATTGTATTTTGGTGTGGAAAGACTGCATGTGACTATCATAGCGAATACGATCTGATCTTGAGAAATGCCGAAGATTAAAGGCTTACGAAATTTTTGAAGAAGGTTGAGCTGTTTCCGGGGGCTATGCAACGTGTCTGTAGTATTATGGGAGAAAAACCAAGGAAGTGCTAGAGGTTTTATAGACTGTAGGCTCTAAGGTAGGAAGCCATACGTCAGAAAGTTGTTCACACGCAACGCGGTTGGGAAGGGCACAACCACAGTGACAGAGCAGTGGACGAGGCATTGCCACACTTTCCGTGTGATCATATCGAGTCATTAGCGAACAAAATGCCATCTGAAGCCGACATCTACCATTTTCTAGGGTACTGCCCGCCAATGTGTTCATCTACATCTACAACTACATGGATACTCTGCAAATCATATGTAAGTGCCTGACAGAGGGTTCATCGAACTACCTTCACAGTTCTTTGTTATTCCAATCTCGTAGGGCGCGTGCAAAGAACGAACACCCATATCTTCCCGTACGAGCTCTGATTTGCCTTATTTTGTCGTAGTGATCGTTTCTTCCTTTGTAGGTCGGTGTCAACAAAATATTTACGCATTCGGAGTAGAAAGTTGGTGATTGGAATTTCGTGATATGTTTCCGTGGCAACGAAAAAAACATTTCTTTTAATGCTGTCTAGCCCAAATCTGGTATCATTCCAGTGACACTCTCTCCCGTATTTCGTGATACTACAAAACGGATGGCCTTTATTTGAACTTTTGCGATTTACTCCGTCAGTCCTACCTGGTAAGGATCCCACTACGCGCAGCAGTATTCTAAAAGAGGACGGACAAGCAAAGCGTACGCAGTCTCCATAATAGATCTGTCACGTTTTCTAAGTGTCCTGCCAATATAAACAAGTCTCTGGTTAGCCTTCCCTACAACATTTTCTATGTGCTTCTTCCAATTTAAGTTGTTCGTAATTATAATACCTAGGTATTTAGTTGAATTTACGGCTTTTAGATTAGACTGGTTTATCGTGTAACCGAAGTTTAACGAATTCCTTTTAGCACTTATGTGCATGATCTCACACTTTTCGTTATTTAGGGTCAACTGCCACTTTCCGCACCATTCAGATATGTTTTCTAAATCGTTTTACAGTTTGTCTTGATCTTCTGATGACTTTATTAGTCGATAAACGACAGCGTCATCTGAAAACAACCTAAGACGGCTGTTAAGATCATCTCCCAAATCGTTTATATATATATAGGGAACAGCAAAGGGCCTATAACACTGCTTTGGGGAACGCCAGAAATAACATCTGTTTTACTCGATGACTTTCCGTCAATTACTACGAACTGTGGCCTCCCTGACAGGAAGTCACAAATCCAGTCACATAACTGAGACGATATTCAATAAGCACGCCATTTCACTACAAGCCGCTTGTATGGTACAGTGTCAAAAGCCTTAAAAATAGTTCAAATGGCTCTGAGCACTATGGGACTTAACATGTGAGGTCATCAGTCCCCTAGAACTTAGAACTACTTAAACCTAACTAACCTACGGACATCACACACATCCATGCCCGAGGCAGGATTCGAACCTGTGACCGTAGTAGTCGCGTGGTTCTAGACTGAAGCGCTTAGATCCACTTGGCCACCACGGCCAGCCTCAAAAGCCTTCCCGAAATCCAGAAATACGGAACAGATCTGAAATCTCTTGTCAATAGCACAACACTTCATGCGGATAAAGAGCTAGTTGTGTTTCACAAGAACGATGTTTCCTAAATCCATGTTGACTGTGTGACAATAGATATTCACAATGTTCGAACGCAATACGTGTTCCAAAATCCTGCTGCATATGACGTTAATGATATGGGCCTGTAATTTAGTGGATTACTCATACTACCTTTCTTGAATATTGGTTTGACCTGTGCAACTTTCCAGTCTTTGAGCACGGACCTTCCGTCGAGCGGACGGTTGTATATGATTGTTAAGTATGGAGCTAATGCATCAGCATACTCTGAAAGGAACCTAACTGGTATACAGTCTGGACCAGAATCTCTTTGTATTTCCTGCCAGGTTTCGAGACAAAGTTTCGTTGTGGAAACTGTTATAAGCATCTCGCATTGAAGTCTACGCTAAATTTTGAACTTCTGTAAAAGATCGACAATGTTGGAGATTTTGCGTCTGTTTAAATTTGGTATGTTTGTTTCGTTGTTTCTGCAACAGTGTTCTGACCCGTCTTATGTACGAAGGAGGATCAGCTCCGTTGTTTGTTAATTTATTTGGTATAAATCTCTCAATTGCTGCTGACACTATTTCTCTGAATTCAAGCCACAGCTGGTCTACACTTATATTATTGGAGATGGAATGAGTGGAGATTGTCTCTCAGGAAGGAGTCAAGCGAACTTTTATCTGCTTTTTTGAATAGGTATATTTTTCGTTTATTTTTCGAGGATTTGGGGGTACAATATTCAATGTCGCTACAACTCTGTGTTCACTAATCCCTGTATCCGTTTTGATGCTCGTTATTAATTCAGGATTATTGATTGCTGAGAGGTCAAGTGTGTTTTCACAACCGTTTACTATTCGCTTGGGCTCATGAACTAACTGCTCGAAATAATTTTCAAAGCGTGCATTTAGCACAATTTCGGATGGTGTTTTATGCATGCCTTCGGAATTAACATGTATTTTCGCCAGCATATGGAGGATAAATTAAAGTCACCACCAACTATAACCGTATGAGTCGGGTATGTGTTTGGAATCAAACTCAAGTTTTCTTTGAACCTTTGAGCAACTGTATCATCTGAATTGGGAGGTCGGTAAAAGGATCCAATTATTATTTTATTCCGGGTACTAACAATGACCTCTGCCCATAATAACTCACAGGAACTATCTACTTCAATTTCGCGACAAGATAAACTACTTGTAACAGCAACAAACACGCCGCCGCCAACCGTGTTTAGTCTGAAACTTTCTGGCAGATTAAAACTGTGTGCCGGACCGAGACTCGAACTCGGGACCTTTGCCTTTCGCTGACAAGTTCTCTACCAACTGAGCTACCCAAGCACGACTCACGCCCCGTCCTCACAGCTTTAATTCCGCCAGTACCTCGTCTCCTACCTTCCAAACTTCACAGAAGCTCTCCTGCGAACCTTGCAGAACTAGCACTTCTGGAAGAAAGGATATTGCGGAGACATGGCTTAGCCACAGCCTGGTGGATGTTTCTAGAATGAAATTTTCACTCTACAGCGGAGTGTGCCCTGATATGAAGGTAGGAGACGAGGTACTGGCGGAATTAAAACTGTGAGGACGGGGCGTGAGTCGTGCTTGGGTAGCTCAGGTGATAGAGCACTTGCCCGCGAAAGGCAAAGATCCCGAGTTCGAGTCTCGGTCCGGCACACAGTTTTAATCTGCCAGAAAGTTTCATATCAGCGCACACTCCGCTGTAGAGTGAAAATTTCATTCGTGTTTAGCCTGTCCTTTCGGAACACCGTTAGGTTTTTCGCCAAAATTTCGGCTGAGCTTATCTCCAGCTGTAGCTAGCTTTCAGTGCCTATAAAGATTTGGGCATCAGTGCTTTCTATTAGCGCTTGGAGCTCCGATACTAAACCAACACAGCTGCGACAATTTACAACTTTTATACCGATGGTTCCTGTATCTACGTTCTTCCTGTGTTCGGCTTGCACTCTTTGCGACTGAAGCCCTTCTTGTGTTTTCTCGAGACCCTCTAACCTAAAAAACCGCTCAGTCCACGCCACACAGCCCCTGATACCCGCGTAGTCCACGCCATGCAGGACGCGGTCTTCTAATTTGGTCAAGCCTGCATGAGTTCGTTAATTCAGCCCAGTGCAAAGTACATCTTCGATAGTTCATTGTTTATGTATTTCGTCTTGCTAGGAATCGTAGTGAATGAAAATTGAGACACTGCTGCTAATGTGTGCTGGGAGCATTTCATTACGCAGAGTGTCACAATGCAGCGTTGTGTCAAAATGTGGAACTAACTCAAACACGGCAAAGAATCCAAGTGAGGTGCTTTGAAGAAAAGAGATGGTGTAAAAGTGTGATATGGACTGGAGTATAGCTTCTCACTTGCGTTCAGTATTTTACTACGGGCCACGTTATTCCGCAGTCGTTTCGAACAATGAAAGTGCTTCTGCCCACGCGTTCATACATATTCAAATTGTTCTCACCTTGAAGGTGTTCCAGTAGAGTATAGAAGATGCTTGCTTACAGGCGAATAGTAACCGCTGGAATTAACAGGCACTTGCGTTCTACTGATGGATCAAGGAAGGATAATTACATCTTCCTGTAAACTGTTAATTCGCTGCGGTGACACTCATACCTACTAGATAAATACAGTGTGGTCTTATCGTCTCGCGTCAACGTGTGGCCAGTTTAAAATAAAGACTAGTTTTGGCTTGGTGTGATCCAGGGAACAGAGTATGGGAGTACTAAAATAGTAAATATCATGGTAAACCACCTTGCGTTAATGTTCATGTTCACACCAGAACAAACATAATTAGTATGTAATCGACGAATCTGCTGGTTCCTTTCCGATAAAAGGCAGAACCACATCATCGTTGTACGTGCATTTCTTATGCTCTACCAACGAAAGTGTTCCTGGACGTGTTCGTATTTGTAACCCTTACCTGTCGTATACAGAGTAACTCTTCAGAATGAACGCCCATATAATAAAAGTGCTTTTGGAATTGTTTTACCCATAACCCATAGCTAACGTATTCAGAGAAACTGTTGAAAATGATCACCAATGTCCACACAAGTAGTACAACAGTGACTGCGTTTATTTCGTCACTGTGTTAAAGATCCCGGATGTGTGTTCCAGAAATTATTGATAGTTGGGACTCCAACGTCAGGCGCGTTATGGGGCCCCTTAGGAACATGGCTGCCAAGAAGGGAAACAAAGCCCATGTGCACTCCGTGTGCATACCGGGTGAAGTCATTCCATATGTGGAATGGGTCCTCCCATATGCCATGAAGAGCACAGGGTGCAGCCAACAACAGGGGGTTGCTCACGTCACTTTGGATCGCAAGCGATTCTCTCTGGTTTCGACCGGCTAACAGAAGTGGAAAAGGCTGCCACTTTTGCTTGCAAGATGAAAGCAGAGCTGACCATTTTCAGCATAGTCGACAGGACCGATTGCGGAACTCTGGTACAGAGCCGAATGGAGAGTCTGAATCAGAGTCTCAGACGGTTCTGCGACCGTATATGCTGCAGATTCCTCGACTTTCGCCAAATGGTAGTTGGGTTTCGGGTTCCGCTGAATAAGTCAGGTGTCCACTATGCGCAGGAAGTGGCTACGCGGGTATCAGGGGCTGTGTGGCGTGGACTGAGCGGTTTTTTAGGTTAGAGGGTCTCGAGAAAACACAAGAAGGGCTTCAGTCGCAAAGGGTGCAAGCCGAACACATGAAGAACGTAGATACAGGAACCATCGGTATAAAAGTTGTAAATTGTTGCAGCTGTGTTGGTTTAGTATCTGAGCTCCAAGCGCTAATAGAAAGCACCGATGCTCAAATCGTTATAGGCACTGAAAGCTGGCTACAGCTGGAGATATAAGCCACACAGTTGTCATTATGAAAGTGAATACACTAAAAAAGTTTTACATTTTTCACAGAAAACAACATAGTACAACTGAACAAAGATGCAACAAAACAATTCCACAAAGAAATCAAAGAACAGTTAAAGCAAACAAATTTCTTACTGACAGACTACCAAAGGAAATACATCACCTGTATGAATCCTAAAGCCCCCATATTAAGATCCCAACCCAAACTATACAAGCAAGGATATTCAGTAATATCTATAGTTAACAGTATGAACAGCCCTTCATATCTACTAGCTCACAGAAGTACCTATAAAAAAGTATTTCATGTATGAAATAACATGCAGCTTAGAAAGTGGTACCACAGTAGTCACTGAGAAAAAAAATACACACCCCAGACGGTACCCAGTTTATATCGCTAGACGTCACAAACGCATATACCAGTCCCTGTTAAAGATGCCACTGTAGAAGGAAGAACGATTTACTAAAGCACAAAAAGTGTTCAAAGCTGTAATTACGGAATTTATTAGTACTGATCTTAAACTACAACTACTTTGCGTGCAATGAAAATACTTATCAACAAACAGATGGGCTACCCACGGGTTCATCCACATGTAGCACAATAGCAGATGTTTTCACGAATCACTTAAGTGCAGAAACAAATTAGAAAAAGTAAAAAAGAAGTTCCTGGCTCTTTAGAAGCAACCAATAATACAATGTCAGCATTCATTCTGTAGGTAACATTTATCAAAAAATTGCTAACCTACTTAGGTCACATAAAGTGAAAGTAGCTTTCTGCACAAATAACGAACTGCAGCGGAAAGAAATGCACACTTCAACAATAAAAAAGATAATTTATCAGATTCAGGAATATACAAAGTCACATGTAAAGCTTGCTCAAGCTACACATCCGTCAGACTGGCAGAAGCTCCAATTAGATACACTGAACACATCCATTGTTATACACATAAGCGATTCAGAAAATCAGCAATAGCAACAAACATAAAAAAACACCAGGCACCCATTCGAAACCATAGGAGAAGATCTTAAGAGACTCCATCCCTGCTAAATATCACATACAATTGTTGTAATGGGGGAGCTGGAAATTATTGCACACCACAAATAGCAAGGCGATAAAATTCCCAAACTAGATAGCGAATCAGATAATTTTTTCTGAAGTTCTGTCTTTGATAATTGCAGTAGCGTCCATAGATATGTTCATTTCCTAATAACCTTCACTTAACACCTATCACAAAACAAAATATAAACATAATCGATAATTAATAGATAATAATTAGTGAAATACATTTTATACCTGAGACCTTTATGTAAATAATATAATCCACAAAAAATTTTAACACCTCTAACTGTATACAATGTTTTTGTGAAATAATATTGTCGTAATGTCTCTGTAACATATTTTGATTAGAAAAACAAACAGTTTAAGTGATGAGCTGCATGTATGTGATTTCTGTGCAATACATGTAAGTAGACAGACAAAAATACTATTTCTAACTTTGTTAAATAAAAAATATACCAAGATTTTGTTTGTCCGATTTTCCGATTCCAGTAGAGCTTGAAAACGACTATTACAGTGCAGGTGAGACAGGGAATCTTACATGCAAACATAACAAAAATATTTGTATAAACAAATGCACTTGAAAATGCGGTAAAGTTCTCCAAACGTGTTGTGCTGAACATAAAAAATACGTAACTTGTGCAGTTTTTCACTATTTAAATTAGTTTACTGTGGTGCTAATACGGCACCATATTAAGAGTAACGCTCTAGAGTTCAGAGTTATTTTAGTCGGTATTGTCAGATGGACTTAGCGACGTATGTGGGACGACAACTTAGTGAACAAATTTGATTGTTTAGGAAGTAAATACTCTGGTACGCAATACTTAAGAACAAAACTAACTTTGTGTCAACGCGAAGTAACATAGCTCGATGAAACCTCGCTCGACCACTGTACAGCACAGTACAGAAGGTAACTGAAAGAAATGCGCAATGATACGAACAGAAACGAAGGTAATTCGAAGGTAATAATTACACTGAAATCAGCGCGATTTATGATGGTCCCCTGGGCATTACAGAAGGCCGGACATGATTCTTAACAGGATGTGTGATGACCACGGACGCTCTGCAACGTGCTCCCACGTTGGCCACGAGGTTGGCGAGGAGTCCTAGTGGCATTCCTCCGGCTGACAACTGATGGATGGCCGTTGGTGCACATGGACGAGCTCCCCAACGCATCCCCTACGTACTCGATGGGATTCAACTTGGGGGGGGGGGGGGGGAGACCATCTCGGTCCAAGAGCTGCTCCAACTGCGTAGTTCGAAGTGGTCGCGCATTGTCGTCCACAAAAATTAGGTCAGGGCCGAACGCACCCCAGAGGTGGGGAAGGAATACAGTGTCCAATAAAGTTGATCGGTGAGTGTGAGGTTTTCAAATCAAGTTCTCCTCACATTATACCTCGAGTCACATGATAGTAACAGATTGTTGAGATTTTGAGCAAAATATCGTAATTTTTGCTTATGACTGAGAACTTAGTTACTGGATCGAAGGTATGCTGAACTACGTCTTTTTTGTATGAGTATTATAAAGTAACTGATTTCATTTTTGACAGTTGCAATGTATATTACTTCCGTAATTGTTTTGCTGCTTTCTGTTAACATTTAAATGATTTAAGCTGTTACATTACAGACCCTTTGTACGAACATTTTGTACGAAAAGTTGAAAGTTCATAGTGTAAATTACTCTTTGAAAAATCTTGGTATCCTTTTGTACGTGGGTAGTCATTAGGAAAAACTTGTTGCTACACAATGAGAAAATGGTAAACTGACTCAGAAGAAATAGTATTTTTGTCTGTCTACTTACATGTATTGTAATTCCTCTGTCGCGCAGAAATCACACAAACGCGGTTCACCACTTAAACTGTTTGTTTTTGTAATCAAAATATGTAACAGAGATATTATGACGATATTATTTCACGAAGAGTTTGTATACGATTAGAGGAGTTTACATTTTTTTATGAATTACATTATTTACGCAAAGGTCTCAGTTATAAAATGTATTTCACCAATTATTGACTATTAATTATCGATTATGTTTATATTTTGTCCCATATACGTCGCTAAGTACATCTGACAATACCCACTCAATGACTCTGAACTCCAGAGCGTTACTCTTAATATAGTGCCTTATTAGCACCACAGTAAACTAATTTAAATGGTGTAAAACTATCTTCAGGATTAATTTCATCAACTTACGGTCAGTCCAAACCTCGTTGTATATTCGACTGACTGGGTGCTTTATGTGCTATTGTTCCTGTTTCGTGATTCGGAGTTTCTGTATTTGACCCACATGGTACAGTTTTTCTCACTTGTTTCAAATACAAAAACAAATGTAACCACGTGAGAAATGAAATTAATATAAAGTAAACTTTTTCTAGAATGTTTGTATTATCGTGAAATAGGGGAGATATGTCACAGACATGATACGTGAATTGGAGTGGCAATCATTAAAACAAAGGCGTTTTTCGCTACGACGGGATCTTCTCATAAAATTTCAGTCACCAGTTTTCTCCTCCGATTGCAAAAACATTCTGTTGGCACCCACCTACATAGGGAGAAATGATCAACACGATAAAATAAGAGAAATAAGGGCTCGCAGAGAAAAATTTAAGTGCTCGTTTTTCCCGCGGGCCGTTCGAGATTGGAATGGTAGAAAGACAGCTTGAAGCTTGAAGGTGGTTTATTGAGCCCTCTGCCAGGCACTTTATTGTGAATAGCAGAGTAATCACGTAGTTCTAGATGTTTCTACGTGAAATCTCTGTTCTCAGAAACTTTTGGATTATACATATCCGCTACTGATATTAGAGTTTTTCTGTACTGGATATGTCTTTGTGTCATAAAGGGTGTATTAAACAACACAAAGACTAATCCTACCTAAATTTTCCAGAGCGTGTCGGTTGTGTCCTGTCACGAAATCGATTGTCTGGGGCTAGAGAATTTGTGTGTTTGTGTCACAGTCACAGTTGAAAAAAGACGTATATTAAGTTTTCGTTTACTATGATCAGCAGTAATTTCGTTTCTCGCTGTAATTGCTGTTGTTTCGTAGATATTCGACACATTATCTGCTATTATTGTACAACACATCCATTTGTTTTGACAACATAAAACGTGGCGAAGAGCTGTTCAATTTGTCTCACTGTCTCGCCCAGCAGCCCCTCTGTAGTATCCTATCTCTTTGGTAGCTACGATCACCACGCCCGTCTGCCCCCCCCCCCCCCCGCCCCACCCACTCTTTCCTCCTTGCACTGCCAGTTAAACAATTCCTATATATTTACGTAATTTCCAGTGAGTATTCTGGTAGGGCCTGTCTCATTACCTCTCCATTAAAATTTAAGTTTCCAGTTTCTTATTTTCCATGTATCGCTACCATAGAATGCTATTCTGCAAATCATGCTTAGCAGAAAATAGTGTTTCTGTTCTCATGCCTGGTCTCCTCCAGTTTTGATCTTCCGCTTCACGGTGTGTTCGTGCCGAAAATTCCGCATATTTACGCCTCTCCGATTTGTTGCTCTTAATTCGAGTTCTGCCTTAAGCAACATTGTCACTCCATTCGGTAGTCCAGAACAAATAGATTCAACGAATGTGATCTTTGGTGTCTGTATTTTCCGCAATAGTAAAACTGTTTAACATGTTCAATTCTTTCTTCGACATACAATTTGGAAAAAAAAGCAGACGAAATCTGCGAACTTTAGTTCCCCTCTTTAACACAGAACGTTCTTACACTTCATCTTCCACTTTTATTATTTACATATGAATTTTTTTAGGTATTGGAGAGTAGTCGACTTTGTCTCCACTTAAACACAAACATGATAAGCATTTGAGACACTATATCCTACGTTATTTCACCAGTGCCTTTTGTTCGTCCACGAAAAACTTTTGTGATATCTCATGTTTTGTGCAAAAAAATAGAGTCAAGAACTCGGCTTAATGCCCTGGAGCACACCATTAAATAAGCTTTCCATCTACATCATCTGATCAGAGGCAACCGGACACAGCTATGTCAGGCGTAGTTGACCTCTAGATGTGTAAAATGGGGTGCGTCGTATTGTGTTGTCAGTACAGAAGCAGTAAGCGTAAAGAGAGCTCAGTGATCTCGAACGTGGACTAGTCATTGGATGTCTCGTGACTAACGAATCAGTCAGCGATATTTCAATCCTTCCACGTCTGTCAAATTCGACTGTTGGTGATTTGATTGTGAAGTGACAACGCGAAGGAAAAAGGACAGCTAAACCAAGACATAGGGGGCCCCAATTACTGACGGACACAGCCCGTCCAGGATTGCGGACATAGCTTGTAAAAAAGCGCATGATATCAGCGGAATGAATGACTCGTCAGTTCCAAAGTGATACCAGCACTTCCGGCTAGCACAGTAAGTGCACATAGGCATTTAAAAAAATGGCTCTGAGCACTATGGGACTTAACAGGCATTTAAAAATACTGGGGTACAACAGTCGAGCAGCTCCTCATGAACCATGTATTTCTGTAGTCAGTACTAAGCGACGGTTCAGGGGCTATAAACATTGGACAGAGGATGACTGCAAACGAGTGATTTTGACTGATGAATCGCGCTGTGCCATGTGGCAATCTTATGAAAGGATTTGGGTTTGGCGAATGACCGTAGAACGTTACCTGCCATCACGTGTGAAACCAACAGAAAATTACGGAGGAGGTGGTGTTACGGTATGAGAGTGTTTCTCCCGCTTGGGGTGTGCTCCCCATATTGCGATTAAGAAAACGCCGAATACGGAAGGATATGAACACATTTTACAGCACTGTGTACTGCTTATTGTAGAGGAACCATTACAATGGATCTTGTCATAAAGCAACAGCTATGAGGCAGTGCTTTGTGGACAGTATGAAAGGTGGCTACACTGAGTCACAGCGCCAGAGATTGCGCCAAAGAGTATTATTCAGCCGCCTCCACTGGCAGTTCTTGTCGAGAAGTCGTCTGCAGTGCTTGTCGAGAAGTCGTAGTGGAGAGTGCTTGTTGAGGTGTGGCAGTAGCGTGTCGTTGTTGAGAAGTTCCCATGGAGAGTGCTTGTTCAGATGTTGTCTTATTGTTTTGATTGGCTAGACACCATATATTGTTGGATTGCTGATGCTGTAATGATTGGAGTGTACTTTTCGTCAATATATATGAAGGTAAAAAATTCCCTTTTTTTATTATTTCAATGTCTTAAACAATAATGCCTCTTGGTCACAGGTTCAGTCAACAAAGCATCTGGCTCGTGTTCTTGTATTAGACTGTATTTCTGGTTTCTATGTGCAATTATAGTATTTCAGTTTTATTTAATTAATTCAGTGTAAATGGTATTCAAAATATCTTGTCTTATTGAGGAAGAGGCGTGCCAGATGAGTACGTTGAATCACACTCCCACACACAGAACAGTTACATTTGTGTTTTGTTGTTTCGTAGCTTTTATAGTTGCTGGGGACTTAATTAATTAATTGTGTTAACGGAAGATTTCTTTCATTCTTTGTTGTTATTGTATGCACTCAGATTGCGGAGTAATACTAGTCAGGGCCAACCGGTTACGAGACTGCGTAACCGGACAGACAGTAAAAATTATTTGCACTAATCAAAAAATTTAATTAAGCCCCCATGCAAGTAACATTCCCGAAATGGAATGACCTGCGCGGAGTCCCGTCCTGAACGCAGTGGAACACCTTTGGGATGAATAAAAACGTCAACTTTCGTCTAGAAACCAGCGTCTAAGACGACTATTCTCTTTGATTTCGGCACTTGAGGAACAATGGGCTGCCATTCCTCTAAAGATATTGAGACTGCTCACTGAAAGTGCCCCCGCAGAGATCAGGCCGTCATAAAAGGGAAGGCTGGACACAGCCCATATTAATGTCCACTAATAGGTGTCCGGATACTTTGATCAGCTTATATATGTCGGAGATTCCATTCAACGGATTTCTCAGTACCGAATTTTAGATTTTTATTTAATAATTGTTGATACTGTACAGAAAAATCTGTCTTTTTCTCTCTTTGATGCGGTAATCGTACCTGGAACTGGACTTCAAATGCCAGGTGATGTACGATATAGTATAGAAGTGATTACTTCGCAGTAACCGCCGCACTACGGGACGACGGCCGCCTCAGCGCTGGCGCAGCTGCCTGGAGAGGCTGGCGGGCAGGCGCCAGCGCGCGCGGCCCCCGGCGGCCGCCAGCAGGTAGCAGTCCAGCGCGCGCGGGATGGCGCGCTCCCGGATGGCCAGCGCCGCCTCCAGCTCCAGCCGCAGCCGCCGCAGCGTCGCCTCGTCCGGCCGCAGCGGCGGCGACGCGAACAGCTCGAAGAACGAGCCGCCCAGCTCCGCGCGCGTCAGCTCCCTGCCACCCAGTGACGCGCACTTCGCACCAGCCGCTACTTCCCACTCTGCCTCAGAGCGCGTCTTAGCTCTGACGGGCTTCCATTTGCGACGCTTCGAAAACAGGCAGGATGATTCTACAGTGTTACAGAGTGTGTCTGACTGCTGTAGATAAGAACGAAAGGGACGAGGAGACGACAACGAAGTAAGCAAACCCATACAAATTTAAAAAACTGGATTTACGTATATACACTACTGGACATTAAAATTGCTACACTAAGAAGAAATGCAGATAATAAACGGCTATTCATTGTACAAATATATTATACTAGAACTGACATGTGATTACATTTTCACGCAATTTGGGTGCACAGATCCTGAGAAATCAGTACCCAGAACAACCACCTCTGCCCGTAATAACGGCCTTGATACGCCTGTGCATTGATTCAAACAGAGCTTGGATGGCGTGTACAGGTACAGCTGCCCACGCAGCTTCAATACGATACCACAGTTCATCAAAAGTAGTGACTGGCGTATGGTGACGAGCCAGTTGCTCGGCCACCATTGACCAGACGTTTTCATTTGGTGAGAGATCTGGAGAATGTGCTGGCCAGGGCAGCAGTCCAACATTTGCTGTAGCCAGAAAGGCCCGTACAGGACCTACAACATGCGGTCTTGCATTATCCTGCTGAAATGTAGGGTTTCGCAGGGATCGAATGAAGGGAAGAGCAACGAGTCGTTAACACATCTAAAATGTAACGTCCACTCTTCAAAGTACCGTCAGTGCGAACAAGAGGCGGCCAAGACGTGTAACCAATGACACCCCATACCATCACGGCGGGTGATATACCAGTATGGCGATGACGAATGCACGCTTCCAATGTGCGTTCACCGCGATGTCGCCAAACACGGATGCGACCATCATGATGCTGTAAACAGAACCTGGATTCATCCGAAAAAATGTCGTTTTGTCATTCGTGCACCCCGGTTCGTCGTTGAGGTCACCATCGCAGGCGCTCCTGTCTGTGATGCGGCGTGTAGGGTAACCGCAGCCATGGTCTCCGAGCTGACAGTCCATGCTGCTCCAAACGTAGTCGAACTGTTCGTGCAGTTGGTTGTTGTATAGCAAACGTCCCCATCTGTTGACTCAGGGATCGAGACGTGGCTGCACGGTCCGTTAGAGCCATGCGAATAAGATGCCTGTCATCTCGACTGCTAGTGATACGAGGCCGTTGAGATCCAGCACGACGTTCCGTATTACCCTCCTGAACCCAGCTATTCCATATTCTGCTAACAGTCATTGGATCTCGACCAACGCGAGCAGTAATGTCGCGATACGATAAGCAGCAATCGCGATAGGCTACAATCCGACCTTTATCAAAGTCAGAAACGTGATGGTACGCATTTCTCCTTCTTACACGAGGCATCACAACAACGTTTCACCAGGCAAATCCGGTCAACTGCTGTTTGTGTATGAGAAATCAGTTGGAAACTTTCCTCATGTCAGCACGTTGTAGGTGTCTCCACCGGCCCCAACCTTGTGTGAATGCTCTGAAAAGCTAACCATTTGCATATCACAGCATCTTCTGCTTGTCGGTTAAATTTCGCGTCTGTAGCACGTCATCTTCATGGTATATCAATTTTAATGGCCAGTAGTGTACTTCTTTACTGCTAACTCTGTACCTGTCAAATTTTGCAGACGGTATCCACATGTGCCACTGAATGTACCATAAAATTACATCGTTGTACGACGGTTGCTTCGGGAGATATGACGTAATAAACGCTGAAAGCCTAAAAAAAAAAAAACTACTGCATCATGCAAGACGGTTAAATTTAATTGGTACTAAATCTATTCGCAACACTTTCCGCGTACAGATCCACATTTGCCGCTGAATGCACCTAGAAAAATGTCGTTGTATGACATATTTCAGGAGATATGACGTCATAAACATTGAGCTGCGTGACAATGGATCTGCATGGCAATATTCGCTATCCATACAGGTGAAATATTTGTACAAATACGCGTGAAATATGTTAAACACATGTATATATATTTGGTATGTATGTATGTGAGGAAATCCACGTGTAGACAGCTCATTCTAAATCCCAGGAACGATGTCGACGAAATCTGGTACACATATTAGTTATAATCTGGAAACAAATAGTGTAGAGGCACGAACGACCAGCCTCCTATTAGGATGAGTGTGATAATATGGAGAGAGATGCGAGGACATGGCGATGAAAATGGGGGGGAGGAGGAGGAGGAGGAGATGGACAGAGAGAGGGCAGCAGGAGATGGAATTAGATGGGAGGAGGAAGGAATGCCGGCCGGAGTGGCCGAGCGGTTCTATGCGCTACAGTCTGGAACCGCGCGACCGCTGCGGTGG
Source organism: Schistocerca cancellata (assembly GCF_023864275.1). Taxonomy (NCBI): domain Eukaryota; kingdom Metazoa; phylum Arthropoda; class Insecta; order Orthoptera; family Acrididae; genus Schistocerca; species Schistocerca cancellata. Next base: position 354,390,634 of record NC_064626.1, on the reverse strand, counting down.
CAGGTTAGAATCTTGCCTCAGGCATGAATGTGTGTGATGTCCTTAGGTTAGTTAGGTTTAAGTAGTTCTAAGTTCTAGGGACTGATGACCTCAGATGTTAAGTCCCATAGTGCTCAGAACCATTTGAACCATTTTGAGGAAGGGATGAAATTAGAAGGGGGAGGAAGAGATGGACAGAGGAGGAAGGAGCAGTTGAACTATAGAAGACTGGAATAAATACATATGCGAGCAACGCAGGTTACTCAGCTAGTAATGCTAATAAACAGGTTCGCAAACCAATGCTTCTCGAGGACGACGTATGCCCAAGTGCAGTCATACTCATGCTACCACACTGTTAATATCTAAGACTACGTCCATTTCGAAACACCGCATCCGAGGCGGAAATAACGAACTGACAAACTTGTAAACAGCATTCCAACAACAAGTGTACCGGTCATGGCTCGTCAATACTATACCTGCAGTTTGGATCCTCGCGGGATCTGGTGTTCATCTACACATTCGCAAGCCATCGTATCGGGCAAAGAACACATTTCCAAAGATCTGCTTATTTGATTATTTACCTGTTTCATCTTTCTCTACTCGCCCGTTTGTTTTGTACCTCCAAGAGCCGAACACCCTATATTCACACAGTCGAGTCACATCTATGTCATCACCATTTATGTTCGACGTCAACGTGCAGTAACCACTCACAGACGATAGGTGGCAGCACCAGTCGAGCGTACATAAAAAATGTCTGGGGATGCGGAAAACAGTTCAGTCATTTTCGTATTGCGGAAACGCAGCGATTTATCTGACGCCCAAAAGGTCATGATAATTGACTTTAGCGTCAAGGATGGAAGTATTTCCGAAACGGCTAAGTTTGTAAAATGTTCACGTGCTACTGTGGTTGAAGTATACAGTGCATGGCAACATGACGCTATCCAAACTCAGCGCCAAGGCAACTGTGGTGCACCATAGGCCACAGATGAAGAGATGAAGGACGGCTGCAGAGATGTGTACGGGCGATTAGACGCACGCGGAACTGTTGAGCACCTGGCAGCTCAGATGAGCCAAGGTGATACCAACAGTGTCTCCTCAATGATTGTTCAGCGAATGTTACTGCGTATGGACCCCCGACGAGTGACTCACATTTTATACTCCATCGGACAGACGACCGTTGGCGTGTATAGCGTGAAACGTCTGAAAGCAAACACCCTGTATGCGTTATGCCCTGGAGAAGGTTTCGTGGTATTGCCTGGGTAATCTCGTCATTCTGGAAGACACAACGGATCGACACACGTATGCATCTATCCTTGGTACAGTGTCCACCACTGCATGCTGTATATTTTTCCGTCAGCACGATGGCATCTACCAGCAGGATAATGCAACGTGTCACGCAGATGGCAGTGATGGTGTGAGATTCGAAGAGCAGCAGGATCAGTTTACTGTACTCCACTGGACACCAATCTCCCCAGATTTAGATCAATTCGACAACGTGTGGGACCACCGTGATCGGGTCGTTCAAGTGATAGGCCCTCAACCGAGAAACATAACGCGCCTGGCACTGGATTCAGCATGGCCCCACATTCCTGTCGGTATCTTCCGGAACATCAGTCACTCTTCCTGCACGTCTCGTAGTGGTTCGTGCTGCAGAAGTTCGTCATTCAGGCATTTGGCAGATGATCAGATTAATGTGACTGAACAGCGTAAAGCCGGCCGATGTGGCAGAGCGGTTCTAGGCGCTACAGTCTGGAGCCTCGCGACCGCTACGGTCGTAGGTTCGAATCCTGCCTCGGGCATGGATGTGTGTGATGTCCTTAGGTTATTTAGGTTTAAGTAGTTCTAAGTTCTGGGAGACTGATGACCTCAGAAGTTAAGTCCCATAGTTCTCAGAGCTATTTTTTTGAACAGCGTAAATATACACTAATATCCATGAGAATTGCAACACCCGGCAACAGTGGATCGAATAAATCCAAACTTTGGGAATGTGTGCAACGATCTATCAGCAGTAAGAGGTTAGGCGTGCTGACTGACTACTTACGTGTGTACCATCATCATCCCTTGTGCGAATGATTTAGTGCCATAGAAAATCCTTCTAAAGAAAATATTCCTATAGGATATCTAACAAGGCTTGGAACTTCCTCGCACTGTGATACATCAAGTTATCGTTGATTGTCACGTATTCTACAGACACTGAAATAATTCTTGGAGCGCTCGATGGCAGTGCAATAGAACCGTTCGTATTCGTGTTATGCAGGGTAAATGTTAAGCCCATGAAACGTTTCAAAAACTCAGTGTGGATAACTGGCCAAGAATAACGCAACAAATGAGACAATACGTGAAAGACAAACTCTCAAAGTTTTTCGTAGAATGTTTATGCCTGTTCTGTGGTCCATGCGTCCTCATACGACACACATTTAACCGGTAGTCCAATTCTGCCCGTATCTGACCTAGCTTAGGAGGAGTGACGGTAAGAGCAGCTGCTGCGATGCTATGGCTCAACTCTTATAGAGTTTCTCGAACACAAACACTACCCCAGATGTAACCCCACAAGAAAATATCACAAGGCAAGTCCGAAGCGACCCTGGTGACCACTCGAGTAGCGGCAGATCATCGGCGGTAAAGCGGCCTGTCCGAAAGTAAACATCGAATTGTCTGATCGTTATCTCCTAAAATATTTTTCAAAACTCCTGAAACACTTTATGGACCCAGCTTTTTATAGCGTTCCAGTTCCAACCTCGTAATAAGCTGCAGAAAACTGTTAGTTGTTTAATACGAGTAGGTTGCTTGTAGCCCTTGAATTACCTCGAAACGGGAGGAACAGTTCGAGTTAGTATACCAAAGTTTTGTATTTATTTTTTATGATTAAGGAAATTATTTTGAACTTCGAAGATACGAAACAACGTATTCATCCGTCCTTCAAGGGATAAGGACGCACAACGTACTAAAAACTGTAAACGTGTCACGGTTTGCGTGTTGGAACGGTAGCACTCGTTGCTCAGTGTAACGAATCTGCTCTCGGCAGTCCGCCGCTGTTAAACGTTACTGATGGAACAAATATGTTCCAGCAGCGAATTTCGCACTTCGCTGGGCGGAACTGTCAATGAGTCACGATATCAGTGCGGAATGGATGCGATGAAATGTTCCAAAGGAACGAATGCCCTGAGACGCGCGAGTAACAATTGACTGTACGGAGCTGTAATAAGCCGCAACACCGCACTAACTCTGCTTGCACAAATGGTATTGATTTGTTTAAAATGACTGAAAGTTTAATGGCAATAATAAGAAAATTCTAATAATAATCCAGTATCATCAAAAAACGAGGTGAATGGTGAAAAAGTCGTTTTTCTGTTGGTAAATGCTAACCTATTAAAAATTTAACAGGGACATGTGTAGAACTTACTATTTGCTTAATAGGGGTAGGTCTCAGTAACCGTGTTGTTTTAATAATTACTTGAAATATTTCCCAACCTGCATCCTGCACCAATGTGCTGGCGAAATCACTGACAAGCGCTTAATTCGACTTCAGTTCATACGCGACAACGCTTTATTAAACATTCACAGATTGGAGCGAAGTAAGATTCGGATGGACAAACCAGCGTTCCCTACATATTGCAATTTTGTCAGAAAAACATGGTTGGAGGCCCTGGATGTTACGTGAAATAAATTGCTGATGATCTAGAGCAACGAATTACAAATTGATTTTAGGTTACTTTACTCAAAAACTACCGTTCCCGGTTTGGATTTGTACAGTTCACTATAATACGACTTTCTTGCTTTCGTCAAAACACATGTTTCTTCGGTTTGTTGGTGAGTTGTCCCAGGAGAATCAGTAATTCACAGTTACAAAAAAAAATGGTTATACTGCAAGTCATTTATGATGCAGCTTACGTGAAACATCCACGTGGAATATTGGTTTTCACAAGTTTACTACAACGAATCATATTCGTAATGTTGATTGTATTCTCACAATCACAAACGTCAGTTTCCATTATTAAACTCTTTAGTTTGGTCACAAAAGAAATTTCCAATGTTCTCCACTGTTTTGACTCACATAAAACATATGAAAACAAATACAGACATTTTACAAAGTACGAGAATGTCAAAGATGGTGCAAAACAACGATATATTACAAAGATATGTCAGTTCGGGAAAGGGAGAGTATAATATGGTTACGTTACATAGAAAACGTATTTTACATTAAATACAGATAAAGAAATGGGATTTTGTGGATTAGAGATTTATATTCCTATTTTACAAAATGATAGGGAAATGAATGTGGATAAGAACGCACGGAAATCGCTGTGTGCAATATGAACAGTGATGATGACTATATATTAAAATTTATTTGTATTTAGTACCATTGTACATAGTATTGTAAGATTTTCAGATAGGTGTAGAAAGATTATTTACAATGGAGTGTGGGAAGTAGTTTCTGGAAGATTTTCAGGAAAGGAATATTAGCCAACTCAGTTTGATCATTAAGGATATAAGAGATTCATAGTGGTTCCTTTTTCCACAAAGTGTAATAGTGTCATGTTGTTATCGGTGTTTCTTCATACATGGTTTTCTTCAGCAGTGCGGCCTGCAAATGTACATTTGTTTAAGTAACCAGTTCTTAAAGATCAAGGTGTTCTTTGTGTCTAGTCTCAAAATTCTTGCTGTGTGATAAGTGTAGAATTTTGGTCACCAGTCACATTGGAGCTTGTATATCCGTAACTGTCTGCTACTCATCCTCGTCCGGCAGAAATCGTCAACCTTTCAAGGGTTTTTTTATGGGACTGAAGGCATGACAGTCACATAGGGAGACGTTAGGACTGTAGGGCGGACGCTGGAATACCCCCCACTTCAGTTGGCGTTACTTCTGCGTCACAAAAAATTTTCGGTGTGGGGACGTGCTTCACTATGTAGCAACAGCTGCCTGGTCGCAGTTTTCTCGAACGTTTCACCTTAATTGGGCACCGTGATTTCTCCAGCGTTGCGTGGTACCGTGCCCAGAGATGGAGACATCAGCTAATGGATGAGGCTGGCCTTCCAGATCCTCCGGCGTCTTATGGCGAATCACGTGCAGGGCGGAACTTGGTGCACCACTCAACAACGGTGGATTTGACAGACATGTTGCCCCATGCAAATTCTTCATTCTCTGATGGTTGTCCAGTGGTGTTTGTCCTTCAGTAGTGAAGAAAAGCATAACAGTGCGTTGTTCCTATTCGAACACATTTGGTAATAACCTCGCCCTAGTTCACGTTTCCGCATTTACCGCACGCACGTGGGGAAGACACGAAGTCCACACTAATCCCTTGCCTACACGTCGGTACTTATACAGGGCGAATCACCTAGCACTTGCATCGCAGATATTTCAGACATGGAAAACACTATCGATATTCGAATTTCACAGTACTGAAATGTAAGCAATGGCACGTATTTGCAGCGAATACACAGATTTTGCGATGTTGTCGAAAGTATAGTTCTTTACAACAGTAACAAATTTTAAATGGTGCAATGCCTGCTGACAGTAAACTCCTAAAAACAGCGTAAATGAGAATGTCAACGGTGTTTGTTGCAAGAAGTTATAGTACCGTGAAAATTCTAAACACCAACAGCTGTTTGTTCCCTCCTATTGTTTAGATGCTAGGCAACGATGTTATGTTTTTTTGTATTGTGTTGTGTTGTGTGTATTGCGAGGGTCCTGTGACTTACTGTGCGACAGTGGTTGCATCAGGACGTGCTTGGAGGATGGAACTTCCCAATGTGAAAAAAGCGGACATGCTCATCGTTTATGGTGAATGTAGAAGTTTGCCGTTCTTTTGTGTACCATGTACGTGGAAAGATGTCCCAATAGACGTCAGCCTCTCCAAACAATTATAGATGATACGGAAATTGGAAATTTGTGGTAAGGTCTTACGGTACGAAACTGCTGAGGTCATCAGTCCCTAAGCCTACACACTACGTAATCTGACTTAAACTAACTTACGCTAAGGACAACACACACACCCATGCCCGAGGGGAGGGGGGGGGAGGGTGGCGGCGCACTAGATGATACGAAAGGGGGTATTACTGCTGAGTGCGCACCAATTTCCGCAGAAATGCTAGAACGTGTGGAGCAACGGTTGCACGGCAGTCTGTAAACTTGTACTGACACTAGTGTTGGTTATTTTGAGAAGATGCTTTGGGGGTGGATTGGTTCTTTATATGTCAGATCCCACAGAGATACTGCATTCGCCATTTGTTTGTCCTCGACAATATCCTATTTAACAACACGACACCTCCGGAAACTTACTAACATCTGTGTACGGCTGCAAAATGGCTCTGAGCACTATGGGACACAACATCTGAGGTCATCAGCTCCGTAGAACTTAGAACTACTTAAACCTAACCTAAGGACATCACACACATCCATGCCGGAGGCAGGATTCGAACCTGCGACCGTAGCGGTCGCGCGGTTCCAGACTGAAGCGCCTAGAACCGCTCGGCCACACCGGTCGGCGTAGGGCTGCACTTGCGCACCCGTTTATGGTAGAACATGGGGCGAACAACTGTTGATGTTTAAAACGTTCAAACTACGCTATCTCGTAAACTATTTGCACTAGACTCTTGCAATAAACACCAACGAAGTTCTAATTTAGCCTACTTTGATTGCGTTGCTGTCAACAGGCACTGTTTCATTGAAATATGTGTAGCTTTTTTAAAATGAATGTGCATATTAAACTCATAACACTGTGTAAGGACTGCCTACCATTCGAACCTGCGAAATCCGCATATCGAAGGCGCCTTCCATTAACGAAATATTGGCGTTGCACGCTTTAGGTGATAAACCCTGTACACTCACATCGGAGGCACGCTACGTTGCATATACGCTGCAGCAACGCCCTAAGAATGAAACTTTTTGAGCGCTCCTTACACTGGCCACTGGCGATACTCGCCTGCGAGGGCTCCTCCAGCGGATGACGCAGCCGGAGCACTTGGCGGCCACGGGCTTATGCTTGAGGCCGTCCTGCGCGTCGAAGTGCTTGACGAGCGTCTCGTTGCTGAAGTAGGGGTTGCTGTTGAAGGAGAAGGCCAGCCCGAAGGCGAGCGGCCGGTCCTCGCGCAGCAGCAGCCGCACGTCCTGCAGGTGGCGCAGCGCCGGCTCGTCGTGCGGCCGCACCAGCCGCGACACCGCCTCGCTGCTGCCCTGCAGCGCGCGCAGCCAGAACTCCGGCACGCCGCCTGCGCCACGCGCTACGTACAGTCGCACTCACTGCAAACCGCCTCATTATTCGCTCCACCTGAACTGCGCTCTCTTTATGAGTGATACAGTCTGTTGCTGAGAAGAACGAGCGCGGAATAAATGTTCCAGCCAATCGGCTGTGCTTCATGCCGTCCTCCAGAGCACGGTACTACACGCTGCTCTAAAAACATTATCGTTGACAGAAATGTGTCACTCACTTATTTCTCTCTAAACAGAGTTGTAAAATTACCGTAGGCATCGTAGGCTATCGTAAGTAAGCGTAGGCTGCGGTAGTTTTCCTAGTAGCTTTGGCCAGTTGAGGTCGTACCCGTGTAACCTATACGTTACGTGTGTTGCATACCTATCGGGCGTTACCTCATAACGACAGCTTTCTTTACGTGTGCAATCAGTGTCTCACTAGATTCCCCTAAAAACCGGAAGCGGCGACCGTCTAGGTACTGAGTAGGGATATAAAAAGGACCGAGTAATGTACGGAACCTTTTTGTTCTACATAGTTATCCTCCTCTCTTTTACTTAAAAGTAAACAGTATTTATAGCAAAACTGAAGTGGTCAAAGTTTAATGCACGTTTTATTCGAAAATCGTTGATCTGTAACTTGTAAACCTGAGGATATTGTAGAAAAAATAAGCAAAACAATGCAGATGCATCATACAGCACTATAAAACGCAATTTCCTCAACAAAAGAGTAAAAAACAGAGGAAAAAACCGCAAAAGAAAATTATATGAAACATCGCTTCGATACTTCGTCGAACTCATACAAAACATGTCTGTTTTTCATAAACAAATGTCGCGTTTATCAATAATGAGGGGAAATTCTTGCCTTTGATCGTGATGAAGAATGTTTTATCGAGTTCAAAATAGCAACACAGTGAACTTTACTTGCATCAGAAGTATTTGCTTTGGTTGTATAAGAGTGCAGAAATCATGCGGTCAACTAATTCTTATTACTTATAAAATGCAGTTTATATTCTAATGGATATCTAATTCACAAAGGATTAACTCTGTTTGATGTGCATGTCTAATTATGTGAAAAAGAACCAACTGAAACACGAAGAAGTTGTTGGCTCCCGGTTTCTCCATTACACATTTATTTATGTTTCTTTCCCTATGAATGCTACCATTTACTGTTTCATTTACGTAGCGTACAAAAACTACCAAACCGTAGTTTTGGCAGAGCGCTACTCTACCTGGAAAAGGCGTAAATACAGGGTATTAAAGAAAGTATTCGATAGTTTCAGAGATAGTAGCATGGACCAAAACAAGACAAAACTGTCCAGTAAACATGAACTTTAGAACGAATACCTTAAGAACTGTGAGCACTTCTCCATATTCGCCGTAGTGGAAAACATCCCTTCTTCTGCAGGCTCTTTGCTGCTACGAACGACTTACAGCCTGCAGTAAACAAATGAGCATATATTCCTCTGCTATAGTGCATGCATATAGCATGCAGTAAACACCTGTTAGTGTTGCTAATTCTGTTGGAACCACTTTGCACAAACACTACAGGAACGCGTCAGCATATTCATTCACACATTGCGTGATTTCCTAAGACGTCGGAAAGAAAGATGCTTTACTCTGAATGGATATCATATTGAACACCTCCTTTAGCGACTGCTCACGAGTGCAGGTTGTGATCATACCAAGCAGCTGTTTCATAATAACAGAATAGTGTCTTTTCATTTGTTTACCCATTTGTTTACTCTCTTCTGTATTTTGTTCGTAATAGCAAAGACTTTGCAACAGAAGACATGTATTTCACTATAGCGAAGATGAACAGATGTTAGTAGCTTTTAACTCATGCATTTTAGAGTCCATGTTTACTGGAAATTTTTCCCTTATTTTGGTCCATAACACGACCTCTGAAAGTTTCCTACCTTACAATCTTAGTAACAATAACACCGGCACATTTATCCCACTGTCAGACGTATCCTAACGATTTTCGCTTATAACTTTCGACTCGGTTGTTTCCAGGGCTTTACCTCAAAGGGATGCGTTCGCGCTGCACCACCATCCCTGAAAGTTTGTGACATCATCACGGATTCTACATGAAACATAATAACCGGTATTCAGAATGTTTATAACGTATCTGTTCAGCAGCAACCAACCACAATTTGGTTTACAGTACTTTACTGAAACAGTACCGACTCAGTAAATTTACACTTTCATCGTCGGGCAGTTTGAAACCTTTTATCAAAACATGTGGTTCGTTGGTTTATAGAGAAATTGCCGTAAAATGACCGCCTGTAATATTTCTTCTCACCGTATTTCTCCAATATGATCTATGCTCATTCAAAGCCTCCTCTCCCTCCCTCTCTCACGCACACTTTTCACTGTTCCGCCTGAATCTATTCTTTCTCTTTCTCAACCCCACCCCCCTCTCTCTCTTTCAAGCGCGCGCACGCACGCACGCACGCACGCACACACACACACACACACACACACACACACACACACACACACACACACCTAAAGATTATTGCATTCACAAAGTTGTCAATACTCACAACCTAAACAGAAATAAAATTCATAAACATTAACACTGTCCTGTGGGCGGAACACGTGAAAACTGCAGTACTGTTCCCCTTGCGAAAATTAGAAAAGTGAGGTGAAGTGGAAAAGGTATAAACAGAGCGCAAGAAAAAGCGGTTTCATCAAAGGCAAAAAACTACGAAAAGTGGATGTAGAATCACAGTTTTCCTCCCATCTCCAATAACAACGAAAGAGAAAGCATAGGAGTTAAGAAAATGTAAAAAAGACAAAAACGCTGTAAGTAAATTGTGCACCAATTTTGTAGGGATATATAGGTTTTAGTCTATAAATAACAAAAAGTAGGGACTATGTATATGGTTTATATTTCCAGAATAATCACAGAAGAAGCTTTATAAATAAAATTGCAACGCGTCTGGTGAAAAGTACTCTTTAACTGCAATATGCTTAAAACGGAGAAAACAATGATAATTGACAAGCACGGAGTAGCTAAAAGGTTCATTGTACGCAAGGCTCCAGTTGCTGGCCTGTGGCTTCTGCGTTGTTATATTTAAAGTATGAATATGTAGTGCGAGAGGACACACTACTCTCCCCTATTCCCACTCAAATGATATACCAGAATACGAGGTATCTTACACAAAAGAAGTTGATTATGTCAATGGGGAGGTAAGTGGGTTGCGCTAACTGCGGACTGTGCCGGACAGAGACACACTTCCGCTCGCTGCGGTGTCTTCAAGCCACCCTTGTGGAGCTCGCCCTTTGAGCCGGATATCCTGAGTGGATGAGACTATGTGCACCCTGACAAAAGCAAGTGATGAATGTACATGCTGTATCGGAAATGACAGAAGCCGTGTTTCGAGTTTTCTGATTGTTCGAGACGCTGAATTGCGGTAGACTTTCTAGCAGACTAATTAAAGGAGCAGCTCCTTATATGTTCATTTGGTGTATTCATTGCAATTTTGAAAGCTATTGATTACTTTTGATCAGTGTCATTTAGTGTTTTCGAAGATTGCGTTTCCTAGTCTCAAACTATCTGTTACACAGTAATCAATTATTACTGGCAATATTGAGGAGCATTTTTGATATCGAACTTGTGTCCGAAAATTGGGTACAGTGCAATTCTTTTACAGGTGTTGGCCTTACTAAAACATCGGAAGAATGTGGTGCTTCAAAATGTGTGTGTTCGAAAATGTGCGAAAATCTTACAATATTTCTCACACTTAACAATGAAATCCGTTTTGGAATATTACCACTACAACGGTTCCAATATCTTGTCTTCTTCTTCTTCTTCTTCTTCTTCTTCTTCTTCTTCCAGTCTTGGGACTAACATATCACAGTGAAACTTGGCGGCATGTTTCACATCAAGGGGTGGGGGGTGGGTGGTGGGGGGTGGGGGTGGCGGGAAGAAGAAGAAGAAGAAGAAGAAGAAGAATGAATCCCAGTTGATACCAACACACAGCCTTTATGATCGTACAACAGCACTTAAGTAAGCCACGATGACATAATAATTGTTAACGCTAAATTACCATCCACACATTATATTGTCAGTTCCTTTTCGTATAGCTGACAGGGTCTCGCTATGAATGAAAGAAAAGACAGCGATAGCTTCCAAAGTTTCAATGAGTGTACGACCTGAAGATACAACAATCTGCATTTTTAGTTCGTCTGCTGGAATAGCTACCGCAGTTTAGGGTCTCGATCGATACACTGTTTCCTGCGTCTTCATTACGAGGTGTACATCTCACAATGACACCACAGTGGCGCGTTTGTCGCGCAAGTGTAGTCCACACAGGAAGCGGATTCCACTAGGAAGGTTGTCCTGCTCAGATGCAATATGCAGCACTAGAAACCAGCTGGAGTGGCAAAAGGGAGTGGTGCAACTCAAAATGTACTCATGCCTTTGCTGTCTTAAATCACATTCATTTCTAAGCAGTTTCGTATAGTAAGTCAATAATGCCTACATCTCTGAATATCATATTATCTCTCTTTTGCCAGTGCTCTGTATTTGATCTAAAGTTCTTGCCTGAATCTAATATAAATGTGATATAGTGCTCCTTTTTTGTTGTGTGATATGTTTGTGCTGCATCTGTATCGCAGTATCTTTGACGTTCATATGCATTGTAATAACTTCGTATTTGTTTCAATTAATGTAAGTCATAGATACAAATGGTGCGTCTCGATAGTTTGAGTTGGTGCTCAACGAACGTGAATAATAGAGAAGATCATTATGAGTGAATTCGAAAACATCAACTACAACCTGAATCTTATTAATAGGAGAAATACGAAGATGTGTTTAGGCCGCCATGTGACGGCAACCCACCAATGAACCAATGTGCAACATGATTTCCTAAATGCGGGTAAACCACTTGACGATGAATATGTGACTTTTAAACCGGTATGGTGCTTTTTCTATAAAGTACTTCATTGTATTCATTTTCGTAAGGATCCTAATAGGGTAGGTTTTGTTAGTATTTCTCAGTGACAGGTTGCTGCTGTATGTTAGAAAAATTCGACATGGTGCTTGTGATACTGTTACGAACTCTCAGGGATGTTGGAGAAGGGTAACTGTATAATTTTGGGTAAGGGTCCGTGGTCCGGAAACGACCGAGTCGAAAAATACAAGCGAAAATCGTTCTGATACTTCTGACAGTCGAATATATCTACCGGTTTATCAGAGACGTATTACGCAGGTTCCTGGAACATATGCCACTTGTTATTGTTCAACGCGTGATGGAGTCCCACCTCACATTGAACTGAGGGTTCGTGAGCTTCTGGATCAGACATTCCCCGAAATGTGGATAGGCAGAGGAGGTCCTATTTCGTGGCCAGCACGTCACTCCATTTGAATTGTTCTCGTGGCGCCACGTGAAAAGTATTGTATACGAGACTCATGTCGACAATGAAAATGAGCTCCTGGCTGCGATCTTTTCAAACGACTCTGGCGGTATTACGGCGGTACGACATATCTTTGAACGACGATGTCGTGCCTAGACGCTGGGGTATGCCATTTTTAACGCGCTGAGACAGGATAAAGCGGAACTCGGGTAGATTTTTCGAATCGGCTTTTTCCAGACTAGGGTCCTTTACATCTAGTTAACACACTTACACACTACTGGCCATTAAAATTGCTACACCAAGAAGAAATGAAGATGACAGACGGGTATTCATTGCACAAATATATTGTGATTACATTTTCACGCAATTTGGGTGCATAGATCCTGAGAAATCAGTACCCAGAACAACCACCTCTGGCCGTAATAACGGCCTTGATACTTCTGGGCATTGAGTGAAACAGAGCTTGGATGGCGTGTACAGGTACAGCTGCCCATGCAGCTTCAACACGATACCACAGTTCATCAAGAGTATTGACTGCCGTATTGTGACAAGCCAGTTGCTCGGCTACCATTGACCAGACGTTTTCAATTGGTGAGAGATCTGGACAATGTGCTGGCCAGGGCAGCAGTCGAACATTTTCTGTATCCAGAAAGACCCGTAGAGGACCTGCAGCATGCGGTCGTGCATTATCCTGCTGAAATGTAGGGTTTCGCAGGGATCGAATGAAGGGTAGAGCCACGGGTCGTAACACATCTGAAATGTAACGTCCACTGTTCAGAGTGCCGTCAATGCGAGCAAGAGGTGACCGAGACGTGTAAACAGTGGCACCCCATACCATCACGCCGGGTGATATGCCAGTATGGCGATGACGAATACATGCTTCCTATGTGCGTTCACCGCGATGTCGCCAAACACGGTTGCGACCATCACGATGCTGTAAACGTAACCAGGATTCATACGAAAAAATGTCGTTTTGCCATTCGTGCACCCAGGTCCGTCATTGAGTACACCATCGCAGGCGCTCCTGTCTGTGATGCAGCGCCAAGGGTAACCGCAGGCATGCTCTCCGAGCTGATAGTCCATGCTGCTGCAAACGTCATCGAACAGTTTGTGCAGATGGTTGTTGTCTTGCCTACGTCCCCATCTGTTGACTCAGGGATCTAGACGTGGCTGCAGGATCCGTTACAGCCATGCGAATAAGATGCCTGTCATCTTGACTACTAGTGATACGAGGCCGTCGGGATCCAGCACGGCATTCCGTACTACCCTCCTGTACCCAGCTATTCCGTATTCTGCTAACAGTCATTGGATCTCGACCAACGCGAGCAGCAATGTCGCGATACGATAAACCTCAATCGCGATAGGCTACAATCCGACCTTTATCAAAGTCGGAAACGTGATGGTACGCATTTCTCCCTACACGAGGCATAGCAACAACGTTTCACTAGGCAACGCCGGTCAACTGCTATTTGTGTATGAGAAACCGGTTGGAAACGATCCTAATGTCGGCACGTTGTAGGTGTCGGCACCGGCGCCAACCTTGTGTGAATGCTCTGAAAAGCTAATCATTTGCATATGGCAGCATCTTCTTCCTGTCGGTTAAATTTCGCGTCTGTAGTACGTCATCTTCATGGTGTAGCAATGGGCAGTAGTGTACTTGTCCATCATCCCTGAAAGTTTGGAACATCATCACGTGATCACCCTGTATGACACATAACAGCCACTGTCCTCGAGTAACGCTATATGATAAAATAGCGTTTTATTATTATGTCTGTAAAACTGCAACAAGTTGTCCTGTCCAGTACAATGCAACGGACTGAGTGTCACAGAAATCAGCCGAGTTGGTGTGGACGCTGCCGCCTTGGAGACGTGGGTGGAGCTGTGTTACCGGAGATGATGAGCCTGGCGGCGTCCCGGAGCGGCTGCAGGCGGCGCTGCAGGTAGCGGCACTCGACGCGGTGCACCTCGTCGGCCAGCTCGTCGCGCGCGTCCTCGTAGCGCGCCTGCAGCCGCCGCAGCGCGCGCACGCGACGCTCCACCAACATGGCCGCCACACAGCTGTGCACACCTGCCGCTCGTACACTGCCCAGACATCTCGCTTCCCCGTAGGTTACAGCTATTACTAAGTACCGTACCTCCAGGAGTTCAGAACAAGAATGCGTGAAAACTGCAAGACACGCAGAAAAGCGGCACAGAACAGTGGACAGAGCACCTTTGTAAGTTTCGACTCGTAATATGCGCCGTGACGTAGTTACAGAACATCTTCTCGGGTAGCACAGAATTCAATGTATTTCACGCACATATTGAGGCTTGTATGTGTGTATTAAACAGGGGACTTAGAAACGACGGAGAGGCTTCGCCCCGCTGGAGCCCTCAGTGGTTCACAACCCCACTACAGGTCACAGCAGTCCACCTACCCCACCGCCGGGCCCATACCGAACCCAGGGTTATTGTGCGGTTCGGACCTCAGTGGACTCAGCCGGGAACGTCTCATACCAGACGAGTGTAGCCCCAAATTTTTGCGTGGTACAGTAATTATGGTGTACACGTATGTGGAGACAGTGTTTGCGCAGCAGTCGCCGACACAGTGTAACTGAGGAGGAATAAGGAGAACCAGCCCATATTCGCCGAGGTACTTGGAAAACCGCCTTAAAAACCATCCACAGGCTGGGCGGCACATCGTACCTAGATACAAATCCGCCAGGCGGATACGTGCCGGGACTGGGACGCCTTTCCGTTCGGGAAGCAGCGCGTTAGACCGCGCGGCTAGCCGGGCGGGCATACTGAGGCTTGCTGCGTTACGAACGGTGTCCATTTTAAGCACCTGACATGTGAGTTAAAAACGCGGACAGATGCTCTGTCCATTGATATGTGTCCTATTTCCTTTACGTATCATAGTTTTTGCCCATTCGTCTTCTGAAACGTAAAATTGATCAAGACGTGTCGCGAAACGATCTCTGCGAAAAAGATTAGAGAGGTTATAGCTCATAAGGGGGTGGACAGAAAAACACGAAAACACGAAGTTACAACACATTAACATGCTTAACACGGTGTAGAAAAGCCATTGACATTCAAAAAAACCTCCCAGTTGATTTGGAATGCATAAATACTGTATTACTTTCAAGGGGTTCTTATATCATTAGTCCTGCAAAATAGTGGCAAGATCAGGTAAAGATGATGGAGGTAGGTAGCGATCCCGCACGCTTCTCTCCAAGGATTCAATAGTATTGAGATCTGGTGAATGTGGTGGCCAGGGAAGAGGTGGCAAATCGTCCCCCGTGCTCACAAAACCAGTCCCAGACTATTTTACCTTTAGTAAAATACGTTCTCCCATGGGACGGAACTGATAAGCCAAAATAGTCAAATAATTCTTGGCAGTAATCCGATCGTACAGAGTAAGCAAGAGATCCACCGAATACCACGATATGGCAGCCCAAATAATCACTGAACCTCCACTATATTTCATTCTTGGGACGTAAACTCGACCAGAAATTGTAACAACGTGAAACAAGATTGGATTTGGCGCCACGTTTTCCTGTTACGGGCATTTGCATGATTAATGAGCGGTTTCGTAATTTCAGCTTGTCCTCCAATTCCCTGCTTCTGGAGCTTCCTTCGTAGTGTTTTGGTGATGACAGGGTTCAAAAGTGTGCCGTTCAATTTTGCATTGAGTCTTGCAGTTGTCGTCCCCTCATTTTTCGCCAAAATCCTCTCCAATGACCGTCCGCTACTTCCAGTCAACGCACAATTTCGTCCGCGTCTTGGAACAGCGAACAGTTCGGCTGCCTCAATTACGAAAGCACCTGCCATATGAGCACCAACACTTTGCCCTCGTTCGAAGTCTCTTAGCTCCGACATAACACGCCCACAACTACACACAACAATGTTCTGACCATGACTGACTATCGCAACTTGTTGAGGACGTTGCACAGGTGCCGCTGCTGGTCGAATACAACACCGGAACCTGCAGGTTTGTCTAGCGTGTTCAAGCCTGCATTACTCGCGGTATTTCCATATTTTCGCCCAACCCCCATACGGAACTTTACAGACAGTTTCCCTTCACGAACATCTTTTCTGACTGGAACGGGAAAGGGGGAAGTAGTGTCCACCACGCAGCGTAAGATGGCTTACGGAGTATAGATGTAGATGTGGAAAATAATACGCGTAATTTGTGTAACACATCACGATCGAAATATCTTCAGTCCCTCCCCCTTGACCATCGCTCGCGATACCCAGCTATCAGACGAGGCTCGAGTCGTACCTCAGGCCGTAACAACTGTATCCCAGAGGAGCGGCCTGCAATCTGCGGCAGTGAGTTACGGGCAGCGTCTCCCACGCGTCGATGTGTTACGTACGCGTGAACCTCTGGCTGCCACCGCAGAGCTATCCCACATTCGCACGCGCATGCGCCGTGCCGCGCATTACTAAACACTACCGCTGGTACACGGCTAAATGGCTCCACGAAAAGAAAGAAACCAGCTGCCTGGGAAAGCTGCGACTTTTGATCGAATTGATTCTACAACGCAGCACTGTTGTGGGAATTGCCGATTACTAATGACGTTGATGCATCTAGTGGGCGCAGCAACATGGTCGTAAAGGCGAAATGCTTTTAACCTCATTTTGTAATGTTATCATTCAACAACTGTTGAGTCACCCATAGTAAATGCTTTATAAAATAGTAGTCGTTCGATCGTAAGGGAAAAAGAAACTTCATTTGATCATTATCAAGCAGTTTTGCGTCATATCCCCAGAATACGGTCGCACAGCTATAACTGCAGTAACAAAGCACAGGGAGAATATTGGTAACACGATTTTATTGGCGAATCGAGAAGCAGACAATTTACTTCCGGTTTTTGGCCAAAAATTAGTAATATTCTTAGACTAGCTACTCTTTGTAACGCTTTCAAATTTTGTCTTGGGGTTGATTAGAAACAAGAACCAACTTTTTTAGAGCCTCGGAAAAAATAACATACTTTCCTCGATATTTTAAACAGATTATATATTCAGAAGAGATACATTATTACTCATCTTCGTTTATATGAAAGTAATTTATCTGCGAAGACCCTGTCCTCGCTACATCGCATTCTTCGCCTTAAGCCCTTTATAGAAACAATAGAAAGGCGAAATTAGGATAGGCGGATACGCATATCACCTCCACTTCTTCCGAATATGAAGTGGTTGTCTTTGGCACTACTTCACTTCACACGATTTTTTTCATAGCCCCAGAGGCGTGACAGATACATATAATGCCTCGCAGCCTACAACATATAAACGAAATAATCCGATAAACCATGTTGACGCTATTAGTATGTGACTGCTGAGATTGGTTTAATATTCCAGTCAGAATGTAGAAGTTTTGGCGACTACTATTTACTTCACCTATGACTAATATTTCTGGACAGAAACTATTGCATTTTTTGCGGCTATCCTTTAAACAAGACGGTAAAACTTCTGTACATAATTGGATGAATGTCATCCTCACTCACACACACAACAGTGTAATGAATAGGAGCACTTTCTGGGATACGCCATCTAATATTTGTAAGTGAAAATATTCATCACGTAGTGAAGATATTTTTCAATTGCAGAGGGGATTACAAGAATCAATCTACTATGGACGAAACTGATAAACACGGTCGTATTCGGGCGATTTATCTGTTTCTCCTTTGACTGTTGTATAAATATTTAAATTAGATTAATTTCTTGTGGCGCCTTAGTTTTCCTGCAGTAGAATTAGACTTTGCGAAGCTAAGCTAGTAAATTATAGTGTAACTAATGACATAATTTGTTCTTTTGTTACTGTACTATTGGGTACGCAATAATTTTTTGGAGCATCTCCTTGGGGTGGTATCAGTGAAGTAAACGATGGCTGTGTGAATATATCAAAGTGTTTGGTGCCTGATTTGTCTAATAAAATCGTAACTCAGTTCTAAAATATGCAAAAACTGACATTTCATTTAAAATTTTGAGAAATCTAAAGCACGTTTGACTCTAACACAGCGTTAACGAATATTGCTGTTGGGTGCTTTGTTATCAAACAAATACCTGTTAGAATCAGTAGGGTTGTGAAATGTATTGATGAAAAACTCTCTTTGGAAATGCAAATGGTAATGATGACGTTTGTTGGCAGGCCTTGAGACATCGCATTTTTTTCTACGAAATATATTGCTTTTTACATTCTCGTGCAACGTAATTTTCGACTGAGTACGGTCTATAGAAGTTGCGATAAAAATAAGAACAGCGCTGATGCTACTTTTCGTTTACCTCACGTAAATTTTTCACAAAAATGTTGAAAATAATTAATGTAGCGAATAACGAATGACGTTTAAGAGTTTATTAATCATGTAAGAATTGTGTGAAAGTGGTGGCTGTTGTATGCAATTTTGTGTCTGTATACTACATATCTAGTTCGAGAATCTAATGGGGTCTGTGGGGTCTGTGTTAATAAAATATTATTGTCGTGTAACTGTTAAATTTTTCGTGTTTGAGAATAGTCTGCCCATGCCTTTACTTCACAAGACATTTATTGATGTTTGTCATAATAAAAGTGACGTGTATGGACAGATAAAGCTAAGTTCATTGTTTTGCATTCCCGCTAACTGAGACGACGGCGTAGTTTTACTCAGCGTATCATACCATCGCAAAATACGCCCATGTCAGGTACTGTTATTAATAATAGGTAACACCAAGTTATCACATCTACCCAGATTTTCAGCAAAGCAGTTCAGGTTACTTCCTTCGAGGGAATAATCTTAAGTCAAGAGCTGTAATGGAGTAGAGATGAAAAACTTCCATCTGCTGGTTTGGGAATTGGCAACAGGTTCCGGTTGTCCAATATCTTAGGCTTTTTTCCCGCTGTCGATGCTGCGTATTCATTCGCGCTCGCCTTTTACGAGGAATAGATATAGATGTGGAGCGAATGCTTTGCGACTGTCGGGACCGCCGCACGAGGCTGCACAATAAATCCTGTCGAAAAATGAGAGCGGCGTCCACGGAACGCCCACTAACAGAAAAAAAAGAAGAGCAACGTCTGGAACGGGACTAGGGCGGCCCGTTAAGCGTGTATTGGGCGCGACTAAAGAGAGGTCCTAGCGGGGCCCAAGTTATGACCATGGCTGTTGGTCAATTAGTTCTGGGGCCGCTCCAAAGGATTGGCTGTAACAGTGTTCACCATACGTTTGTGTCTCACAGCTCCAGGTGTCTACTCTATCATAACAGAACCGCAAAAGGGTTCATTTTTGGACCTATACTAATCTACGTCCCATCAATAAAGATTTTTAGTTATTTTTTTCTTTTTTTTTCATTTTATGCCTATTACAGTGGTAATAGTCATTTCATTATTTATCTGGAAGTTTGAATCATTTTATTGTATATTATGCATTAAGCGCTACAATGTATTTTATCATAACATTTAAAATCGTCGCACTTACGTATGAATCAAGCAAGTACACGGCATTTTCAAAACCGACACTCCTGACCGAGGAAGGATTTGATCCAGCAAGATAGTGACGCCACTAGGAAATAAATGTGAAAAATGTCGTCACGACGGAGGGTGGTTATAATTCAAACACAAGCTCTAACTGAGTAAGAGTAGGGCAGAAAACCGGTTGATGCCTTTTTAAACTATTCTGAAAAATTAAGGAAATTGTGTTCCTCCTGATTATTCAAACAAAAAAAGAAAAGAATCTTTTTATTCCCCACATCATAATAATCAGGCAGAAACCAATTTCCACAATTTACTCTGCAAACACAGCTGTTGTTACAGCATCAAAAATCAAAGGATGATCATTCCGGAAAAATAAAGTATAATGAGGTGACAGAGATTATAACCCCTACGCCACCTGGCTTAGTCGTTTCCCAGATCCCATAAGCTCGACACAAATGAAGCTATACGGCTTTGTTGGTATGGAGACAGCACAACGTTTCCATGAGAGCCGTCATGCCATATGGTGTTCCCTTGATATTCGTAAAATGCATCAGGCGGTCTCTCTCTTACATTTATTCGTCAGTATATATGACTTATAAGAACCTAGCCAATCTTCAAAAAAAAAAAAAAAAAAGGAAATCAAATCTTCTTATCGATTATTGAGACACCATGAGTTTTAAACGGGTGTGTATTGGTAAGAAACATTTTGGTAAAGGAAGCCAAGGAGAGATCAAGGAAGAAAATAATCGAATACCCACAGCAAGTAACATGGAATAAAGAGGACGACACAAAATAACGGAGAATGGTTTCAGTGGAAGGGCACAGACTTTTGATGATGAACATCATCATCAGGGAATTATTTTTTGTGTGAGTGAAAATTCATAAATTTAAATGACATTAGATTCACTACTTGCTATAGAAAATCTGGAATCGTATTATTTCAAGAAAATTGCTAAGACGTCAGCGAACGAATGAAAGGTTCCTGTTTCTTGTTCTCATTGAAATATTCATTCTGGGTTATATCCAAAACAGCGAAATTTTCACCGATAGCTTATTGGTGTGAACCAATCAAATATTTAAATATGAAAATGTGAATTAGTCGCAAAATAATTTTTGAGATGTTTCAATTCTTCCAGCAATGAATCAGTTACAGACTAAAGTAAGAAATAAGTTCACATTTATCTAATTAAATTCTTCTGAGTCTGTGGTCGAGGACACAATCTAATTCGTATCCAGTGTTTCGAGAGACGGGATACCAACTCAGATGCATAATTATATGCAGGAGGCATCACCAAAATCATGCTGAACAAACTTTCTGGACAGCACTTTGAATTGAATTAGTGAAATCAAGAAAAACTCGTACCAATAGCTCAGAAACAATTAAAATTATGAGAAATGAGGAACCAAACTAAGTTGTGCTCTATCTTAAAATACCGATGACAGAAGTATGAAATAAATGGCCAATAAACTTTCTGCCCATACCTAGTGATCTGTTATGTCTAAGAAATACTACAAATAATTTAAAAATCAATAAACACTCATGAGTGACGATGCATTCTCCATGCAATAACTTCTTAGTTGGTGTGTAAAAATTCAATTATATGTATTTTGTTTTGAAATTTCAACTAGCATTAATTTCATGTATCGTAATCATAAGACAAATCATCTAGAGAGCAATTATCGAAAGTGTTAGGATGCAACCAAAAAGCATTTCAAAGATTTTTGCAACACTGCGACACGTTTCGAATCATAATGTATTGTGAAATAACCAATAAACTAAACTAAACTACACACTGGGTGCCCGCACTGGCATGTCAGTCGAAACTCTCTCGAATACAGTTACATTGCTTCGGTGTCAGCACAATTTCGCTCCCTGAATTGTTTAACACATACGTGCTTCGCATTCGAATCTACATTTGCGATTCACTAGATTCGCAACTCGTCAATGTCGCTGACAATGAACCTACTACATATTTATTATGAGCATTCAACGCATTAGGGACATTCCGGAAAACAATTATGGAATGCAGTCTCAGGTTGCGCCTATTATAAAAATTAAGTGATATTTTACACCTGAAATCTCTGAGAATTTCAAACTCTCTGCTGTTACTGAATACGAACTACGAACAGTGGAGAAACATCTCTATGACAGTTGATTGCCCTGATGTAGGCCGTAGCCCATATCATTAATAAGTACAAAAAATATCGTGCTGTGAATCTAAGTTAATGCCTAACATGCGAAATGATGAAATGCTAAGAAAATTACCTTTCAGAATTTTACATTGAATAAATATTCTATCTCTTTTAAGCAGGAAAGCTGTCTCTCGCTTAAAAAATCTGTAATTCAATGAGAAGCATGTCTGTCTACCCCTATACTGGGACACGTTTCCTCTCTTCAGTTTCAAAAGCTCGACAGAATACGTGAAAACAATCTAAGGGCCCTGATGATTTATAGGAATGTAACTGCCGTTTAAAAATTGAAAACTGAAGCCATTTTTTTAAAATAATTACTTATATACCAGATAATTTATACCGTAAATTACCTTAATCGACGAATACAGGAATAGGAGACTTCCCGTATATAACATCCATCCGCATTGGAAGCATAAACAACCAAAGATTGTATTGTTTTTCGCGGAAACAGCAGCACACACTATGGAAGTCCTTTGTTTGATAATCCGAGTAGTATGTTGCTAAACGATATAAACGTGAACGGATACGACCAAATTGTCCTTTGTCTGCAACAATGAAATGTTAACGGCACACAAAAATTTCATCAGGATCGATGAATGATGAACTCTGTGTTTCGTTGGCCACTTACACTTATGGACGTACTAGCTGACAAACCCGGCATTGACGGGGATACATTTTGCGAGTTTTCTCTTAGAAACAAAAACAAAAAATTAACAGTGTTTGTTGTGAAGTATCTAAAAATTTTCATTACCATGTATTCGTGAAAATGATTTTCAAATTATGAAACAGTCGCACAAAGAAGTATGCATAATGTACCAATGTACAAGTACAGTATCCAAATTAAGGAACGTGATCCCGGGCAGTTTCTATACGCTGGGTGCAGATGCTTTGCCTGTCTACAAGATTTTGTAAACGTTTCTATGGCAATGCCTCTTCAAAGCTCTATAGCCGGCTATCATTTTCGCCTACTGTCGTTTGCGTTCGTGTGTTGAAAAGTGTCAAAAGCGCTACCAGGTGTCAGGGATTTCAAGTTGACTATACTGTAGGAATGCCTTAGTAGTAAAGAATAAATGCATGAAAACCTTATGCATGATGCGGTGTCTTTTCAATTCTCTCAGCGTTTCTGAGGTCATATCTTTTGAAATGTATCGTAAAATGCTATATTGAATGGCTCTGAGCACTATGGGACTTAACATCTGAGGTCATCAGTCCCCTAGAACTTAGAACTACTTAAAGCTAAGGACTTCACACGCATCCATGCCCGAGGCAGGATACGAACCTGCGACCGTAGCGGTCGCGCGGTTCCAGACTGAAGCGCCTAGAACCGCTCGACCACCACGGCTGGCGAAAAATGCTATGTTTGTGCAGGTACATTTTGCGTCATACTGCAAATTGTACTACGAACAGGGTTAGTAGCATAGAGGTAATAAATATAAACGTCGTTCATAATGAGGCAGTTTTCCACGCATGTTAACGTTTACTACGTCATATCTACTGAACTAAGATAGGTAGGTGGTTCTTACTCCCACAGTGATTGTTGGCTGATAGCAATGGATGTGTATACTACTTTAGTTAAAATCGGTCCAGTGATTTAGGAATATATGTGAAGCGTACACACACACACACACACAAACACACACACATTTGTACAGTATGTATGGATGAATTAATAATATGAAAGCGAAGTACTCATACATTTTGTCAATGTTTCTGCCCTTGTTCTGCAGGTCGTTGTTTATGACCCACACAGGGGTATGCTTCGCGCTGTAACATTGTGTGTAACAACTGACACGTAAAATGACGTACATTTCTCCGAGAAAAACGTTTCCTGTTAACTGTTGAATTTTTCATTAATTATCATTACTTCCTCTTCTGTTTGCTCCAGCAAAATATCTCCGATGGCTTTTTGTTATGAACTCTCTCTTACAGTCACAGTGAAGGCGATTGGGAGGACCTGCGACCTAGAGGAAAGCCTTCGGACCTACTGAAGTAGGTGACGATCGGAGGCAATAGACAGACAAAGTTTTATGACATGATGAGCAGATATCTTTACGAAAGTCGCGAAAATCGAGCGAGTCCAGTGGGCTGATAGTGTAACACGGACACCTGTAAATGCAATTTTCAGAGTTGTGATGGAGGGAGAACCATGTTGAACACGTCCTCCTAGTTTGTTTCATCAGCTGAAAAACTATCCGCCCAAGCGACGTGTTTCCGGTGATGGGGGAGAAGTATACTCTGTGTCAATGGAGGTAGAGGTATGACTTGTTACTGGACTGTATGGCCTTCAGGGCATGTGTTCAAATGGCTCTGAGCACTATGGGACTCAACATCTGAGGTCATCAGTCCCCTAGAACTTAGAACTACTTAAACCTCACTAACCTAAGGACATCACACACATCCATGCCCGAGGCAGGATTCGAACCTGCGACCGTAGCGGTCACGGGGTTCCAGACTGAAGCGCCTAGAACCGCTCGGCCACTTCGGCCGCCCGTGACAGCTGGATGACGACAAATCCAGTGGTTATACTGCAGTGACAGAAGGCTTTCGTGGACAAGTTTCTTTCTACTTTGGAGCGTGTTTACATTTCATTGGTATAAAGGCACAGGTTTCAATCGTGGCCAGCAACTGCCTTTCTGAATATGAACGGTACTATAAAAATGTATTCACATTTGTTGTTGTGAAATTGGTATCAGGGTTATTGTAAACCGTCTTACGCCGTGCACAAACCATAGATTTGAATTGCCCAGTAAGGACACGAGGAAGTCAGTTTCACAGATGTCCCATTGTTTCTGTTTTGCAAAATACTTCAGAAACTGTCAGTTTTGTGTTGATTAATGTGACATTTGTCTAAAATGTTTCATGAGACTTCTTGTCAGCATCTGAGACTTGAGGCGTATTGACTGGAAAGGAAAACGATTGCGACAGCGAGTATATTATTATTCGATCATTTACCAACACCAAACGTGACACTGTCTTCTGTGACGTTATTCATGTTACCAGTCCATTCTGTGTTTTGTATTATTATTATTATTTTATTATTATTATCACTAGCTGAGTACGTGGCCTAGCCCTGGTATGTATTTATTTCTGTTTTATTGATCCATCTCCGCTTTCCTCCTTCTCTGCCCATGTGCTCTGACTCCTTCTACTTCTATTTCCTCCTCCCCCTCTCTCTGTCAATTTCCTGCTTCCCTCATGCCTCCTGAACTAGTGATATAATTTTGTGGGAACATTCAGCGTTATAGCCTATGTGGATACTGTCTGCTAAAAATGTTACGAATAGAATTAGTATCAAATAAGCAATAAATGTAAACGCCAATACGTCATACCTGATACGATAGTTTTACTCCATTAACAGCGAAAATGTACTAAGCGATGATTTTTTTCTTTCATCATTGTGTTGGGGTGTCAGCGAGAAAAAATTTTGTTCAGGTTCGAAATTATGTGTGAAGTTTGTTGCAAGACAGCAAGTTCACTCGTTTCAAATACTGGATGAATAAAGTCTGGTATTTGCGCGTCGTGGTCTACACTTCTTTCCCACCTTCACCACCACCCTTACCCCACAGCGATTCTTTACAGACTGTAAGTGATACGTCTAACCAAATTTGGGTGAAATAGGTCCAGTGGTTTCAGAGGAGATGTGGAACATACATAAATATTTATGTTTTTATAATATATGTGGATATCTTTTTTTATCGTGGATCGATTTTGATGAAATATAGCCTGCTAGCTAAGCTGAAGTTACCAGCGAAAACCTCATAAAATCTGCCTTGTAGATTTCGATATTAGCGCGTTCAGACAGGAAAGTGTAGTAAAAATTTAAATCACGATATCTTTTCTTTTCGTCATCCGATTTTGATGAATTATAGATTATACGGTGCCTAAAATTTGCTTCAGTTACTTGCTAAAACCCAATGAAAATTTGTCTACTAGTTTTGGAGATTGGCGTGTTGAAAGACAGATAGAGAGACGCGATGGTCTTACAGATTTATTATTTGTACAGATTACGTTTTTCTGTTACATTTGCATTCATATTGCCGCATCACTTTTTGAATCCAACATGGGGATGGAAGTAGTATACGCAGCATATTATAAATTTCGTAGTTTATGTTTTTGTTTTGACTATTTTCATGATGTGTTAACAGTGCAATGGTGGGAAATCTAACCGATCTTTTTCTCGGCGGATGTGGGGATCACTGAGAACCACATTCAGGAGACTACTGTACCAGTCCGACTATCGTTAATACAGCCTTAACGTCTTGCGAGTTCAATGATTCGAGCAAGTGACGGCCACCCCATTAATACAGTGTGTTGCACAACGTTCGTATGCACTGGAATTGACCGTCGACGACAAGACAGTTGGAGGTGACTCAGTGGCTGAAGCTGTAGACTCGTTTTTTAACTACTAGAAATATGTAGAAACACAGATAAATTAAATTACGTGACCGTACCAGGATTTGTTACTCTGCTGCCTCCGACACGGCAATATTGAATAGCGAACCAACATGGAGTAAAGTAAAATAAAAAGAGGAGTAAATAACCTTAAGATTGTTGTTGTGAAGACTGCTCGGTTTCTAATCGGATCACGTAGAGCGCCTATACCACCGTAGCAGTCAGTCATTTGAAGCGATCGGCTGAAAATGCTAGCTTCCCTTCTGCTACAATGGAAATGCTTCCGGGTTACAGGAACCTACGTTAGTGTTAAGCGTATGCCAGCGTCACATAGTCGCAGAGTGTACGATTTTGGATCTGCCACGTGACGGGCCATATTTTCCCCGTGTCTCATCGGAAGATCCTGAGCAGCACTGTCCGCTGGCCCCACAGCCAGACCGCAGGTAACGGAGCAGCAGTCAGCGGTCGCTGGCGCTGCCGGAACAGAACGCGATGCGCAGCCGAGCCAGCGGCAGACGGGGCTGCAGCCGGCGCGCCGGCCAGGCCGCGGAGGACCGCTCGTCCGAAATGGAGCGGAACCCCGCCTAGCGGCCATCTCCTGCCCTGCCGGACTCGCTTTCACTCACAGAGCTCACCGCGCTCACTGCTCTTCCTAAAGCCCGTCTCACACGGAGCAAGATTCGCTGCTAGTTTCCTTGCTGGCTCGCGCGGCGGCTACCTTGCGGGCTCCGTCGTCCGCTAGCGGGCGACCTTGCTGGGAACCTTGCGAGATTTCCAGGATAGGTCCGGTGCTATTTTTCTTGTAAGGTTCCCTGCGTGCTACCTGCGTTGGCCAATCATGAGACGTTTCGTTTGTGGCGTCAGACGCGGAAAGCTTGGGCGGGAAGCCTTTGTTGATAGTCGCTTTTCTGCTGTTGTGAGGTGCGATAGGAAGTTCTTATAATTATTAAATAATGGCACCGCAGTGGTCCAAGGAAGCGATTCAAGCACTGATATGTACTTATAGGGAAGAACGGTGAAAAGCGCAAACTATTCTAATAAACACTTGCGTGCAGAGGCACTCGAAAGGGTTGCAAGAACCGTGTGTCTTGTTCGACCATATACGACGAACAAGTAGTGCTACAGCAAAATGCACAATTTACGTACTCAGTTTAAAGTGGAGTACGCCAAAGTAAAATCATCGAAAAGCAGTGGCACTGGGATGAACGACGTAAGTACAAAACTATGAATTTCGTGTTGAATGTAGAAACCTACTATTTGCAAAAATCGGACACATTTAAGACTATTTCCTAGAAATATCACACTGAATTTTCACTCGATTTTTGAAAGCACATAATCTTGAATGGTAATGGATTACGATGCAGCTTTCTTCTGAATCAGAGGCGAAACCATACAAAGCAGTTATTTAAATATCAATACATCCATTCGTATAAAATTTGCTAAGGGTGTACGATCTTCTATCCTATAAAATAAAGTCGTACATAACAGTCATTATTGGTATATTTATAAAGTCAAACAGTAATGAAATGGTGATACTTTCCAAACAAAAGTAGGTGTTATGCGAACTAACCTCAACTCTTTATCAAGCATGGAGAGCACACCTTTTACAGCGTTTCTCCTCTTAATCCAGTTTTTCGTTTATTCTTTCTTTCTTCTTCTCTCATTAGCATGCATTTTTGCATCTTTTAGCAACAAAACAGCTAATAGCGCCAGTTTGTTCCGAACATCTGTACCTGAAGCAGCCATCTTCGTTCGATACAACATGTAGCCGATCACAACACAACTAGCTGCCGATCTTGCACCGTGGGAGAGCTTCGGCATGGAAGATAGCCTGCTCCTTTCCCTGCAAGCCGGCAGGCATGCACGCCATCTCGCAAACTTGCGGCGAACCTTGCTCCGTGTGAGACGGGCTTAACTCTGCATTAATCCTCTCCCTGTGCAGGCCCATGACGCAGAACGGGGACTAGGCTGATACATACAATATTTCTCGCAGAGCCACACGTTGACCATGTAGCTCAAAATGTTGCTCTCCTGCAACACTGGCTTCCAACACCCATTACAAGAGCACTAGGAGTGTTAACGCATGCAGCCTGGACAACACCTCCTTCTCCCTGCTACCCGGTGTGGCTCCTGTGGCCCAACGAACAGCTCTTCCATTCAGTTCACCTCTTCTGCAACCACACAGTCCGTTATAGGCGCCGAACAAGAGTCCCGCAAAGTGGTTCTCAGGTTTCAGTTCACAATCAACAGAACGAAAGACCTCGAAGTGGCGCTCAAATTCAAGCCCACAATCAACAGAACAAGAGTGCTGTAAAGCTATACTCAGCTCCAAGTCCACAATACAAAGAACGTGAATTCCTCAAAGCGATATGGAGATTCTAGTTCACAGTCAACAGAAAGAGAGTCTTGCAAAGTGGTGCTCGGACTGAAGTCAACGATCAACGGCACAAGAGTCCAGGAAAGTTCAAAAAATGGCTCTGGGCACTATGGGACTTAACATCTGAGGTCATAAGTCCCCTAGAACTTAGAACTACTTAAACCTAAATAACCTAA
Source organism: Schistocerca cancellata (assembly GCF_023864275.1). Taxonomy (NCBI): domain Eukaryota; kingdom Metazoa; phylum Arthropoda; class Insecta; order Orthoptera; family Acrididae; genus Schistocerca; species Schistocerca cancellata. The sequence goes on along the minus strand of NC_064626.1, from coordinate 354,361,538 downwards.
GGACATCACACACATCCATGCCCGAGGCAGGATTCGAACCTGCGACCGTAGCAGTCACGCGGTTCCGGACTGAAGCGCCTAGAACCGCTCGGCCACCACGGCCGGCAGGAAAACAGTGCTCGGATTCGATTCCAGAACCACTTAACACCCTGGACTAGCTGAAGAATGCAAAGATGATGTGCGTCGTCCATACTACTTGGAGAGTGACTTTACAGGAGAAGCTGCGAGTCGAATGGTCCGTTAACACAGCGAAGTTCGTCAACAGCAGAATATGAGCCATTCAGAATGAATTCCAACAGAAAGTACGTGTATAAGGTGTGGTCGTCAACACTAGGTTAGAACGCTGCATCCTGAACAACTTAATATAGCGTACCGATGTCTCACAGTTTTTAAAATGCTTTTCACTGTCTACTGTCATAAAGCAAGTTGACACCAGCCATCATACATTGTATGCACTTCTATTTCACGTATGAAGGTCTATATAAAATTTTCAGTGATAATGCAAGTTGATACCAGCCATCAACATTTAATGTACTCCTGTTCCATGTATTAAGATCTATATAAAAGTTTCGCTAACTTTCTTTTCTAAATTCCGCTATTAAATTTTCTATATTAAGCACATGGTAAGCATATTATCGAGATGGTAGAAGCAAATTCCCTCCCTCCCCCCCTACCCTTACACAAAACTATATTATTCATATCATTCAGTTTGTTGTCCTGGTTACAATGAGCTAATTTGTTTCGTCAGAAGGGAGGGCAATCAAAAGTTACTGCAATTATAAAATTATGTAGACATAAAGCGAATCTTTTGATGTCATAGGAAAATTCGGAAGAAAAGATTGGTTCCAATTTAAAGAGTTACATTTCCTCATTTCAGTAAAGCATTTATACTAACCCAAACTTATTTAGTTTAAAAGTAATTGCTAGTTAAAGATTTTGCTGGGTCTATCCTTCAGTGCCATAGTCATACTACTGTAAATTTCCGGAATCTGTTGATATACTTTTGATCGCCTGATTTTTCCGAATCTATTGACAGACATATTGATGGAAAAGGACCCATAATTAAAAATTACTAAATTTCCGATACTAAATTTTAATAACCAAGATGTATCCAATTGTCATAAACGTGGGATTCCAAACTGCATGAGCACGAATTAGTATTGCATATTTTAATAAATTCTGCTCATGGTAAATAATACACAAACAAAAAATTGATGATAAATCAGTGGTCCATAATATATCAACTTTTTGACTTACAGAATTGCTAAACTACTATAAATTAGAGAACTTTACCAATATCCTAGAGCGAGTCTTTGTAAGACCAACACTCTGCCAACACCCAGCCAAGCAATGCTGGGGTGTACTCGTATAATAATTGTTGTGTGTCGTATTTACTAAATTGTGTGTAACGCAAACTTTGATCACTTCACCTGAATTACGTGCGCTTTTGCTTTGTGACGAGATAAGAAGTATTAAGCTTCGCATATGTGTGTATAAACTAACTATTCGTAAGCACTGGAGAATGTAAGAATCGCTGTATGACGATTAAGATGCCAGATACCGTACCACGCAGACTACTACTAAAAAGAAATAAGGCTCGTCCTAGAATCGAACTCACGATCTCCTGCATGCTAACCCAAAACGCTATCCACTGTACCAACTGCAGAACACTGCTGCTATTTCCTGACAAAGGTAGTTACCGTACATGTGATTACTGTGCTGCCAGATTGGCAATTTTTAACGTCCATTTACTGCCCGAAATATGAGCAGGTCGAAATATTTTCAGAGACATTTTTGTGTTGCCAGTATGAGTGGACTCGCGTTGCGACGTCCGAGTGCGCGAATTATTCTTCACCCTGCATGTGTACAAATATCTCCTCGACATGTGCAGTGTACTTCTCCATGGTTTGTTTCGCATATATAGTGGCGAATTTTATAAGCCGCTTGAAGCGAGAGAGTTTCCTCAGCGCAGGCTCTAGCGCTATGCGTGTCCTGTCGAAAACTCTGCGTCTCAGAGATATGCCCTATGCTGGTGATATTAACATTCTACCCGCCCATACATAAAATATATACGAGTATTCGTCGTTGCCGCAAGAGGATACACCAACGGCACAACTAACATGCCGGCACGGTAGCTCATCGTGTTCGGTCAGAGAGCCGGTTGGCCTCTGTAATAAAAATAAAAAAAAAACCCTGAGTGGAAGGATCAACCACCGAACTTGAACAGGATGTCTTGCGACGTCCGCAACGACCAAACACAACGATCAATAACGAACAAAACGCTGCCGGCACGATAGCTCAGCGTGTTCGGTCAGAGGTTTAGCTGCCCTCTGTAATAAAAAACTGAGTTAATGGATCATCGACGAACTGAAACGGATGTCTTGCGACGTCCGACCCGAGCAAATGCAACTAACGAATACGAACAAAATGAGATTAAAAAAAAATAATAAAAAAAAACGCCGCCCCTCCCTCTTTCTGTGTGTGTGTGTGTGTTGTGTGTGTGTGTGTGTGTCCGTAAGGAACCAAACTGCTGAGCTTATCGGTCCATACATTCACACACTACTTAAACTAACTTAAACCAACTTATGCTAAGAACAACACACACACCCATGCCCGAGGAAGGACTCGAACCTCCGGCGGGAAGGGCCGCGCAATCCGTGACATGGCGCCTCAAACCGCGCGGCCACTCGGCGCGGCTCCCTCTTCCTCTCCCTAGACACTTGAAAAGCTAGCATTCAGGTCCTCTGCTCGAACTACACTGCTACGCTCTTACAATCATTTCAACGGCATAACTGTACCTTCCGACTTTCTACCCATCCTATGTAACAAACAAGAACACTTACATGCGTGGACAAAAATATAGAAACACCAAGAATACATTAACATGTCTAATATGATGCAGGAAACCCGTTGGCATTCAGAACAGCTTTCAGTAGTCTCGGAATGGATAAATACAGGTTCTGTGTTGTTTTCAAGGGAATATGAAACCATAGTGGCAAGTTCAGGTAACGATGTGGAAGTGCAGAGCGATCAGTCATCTTTCTGTCCAAAGCAGACTACAAAGTCACAGTAACATTGAGACCTTGTGACTTTGGTGGCCATGGGAGATGTGTTTATTCATTCCCGTACTCACAAAATCAGACTCGGACGATGCGAGCTGCGTGAACAGGCGTTCTGTCGTCTTGGAATACAGAATCACCATTAGGGAACAAACATTGTACTATGGGATGGATCTGATCAGTCAAAATAGTCACACAATTCGTGGCAGTAATGTGACCTTGCAGAGTAACCATGGAGCCAGTGGAATACACGACATGGCTGCCCCAGTCATCTCCAAAGCGTTGCCATGTTTCACTCTTGGGACCTGAACTCCGTCAGAAGTTGGAAGCAGTGTCACACAACACTCATCCTACCAAATCACATCCTTACATTGGTTCAAAACGGTTCAAATGGCTCTGAGCACTATGGGACTTAACTGCTGTGGTCATCAGTCCCCTAGAACTTAGAACTACTTAAACCTAACTAAACCTAAGCACATCACACACATCCATGCCCTAGGCAGGATTCGAACCTGCGACCGTAGCAGTCCCGCGGTTCCGGACTGCGCGCCTGGAACCACTAGACCAGCGCGGCCGGCCCTTACATTGGTCCATAATCCAGGTTTTCTACCACATCTTCATGTTACGGGCATTTGCGTCACTGGAATACCCAGATTATGGTGCCCACTTCATGCTGTTTTGGTGCTGTCAGGCTTCGCGACAGCGACGTTGAATTCTGCAGTGACTTTTGCATCAGTCGTCCTCTTATTTGTCGTTACAGTCCTCTTCAATAGCCATCCGTCACGATTAGTGGATGATGTATTTCCGCTTTTCCTGTATGCGGTATAAATCTTTGATAAGGTGCCTCTTGAATGCTTAAACACTTAGGCTGCTATGGTTACGGAGCCACGCACCACACGAGTACCAACAATTTTCCACATTCGAATTGACTTAGCTCCAGATAGTGCACTCGCAAGTGCAAAGAACAGTGTTCTGACCACGACTCGCACTTGCAGCGCATTGAGGACATTACACACGTGCTGTTAGTGGACAAATACAGCAGTGGAATCTTGCAGGCTGTATTAGCATTGCATTTATGTTCAAGCATGCATTTGTGCATGCATTTCTGTATTTTTGTCCAACACTTGCACGTTCGAAAATCGCCCATCCAGTATACCTACTCCAATACCTTGATAGTACTGTTTCCTTGCAGTCCACCCTACCCTTCATTTGTCCCAACACCTACTCGAATACTTCGCCTCCTACTGTAATCAGTGGTACTTTTCTATTAATCATGAAGCGCCAACAGGGTCAAATAGACGGACGTTGCAGATGTAACGCACACAAGCACCCATGATTAGTTCTAACCATCTAGAATATTCTCTACCCATGCCGTGTTGGATTATATCGCAAACGTGGAGGTTCGGCAGAAAGAGTGATTGTCGAAGGTCAGATACCTGAATATGTGGTATTAATCCTCCGAACCAGTGACGTTTAAATAAATGGTTCAAATGGCTATGAGCACTATGGGACTTAACTTCTAAGGTTATCAGTTTCCTAGAACTTAGAACTACTTAAACCTACCTAACCTAAGGACAGCACACACGTCCATTCCCGAGGCAGGATTCGAACGTGCGACCGTAGCGGTCGCGCGGTTCCAAACTATAGCGCCTCGCTCGGCCACTCCGGCAGGCAGTGACGTTGAAAAGGGAATATTGTAACAGAGACGAATTTTATCCGATGTTGTTAATAATAGCCACGGACGCGTTACAAGCGGAGAACGTTATCTTCCACTCCTGTTGTCCAGGGCACTTTACAGTGATCGTGTAAAACAGAGGACCTCCGCTTCGTCGTATTCTCGTTTCCTTGGGGTTCTCTGCGAGATTCCTAAGACTAGATACAACTCATTTACTCACGTTCCCTTTCGAAACAGCCGAGGATGTGGTTAAGAGTGAGCGCTCAGTTAAAGGTGTTCTCACGTGTTGCACCCGTAAATTGCGCTATCCGTGGGACGATCTCGCACGCCGCGCACACGGCCCGTCGGCGGCTCTGGAGGCCAACACAGGACGCAGCATACATTTCGCCTGCAGGCGCGGAGCGGCGCTACACAGGTATAGCCGCGTGTTAGGCGGCTGGCTGCTCTGTAACGCCCTCCTGCAACCACTCTCAACTCTACGCTAGCACAGGTGAGACTGAGCGCAAGATATTGGTGCAGCAAACATCGCCAAGTACATTAAAACACATCAGAGATCAAAGTACACATTTCCCTGTCCTACAGTGAAACATCAGTTACTATCCTTGCGGTTTTCCCCATTACTTGCCGGCTGGAGTGGCCGAGCGGTTCTAGGCGCTTCAGTCTGGAACCGCGCGACTGCTACGGTCACAGGTTCGAATCCTGCCTCGGACATGGATGTGAGTGATGTCCTTAGGTTAGTTAGGTTTAAGTAATTCTACGTTCTACGGGACTGATGACCTCAGAAGTTAAGTCCCATAGTGCTCAGAGCCATTTGAACCATTTTTGAACCCCATTAGTTCCTAGTAAAAGCTAACTAAGAAATATTTATTTACCTAAAACCAGAACAAGCAAACGTGCCGCCGGTGTGACCGAGCGGTTCTAGGCGCTACAGTCTGGAACCGCACGACCGCTACGGTCGCAGGTTCAAATGCTGCCTCGAGCATGGATGTGTGTGATGTCCTCAGGTTAGTTGGGTTTAAGTAGTTCTAAGTCAAGGGGATTGATGAACTCAGATGTTACGTCCCATAGTGCTCAGAACCATTTGAACCAAGCAAACGTATTGGCGCATCGATTAAGACAATGGATCAATTCAAATGGCTCTGAGCACTATGGGACTTAACTTATGAGGTCATCAGTCCCCTAGAACTTAGAATTACTTAAACCTAACTAACCGAAGGACATCACACACATCCATGCCCGAGGTAGGATTCGAACCTGCGACCGTAGCGGTCGCGCGGTTTCAGACTGTAGCGCCTAGAACAATGGATCAATATCCGTAGCTTAATTCTAACTAGGTTCTCTAATTTTAGGTGAGTGCCAACGTGCCTGCTTCCGTAGGGTCGTGCAACCCTTGTATGACAGCAGCTGGTGCTCCGTCTCTTTTCATCTCGACATCAGTGGATCATCAAATCTCAACCATTTCTTCATACGGGCCACTGTGGCTTTCCTAGAAAAACTGAGTTGGATTTTGGAGTGTTCTCGGAACACGACCGCAGTCAGTTCCGCTCTCATTCTTGTCCAAATGAGCTGCTTTTGCTTTTAAAATAACCTCGACATCTATGGGACAACCGATTCCCCATTGTCTATCTTCTTCCTCTGGCATTCGTATGGTACAAATATAAGTACAATGATAACATCGAATACAAATTTAAGGGAGTTAGACTTATCACTTTCAGTAATGGTTAGAGCTCTGACCTGATTGACAATAGCCTGCAAAAAAGGAAAAAAAGAGTAAATTGTACCACATCTGGTCAATAGCAATCAGTCAGTGTTTTTCGTGACTCTAGGCTAGTAGCTAGTAGCTAGTAGCTACAAAGACTGGTGCACTATCCCCTATGTTGTCAAAATTTGAGATAACATAGCAAAGTTTGCAAAACCAGATCTGCATTTTACGCTAAAAGTAACATAGGGGAAGTAATATAAAACAGTAAAGACACAATGAAAGTTTTGGCACAGAGTATTGTGTGCAAGATCACCTACAAGAACTGTGAAACACAGTGTTTTGGTCAGTCAGTAGGTATTAGGTTGTAGGAACGTGACGGACGTGGGAGACTAGGAAAGACAGATACAGCTTTTGCGAACATACGATGTACACTGTGATGGTTTTCACACCGTTAAGAATAGCAGCAACATGACACAACTGAAAATATTTGAAGTCAATAACCATATGGAAAAGAATCTCAGCTATGTTTTAAATGAACAATCACAAATCCCTTTTTCCCCCTGTTAAATTAAGATCAAATTACGTAAATGTTGGATTATGATAGTAAAATTAGTCCTACCCTTTTAATGAAGTGATTTTCTTTACAAAATATAAAAAATGTAATACCTCCATTTGCACGCACTCTATCACGAATATCAGGATAAGTTGCACGTCATTTCATCTTTTGTTGCGACTTGCAATTGTCAACCTTCAGTGGCCTAAGAAGACGAGGGCCTGTTCTTGATTAAATAAATGATAGTTGCAGAACAACAGGAAGGTGTTTCACTACTGATATTATAAATTTAAGTGTTAGAAAGTATTTTACAAAAGCATTTGCCTGGAGTGTAGCATTATATGAAAGTTAAGCGGGGAGTGAGCAGTACAGACAAGAGGAGAATAAAAGCTTGTGAAATGTAGTCGTAGACAAGAATATTAAAGGCTAGTCAAACAGATCGAGTTACTGCATCGAAACGCGGAATGCAGCGCCTGGTACACGAAAATAACACTTTATTGGCAATACGACGCGACAGAGATACGAAAACATACGCGGCCTTCGGAACTCCTTTCATCTTTGCCGAGTCTATCAATTTCACGATTTTGTGTGCGTCACAGAGGCAGCAACATAGCAATGAAATACACAGAGCAAAGAAAAGCCGTGCGACCTTACAATTTTTCCAGCTTTTTCTGCACCACCACTAGCGATTATTACAAACGTTTTGTTGTAACACCACTTTCGGTTTTTTTACTCATTTTTCTTAAAGCTGAGGTAACGCTCTGATTCGAAGCATTTTATTGATGGGAAAATAACTAGAAAAGGATAAAGAAAATAATGTTTACTTTTGCTGGATATAGCGGCTGCGAGTACTGTAAAGTTTGGGCTAGAAATTAACTTGTTTAGTGATCCACTAGGGATGTACTCATATACTTGTTCAACTAGTAGTTCACACGTGTACTGTATATTTTTCCGTGATTGTTGAACACGATGCAAGCAAAATCAATGCATTATTGGCACCTGATTAAAATGAATTAAAAGCTGTTGAAAACATCGAACATCAATTATGCACCGAAAAGTAAATTTCATCCCATGATAACTTTGCGTATCGTCGAGTTATTTCTTGGTAGTATGGAAATTAAAGTCTGCTACGCCTTTCTGCTATATATATTTTTTCAGTTCTCAAATGAGAAAATGTTTCCAGCTGACGAGTACACTTGGACGAATAAAAACTTTCGGCCGATATATGTAAAAAATAAAGCTGTTCTCAAGCAGAAGTTTGTGAAGAGATTTCCCTAGCCCAAAAAACCCTCGTGTGCAATCCATACATAGTCTGCTACATAATAAGTCACTTTCGGATTGAATTGGACGCTTTACCTATGAAGGGGGACTGTTCAATTCTCCGACGGCTGCGCAGGGCAAGAAATCTGAAGAAATACGCGAGGTATTAGAATCGTTATTGTTAGAATCATATCTCCAAAAACATATATACCTGAAAGGTATCAGTCTAGTCTGAGCACAAGCTATGTTCTGGCTGGAGCCTGCGTAGGTCATAAGGGCGAAGAAATTAAAATATCCCGCGAACATAAGCGTATGCGGAAGTCTTCACCGCCGTCAACGACACTGACAGTTCGGAAGTAGCCATAAGAAGTGACGGCACGTGGAATGTGAATATCTGTATTACAATTTTGTTAGTTAGTTTGTTTGTTACTTGATTACGGGATTACACGCAGGGTAATTTGATTTGATATAGATATTCATAATCTTTACTTCCAGGGATTGCTAACTGCCTGTTCCGTCTTCAGTGTGAGAGCGCATCTAATTTTGGAATCTACCAGAGTTTCTTCTTCACCTTGGCCTATCTCCCAACCGTTGTTTCGCCAGTCTTTCTTCTGGCATTTTGCTCACACGCTCTTTGCACCTGTTTCTATTATATTGTTTATACCGTCGCCATAGATTTTTTTCTTTTTTTAATTTGTACACTCCTAATGCGACCTTGGTCGTATGCAGCCTTCGCTGTTCATAGAAATCTCATTTCTGCTGCCTGTATTTTGCTCTTACCTCTCTTCGTGAGAACCCAGGTTTCACTCTCGTACAGCAGAGATGTCACAGCTGTAGTTGGATAGATTATGTACAACGCGTCAGAATATTAATGGGTCGTGCAAATACTTTAATGGCTACCTGCTGGGGCTATTTGACCTATTGTGACATCTTAGTCTTTGTTTCATTTTGCAGGGGAAGCACGCACGCAAGACATACGCTTGCTGTTTTCTTCTACGGGGTAGGAGGGGTTGTGAAGCTGGAATCTATTTTAATCTTATTTGTATTATCAATGGCCGGCCGGTGTGGCCGTGCGGTTCTAGGCGTTTCAGTTTGGAACAGCGTGACCGCTACGGTCGCAGGTTCGAATCCTGCCTCGCGCATGGATGTGTGTGATGTCCTTAGGTTAGTTAGGTTTAAGTAGTTCCAAGTTCTAGGGGACTGATGACCACAGATGTTAAGTCCCATAGTGCTCAGAGCCTTTTTTGTATTATCAATGTTAAACGTAGTGTAATAGGTAAGTAATCGAACTGTTTATGGGTGCCACATTAAGGCATTGTAAAAGATACTATGGCTTACTAGATTTTCTATGATCTATTGTTCCACGACGCTGTGCAATAAAGGTTTGCACTGTACTGCAGAAAGTGCCCTATAGCGACTAGCAAACGAAAGAGACATTGTACAGTTTGTCTATGAATGCTGTGCTACCAATGCGCTCTCGATTTTCCTTGCTACCCTATCGTTAAGAGGGAGAGAAATAATCTTTTTGACGGACACACTAAATGTGCTGCTGCGCTCGCGATGCCATTCAGGCATTACCATTTTTACTAGATGGCCTGTAGGAAACCGAGGCGAGACCAACGCAACGTAATCTCGCTCGTTACTTCCATGGTCCCCCACACGCTTGATCAGCATATCTGGGTCCCCACTGACGCGGCTTCATGAGGAGCGCCATTACAGCTTTCGATGGAGGACTCTACCCGTCAAAGGGTGGTGCCCCGAAGACGGGAAATGGCCGCGACAAAAAAAGAAAAAAAAAAACCAGAACGTGGAATAAACCAGAACGTGGAACAGGACGACACCGACCTGGAGCACGTTCGCTGGATCAGCAGACGGAGCGGCCGCGGTTAATTACGCCGGCAGGCCACAGTGGCTACGGGCCAGGTGTCCGGCCGCACAATGCCGCTTTTGTTGCGACCGAACTGCCGCAGACGACGCCAGCCAAGGCCGAGCCGACCGCCCACCGTGTCGACCACGCGTCTGTCTGCTGACGACGCCTCGACCCCCAGCTATTCGCGGGCCGCGCTCTTACATTCCAAAAACGAAACGCGTAATATCTTCAGCTACAATAGATAATAGGCGGCGGACGACTCCTAGTGGCAACATCCGGCCAGTTCCCATTGTAGATGAAACTGAAACCGGATTTCAAGGTTCCATTGCCATTATCCTTTCAGTCATCAGACTCCATTTATGTAAGGTCAGGGACGAAATATTAGTCACCTCCTTAAAAGAGCAGTGGCGGCTTTGGAGCACTGTAAATGGTACAGAACTGCTACCAGGCGGTCATGTGACCCTGCGTTGCTGACCTAAGTCATGGCAGTCGGTGTATATGTGCCAGGACAGTGTACGGAACCACTGCACTCAGATGGCTCTCCGTAGAGACGTGACACAATGACAGAAACGACCTACTGTTTTTGGACATGCCCATCAATACAACATGAGTCAATCTGCGCAGTTTGTTGCATTATCACCATGGTTTGTCTAATGTGGCTACAAGGAACGGTGTACCACCTGTAGCCATGTAGCACTGCGTTAAAACAGTGGTCGCGAAAAAAAATTCTAACCGACATGGACTGGATATGAGGGTTACGCCTTGTCAATGTCAGTAGGTTCAAATGGTTCAAATGGCTCTGAGCACTATGGGAATTAACATCTGAGGTCATCAGTCCCCTAGTCTTAGAACTACTTAAACCTAACTAACCTAAGGACAACACATACATACATCCCCGAGGCAGGATTCGAACCTGCGACGGTAGCAGCAGCGCGGTTCCGGACTGAAGCACCTAGAACCGCTCGGCCACAACGGCCGGTTTGTCAGTCAGGAATTGCTTCATCTCAACCTGTTCCCCGTCGGATATCGCGAAGGGAACTACATTCAATGGTCATCTGGAGTCGAACATCTCGCTAAAGGCCGTTTCTCACAGCAGCACATAAATCTGCACAGCTTCAGTGATGTAAACATGACATGTAGCGCTGACAGGAGGCGCGTACTGTGGTACGACGAGCTGCGAGTTTGGGTGGCGCCGAGTGTACGGACGAGCCAGTGAGGTGTTTAACTCGCAATGTCTTCCAGGCCACGGATCGTTCTATGATAGTGAAAGGTGGTCTTGTAAATGTTCATACGAAGTTTTCTTCTTTTCGATTTCTAGAATCGCTCTGATACGGTTTGATTGCTTAGACATGCACGCGCAACCTCGACAGAAAAGATGCGCGTACAGGGATGAATCAGAAGTGGTCTTTGCTCTGCGAAGATACTCGCCAGATTTATCGGTTGTTTGCGAGGAGAGGAGTGTAGACAGACAGTTGAGCTTTGGTGCTAGATATGATCAGTCGAGTTTCGGTTTAGTAGCAGTAAGCAGCTAACGGTGAAGGTTATTCGGAATTATGTTTCGGATGAACGGAAAATGTATTGTGGAGAAAAAAAATATTGATTTTTACATTAGTACAATTATACTCTTTGTGAAGAATGGATTACAGGTAATGATTAAGTCTATAATTTTCAATGCAATATGGTCCGCAGCTGCGATGATATTTTTGAATGATTTCTTGAAGCCTTCAGCTGCCACTTTCTTTATTTCCTGTACGATTGCACAATTTCGGCCTTATGGCATTTTCAAGTACTTTATGGATGATTTTTTGATAACACATTAAGTCACATAAGTAGTTGCTCCTATGACATCTTGTTATGGTCATAAATTACACTACTGGCCATTAAAATTGCTGCACCACGAAGATGACGTGCTACAGACGCGAAATTTAACTGACAGGAAGAAATGCCGTGATATGCAAATGATTAGCTTTTCAGAGCAGTCACACAAGGTAGCCGGCGGCGGCGACACCTTCAACGTGCTGACATGAGGAATGTTTCCAAACGATTTTTCATACACAGACAGCAGTTGACCTGCGTTGCCTGGTGAAACGTTGTTGTGATGTCTCATGTAAGGAGGAGAAATGCGTACCATCACGTTTCCGACTTTGATAAAGGTCGGATTGTAGCCTATCGCGATTGCGGTTTATCGTATCGCGACATTGCTGCTCGCGTTGTTCGAGATCCAATGACTGTTAGCAGAATATGGAATCGGTGGGTTCAGGAGGGTAATACGGAACGCCGTGCTGGATCCCAACGGCCTCGTATCACTAGCAGTCGAGATGACAGGCATCGTATCCGCATGGCTGTAACGGATCGTGCAGCCACGTCTCGATCCCTGAGTCAACAGATGGGAACGTTTGCAAGACAACAACCATCTGCACGAACAGTTCGACGACGTTTGGAGCAGCATGGACTATCAGCTCGGAGGCCATGGCTGCGGTTACCCTTGACGCTGCATCACAAACAGGAGCGCCTGCGGTGGTGTACTCAACGACGAACCTGGGTGCACAAATGGCAGAACGTCATTTTTTTCGGATGAATACAGGTTCTGTTTACAGCATCACGATGGTCGCATCTGTGTTTGGCGACATCGCGGTGAACGCACATTGGAAGCGTGTATTCGTCATCGCCATACTGGCGTATCACCCGGCGTGATGGTATGGGGTGCCATTGGTTACACGTCTCGGTCACCTCTTGTTCGCATTGTCGGCACTTGGAAGAGCGGACGTTACATCTGAGATGTTTTACGACCCGTGGTTCTATCTTTCATTCGATCCCTGCGAAACCCTACATTTCAGCAGGATAATGCACGACCGCATGTTGCAGGTCCTGTACGGGCCTTTCTGGATACAGAAAATGTTCGACTGCTGCCCTGGCCAGCACATTCTCCAGATGTCTCACCAGCTGAAAACGTCTGGTCAATGGTGGCCGAGCAACTGGCTCGGCACAATACGCCAGTCACTACTCGTGATGAGCTGTGGTATCGTGTTGAAGCTGCATGGGCAGCTGTACCTGTACACGCCATCCAAGCTCTGTTTGACTCAATGCTCAGGCGTATCAAGGCCGTTATTACGGCTAGAGGTGGTTGTTCTGGGTACTGATTTCTCAGGATCAATACGCCCGAATTGCGTGAAAATGTCAGTTATAGTATATTTGTCCAATGAATACCGGTTTATCATCTGCATTTCTGGTTGGTGTAGCAATTTTAATGGCGAGTAGTGTAGTTCGAGGTGTTCACGCTTTTTTAGGAGTACGTTACTTTCGAGCTCGAAGTAGTAGAAGAAGAAAGTAACCTCGGCGGCAAGTCCAATACCTGTGCTGTACATTAGGTGACAAGAGCCACACCGGTGGCTGCACAGTTCCGAAGTGAGGCGCTGTATCTGGTTGGGCAGAGCACGAGGTTTCGCAACGCGCCCGTGCTTAACCTCCGCATTGTCGTCGATGTCGCGGTAATAGCGGCGCCCGAAGGGGCCTGTCCGTGGCCTTTCTCCGCGGCGCGGCCGCTGGCCTCAGATGACTAACAATAAGTAAGGGGAAAAAATGCGTCGCGCCAGAACCTTGAGCCCCGGCCTCGCGTGGGCGGGGCTGCCGCTACTGCGCATGCGCTGGCCGCTGACCGGAGGCACTCCGCCCTACTGGTCGTGCTGAGGTCTCAAGTGGATCGCGCTTGTTATTGCACGCTACTGACGTAAATACAGTGCCCCAAGTGTAGCTACGGTCCTGTGGAATCCAAGTCCGAAAATCTGCCACCTAGTTTCTTCAATTTTTTTGCTGAGATAAAGACGACTACTTCAATTACGTAACGTTCGCTACCGACTGACGTAATTACACTGACGGGAAAAAAACCGCAACACCAGAGGTTATTAATACAGAATAATGAAATTTCGCGAATACATTTGTCAAGGTAATATATTTAAGCGATTAACATTGCAAGATCGCAGGTTACAGTAAGCGCGAGATAAACCATCTCAAATTTGAAATGCTGGCACATTAATATCCGGTGTAACCACGAGAATGTTGAGTGCAAGCAGGCAAACGGGTAGGGATTGTGTTATACAGGTGCGTGATGTCAGTTTGTGAGCGTGTGGGTGCTATTCTGTCATTCTGCGCAACGGATTAATCTGAGATGTACCCTCTACCCTGTGGCTCCTGCAAGATGCAATTTCCACCCCCACATTACTACAGAAGTCAGACAGACGCTCCTAACGTTCTAAAGAGAAATGCCTGAAAAACTTTCAGCAATAAATATCTTCTGTAGTCGTCCGCTGTGAGGAAATGACACAAAAATTCACAAAATTTCTTACGGAACTAGTGGGATACTTGGGTACTGGAGTAGAGCTAGTTAGTGTAAGAAAAACATGAAACTAACGAAAATTATTATCTATTTTGCAAAAATCCTGAGAAATCACAATGGCACTTTTAGTTATGAACTGAACAAGTTATTTCCGGGTCCTTTTCGGAATGTGAAGTTACCTCTTAAGGATAGGATTCGCTAATGAAAGTTCTATACAAAGTTTAAGATTGTTATTGACTTGGCAGAATGGCTGAGAGCTGCGCCTACTCAATTTGAATAATTATCCGTTAGAATGGTGCTAGGTACGGTCGAGGCTGTTGCGTGTGAAATGCAGTGAAGTGTACTGTTGTGGAGGAAATATGGGGCTCGCAAGAGCTGTAGCGCACAATACCGTAAGCTGCGATGACTGCTGTCTGCGCCGCTCGCTGCTGACAAATATGATAACTCTCGTTCTATCTGGATTGACCTTCGTCAATAAAACTCTCCCTATGCCTTGATGAAGTGAAGGACTCCAATTCGCCCTTAGTCTAACTATTGACGTGGTACACTGGTCAGATAACCAGTCCACCACGATGCCACTCAAAAATTCACTCGCAAGTGTCCAACTATAACTCTGTCTGTTCACACCATACAATAAGTGTAGCGGCCAACACAGTGAACAACGCTTAATCTCAAGGCCTCAATATAGAGTCGCATTCTAATTCACTCTCGACAGAGGTGCTCTCCCAGTGAAGTACTGAGGAGAGACTTGTTCCTCGTTCTTTGAGTACACGTACGAGTGCACACGCTCTCGTTACGTGTTCTCGCTCCAAGAGCGACAACAGAACAGCCCCTCTCCACGCCAGACGTGAAGGGGTATATCTTTTGGTCTCTTCCATTACTCCTTCAGCTCCAGGCGTCAGGAATATCGTCTGCCAATCAGCATTGCTCTTCTAAAACGGGAGAATGACGTTTTGTTTAAGACAACCAATCCAGAAATCTGTTGCATCGGCGTTTGGCATCTGCTGTCTCCCCGAGAAAACCTCTTAAACTGCATGCTATGTTTGTAAAGAATGTGTGGGCTGGGCGCTCCCACACAATGTAGCGGAATTTGCTTTTAAGCCTAACACGTGTTGTTCTCCCTTTCACTTGGGCAAACACTGGCTGCTCTACGGGCGGTCGCCAGCCATTGTAGATAGGTGTCTTAAATGTGTGTGTGTACGCCAGCCTCGAGTGTTTCAATCTCGGTGCGCACTTGCGATTTACTAGTTATTTGCATATCGTTTACATGAATTCATGCAACATTGACTTTATCTTATCGAGTTTGGGTTCGAATGAAGAGTCTTGATGTGCAGAATATGATTGTGAGGGCAGAATATGTAAGCAATGAAGGTCAGGAGACCACGACATCTTACAAGTTCCAGGCCTGTTGCGCTTGGTTGATCAATATAGGGACGGCTTAAGCCGATTATCGGTAAGGCTGGAGTTGTCACACGATGATGTCGTATATGTGCTCGATTGAAGACTGATCTGGTGACTGAGAAGGCCAAAGCAACATGTCGACACTCTGTAGAGCATGTCGGGTTACAACAGCGGTATGTGGGCGAGCGTTATCTTGTTGGAAAATACCCTTGGAATACTGTTCATGAATGGCAGCACAGTATCGAATCACCGGA
Source organism: Schistocerca cancellata (assembly GCF_023864275.1). Taxonomy (NCBI): domain Eukaryota; kingdom Metazoa; phylum Arthropoda; class Insecta; order Orthoptera; family Acrididae; genus Schistocerca; species Schistocerca cancellata. Next base: position 354,345,431 of record NC_064626.1, on the reverse strand, counting down.
TCGACGTACGAATTTGCAGTCAGGTGCATGGTATACCCACGAGAGTGCTCCTGCCGTTACACGAAATCACGCTCTAGACCGTAACTCCAGGTGTAAGTCCGGCCAGATTGGTTGCAGACCGTCAATTGCCCTCCTCCTGACCAATACACGGCCATCTCTGGCACCGAGGCAGAACCAGCATTCACCAGAAAACACAAAAGATCTTCACCCTGATCTCCAGTGAGCTGTCGCTTGAGACCACTGGAGTAGCAAATGGCCGCAGTTTGGGGTCAGTGGAATGCACGCTACGGGGTATCTGGCTCAGAAGTAACCGATTTGCAACAGTTCGTTATGTCACTGAGGTGCCAACTACCCCTCAGATTCTGCTGCAGGTGCAGTGCGGCGCACCAGACCCATACGCCGAACACGAAGATCTTCTCTCTCGGTAGTGCCACGTAGCCGTTCGGAGCTCAGTCTTCGCGACCGTACAGTCTCGACACCACTGCTGCCAGCAATCATGTACAATGGATATATTCTGTGACGTCCCTTCCCTCCTTCTGCACTCGTCGGGAGGAGAGGCGACTCGTAATGATGTTCGTCCCCGTCAGTATGACGTGGAACAGCACCTGTAACTCTCGTAAGACACAGCTCCTCGCGTAGTTAAGAAATATTCTATTGTTCGTCCGTAACAGTTTTATCAGTTTGTGTTAACTGATCAATTGTTTATCTTTTATCTTATACCCGGTTAGTTTCATTGAGCAGTGAAACCTTGGTTCTTAATCCTATCATTACGGTCGTTTTTCTCATTATCCTTAGCGAGGATTAATAATTGCTGCTCGTAATTCCGTTGCTACGTCAAATTATTAACAACGGTCCAACGTAACTCCAGAGATCACTTATGTTGAAGTAACGTCCTCGTAACACGCCGTAATGCTGATTTTTATATTATTCACGTTTCACTGTCTGTTATTCCTGTCTTCAGACAGTCACTTAAAATGTTTAAAAGACTCAATCACTAGCATGAACATACGTAATATTATTCCTTGAATCATGTAGGCGTCACATCTGATTTATCTCTTGACTAGTAGTTTATTAATCTTTTTGTAATTAATTGTTTGTCCCTATCACGCACACATATCAATATGTCATTCAAGATTAATTTCTCATCAGTCCAGTAGTCGTGAGGTTACAACAACTTTTGATTGAATGGCGTATTGGTTTTTCTTCATGACTTTGTATTATTGTGTCCTACTCAAGACTACGAATAGTTTTCCTGTCACTGATCCATTACTATCAAGTTTGCAACTGTTCTTCAGTCCGAAGGTTAAGTCCAGCAAATCAGTATGACTCAATTAAAATCACCGTCTCGTTGATAACGGTAAAGATTACTTTTTTCAGTCGAATGACTGAGTATGGCTTTAGTCTCTCTCTCTCGAACTATCGAAATTTCACAATTGGATTGTTCGGGGGAAGAGACCAAACAGCGAGGTCATCGGTCTCATCGGATTAGGGAAGGACGGCGAGGGAAATCGGGCGTGCCTTTTCAAAGGAACGGCATTTCCCTCAAGCGATTTAGGGAAATCACGGAAAACTCAAATCAGGATGGCCGGACACGGGATTAAACCGTCGTCCTCCCGAATGCGAGTCCAGTGTGCTAACCACTGCGCCACCCCGCTCGGTTTTTCACAACTCAAACAATCTAATCGCGTTTGCTTCCAGAAGACTATCGCAATAGTACTCTAGAGCGACTCAAGAGCAACTAACTAAACATTTCCATATCCGAGTTGCATTGTTGGCGCACTGAATTTCCTTTTCGATGCGGCTACAGCTCTCTTCCATGGTAAATGTTATCTTTGACCGAATTACCTCCTTGGATTTAACCTTCGTTCATATGAATTTGAATTTATTCTATAGATGTTTAAAAGATAATGCATGACAACCCTTTCCTTTTATCGCCTCTTTTGTATGTTTCAGTATTTAAGTGTTGAGTTAGTTGTTAGTCAAAACATTATCAATGTAATTAATTTTCTTATCACCAACAGTTGTTGTCACTGTCAAGAGGACTCACTTCCCTAATTTAAGTTTTCACAAAGTTTGTTAATTGGGGTTTTCTGTCCTTGGGGCGTTACAATTCCTACCCAGGTTTACTGCAGTGTCGCAGAAGGAACATCCAGCTTCTCGCAGCTCTATTACATGACTTCTTTCAAAACTCAGTGGGGTGTCGATAATGGCGTCTTTGTCGCCTTAAAGGCATTCTTAACTGACATCAAATCACCATGACCGTTACACCGTGTATTTAAAGCAAACCTGATTTGTATTCTTGTAGTTGTGTTACTAGCCCCACTCTTATACGACTGGTGCGAAATTTGAATAGACATCATCTTTTCAGAAGTAGAAACACGCCTACCTATTTTCGTTTATGTCGCACAACTCCTTCTTGGTGTTCTCATTTTTTTCAGTCAATGTACTATGAGTAACCGCTGAAAGCAGGACAGTTAGACCCAGCCCAGCCAAACAGCGCGAGCGCTCCGGCTGAGTTCCTCCCTGGCACTCCGAGGGCAGCGAGGAGAGGGGACAGTGGAGGCTGCCGCCAGACGCCGCTGGAGCAAAGCAGTCTCCTTACCCGTCTCCTAACAATACCACTTGCGTTAAATTAGATGTACGTTGTGCATTGGTAATACTATGCTGTCTGCGCATTTGTCCCGAGAAAAAAAGTGGAAAAGCCACACCACTCAATGCCGAAATGGCAATTGCTTTACTTTTCGTATCGTTTTAAGACCGTGCCATCGCACTATCATGAACTGGAAAGACCCGTATAGGAAAGTCATTACAATACCAGCCTCAGAGACGACATGACGCACTTGTTTTATGACGAACGACAGTGAACGCTGGCTGAGCTCCAGTCCGCCATCTAGGAGAAAAAACTGAGTCAAAGGTAAGCAAAGTGGAGACAAAAACTTTTATGGTTGATGTCACCAATTATTTGAATTCAGTAAGTGGGTAATGGATATGGCGGACAAGACTATAGCTGAGATACAAAAAGTAATCGTTTGGAAAAGTCACGAGGTATAACTGGCTACGTTCCAATAAATGAAACAAATTATTACGAGTTCTCAAAGAGATTCCAAGACATTGCACGACTAAAGACGGATTTCGATTTATTTGTGAGACCATTCTCGCTTTTGGCTCATTACTCTCAACTTGAGCTGATAGACGAACGGTGTAGCACTCAGCTGAACGTCCTGTTGGTCTAATGCAGGAATTTACAAGGCTTTGACAAAATGTTACCCTAAGAGCAATATCCTCGACTGCAGAGAGAAGCCGCTAAATTTATTTCAATGTTTCGTTCAACACACGTGTGGTAGTGTTTTTTTCTGTTATTAAATTGACAATTCCGAGTCAGGTTTAACAGATTTTGATCTGCAGAACTCCATGTACCTGACTGTATCACGGACCATCATTTCAGATTTATTACATAATAACTAAAATCGAATTGTATGTAAATTTGTAAACATCACAACTTAATGTTAAATATCTGTTTGTAAAGCTTTTTGTAGTTCATTCACAATTAATACTATTGTACTGTATGTTAACCGGTGGCCTAGAAACGAAGGAGAGGCTCCGAGGCTCCGTCCCCGCCGCAGCCGCAGTGGTCCACAACCCCACGACGACTACCGCAGTCCACTGCACCCCTCCGTCGCCCCACACCGAACCACTATTTCACGGTTATTGTGCGGTTTGGCCCCCGGTGGAAAGTGTTTGACCTCTCTCTATACAGCTCAGATTTGGCTCCTGATTTTCATCTTTTTGCTGAAATGAAATGGTAGCTATGAGGACAGTATTTTGGCAAAAACAACGAGCCAGCGTAGAAAATTGGGGCAAGCACATCCTTCTAAGACGAGTGTATTGGCAAGCTAGTACTTGGTTCAAATCGCTCTGAGCACTATGGGACTTAACATCTGAGGTCATCAGTCCCCTAGAACTTAGAACTACTTAAACCTAACTAACCTACGGACATCACACACATCCATGCCCGAGGCGGGATTCGAACTTGCGACCGTAGCAGTCGCGCGGTTCCGGACTGAAACGCCTAGAACCGCTCGGCCACCACGGCCGGCAAGATAGTACTACGCTACGACAAACAGCTAATTCGGACCTACGACTTTGTAGAGAAGAAGATAGAAAGTGTAGCTCAATTTTGTAAATAAAACATTTCTAATTTCATCTGTGGTTTATATTTCGCGACCGACAAAAGCCTGAAAAAAATCCTAGTGTATATCGCTCCTCAAACCACTGTAGCCCGGTTCTGGCTCCGAGACACAGACAATTATACTGTTGAAAGATGACATCGCCATCGGGGAAGACATCAAGCATGAAGGGAGCAGATGATTCGCAGCTGTTGGCGTATCTTTGATTATTACCTTAGGTCCCATTGCAAGTAGGCTGTTTAGGTTTTCTTGTTGGTAACGCCACGTAGCGCTCTGTATGAAAAATCACTGGCTGCGCTGTGTGCAGTCTGTGGCTTGTTTGCATTGTTGTCTGCCATTGTAGTGTTGGGCACATGGATGTGAACAGCGCGTAGCGTTGAGCAGTTGGAGGTGAGCCGCCAGCAGTGGTGGATGTGGGGAGAGAGATGGCGGAGTTTTGAAATTTGTAAGACTGGATGTCATGAACTGCTATATACATTATGACTTTTGATCACTATTAAGGTAAATACATTGTTTGTTCTCTATTAAAATCTTTCATTTGCTAACTATGCCTATCAATAGTTAGTGCCTTCCGTAGTTTGAATCTTTTATTTAGCTGGCAGTAGTGGCGCTCGCTGTATTGCAGTAGTTCGAGTAACCAAGATTTTTGTGAGGTAAGTGATTTGTGAAAGGTATAGGTTAATGTTAGTCAGGGCCATTCTTTTGTAGGGATTTTTGAAAGTCAGATTGCGTTGCGCTAAAAATATTATGTGTCAGTTTAAGCACAGTCATGTATAGTTATTCTAAGGGGACGTATCACCATACAAGTGCAGGAGAATGAGTCCCACAGCATAATACTGATCCCACCAGCCTGTGTCCGCGGCGCACTGCACGTTTCGAGTCCCGTTCACCTCTATGATGGCGTTTGTGGTGACGACCATCGACCTAGTGTAGCAAAAATGTGATTCACCCGTAGAGCCTTCGCGTTTCCTCCGATCGACGGTCGAATCCCAACTGTCTCGTGCCCACCGCAATCGTAATTGACGATGTCGTTGGATCAACATGTGAACACGTAAGGGTGGTCTGTTGCGGAGCTTCGTGTACAATAATGAACGATGAAGGGTGTGCGTGCGCCAGCATTGTACTCTTTCGGCCAAGATACCACCGACCACCATCTATCCTACTTTGCAGAGCAGACATATCCCCGAACCCCACATACTGCGAAGAGTATTGGGCTTCCAACCGCTTAGTGCCTAATGGTGGTTTCACTGTCCTTCTACCTCTTTCCGTAGATGCTCAGGAGAGTAGTACGTGAACATCCGACCAGCTTTGCCGTTTTCGAAACAGTCGTTTACAGGCTCTCCGTAATAATGATCTGCCCTTTCTCAAAGTCGCTTATCTCAATGAATTTCTCCATTTGCACCCTTAGGATGATCCCCGCCCCCGTCTGCTCCGCTTACATACCTTTGTTACCTCGTCTCGAGTCACGTGCGCCACGTCACCAGGCGGCATCCAATGGCCCGGTGTGCGGTGGTCATCATGTTTTGGCTTCCCAATGTACTGGGTGATCAAAAAGTCCGTATAAATTTGAAAACTTAATAAACCACGGAATAATGTAGATAGAGAGGTAAAAATTGACAAACATGCTTGGAATGACATGGGGTTTTATTATAACAAAAAAAAGTATTGCTAGACGTGTGAAAGATCTCTTGCGCGCGTCGTTTGGTGATGTTCGTGTGCTCAGCCGCCACTTTCGTCATGCTTGGCCTCCCAGGTCCCCAGACCTTAGTCCGTACGATTTTTGGCTTTGGGGTTACCTGAAGTCACAAGCGTATGGTGATCGACCGACATCTCTAGGGATGCTGTAGACAACATCCGACGCCAATGCCACACCATAACTACGGACATGCTTTACAGTGCTCTTCACAACATTATTCCTCGACTACAGCTATTGTTGAGGAATGCTGGTGGACATATTGAGCATTTCCTGTAAAGAACATCATCTTTACTTTGTCATACTTTGTTATGCTAATTGTTACTATTCTGATCAGATGAAGCGCCATCTGTCGGTCATTTTTAGAACTTTCGTATTTTTTTGGTTCCATTCCAAGCATGTGTGTCAATTTGTATCCCCCCAGTCTACAGGGTTATTACAAATGATTGAAGCGATTTCACAACTCTACAATAACTTTTTTATTTGAGATATTTTCACAATGCTTTGCACACACATACAAAAACTCAAAAAGTTTTTTTAGGCATTCACAAATTTTCGATATGTGCTCCTTTAGTGATTCAGCAGACATCAAGCCGATAATCAAGTTCCTCCCACACTCGGCGCAGCATGTCCCCATCAATGAGTTCGAAAGCATCGTTGATGCGAGCTCGCAGTTCTGGCACGTTTCTTGGTAGAGGAGGTTTAAACACTGAATCTTCACATAACCCCACAGAAAGAAATCGCATGGGGTTAAGTCGGGAGAGCGTGGAGGCCATGACATGAATTGCTGATCAAGATCTACACCACGACCGATCCATCGGTTTTCCAATCTCCTGTTTAAGAAATGCCGAACATCATGATGGAAGTGCGGTGGAGCACCATCCTGTTGAAAGATGAAGTCGGCGCTGTCGGTCTCCAGTTGTGGCATGAGCCAATTTTCCGTGGGCTACGCGTGAAACTTGCCCGCACGCGTTCAACCGTTTCTTCGCTCACTGCAGGCCGACCCGTTGATTTCCCCTTACAGAGGCATCCAGAAGCTTTAAACTGCGCATACCATCGCCGAATGGAGTTAGCAGTTGGTGGATCTTTGTTGAACTTCGTCCTGAAGTGTCGTTGCACTGTTATGACTGACTGATGTGAGTGCATTTCAAGCACGACATACGCGAGTCGGCTCCTGTCACCATTTTGTCTCACTGCGCTCTCGAGCGCTCTGGCGGCAGAAACCTGAAGTGCGGCTTCAGCCAAACAAAACTTTATGAGTTTTTCTACGTATCTGTAGTGTGTCGTGACCATATGTCAATGAATGGAGCTACAGTGAATTTATGAAATCGCTTCAATCATTTGTAATAGCCCTGTACATTATTCCGTGATTTATTCAGTTTTAAAATTTATAGTGAGTTTTTGATCACCCGGTATGTTGTTGAATAACCTGCTTGCATTCTAGTTTATTTTGTTTTCTAAGTGCAAGTCTCTAGTAACTGTAAATAAGTACACGGATCGGCGGTCAGTAATTGTGGAAGGCGTCGGCAGTGATGTAATCCAAGTGCCGCAGCACCAGATCACTGCCACAGGCAGCTTCCACCTCGCCCTGGCTCCCTCCCTGCGATTGTCTCCTCGATTACGGCGGGGACCGTGTGCTGCGTGCGTCCCGTGAGGGTACGGCCGCGTCTTGCGGTCTTCAGGCCTCCCGGAGGACACAAGTCGCCTTCAGGGTCGGCTATACTGGAGTCGGCAACCCGGATCCAGCTGCGCCGGGCTGCGCTTTTTGTGCATTGTGCTCCAGCGCCGGGCCCATTGTCAGATTCTAAGCGACCGTATTTCCTTCTGTAATAGCATTAGGGCTGGCAAGGTGGCGCGCTAGATCGCGCGACCAGCCAGAATGGCTCGCTTCTGCGAAACGGCCGCGGACGTCGCTGCTGTGGAGGGGGAGGGGTGGGAGGGAGGGGCGGGGGGAGGGGAGGAGTAGGCTCTAGCACAGCCGGCTCAATAACTCAATTACCGGACAGACGCTTTCGCAGATAAAGTGGGCGTAATTAAAAAGGCGTTTTCTGGGAACCATTAACAGCTCCGAGAGCAGCGCTCGGTGCGATGTGATTGTCCGTGAAACGTGTACTTTTCGCGTGCGATAATAGAGAGCGGAGTGTAATTAGAAGGTTAACACTGTCCGTGCGACCGCGGAGCGGACGAATCTGAGCGAACAATCGCGAAACGAAATTACGAGTACGTTACACTTGGCCGGACCTTTCACAGGCGTTGCTTCGGTGCCGCGAGGAGCGGCGACTTGCAACCACGCCTTGAAAAACCTCAGTCTTCTGTACTAGAACGGCTAATTAGCTTCGCGTGGTATTTGTATTACAGAACACGTATTTCACAAGATCCGTAAGATTTTATCTTTGCTGGCAGGTGCTAAGGAGAAAGAATGTGGCTTCTAGGCTGTACGACTTAGACAACACCCTTTCACCTAATTACAGCTTATGTCAGTAACACACTCTATTAACCAAGAAAATCAAATTCTCTAGTAAGTTAACATACACAAACCATCTGCACTGTTGTTACACAATAAGAATGCAGCGCACGTAACTTTTATAAACGTATATGTATCTATGTAGGTGGATTCAATGAAATCGTCATAAAAACATTTCCAGATTCATCCAGTCGCTGCCAACGCGAGAATGCTATTAAAACTCTTCACGCTAGAAAATATAGCCCATGTTCCTTCGTATAGACTTTACTACAGCATTAGAACACTATGCTGATCCAGTTCGAGTCTCGCCAGAGGTAGATTTTCGCTAGTATAATACACTACTGGAAATGGAAAAAAGAACACATTGACACCGGTGTGTCAGACCCACCATACTTGCTACGGACACTGCTAGAGGGCTGTACAAGCAATGATCACACGCACGGCACAGCGGACACACCAGGAACCGCGGTGATGGCCGTCGAATGGCGCTAGCTCCGCAGCATTTGTGCACCGCCGCCGTCAGTGTCAGCCAGTTTGCCGTGGCATACGGAGGTCCATCGCAGTCTTTAACACTGGTAGCATGCCGCGACAGCGTGGACGTGAACCGTATGTGCAGTTGACGGACTTTGAGCGAGGGCATATAGTGGGCATGCGGGAGGCCGGGTGGACGTACCGCCGAATTGCTCAACACGTGGGGCGTGAGGTCTCCACAGTACACCGATGTTGTCGCCAGTGGTCGGCGGAAGGTGCACGTGCCCGTCGACCTGGGACCGGACCGCAGCGACGCACGGATGCACGCCAAGACCGTAGGATCCTACGCAGTGCCGTAGGGGACCGCACCGCCACTTCCCAGCAAATTAGGGACACTGTTGCTCCTGGGGTATCGGCGAGGACCATTCGCAACCGTCTCCATGAAGCTGGGCTACGGTCCCGCACACCGTTAGGCCGACTTCCGCTCACGCCCCAACATCGTGCAGCCCGCCTCCAGTGGTGTCGCGACAGGCGTGAATGTAGGGACGAATGGAGACGTGTCGTCTTCAGCGATGAGAGTCGCTTCTGCCTTGGTGCCAATGATGGTCGTATGCGTGTTTGGCGCCGTGCAGGTGAGCGCCACAATCAGGACTGCATACGACCGAGGCACACAGGGCCAACACCCGGCATCATGGTGTGGGGAGCGATCTCCTACACTGGCCGTACACCACTGGTGATCGTCGAGGGGACACTGAATAGTGCACGGTACATCCAAACCGTCATCGAACCCATCGTTCTACCATTCCTAGACCGGCAAGGGAACTTGCTGTTCCAACAGGACAATGCACGTCCGCATGTATCCCGTGCCACCCAACGTGCTCTAGAAGGTGTAAGTCAACTACCCTGGCCAGCAAGATCTCCGGATCTGTCCCCCATCGAGCATGTTTGGGACTGGATGAAGCGTCGTCTCACGCGGTCTGCACGTCCAGCACGAACGCTGGTCCAACTGAGGCGCCAGGTGGAAATGGCATGGCAAGCCGTTCCACAGGACTACATCCAGCATCTCTACGATCATCTCCATGGGAGAATAGCAGCCTGCATTGCTGCGAAAAGTGGATATACACTGTACTAGTGCCGACATTGTGCATGCTCTGTTGCCTGTGTCTATGTGCCTGTGGTTCTGTCAGTGTGATCATGTGATGTATCTGACCCCAGGAATGTGTCAATAAAGTTTCCCCTTCCTGGGACAATGAATTCACGGTGTTCTTATTTCTATTTCCAGGAGTGTATTTCCGAGAAACAAAAAGTGCTACCAGCGTACAGCTTCTGACACTTGGTCTTGTAGGGTAAGGTACAAAGTGCTCTGCAGTGTACCACACACTGAGGTGACGAAAGTCAGGAGATGCCTCCTAATATCGTGTCGAACCTCCTTTTGCCCGGCATAGTGGAGCAGCTCGTCGTGGCATGAACCCAACGAGTCAGAGGTCGCCTGCAGAAATATTGACTCATCGCTGCCTCTATGGCCGTCCATAATTGCGAAAGTGTACGCGGGGCAGGATTCTGTGCACGAAATGTTCTATGTGATTCATGTCGCGCGATCTAGAAGGCCAAATCATTCAAATCATTCGCTCGACTTATCCAGAATGTTCTTCAAACCAGTTGCCAACAATTATGGCCCTGTGATATAGAACTTTGTTATCCATAAAAATTCATTCGTTGGTTGGGAATATGAAGTCCGTGAATGACTGCAAGAGGTCTCCAGGTCGCCGAACATAATCATTTCCAATCAATGATCGGTTCAGTAGCACCAGAGGATGAAATCCATATCATGTAAACGCAGTCCACACTATTGTGGAGCCACCACCAGCTTACACAGTGCCTTGTTGACAACTTGGATCCATGGCTTCGTGGTTTCTGTGCAACATTCGAACCCTGCCATCAACTCTTACCGACTGAAATCGGGACTCATCTAGACAGACCACAGTTTTTCAGTCGTCTAGGATCCAGCCGAGATGTCACGAGCTCAGGAGAGGTGCAGCACGCGATGTCGTGTTGTTAGGAAAGGCACACGCGTCGGTCTTCTGCTGCCATAGGTCATTAACGCCAAACTTCACCTTACTGACTTAACGGATACATTCGTCGTAAGTCCCACATTAAGTTCTGCGGTTATTTCACGTTCTGTTGCTTGTCTGTTAGCGCTGACAACCCTCAGCGAACGCCGTTGTTCTCGGTCTTCTAATGAAGCCCGTCGGCCACTGCGTTGTCCGTGGCGAGAAGCACCTGAAATGAGGTATTCCTGGCAATACTTAATTCGCTAACGATTTCCGAAATTAAATGTCCCACGCGTTTAGCTCCAACTACTATTCCGCGTTCACTGTCTGTTAATTCCCGCCGTGCGGCCATATGTAGCGAAATGCAGGAAGATCTGCAGCGGATAGGCACTTGGTGCAGGGAGTGGCAACTGACCCTTAAGATAGACAAATGTAATGTATTGCGAATACATAGAAAGAAGGATCCTTTACTGTATGATTATATTATAGCGGAACGAACACTGGTAGCAGTTACTTCTTTAAAATATCTGGGAGTATGCGTGCGGAACGATTTGAAGTCGAATGACCATATAAAATTAATTTTTGGCAAGGCGGGTACCAGGCTGAGATTCACTGGGAGAGTTCTTAGAAAATGTAGTCCATCAACCAAGGAGGTGGCTTACGAAACACTCGTTCGACCTATACTTGAGTATTGCTTATCAGTGTGGGATCCGTACCAGATCGGGTTGACGGAAGAGATAGAGAAGATCCAAAGAAGAGCGGCGCGTTTCGTCACAGGGTTATTTGGAAACCGTGATAGCGTTACGGAGATGTTTAACAAACTCAAGTGGCAGACTCTGCAAGAGGCGCTCTGCATCGCGGTGTAGCTTGCTCGCCAGGTTTCGAGAGGGTGCGTTTCTGGATGAGGTATCGAATATATTGCTTCCCCCTACTTATACCTCCCGAGCAGATCACGAATGTAAAATTAGAGAGATTAGAGCGCGCACGGAGGCTTTCAGACAGTCGTTCTTCCCGCGAACCATAGGCGACTGGAACAGGAAAGGGAGGTAATGACAGTGGCACGTAAAGTGCCCTCCGCCACACGCCGTTGGGTGGCTTGCGGAGTATAAATGTAGATGTAGATGTAGATGAATGACGTCGAAAACCTTTTCACATCAATCACCTGGCTACAAATGACAGCTCCGCCAATAATGATGGTGTTTGGTGTGTGGGGCGCTTAACTGCGCCGTCATCAGCACCCGTACATTGTCCTAATATAACCGGCCGCGGTGGCCGTGCGGTTCTGGCGCTGCAGTCCGGAACGGCGGGACTGCCACGGTCGCAGGTTCGAATCCTGCCTCGGGCATGGGTGTGTGTGATGTCCTTAGGTTAGTTACGTTTAAGTAGTTCTAAGTTCTAGGGGACTTATGACCTAAGATGTTGAGTCCCATAGTGCTCAGAGCCATTTGAACCATTTTGTCCTAATATATTACACAGACCAATGTTTTTCACAGTCAAATCTAGCCACTTGTCACGAATGATAATGATGATGAAATGATGAGGACAACACAAACACCCAGTCGCCGGCCAGAGAAAATCCCCAACCCGATCGGGAATCGAATCCGGGACCCCGTGATCCAGAAGCAGCAACGTGACCACTAGATCACGAGCTGCGGACAGCTCCGCCAGTGCACTGCCGTTTTATGCTTTGTGTATCTAATAGTACCACCATCTGTATTTGTCCATACCACTATCTCATGACTTTGTCACCTCGGTGTAAAGTGAGACAATATGTAGCTCTTATGGCCTCCAAAGCAGAGCTCGCTAAATACTGCCCAACATGACCTCTTCGATATCTGCTGACGTACCGCAAAGCGTGACGACGTGGCAGCGTACATATCCTGATCGTCAGTTAGCCAGTGTCCCTGGTTTCACTCCAGACCTCTCCACCAGGAAGCGCGGCACGAGAATATGTGGTTCTACTTATGGGGATCTTATACTGGATGGCCGCGCAGGATTAGCCGAGCGGTCTTAGGCGCTGCAGTCCTGGACTGTGCGGCTGATCCCGGCGGAGGTTCGAGTCCTCCCTCGGGCATGGGTGTGTGTGTTTTTGTCCTTAGGTTAATTTAGGTTAAGTAGTGTGTAAGCTTAGGGACTGATGACCTTTAGCAGTTAAGTCCCATAAGATTTCACACACATTTGAACATTTTTTTTATACTGGATGAACGATTTCCACGCGGCATTCCTCTCTCTAGACGTATAGGCTATTTGCAAATAGATGTTTCCTTCCTGAAACTCCACACACATAAAACTCTGAACACAAGGTTGTACTGAGCGACCACATTTCACAGTCGCCCACAGGAGACAAAATTCAGACTTCAGTGATAGACTGTAAGAAAGCGCCTAGAGTGTACACTGACTGACAAAAAAACTGAAGCACCCAGAAAACATCGTCGGACGTCAATGTAACTTCTAAAAAGTACACACTATCGGTGGTTGTGCAAATGGTCAGAGCTGCAATTCTCTTTGAGAGGTAGAATGGCCACATGAGTGCATTAATGTTTTCCGTGTTTAGTGTAGTTACCAGGCCTGGTAGGATATATAAGAAGCGTGTACAGAGTCAGATGTCGAGTTTTGTGAAGGGCACAGAGATGCTGCGTACTCGTGTCACGCAATGTAGAGAGAGTTTGAAATGGGCCTCATTGTGGGCCTCCATTTGGCCAGGAGGTCCAATCGTGCCATATCCAGGGTTGTCCGGCATTCAGATGTGGCAGTAGCTCAATGCTGGGCTGCATGGGAACATTAGGCAAGGGAGATCACGGTACTGTGTACAAAGCACTTCGTAACCCTTTCACATCCACGCCTGTCACCCGAGAACAACTAACAGACTCACCGCAACATTCTGTGTCATCCCGCACTGATGGTCGGAGACTAGCTGCAGCCAGATTAGGGAAATAACGCCCTACGCATAGGCTACCGGTAACAACACAACACAAACGGCTGCGCCTGGAGTGGGGTCGTTACCAGGAGGCATGGATGGGCTGCTGATGTATGGTGTCGAACGGTATATAGCGATGCGCCGCGGTTCTGTAGGACCGCAGGTGAGCATCTTCGGTGTGTACATCGCCGTCATGAGAAGTCCCATTCTTCCAATGTTTTAGAGAAGCACAGCGATTTGCTCCTGGCGTCACGTTGTGGGGAGCCATTGGATATGACTTCAGGTCATGGCTGATACCGACCGAAGCAACTCTGACGGCATAACTGTACATCACAGACATCTTGTGCCCTCACGTATAACCTCTCTCCTGACAGTATCGTGGTGCCATTTTTCAACAGACAGGACAATGCTCGTTCACACATGACCCTTATCTCTACGTGCTTTCGGCGTGGCCGGCCGTAGTGGCCGTGCGGTTCTAGGCGCTACAGTCTGGAACCCGGCGACCGCTACGGTCGCAGGTTCGAATCCTGCCTCGGACACGGATGTGTGTGATGTCCTTAGGTTAGTTAGGTTTAAGTAGTTCTAAGTTCTAGGGGACTTTTGACCTCAGAAGTTAAGTCCCATACTGCTCAGAGCCATTTGAAGCTTTCAGCGTGATTTTAAAGTACTCTCCTGACCAGCATGAACCTAGATCTCTCCCCATCAGAACACCTGTGGGAGCAGCTCGGACGTCAACTCCGTCCCAGAGACAATATCCAGCATTTCAAGGACCAGTTACAGCAGCTGGATGTCAGCTTGCCTCAGGAGTGGATGCAACGGCTTTATGACTCTCTTTAGAGTCGAATCTTGTCATGGATCAAGGTCAAAGGGATGGGAGGGGAGACGTCAACGTCATACTGACTGCCAAGTTCTTCATAAATCTGACTCGATTTTGTAATCACAGAAATAATATTATATTTGCTCACATCCCTTGAAGTTTCACTCCATTTCTTCCTCCCTTCCAGGGTGTATGACTTCTTTGTCAGGCAGTGCATAACTTCACTAACATATCAACATGGGAATAGACAGCGATCCCGGATGTGATACATGACTTTCAAAAACGTGCGCAGTGTTACATAGGTCATAGTCTAACACTGGAGGTGTTGGTGGCTCGGTTGGCTCGTGCAGAGATGCAGTAGCGTTGCGTACCTCTTGTGGCTTCTAAAGTGTTGCGTTGTGTTTGTCAGTGTTGTGGTTGTCGAGGTGGTCTTCATCATGAAAGACAAAGGAGGAGGTCAATCTTGCAGCGTGCTCGCCGTTCTGAGGCGATTAAGAGAGACAGTGGTAGGTCTCTCGTTAGTAAAAATGCCAAAGGATTGAGTTACATGTTTGAGCACTTTGTACACGCCTGACTAAAGAGGATGCAATGCGGGGTGTACCATGTCATCATGAATCACCTGGTCACAATATCGAGATCTGTGAGAATGAATACTTTCGGCATGAAGTGTGGCGACAGCGGAGGGATCCGTGTCTGGTGGATGCAGTTTTTGATGTGCTGTACCTACTGTGGAAGATCAAATTCACTGATGTAGGTCGCAGGTAGAGTATAATCTGCAGGGAGTGCAAGGGGTTCTCCATTCACTGCTTTGGCGACCAAAGCCGGAAATTCCGCTTATATGCAGTCTGTATGACTGGTCCGGATGCACGGAAGTGCCTCAGTCCATGAGCCCGGTGCCACATGAAGGCCACTTTCATTGTTCTATGCCATCTCTCCACTAGGCAACTGCTTTGTGGGTGGTAACCAATGGCGCACATATGGTTGATGCCACAGAGGTGGCAAAGAGCGTTTAAGAAAGCTGACTCAGACTGCCTACTCTGGAAGAGAAATTCTAATGGGAATCCTTCAGCATAAGGGATTTGGAAATTTGTGGTAAGCTCCTATGTGACCAAACTGTGGTCATCGGTCCCTAGGGCTACACACTACTTAATCTATCTAATATTATTGTCTAACAATGATGTAAATAGTTACAGTACCAGAAGGAAAAATGAAATCCACTTCTCCATATTAAGTTTGTCATCAGCACAAAAAGAGGTGCACAATGCTGCAGCTAAAATTTTTGATCACTTTCTCAGTGGTGTACAATGTGTGACAGGCAGCAAAGTAAAATTTGAGAAATTTTTGCCGCAAACGCTTAACCGCTATTATACAAACTGCTGTTTCGTCGAATACTTAAGAATGTTCATAGAATGCTATGACTAATTAAATGACCTATTATTTATTCCTCGGTGTGTAGCGATGACGTAGACGAGGTAAAATCGATTCCTGCAGTGAGAACTTTCAAGCTACTGCATTACTTTTACTCTCTCTCCTAAACAACGTCAGTTGCTACCAGAGAGAAGCGCACAGAAATTAATGTACTCGTTCCGTTCCTATTTTCCACAAAATCGTCTAACGGTTGTGTGCCGGTAGTCTCAAATACTGTGCGCAGGTACTATATACGGAAAGTGAATTCATCAGAAAGAATCTGTGAGTTTCATATTGTAATGCAAAGCGGGTTCCTGCACATTACACAAGCAACTAACGTTGCAAAGTAACTGACACACTCAGTATTTACATCATTTCTTAACGCCTTGATTTTATAACAGTCGTTCAATTATACAATCCACGAACAATGAAAAGCTGTTTTTACTTATGTCATGTACATATGTTCTCATTTTAAGAAAGATTTTAACGATTTGTGAAGCCGTAATGGCACCAACAATAATCAAAAAATTTTATGGCCTGAAGATGGCGAGATTCTTTGCCGAAACTAGTAATCTATCGAAATAAAGATTTCATGTGCGGTCTTAACTTCATGAGTTTTCAGTCCTTAACATAAATTAAAAAAACCAAAGAAAATAACTTGGTAACACGAATTGGAAGAGACACTGACCACAGCAGTTCTACCAGGTACGGTTTACTTGTACAGAAACTCCTGAGATGACGATATTTTCGCCATTTACTGTGTCTATTGTCTGTTTTCGACAACCGAATAGTTTGGTTTATTACGCCATTTCAGAGCGGCAGTTGAGTGCAGGAGGACAAGCCATGAAACTGCCACCCGTAGGCCGCAGCCAAAATTGGCCAACAGTCGAAATCATACAATAATTAGAGTCCATGGCGGAAATTTGCCATTTCAGTAATTTCGTGCGACTGTGATAACTGCTCGAAGGAAAGTAACTGATAAACAAGCCTCAATCCTTCAGCAGCTGGCTTCTGATTAGGACTGTTGATGTTTTTAAAAATGTCGGTAATCTGATATAACAATATTTAAAAAAAAATCGTACCAGTCTTCGGTTTATCGCAAAAAATGTCGATATATAGGTATAGTGACGGAAAGAATATCGACGTATCGGCTTGTAAATATACCGGCTGCACATTGTAAATATAGTATCGGTTTTAGAGCTCTATAATTATGTATTGATTTGTTATTAGATATTCTGTACAACAACAAGCTAGCAAGCTGCCTATCCCCTTAGAGCAAAAATTGAAAAGAAAGCGATACACGTTCACGCTTGGCGATAACCGCATTTCTAACAATGGTAACTGCATGTAAGTGGCACAATGAAAGGTGTCCGATGAGTCAGTTGTTCGGTTTCGTCACATATCCGATTTGTCCGGAACGCTTAATGTCGATTCATGTCGACTTCGTTTTTTCATTTCTGCCAAAGACAGCGACCAAGTTGTCATAGTGTCAAAATTGCGTGGTGAAGTTAAACGTTGCAGTTTCTGTTGGCAGCGCCGATTACACCAGCACGTCCCCTCACACGTCTCCGCCCACCGCAAAGACCAATCGTGTCATTTAGATTTTTATTGATCATTTTCAGCAACTGTTTTCCAAGAACGTCGATGTGAAGAGACAGCTCAGTAGTTGCGTTAAAAATCGTGTTTTAACATAAGTGCTGCGCTACTTCTTCTCATCAGAAATCTTTTTATTCCATTCACTCCGTCACCCACCTATGCTACAGGCTGCTTCTTTGTGTCACCTATACTTGCTTCACACAGTCAAATAGAAATACTGACTTGAAGAAACCTCAAAAACTTGTAAGACTCCTTCTCACAGAGAAAGTGTAATTATGCTCTGCTATACTTTCAAAAGAACAATATCAAATATTTACCGACAGTTACGAAAAATATATAATATAAAATAAAAATGTTCGGGAGTTGATATTGTCGTGTAGATGCAGGTATATCGATAAAGTGAGAAATCAATGTCACCGACATATATCGATGTTATTTGGAGAAGATATCGATTTGAGAGCTAATAAATACAAAAATAGGATGACGCTTTACAATAGTATGGCTTCTAAAGAAAATACTAAGTTTGTTAGATCCTTAGAAAGTACAATGTGATAGTGTCTTTTGGTACCAAAAATAACTTAGGGTGTATTTTGCAACACTCTGTACATGCAAAAAACGTATTTCATGCTTCTGGAGTTTATAAAATTGATTGCCCAGACTGTAGGGCCTGTTATGTTGGCCAAACAGGACGGGGGCTCGAAATTAGGTTTGGGAAGAAGAAAAGATACCATGCAGAAATCGAGTATGGCTGCCCATTTACTTACTTCGAAACGTAATGTGCCGCCTTTGACATCTAATGTTAGGCTGCTGCATTAATGCGAGTAGGGCATGTTCCTCGACCTCCTCGTAGAGCTAGAGATATTCTGCCATCACAAGAATGCCAACGCAACCCGATTAATGATCAGGTCGTTATTAAAACGGACAGTTCTGGGAATGATTTGAAAACTTGTTGCAAGAAAGCAATGTAAGGTTTGACACAAGAGGAACTAAGTAGCTCCTGCCGTCTTGCCAATATGTAGCAGCCGTTAGCAAAATATTGTACGAGTATGATGGTTATAATTTTGAACCTACAGAACTTTCTCCATGGTACGTTAGCTCAGATGCATGTACATTATTCCTAACTGCAATCCAGTGTATTGGTTTTATTGTATTTATAAGAAAAATCGGTTTGAAGTGACAAAGAGGGTAGTACCCTCTACATCTATAACGGAATAGCCCAGTTACACCAACCATCCATCTGGCGCTGTCTATAAACTATTTAGTAAATAAGAGGGACAATATACCTGTTATGATATTTTAATAAAGAGAGAATAAAACTACTGACGCACAAGGAGTGAACCTGGAAATTTTCTAATATTTTCTATATTTACCGGCAAATATGAAATAAGTCAGACAGCAATCTAAAGAATTTACTTATGTTTTATTTTATGAAATTCCCTTAAATATTATATACATAATTCATATAGAGGACGCCATACAACCAACCGATGTGTTCTCCACACAGCCTACCTTCTGTATACAGTAGTATTCGAAGAACTGTGATTGATGCCAGAGCAACAGGGACCTATAGGCTTTGAAAATAAAAAATATCTGAAAGGAATATACAAACCATGTAAGTTATGCCATTAGTTGTAACTTTTTACTATAGCATCTGACTATGTACTTCTTGTACTTTTAGCATTGAGAATGGCTAGCTACTAGCCAGAATCTGGATTCGCATAATAAAATATAAAAAGAACGACTGACTGCTGCACTCTGCCCACCCTGCAGCGCTCCCAACACCTTCTGCAGGCCCATCTTGACCGATTCACCACTTGGTGCAACCAGTGGTTGCTTAAGGTCAATCCTTCCAAAACCCAGGCGACCATAGTAGGCAAAACCACCCCTTGCTTCCGCCTCCTCGGTTTCTATGTCACCGTCTATAGCCGTCCTATCGCCCTCACCCCCATCCTTAAGTACCTTGGCGTCACCCTCGACCGTCGCCTCACCTGGACCCCCCACCTCCGGACAATCCAAGCCAAGGCACGCTCCCGACTCCGTCTCCTCAAGCTCCTTTCCGGCCGTACGTGGGGTCTGGACCCCTCCACCATACTCCACACCTATAAATCCCTCATCCGCCCTATCCTTTGCTACGCCCACCCTGCCTGCATCTCCGCTCCTCCTACCTTTTACAAATCCCTTCAGATCCTAGAACGCCATGCTCTTCACTTCGCCTATCGCATCCGTCTCCCCTCCCCCACGTGGATGCTGTACCACCTTATTCCGTTCCCCCGCCTCCTCCTTTTCCTTGAACGGATATGGATCCTCTACACCTCCCGTAAACTCGATCCCCCTCACCCACTTGTCTCTGCCATCCTCTCCCGCCCCCGTCCGCTGCCGCGCCTGTATTTCTACGTCCCACCTGCTCTCCATCTCCCCACTCTCCTTACCCTCTCCCAAGGTGGCTTCCACCAGCTCCCCCTCCCTGATGATGCCCTCCTCCCCTCCATCTACCCCTCCTACCAACTTTGATACTCCCTCCCTCTTCCTGTGTTTGTTCCTATGGGCACCCACTCTCCCTTCTCTCCCCCTTCCCTCCTCCCCCGGGCTTTCCCTACCCCCATACCTTCATTCCTCCCCCCATCTCCTCTGCCCTCGGCATCTTTGCTCTCCTCTCTCCCTCCTCCACCACCTTCTTCCCCTCTTGGCAGGTCCCCAGACTCGCACACGTAAGGTGGACATTCGTGTGCCGTCGAGTTAGTGCCTTAGTGTTTTTCGCCGCCCACGCTCCATCGATCACGTGTCGTCTCCGTCATCAGTGTCCGTGTGCAGTGCCAACGGTTTCTTTAGGTGTCTTCACGTGTGAACGGCTATGTGTTATTTGTTTCTGTGTCTACTGTTTTTGCCCCCCCCCCCCCACTTTGTTCTGTATATTCTGTGTCTCCGTTGTATTTTCTCTGTAAAACTTGTGGCTGAAGAGCAGCGTAGTGTGCTGCTGCCAGCCGACCTTATTGTAAGGTGTCAAATATCAATGAAGAAAAAAAAAGCTGCACTCTATAATTTATAAGTCACATACAGTTACTGAGTGCATCCACTTTCCGAATGGAAGGTAACCTGATCATGATATCATTTTATCTACCGCTCCACTTCTGATGCAGTGTCGAAGGCGTTGTGACGGCGTTGAACACAGTTCTGAGAAGATCCAGTTTGAGCACTTGCGGACTATTTTGTAGGGGACAGAAGGTGAGACTGACCTTGCCGTAGGCCCTGGTGGCGCTGGCCCAGTGGTGCGCCTGGACGCGGCCCTGCTGCAGCACGCCCGTCAGCTGGTCCAGGTGCGACCACTCCTGCACGTTAGAGCGCGCGAACGGCAGCGCCAGGGGCACGTCCGCCGCGGGCACCACCTCCATGTCTGCCGTGTGCTGTCTGCTGGTTGCGACCGTGCTCCAGGGGCGGGTCACCGCTCTGCGCCCATCACACCACGCCCTGCAAGACACAACATGTCGTGAATATTCATCCGCTCGGCACGGTAACTGTATGGAGAAAGTATTCACTAATACTATGTGCAATAATATTCCTTTACTTGAAGATTTTTTTTTCACCTGCCAAGGTTAAGGCCTTCACAGCCTCTCTTACTTCTAACCAGACATTCTTCGTGAGTCAACACTGTAATATGTATGGCACATGAGTTGTATACTGGATGATTCAGCTGCCCCTACCTATGGGGTTTACGCAACCTGCAACGCCCTCAAAAACTACACGCAAGATTTTCATATTCTTTCGCTCGATAGGTGCAAACTATTACACCCACAGAAAAAATGAACCGACCTTTTTGTATGAAATTTAATACAGTTAAATTTTGTACAGGGGTAGATTTTTGCTGGAGGCCACAGTTTTTTTAAATAAATCGATAAGTCTAGTCTCCAGCTCCACTAAAACTCTTAACTACGTTACATTTCCTACAAAAAGGTCCTCTTCATTTTTTTTCTCGGACTAATAGTTTATGCACAGCAAGCAAGAGAATATGAAAATATGGTTTTGTGAAGGCTTATGGGTTGCATAAAACCCGAAGTTAGGGGCAGCTGGATCACCCTGCATAATAATAAAAATAACAATAACGATGATAGTGGTATCGACTGTTTCAAGGTGACAGATAAGAAAATGGTTCAAATGGCTCTGAGCGCTATGGGAACTTAACATCTGATGTCATCAGTCCCCTAGAACTTAGAACTACTTAAACCTAACTAACCTAAGGACATCACACACATCCATGCCCAAGGCAGGATTCGAACCTGCGACTGTAGCAGTCGCGCGGTTTCGCACTGAAGCGCCTAGAACAGCTCGGCCACCGCAGCCGGCGGTGACAGATCAATTCATGGGCTACATCTTTTATTAAACAACGAAGGCTTTCACGACCGGATGTTTCAGCTGCCAAGAATTGTTTCGGGTTCTATGGCCGTGGTCCATGGAACTCTCCTATACCTGACGTTTCGTACAAAGCTACGTTGGAAATCGTCGGAGGTGCTCCTGGTTGTGCTGAGTCTCGCCGACTCTATTAATGACAAAATGTGCACTTACGCTTCCCAGCGATACCAGGCGTCTTTTTATTGGAATTTCCGGCCCTGGAACGACAGGATTTCACTGAAGTAGCGAGGTCTACTAACGAGCTCCGCTGCTTTTGGATACTATGTATCCCAGTAAATTGATAAAGCGATTTTCAGGAAGAAAACATTAAGAATTGGTCTGTTTAAGCGAAGAAAGGTATTTTAGAAGCAATTGAGGAACTCAGCCTACCTCCTTTCATGTAAAGCAGTTGTCTGAATTATAGACAACGCACATTGCAGTGTGCCTATACTCTACTGTCTCCCAGGGGTATAACGTATAAGAGATGCCTAGTATCACTGGGGAGGCGGGGGGTGTCATCAAACATTTTTTCTCTAAGAAACGTTGTTTCCTATGTTGTGATCTATCATCCCCAGATGATTGACGCAAAAACTTAGAAACACTCATTATATAATAAAGAATATATGGAATTTACGAAATTTCAGTCTTATTAACACTATGTTAAGCAACTTCCTCATTAGGTTGCAAGTGAATAACGACATCTAACAGAAATCTTTGACAGCGTTACAGAACGAAAAAATATGACAGGAAGTTGCTTATTCAGAGGAATAGCGACGAATAATGTGGTAAGATTGGCACTTGAGATGGAGCCGGCCTCTGGTGGCCGAGCGGTTCTAGGCGCTTCAGTCTGGAACCGCGCGACCGCTACGGTCGCAGGTTCGAATCCTGCCTCGGGCATGGATGTGTGTGACGTCCTTAGGTTAGTTAGGTTTCAGTAGTTTTAAGTTCTAGGGGACTGATGACCTGAGATGTTAAGTCCCATAGTGCTCAGAGCTACTTGAGATGAAAAGAGAAAACAGAAATAGATAAGGACGAGAAAAGCACCTGACAGAGATACTGATCGCTGTTGGGCAGAAAGAAAATAGCTGAGATATATCGAGAGGGAAGTTACGCCGATAGTAACATATGAAGCTGTAATCTTCTCTTGAATGTAGAGTGATTTAGGGTAATGCAGGTTACAGGATAGTTTGTTCCACAGTCGTGTCATGTCGGGTCACATAGAGCATGAGTACAAGGAGGACTGATGCGATCAAAGTATCGAATGTCACATTTCTTAGGCAAGCAGTCATGAATAGTTCAAGTAGTCTGGAGTTTGCAGTACGTGTGTCGTGTTAAACTAGCCACATCAGAACAGCGAAGACGCGGCGACACTAAGAACTAGATTCAACATTTGCTTAATTTCAGATGGAAATAGTTTTCTAAATTTTTGGATTGCATGTAGACAAGAGAGAAATGCTCTCGATGCTCCAAAATTTATTCTTGCCAGGTTAGGTGGTTATCCAAGACTAGGCCAAGATATTTTACTCTAGGGTAATTGGATACCGTTAAGAATTATTAGAGGAGCTGTTTGTCACAAATCTCCGCTGATCAACTTTCTGTCTGATGTGAGGATGACCTATGTCTTCTTTGTGTTTAGTTTAAGAGCCAGATTTTGTTCCCACCGTGATACCGACAACGGTCGCCTTCACACCTCATACATTAGCAATAATGTTTTTACGGCTGGTGCTTAGGTGCAACTAGGTGTCATCATGGTAGGAGTTACGGCATCCGATAAAGCCAGACGTAAGTGTGTTTAAATGACGCCTTTACCGTTTATGTGTGTCACCGTTCATTATTTGTGGTTACCGTTAATTACTTTTCACTGTCACATGCTGCTATGTAGAGCTGCGGTGTCTTCATAGGTCTGTCGCCTGTCAACCCTACCCTGCCGAGACTGCAATACTGATTGTACTTTGTATTCGGCTATCACCATCAACGAATATCATCGAACTGAATATCACACGTGGCCTAGGCTGTCTAGTTGGTTCTATTTTGCACAGGAAAAATTCTTTGAGCTACATTTTTTATTAATGAAAACTAAAACGCCGTTTGGATAAAATTTTCTCAGGTTTAACTGTGAGTTCCATCTTTCGACTATGTATTCTGTCTTCATCATCTGTAAATGGTTTAACTGATTCTGTAACGATCGTTTCTAACAGGCTGGTATATGTCATGATGTCGTCAATGAATTTCTTTTTTCTACGATGGATGAAGAAAATGTCTGCTGTGGGAGGAAGTCAGCAGCACCACTGATCTCGTTGGAAAGTAGGCCGCCGGTCGGAGTGGTCAAGCGGTTCTAGACGCTTGAGTCTGGAACCGCGCGACCGCTGCGGTCGCAGGTTCGAATCCTGCCTCGGGCATGGATGTGTGTGATGTCCTTAGGTTAGTTAGGTTTAAGTAGTTCTAAGTTCTAGGGGACTGATGACCACAGATGTTAAGTCCCATAGTGCTCAGAGCCATTTGAACCATTTTTGAAAGTAGGCCTAAACAACTCGGCGTTGCTCTCGTTACCTATGATGTCAGTGCGTTCATTGATGACAGAATTCCAGCAGCAGTATTTATGAGACAATATTTTTGTGTCACGAGACGTAACTCTTTGCTTTTTTCTGAGGGTATGTTCTACAAGGATTAGTGTGTTTAAATAACGCTTGTTGACCCAATAGTACATCAGCTGCTACGATCAGCTAGACAATAATGATGGAGTGTGTAATGGAATCTTCTGTTCTCACTCAAATTTGACGCGACAAGGAAGCCAAGAATACTCCATCGAAGATTATCATCGTGAAAAATTACGAAACCACAAGAGCGTCTTTGGTCGACACCCGGTGTCACATAAAACACATAAAAGCACTCCGTCTTCAGGCCACGAGTGGCCTACCGGGACCATCCGACCGCCGTGTCATTCTCTGTGGGGGATGCGGAGAGAAGGGGCGTGGGGCCAGCACACCGCTCTCCCGGTCGTAAGATGGTATTCTTGACCGAAGCCGCTACTATTGCCGGCCGGTGTGGCCGTGCGGTTAAAGGCGCTTCAGTCTGGAACCGCGTGATCGCTACGGTCGCAGGTTCGAATCCTGCCTCGGGCATGGATGTGTGTGATGGCCTTAGGTTGGTTAGGTTTAATTAGTTCTCAGTTCTAGGCGACTGATGACCTCAGAAGTTAAGTCGCATTGTGCTCAGAGCCATTTGAACCATTTGAACCGCTACTATTCGGTCGAGTAGCTCCTCAATTGGCATCACGAGGCTGAGTGCACCCCGAAAAACAGCGCATGGCGGCCTGGATGGCCACCCATCCAAGTGCCGACCACGCCCAACAGCGCTTAACTTCGGTGATCTGACGGGAACCGGCGTAGCCATTGCGGCAAGGCCGTTGCCACATAAAACACATGATGAAACAGGAATTCTTATCGTCTGTTATTCTCCTTCGATACCCAGGATGATCTCCCTATGGCTCAGTGAAGCTGTCCACGTTTACGAACAAAAGGCTTGTCTGACAAGTCGTTCCGCCGTGTGTGCGGGTCAGCAGCGGTGAACACGGACGGCGGGAGGCGATTAATTCCAGACAGCGGCGCGCGGCGAGGCGACAGCCTGTGAATCAGCGGGCCGGCGCGGCGGCCACTGTGGCGCATGCGTCACGCGCTGCAGGCGCCGCCTCCGGTCTGCCAGCTGCCAGGAGCACTGACCGGCGACACCGCACGGCTCCGTGTGCAACAACAAACACGCCGCGGGGTCAACGCGTCCACGTACATTCCGCAGGCAACCTTCCGGGGTGTGACGGGGAATCCTTTAGCACGCTACGTGTGCCAGAATGTTTCCGGAAATTACGCTCTCGGAATTATTGCGGAAAAACTTTCTGTGATGAACAACACCTCTGTTGTTCGATGAGCCTCTGTTATGCTAGTCTCGCCTGGATATCTGCCCCCCCCCCCAAATTCTATAAGTCCCTCCAGATCCTTGAGCGTCATGCACTCCGCCTCGCCTTCCGTATATGCCTCCCGTCCCCCACGCGGATCCTCTATGACCTCATTCCTTTCCCCCATCTGCTCCTATTCCTCGAAAATATCGGCATACTCTACACCTCTCACCGCATTGATCCCCCTCACCCCCTGGTTGCTCCTCTCCTCTCCCATCCCCGCCCCCTGCCACACCTTTACTGTTGTGTCCCCCCTGCCCTCGATCTCTACACCCTTCATCTCCTTTCCCAAGGTGGCTTCCATCAACTCCCCCTCCAAGATGATGCTCTCTCTCCCTCCACATATCCCTCCTATCAACTCTGATCCTCACCCCCCCCCCCCTCCTTTCCTCCGTCCTTTCCCTGAGCTCCCTCTCCCCCCTTCCATCCTCTTTTTTCCCCACCCTCTCTCTGCCCCCCTTCTCTCCTCCGAGCCCTTTGCATTTCCCTCCTCTGCCTTTTCCCATTCCCTCTCGCGACTTCCCTGCCCCCCCCCCCCTGTATGAGTCATCTACCTCCTTCAGTTCCCCCCTCCCTTTCGTTTTTCCTCTCCTCCCTCCTTGTTTTCTATCTCATCTGTCCAGGTCCCCCCCCACCCATCTGACCATAGCTATGCTGTGTCATCTTTGTGCCGACATTTTAGTGCAGTGTTTACAGTGAGTGTTCAGTGTTATGTGTCTTTTCCGAAGCGTTGCGAACGGACATCATACCATCGCTGGGTGAGATTTTTATATCTCTTGTGAACAGAAACCAGACTGTCGCCATGTTTTTTAATTGTCTGTCTACTATGTTACCTATCTGCTTCCTGTGTATTTTATTAGCATTGCCAACTTTTTGTTTTATGTTTTGACTTTCCACAATTTTCCGCCGTTTTACAATGTAAGTCACCGTTTTATCGCCTGCTTTTATTGTTTCTTATCTTCTTCTTACGTTTTAAAAAGTCTGTAGGCTGCTGAGCAGCGTACTAAGCTGCTGCCAGCCCGCCCCCTTAGGGAGAAATCGAAATTCAATAAAGGAAAAGAATAAAAAAGTTCGATGAGCATCTCTATAGTGCTCTTGCGCTTACAAAACAAAACCGTGGCAAAATGAGCTGCTGCTCTTTGCATCTTGACAGCAGCAGCCTGTCACCGTGATGGTTGCATATCTCACTGCGGATCGAAATGGAAGCAGATGGTCTCACTCCGCACGAAAGTGAAACCTCCAACGGTTTCAATTCGCGTTTACATCGGCTTATCAGTCAAAAAAAAAAAAAAAAAAAAAAAAAAAACAATGGTTCAAATGGCTCTGAGCACTATGGAACTTAACATCTATGGTCATCAGTCCCCTAGAACTTAGAACTACTAAAACCTAACTAACCTAAGGACAGCACACAACACCCAGCCATCACGAGGCAGAGAAAATCCCTGACCCCGCCGGGAATCGAACCCGGGAACCCGGGCGTGGGAAGCGAGAACGCTACCGCACGACCACGAGATGCGGGCGCTTATCAGTCAATTCGTGTGACAAACTTGGTGAACTCTAATACATTACTGGCCATTAAAATTGCTACACCACGAAGATGACGTGCTACAGGTACGAAATTTAACCGACAGGAAGAAGATGCTGTGATATGCAAATGATTAGCTTTTCAGAGCATTCACACAAGGTAGGAGCCGGTGACGACACCTACAAAGTGTTGACATGAGGAATGTTTCCAACCGATTTCTCATACACAAACAGCAGTTGACCGGCGTTACCTAATAAAACGTTGTTGTTATGCCTCGTGTTACGAGGAGAAATGCATACCATCACGTTTCCATCTTTGACAAAGGTCGGGTTGTAGCCTATCGCGATTGCGGTTTATCGTATCGCGACATTGCTGCTCCCGTTGGTCGAGATCCAATGACTGTTAACAGAATATGGAATCGGTGGGTTCAGGAGGGTAATACGGAACGCCTCGCTGGATCCCAGCGGCCTCGTATCACTAGCAGTCGAGATGACAGGCATCTTATCTGCATGGCTGTAACGGATCGTGCAGCCACGTCTCGATCCCTGAGTCAACAGATGGGGACGTTTGCAACACAACAACCATCTGCACGAACAGTCGGACGACGTTTGCAGCAGCATGGACTGTCAGCTCGGAGACCATGGGTGCGGTTACACTTGACGCTGCGTCACAGACAGGAGCGCCTGCGATGGTGTACTCAACGACGAACCTGGGTGCACGTATGGCAAAACGTCATTTTTTCGGACGAATCCAGGTTCTGTTTACAGCATCATGATGGTCGCATCCGTGTTTGGCGACATCGCTGTGAACGCACATTGGAAGCGTGTATTCCTCATCGCCATACTGGCGTATCACCCAGCGTGATGGTATGGGGTGCCATTGGTTACACGTCTCGGTCACCTCTTGTTCGCATTGCCGGCACTTTGAAGAGTGGACGTTACATTTTAGATGTGTTAACGACCCGTGGCTCTTCCCTTATTCGATCCCTGCGAAACCCTACATTTCAGCAGGATAATGCAAGACCGCATGTTGTAGGTCCTGTATGGGCCTTTCTGGCTACAGAAAATGTTCGACTGCTGCCCTGGCCAGCACATTCTCCAGATCTCTCACCAAATGAAAACGTCTGGTCAATGGTGGCCGAGCAACTGGCTCGTCACAATACGCCAGTCACTACTTTTGATGAACTGTGGTATCGTATTGCATGGGCAGCTGTACCTGTACACGCCATCCAAGCTCTGTTTGAATCAATGCCCAGGCGTATCAAGGCCGTTATTACGGGCAGAGGTGGTTGTTCTGGGTACTGATTTCTCAGGATCTATGCAGCCAAATTGCTTGAAAATGTAATCACATGTCAGTTCTAGTATAATATATTTGTGCAATGAATACCCGTTTATCATCTGCATTTCTTGTTGGTGTTGCAATTTTAATGGCCAGTAGTGTATCTTGGCCATCGATGGACGAAGACGCTTCTGTGGCGGAGATGTTGGACACTGCAGATTTAGCGACTCCGCCAAAAGCGGCGATAACTACGCCACCTGACTGCCGGGCATGGTAGTCAGCTGCCTGAGGAATAGGAAAATCGCGACATAACTGCCTGCAGACCAGGCGGAACTTAGTTCACGGATCGGGAGGACGGACTAGTCGCTGTGTCCGCACCGGAATCTCACAAGCAACTTCACTGGTAACCGTTTTTGTGTCATCTTTACCAGTGGTACGCTTAGGACGAGAAACATGATGTTGCACGATCACACAGGAGTTCCATTAAGTTCACGTCGGGGCTCTGGGCAGGCCAGTCCGTTTCAGGAATGTTATTGTCCACAAACCATTACCTCACACATGCTGCGTTATGATAGGATGCACTGTCATGCTGAAACAAGTACCGTCTTCAAAGTATTGCTCTAGTGTACTCATTACACAATAACGCAAAACGTGATTATATCCTTTAGCATTTAGCGTTTTCCTATTCGCAATGAGGAGACCACATCCAAACCACGAAAAATATCCCCACACTGTAACGACATCTCCTCCCGTGTTGAATCATATTATTTTTTCGTTCTTTTCTTTTCTTATATGTAAGCTGTATGTAAACTGAATGGGTTATAGGCACCCACGAAGATAAATTAACGACTTGTTTTGTGGCAAGGCTAATGTTTTGATACATCGTTAGATGTCTGTAGGAAACAAAATAAGAAATACGCTCTTCAATTTATTAATTCCTGTATCTTCACCCCTTTGTTCCGGTAAGTGGCGGCTTGGATCCGTGGTACAAACATTGTTAAAAATGTGTGTTTCAACCGTACATTAAAAGTGTTATAAAATGTTATTAGAAAAGCAAAATTTATTCGCACGTTTAAGACGTGCACTCCTATCTGTTCATCACCTCACTCGCCGCCGACATCCTGCATCAAGAGGTTCGGAGCAGAAAAGAAGAACTTACACGATATCCGGAGTAGGTAGCCTGCATCTACATTGCCACATTCACGACTAAAAACAATGGAATTAATGTCAAGCAGTAAGTTACGCAAATTAAGAATATTAACCTTGAATGTATTGATACTGAAGGTCTGTTAATATTGGTATCAATTGAAGTTCACCCAGGATAGTGTATAGATTCATAAATTTCCTTCAGATTTCTTTAAATTATTCTTTCCAATCAATTTTTCCAATTATACAAGCAATTATTAATCAGTTTCCATCATTCCCCACACATATATATCTATACTTTACTGTTGGCACTATAGATAGTGGCATGTAATGTTCTCCAGCCATTCGCCAGATCCGAACCCTTCCATCGCATTTCCACAGCGTGTAGCGCCACTCATCGTACCAAATAACTCCTTTCCAACCATCGACTATCCATTGGCGTCCTTCTGTACACCACCTCAAGTGTCGCTTAGCATTGAGTACAGAAATGTGTGGCCTATGAGGAGCTTGTCGACCACTGTGCCCCAGTCTCTTTAACTACCTACGCACAGTCGTCGTGCTAGCTAGACTGCTGGCAGTACTTTGGAACTGAAGAGTGATTTCTTCCGCTGATTTCATCTTATTTTTTACAACCATCATTCGCAATTCTCGACGATCCCTCTCCGTCAGTACGTGAGGTCTGGCTAGTCTTGCCTTAGCCGTGTTATTCCTTCTTGTTTCCTTTTCACAGTCGTGTCACCAACAGTCGATTAGGGCAGCTTTAGAAGGTATGAAAGGTCCTGATGGATTTATTACACAAGTGACATCCAATGAATAGTAGAGTTTTGAAGTCACAGAGCTCTGCAGACCAGTGGATTCTGCTGTTTCTACTTCTGAGCTGCCAACACAGTACTCCCCGTCTCCTTTTATGTTGGCAGGTTTACCTCTCGTGCCTTGTCTCTTCTGCCCTGTGCCACGTAGAACATTGTGAACGTGTTCAAGTTATTATCAAGTGTCACTGATTGCATCTTGGGATAGATACTGAACTTCTGAAATTTCAGGTGACAGTTCCTTCTACATAGTTCATTTTCTTGTGGACTTTATTTTATCTCAGACACAAGGACCAAGTAATTTAAGTTTTGTTGTTTGGTCAGGAACAGAAACCGCGAGCAGAGAATATGATTACAACTTTTCGAATCACTGTCGCGACGAAAGGGGAACTATTCATAACACACCAACTGTTGGTCGACCGACAGCATGCGACGGACTCTTCCACTGTGTGTATCCAACGTTCATGATTTCTCATTTCATATGCGTTGGTACAACGTTCAGTAATACAGGGTGTTTCAAAGAGATTCCTCAGATTTCACAAGACTGAGCCTTTTACATGAACGATAATAAAAACTCGGAGTGCGTTTTATGCTATGTTAAAAATGGTTTATTTTCAAAATAGTTATACGACTTTCCTAGGGTACATCTTCCACATGTATGCGTGCACTTTGAATTTGGCAGTAACTTTCTTAATCACGTATAACATTAAATTCTTCATTTATAATTAACAAATATTCAGTATACTCTTAACTTTTGCGAGCATGCCTCGAGTTACTCGATTCACTGTTGTTGCAATGCGACACCACATGTCATCCAAAGCTGTTGGAAGAGGAGATCAGGCTTCCTAAACACGTTTTATCGCCATCTGGACTCGGCGCACATTACGTAATGAACAATGAGCGAGTAAGCGAGCTAGCTGCATCAAGTAGATCCCTACGACAATATCGTAAACTGGAAACTTGCAACTGGCGAGAATGTGTAAAAAAAAAAAAAAGTTTTTTCGATGAGTGAGCTAAATTTCACCGTACATTTCTTTCTTCATTCATATAGAAGATATGGCGTCGTGAAAGCGGATGAATCTCAAGGGTTTTAAAATTACTTGGAAC
Source organism: Schistocerca cancellata (assembly GCF_023864275.1). Classification (NCBI taxonomy): domain Eukaryota; kingdom Metazoa; phylum Arthropoda; class Insecta; order Orthoptera; family Acrididae; genus Schistocerca; species Schistocerca cancellata. Next base: position 354,313,631 of record NC_064626.1, on the reverse strand, counting down.
TTCTACTCACGTGACATTCTTACTTTCATAAACATTTTGTAGCTTCTGTCAAGTCAGGTCGTTCCTATTGCTTCCTCTTTAGTTTAAAATCACTTGCAGTTAACACCCTTGAGTTGCCACCCATCTTTCTACCCTAGTAACATGAGTCCGCCGCTCGTGGTCTCGCGGTAGCGTTCTCGCTTCCCGAGCACGGGGTCCCGGGTTCGATTCCCGGCGGGGTCAGGGATTTTCACCTGCCTCGAGATGATTGGGTGTTTGTGTTGTCCTCATCATTTCATCGTCATCCAGGAAAGTGGCGAAATTGGACTGAGCAAAGGTTGGGAAATTGTACGGGCGCTGATAACCACGCAGTTGAGCGCCCCACAAACCAAACAACAACTAGTAACATGAATTTGTTTCGCTGCTAGCGTTAAATTTACTGTTTGCTGCCAAAACGAGAAGGCACATTATAGAGTGGACAATTACTGACTTCTTTCAGTTACTTCTGGCACTTGTAAAGGCACCTAGTGCTATTTTGTTTAACTGTACGCGTCAACATGTCCAGTGTTAGCCGCACGCTGTTGAGTACTCAGTAGCTACGAGGGGACTTACTGTCAGAAGAGAGTACATGTTCTGGGTTTCCTGCAGACACAGCTGTGCTGAGTTACGGTTAACAGGTGCATCAGCGCGTGGGCACATCAACTGGAAACGGAGGGTAATTAGAGTTGTTGGCAATTTCGAACAGGTTTACAGCCTATGTCAGAGTGTGTTGTAGTTAATGGTGATTACTTCGAAGACCAGTCAAGGTAATTTGTTACCTCTTATTTCCTTTATTTTCTGAGACCATTCACAGCAGTTTTCAGAATAATCTTGAACATTGCTTATTGTTTTACTCTGACAAGAGAACCTCCCCATCGCACCCCCCTCAGATTTAGTTATAAGTTGGCACAGTGGATAGACCTTGAAAAACTGAACACAGATCAATCGAGAAAACAGGAAGAAGTTGTGTGGAACTATGAAAAAAATAAGCAAAATATACAAACTGAGTAGTCCATGCCTAAGATATGCAACATCAAGGATAGTGTAAGCTCAGGAGTGCCGTGGTCCCGTACTTAGCGTGAGCAGCTGCGGAACGGGAGGTCCTTGGTTCAAGTCTTCCCTTGAGTGAAAAGTTTACTTTCTTTATTTTCGCAAAATTATGATCTGTCCGTTCGTTCATTGAAGTCGCAAGCTATATTTGCTGGATTCGTAGTGCCCACGGAATACATCTCACGTATTTAATGCACTCTCGTCCAAAGTAGCGAACAGTCAACTGCCAGACAGGGAGCCTCGTTAGCGGGAATACTCTCTCTTCCGTGCGCTGTAGTCGACTGACGTCGTGTGTTTCGATGTTTGTGTAGGTGTAGGGTCCCCATACTACGGACGGACGGACAGACAGATAGTAATTGTCTGGAAATAAAAATTAAACTTTTCACTCGACGGAAGACTTGAACCAAGGCCGTCTCGTTCCGGAGCTGCTCACGCTAAGCACGGGACCAGGGCGCTCCTGAGCTTACATACTCTTCGATGTTGCCTATCTTGCGCATGGACTACTCAGTTTGTATATTTTGCTTATTTTTTTCATAGTTCCACTCAACTTCTTCCTGTTTTCTCGATTGATCTGTGTTCAGTTTTTCAAGGCCTACCCACTGTGCCAACTTATAACTAAATGTGAGGGGGGTGCGATGGGGAGGTTCCCTTGTGAGTGGAAATAATGGGAAGGTAAAGAGGGTAGCTTGGCTGGTTCTCTCGACCTGTACGCTCGAAAGTTAAATGTACAATAGCAAGTGGTCCTTGAGCAGTATCCTGTGCATAGGTACCTGTTTCCATGTGTTTACTTGCAGTGAGCTGAGTGCGAGATTCTTGTTCTGCACACAACGCGTTCGCATTTACGAGACGTGCCAGTTCTCGCCTTACTGGAGTGCAGGCGGTAAGCGACATCTAACATCGCTACATTGTACCAGACCGCGTATCCCGCACTGACAAGGAATAGTAGCAGGGCTGGCGGGTGGTACGGATTGCGGACTGGACGCGTCGGCATTTTGCCTTTCCGGAGCGGCCACCGCCAGCGTCTAGCGCCGGACGTGGCTGAGAAAAAGCCCGCTCATTGTTCGAGGCTCCTTTTGTAGCGGGCTGGCTGGCCGGTTGTGTCTCTGCAGACGGCTTGACGTGCGCGCGGCCTTGGCGGCGGCAGCGGCAGTGGCTGGCTTTACGACTCTCAGTATATTGTGTCCGCCCGGCGGCTCGGACCGCAGCGCAGCGCGTGCGGCCACCGTCGGAAATAACCGCCGCTCGCGAGTGCGTGCGTGCGTGCGTGCCAGTGGGATCGAATCGAGACGGCATTCCGGGACGTGCCCTCATGCCTCGCTGTCCAGCAATGTGCGGAGGGTAGCGTGTGCTATGTGATGCTCAGCCAGCTGTGGATACCTGATTCTGGCGTTAATTACTCAAGGTCCATCTGTACAGGCTGATTAAAAAAAAAAAGTTTACAAACTGAAATGGCACATAGGGCATACAACAAGGATCGGTAATCACATAGGAACCGGGGGTCGCGAAAGCCAAGAGAGGGCGCTACGGTCACGAGAGGGCGTTGCGTTTAATTGGGCCGTGCATTCTCCACGTATCTCGCATTCCTGCGAGTTCCTACCCGACATGCTGAATGATGTTCCCATGCCTATTAATCGCCGTATTCGATTTTGGCGCGACGAAGCTCCCTCTCGTTTCAGCAGAGAAGTGAGGGCACATCTGCAGGCAGCCTTTCCCGACCGCTGGATTGGTCGCGGTGGGCCAGTCTTTGGCTACCACTATCGCTTGACCTATCCCCAGACGATATTTTCCTGCGGGGTTTCTGAAGGTCTGGATGTATCTAAGGGCCTTATTATGAAACACCTGTTACCTCGTCGAAGGACCTGGTCGGCAGTAGTGTTGCGGCAGCAGAATGTCTTCGAGGGCCGGCTGCTGTGGCCGAGCGGTTCTAGGCGCTTCAGTCCTGAACCGCGCTGCTGCTACAGTCGCAGATTCGAATCCTGCCTCGGGCATGCATGCGTGTGATGTGCTTAGGTTAGTTAGGTCTAAGTAGTTGTAAGTCTAGGGGACTGATGGTCTCAGATGTTAAGTCCCATAGTGCTCAGAGGCATTTGCACCATTTGTCTTCGAGGACGTAATCTAAAGTATGGTCGAGCGGTCTAAGGCGCTGCAGTCATGGACTGTGCGGATGGTCCCGGCGGAGGTTCGAGTCCTCCCTCGGGCATGGGTGTGTGTATTTGTCCTTAGGTTAATTTAGGTTAAGTAGTGTGTAAGCTTAGGTACCGATGACCTTAGCAGTTAAGTCCCATAAGATTTCACACACATTTGAACATTTTTTTTTTTCAAAAGTATGCGGACACCCTCAAAAACATACGTTTCTCATATTAGGTGCATTGTGCTGCCACCTACTGCCATGTACTCCATATCAGCGACCTCAGTAGTCATTAGACATCGTGAGAGATCCACTGTTTCCAATGTGATAGCCAAGTGGTTACGTGAAGGGAAACGTACGGCACAAAAGCGTACAAACCGATGTCGTCTGTTGACTTACAGAGACCGCCGATAGTTGAAGATCTGATTTAGGAGAATGTGAACTCTCGGAAATTTGTGAGTCAGGCTCTCTGCTAAAGTACCACGTGGACAGCCTGTTACTATAGTTTTATTGTTGTGGAATAGATTTTCGCTTTTGTTACTTTTATTTCACTTGTAGATTTTCGCAACGAATACAATCTAATCATTTCTAACATCTGGTATGCAAATCATGAAAGAAGCTTGTATACTAGGAAGAGATCTGGAGACACCGGAATATTTCAAATAGATACATAAAAGTAAGAAAGAGATTTATCAACCAGTTTTTAAATTGTAAAACATTTCCAGGTACAGATGTGGACTCTGATCATAATTTGCTGGTTGTTAACTGCAGACCAAAAGTGAAGAAATTGCACAAGCGTAGGAAGGTAACGAGAGGGGATCTGGATAAGTTGAAAGAAACACAGGATTATGAGTGTTTCAAAGGGAGCTTTAGGCAACGACTGACTGTAGTATGGGTAAAGGAAAAAATAGAAGACGAATTGGTATCTTGGAGAAATGAAATATTGAGAGTAGCTGCAGAACAAATAACAAAACAGACAAAACCAGTAGAAATCATTCTATAACTCACAAGGTATTGAATGTAACTCACAAAACGAGAAAACATAAAAACGTTGCAAATGAATCAGGCAAAAGGGCATAGAGATGTCTAAAAATGAGACTGACAGAAAACGCAAAACGGCTTTTCTGGCAAAGAGAAATTTGTTAACATCGAATACAAATTTGTGTGTTAGGAAATATTTTCTTAATCTATTTGTCTGGACTGTAGCCTGTACAGAAATGAATCGCAGGCTATAAAAACTTTATATAAGAAGAAATTGCAGCTTCTAAAATATGATGCTACAGAAGGTTCTGGAAAATAAGATAGGTAGACCGGATAACTAGTGAGGAGGCAGTTAATCTAAGTGGGAAAAGAAGAATTTTGTGGCACAGATTGACTGAAGGAAACATCGGTTGATGGAACATGTCCTGAGGCGTCAAGGATGTCACTTTGGTAATGGAGGGAACTGTGGAGGGCGAAAATGGTGGAGGGAGATCAAAACTTGAAGACAGTAAGCTGGTTCAGATCGATGTAGGTCGTAGTAGTTACGCGAAGATGAAGGAGCTTGTACAGGGTAGACTATAGGGACAGTTCCATCAAACCAGGCTTTCGAATGAGGAGCACCACCACCACCACCACCACCACAACAACAACAACAACAACAACAACAACAACAACAACTACTACTACTACTACAAAAAAGTGTCCAAATTCAGTGTCCAGATTGCTTTCCTTTATTTTGTATGGCTGGTTTCGGGCTAACTGCCCATCTTCAGAAACCGGCCATATGGTAACAAACGAAAGTGATATGGAGCAACGATCGTAGTAACTCTATCAAGAGGAATATGTCCAGTTTTGGCAACAATAACAATTACCATTACTTTTATTTGAGACGTATATCTTCAGTTTCAGAGCTTTCCTAATTACTTCTGTGGAAATCTTTATGCATCGAATGTCTAGTGATAGAAGTTTTATCCTCTTCTATAACCATTACGAAATAACGATCAAGAAAAAGGCTTTCATTTCTTCACTATTAACGGTTGCACGCTGCTATAGTTCTTTCTTCGAACTGGGGAATCGAAAATGGTTTTAATGGTTCAAAATGGTTCAAATGGTTCTGAGCACTATGGGACTTAACATCTGTGGTCATCAGTCCCCTAGAACTTAGAACTACTTAAACCTAACTAACCTAAGGACATCACACACATCCATGCTCGAGGCAGGATTCGAACCTGCGACCGTAGCAGTCGCGCGGTTCCGGACTGAGCGCCTGAACCGCTAGACCACCGCGGCCGGCAATGGTTTTAAAGGTTGTTTGGTGGATACGCTGAAATACTAAATTGGTAAACTTCATCTTCAATTTGCGTATATATCAAACATAGATCATTATTTTATGCGATGATTGTTTGTGCTGGGTGGTCTTATGTTTATATTGTTATGGAAAAGAAAATAAAGGAAGGGGGGATGACTAGATTTAGAGATGGCTAACAATATAGTCTTTTCGGACTGCATCAAGCGAGTGACAGAATTCAACATCTTCATCCAGCAGGCAGATCACTATCACACCCTGAGAAGCTTTCGTCGACATTTGTGACTCAACCCAAGGCATTGTGGCACAGTATTGAAATTACAACCACATAACTGGCCAAGTAGTGGTTTAAAAGGTTTTTATGAACCAGGATGCCAACTGACAAGCCTGAGTCGAGGATCAGTGCGCTTGTCCGAACTACAGACGTACGTTACGAAGATGGTTATGGACGATGCAGAAAAAATTTCAGTGTTTTGGTAATTCTGTCAGTGGCATAATTTCTTTTCAGTTTCTAATATTAATATTCGCTCGATATTTCCATCTGAATCCCGGCCATCGCAGCCCTTGGTCAAGCGCTAACCCGGCATTTAAGCGGAGATTCCACTGACCTTAGTAGCAGAGGCTGACGGGTCGGCTGTCGCCTTGATCTTTGCGTTATCCGGCGCGTCCATCGCTTTTAGCCGGTCGCTGTGAGCTCTCCATTCACGCGGAGAACGCTGCATAATCCGAAGGCTTCCTGATGTGCGCTTCGTCAGCCCGTTGCTGGCGCGTGTGATCTGCATATCTCGACATCGGCAGAGGCCTTCCGTCTGCACATCCTGTCACGAGTGTGTCGGGTGAGAATTACTGTCCTAGATCGTGCACCGATCAGACACTGCAATAATTTATCTTTTTGTCTTATTCAGGTGCTTTACAGAATTCATTGGGGTTACGGTTCTCTAAACACATACAAACAGATCTGAAAGTATAATGCAACGAGCGACGATTGTATCTTTTTTTTAAATCAATGTCGCGAGACCTTGCCAGAATGTTCTAACGCTTCCCACGCCCGGGTTCCCGGGTTCGATTCCCGGCGGGGTCAGGGATTTTCTCTGCCTCGTGATGGCTGGGTGTTGTGTGCTGTCCTTAGGTTAGTTAGGTTTAAGTAATTCTAAGTTCTAGGGGCCTGATGACCATAGACGTTAAGTCCCATAGTGCTCAGAGCCATTTTTTAGAATGTTCTAAAAGCGCTTTACTGCTCGGATTTGTAACAGGAAATTGAGGATACTTCGATAAGCACCATAACTTGAGTGGTTGCTTTGCGTTTTCTTAAATGAGAAGTTAATTTTTGTAGAGTGTTTGTTAATGTAACTTAATCTGCTGTCTTAGAGCAAGACGTTGCTTATATTTATCTTGCGGAAAGGAAATAAAGGTGAAACTCCTAAAAAAATGGCTGATTTGAACCCATACTTGTTGTACTGTTTGAAGAAAGCTGCACAAACATGCAGACGGATGTTGATAAGAACTCAAATTGGTGTAAAGATTGGCAATTTGTTTTAAATGTTCAAAAATTTAAAATTAAAGGCTTCACAAATAAAAAAAGGAATTAGTGTCCTATGACTACAATGAGACGCAGTTGAAATGAATACCTGAGTTTAATACTTCGTAACTTCGGTTTCTTGGAAGAATACCAAGGAGGTGCAATCAAGCAAAAAAGGTGATCTCTTTCAAATCCCCGATGCGATATATCCTAGAATATTGTTCAGGTATGTAGTACCCGCACAAAACAGGACTAGCATGGGATATTGAACGTATACAGAGAAGGGCAGCTCGAATGGTCACAGATTTGTTTGATTCATGGGACATGTGGAAGAAACTTAACTGGCAGACTATCTGGAGGAGGTCTACTTAAAAATTTCCGGGAACTGGCTTTATGACTTGGGGTATCCCGCAAGGATTATGTGGACAAGATTAGATTAATTACAACGCTCAAAGAGTCATTTAAATAGTTAGTCTTCGTGCGTGAATGTAACGGTAAGAAGCCCTTTGCTATGGGCTTCACAGTCATCTGCCGAGTATGGACGTAAGAGGGGCGTTCAGTAAGTGGTGCAACACTTTTCTTTTCTCCTCCAATTTAGAATGGCCACATGCGAAATTTGATTTGGAATATTCCCACTTCATCCCTTCTAGATTCATGAAGTACCGACAGATTGCATCCCTGTACGTAACCTTGTAAATATTGTCCGTAGCGGGGGTGCATTCCAAGCAGAGAGCTGTCATTAAGCTTGTTTTGGCGGAAAACTAGAGCATAGCAGATTTCATAGGCGCTTGCAGAATATCTACAGAGACCTGGCAGTCAACAAAAGCACGGCGAATCGTTGGGGAAGGCAGTTGTCATCATCGTAACAAAGTCGTGCAAACTTGTCTGATCTCCCGCGTGCCGGCCGACCGCACACAGCTGTGACTCCTGTAATGTTGGAACGTGTGGACACTCTCATTTGAGGCCATCGACGGATCAGAATGAAACGCCTCCCTTCTCAACTGGACGTCAGCGTCGGTAGTACTGACACACTCGTCCACCCGTTCGGCTACCCAAAGGTGTGTATCCGCTAGATTCCTCGCCATCTGACATAAGACTCCCAACTGTTGGTCCCAAAGAAAGATGCATACGCGGGTGATGAGGAGGACGCCGACCAATAGAGTAGTACCACGTGGGCATACGGGCCCTTCCGGTACGGTGGCGTAAGACCGTCGCATAGAACAAAGTTTACGTTGGTTTTGCAGCCAAAGGAGTGGGGAATAACATAATGTATCGGAATCCTGAATAAAACTGCTTTAAAAAATGCTGCGTTTCTTACTGAATGCCCCTCGTGCTATGATGCACTGTATGGCTGACCACATTACTCTGCCATGCCATCCTTCTCCACTTCCAACCAGAATGTTACACGGCAACTATCTGAATGCCTTCGAATGAGTTTGAATCTAAAGTGTGAAGGTGACATCTGAGTCATTTTAGATATTCTCTGAAATACTGCAACCCAGATATTCGATATTGCTACGCCTCTACCACTGGGACGATCGTTTTAGGACATTGGATGTCCCAGTGCTTCCATGTATTCTGTAAATTGACTGGTTCGAAACCTGACAAAACATTTTTCAATTCCTTTTTCCTCGTATTAAGGTTCAATTCTTAGCATTTGTTCTTGATGGCAGCTAGTTACTAGTCTTTGCACCTAGCGTTTGTTGTCCGCTAGTCTGCCGTAGTTTCACAACGTTTTAACGATGCGCACTCGTTGTTCACAACTTCATCTTCCTGCAGCGTAATGATGCTCTTGAATGACGTAGTCCCACCGCTACTTCACTTCTACCGCCAAGTAAAACAAAAAATACAAAAATAACAGCTTAAAAGACCGTAAAATGTTAACTATGTATGGAAAATTGGGTGCCACGCCAAACAAAATAAATCCGCTTGGGAACTGAGAAAACAGGAAAATTACATTTTGTATGGTTCAAAAATGGTTCAAACGGCTCTGAGCACTATGGACTTAACTTCTGAGGTCATCAGTCCCCTAGAACTTAGAACTACTTAAACCTAACTAACCTAAGGACATCACACAAATCCATACCCGAGGCAGGATTCGAACCCGAGACCGTAGCGGTCGCGCGGTTCCAGACTGTAGCGCCTAGAACCTCTCGGCCACCCCCGCCGGCCTACATTTTGTATGTATCTGTTGCATTTCCCCATAGGGTCGCGCGAGTGCACTTATTCCTTAATTTTAACAAAATGAGTTTCCACTGTGAACATTATGAGACTGACATAAGGTTGAACTTTTCGATATTTGTTTTTAATCTGGCCTACAAGTGTCTCGGTGTGTACAGCTATAAGGGAGACGTGAAGGAATACGGTATTATCTGATTGAAAATTCCCATCTCGTTGATATTTTTATGTTCCAAGCGAAAACAAAGCGTCGCTGTCCGGAATTATGATGGTCGCATCCGCAGTCAATGTCGTGACAGTGTCATAAAATTGTGACGCTCTTTCCCGATGCTGAGATAATGATAGCTGACTCCGAGCACGGTTATTGTGTTTCAGACATAAATATCATTAAATTTACTGTCTTACTGTACAGTGACTTTACATCCGGGTAGAGGAAGGGTGGTTACAACAATGAAAACATTGACTGAAACAGAAGACCTACTGTAGCTTACGGGCATGGGATGCTTTAGCAAGACGTACGCCAGTGAGCTGATACGGAGTGTTTATGAAGCAGTACAGTAAAATACAGTGCATGTTTTGCTGTGTTTCAGAAAACTACTGAGCCCATCCCATTAACTAAATGAAATGGGAAGTGTTCTGCTATGACGCCTGGAATGTAGGTATCGTACTGATACACACTTACCAAAAGCAAATACGATATGCCGAACTAAAATTTCGCCAATTTCACGTGCGCTTCAAAATACATATGGTTCCCAGTTTCACTACTCCTTGGACGATACATGGTGAATGTAATAATTTTCATATGTAGACATAATACATACATTGATGTTCATAGAAGAGATTATGCCGTTATTTAATGCCGTTTTACTTCCTGACACATTAGAACCGTGTGCAGAAGCGAAAATCGAACCTAGGATATTTATCTTTCGCGGGCAAGTGTTTTACCGACTGAGGCAGTTAATCTGCCAAGAAGTTTCAAATTGGTGAGCACTCTGATGCAGAGTGGAAATTCATTCCGGAAAGAATGCCCCAGGTTGCGGCTAACCCATTTCTCCGCTCCAAAGTGCTAGTCTCCGCAACTTCTGCGAAGCTTGGAACGTAGGAGATGAGGTACTATTGGAAGTAAGGCTGTGATGGTGGTTTGTGAGTCGTGCTGAGGTAGCTCAGCTGGTAGAGCAGTTCCTACGAAAGGCAAAGGCCCCATGTTCAAACTACGGTCCGCACACATGTTTAATCTGTTAGGAAGTTTCAAATCTGTGCAGACTCCGTTGCAGAGTGCAGAGTGAAAATTCATTCTGGGGACTTAAACTTACTCAAAGCTGACTACAGATTTCTCTCGGGAAGGGTGCCACAACTTGCGAGAGTATCTGGACTTGAGTTCCTAAGCTTGATGTAACAGGAGAAAGTTTTTCTTTACGTCGCGGGAAAATTTCCTTATTATTAGTATGTAATAAGTGGTTCTTACAAGAGGTAACACTAAACAAGCTAGTGCAACTAGACGAAGAAGGTGAATGGATTTAGAGGCAGAAACGAATTAATGAGTAAGCACAGTGATGATGGTTGGAAAAGTCACATGCAAAACGAATTTTGGGAGTTGCTCTGGTTTGAAGATATCGTGCATTTCAACGCAGGGCATCGTAGAGTGAAACAAAGTTTGACATCTTGCAGGGCGAGGAGCAGGAGCAATAGATTTGAAGTTCTTGTAATTTACGTTGACGAGAGTTGTGTTTTAGCCTTCACATGCATCACTTTTCTACAGCAAGCCTTTGTTAGATTATAGGGCTAATAGCATTCTGACGAACATTTTGGTGGAAGAAATGTGCGTAGTGTGGTAAAACGAAAATATGATTTATATATGCAGTCTGAAGCGACGAATGAAAATTTGTACCCAGGCTGGGATTCGAACACAGGTCTGCTGCACACTGGGCAGATAAGCTAACTACTACGTCACCCTGGCACAGTGGCTTTCCACAACTGCACGGGCAACCCTAGCACTCTTCCATCCTCAATCCACATTCCTACTGACGCCTCAGTTCACTTGGTATTCCCCCTAAACAGGACCACTGCGATTTCGTAAATCGTGTCGGTTTAGAAGTGACAAGGCTCCACCTCGAGGCAGAAAAAGATGCAGCAATCGTCGTGTATCCGTATCATGCACTTATGCTGCAACTCTGTAGCCGGCAGTGCGCGGGCCCAACTGTGGGGTCAGAGACAGCATACGCTATGGCCCACTCTTTGGTCTCTGAGAGCTGGCGAATCGGCTTTAGTCGAGAATTAAACTGTTCTTATTAAGAGCGCCCTTATAAAGAAGTCCGAAGTAATCGTTGCGCCATTTAGCACTTCATTCAGAGTGGTGTGTTATAGGCAGCTATTCACACAGCTGTGTACTAAGTCGAACTGACGCTTTACTGAGTACTACTAGTGCATCGATTCAGAAACTACTGCTCGACATCAGTAACACAGTTGGCTGTTGCAGTCTCTACGTGATGGAGAGACTGATAAGATAGGTCCTATTAGCAAAGACAACTAGTAGTATTATCATAATCCCACTGACAGTGTGTGCATTTGCAACATTTACCTGCAGGAAATAACCATAGGCTAGTTATGTTAACTGAATCTTCCGTCGGTTCTTGGTAGAACAACATTATAATAAATGAAAAGTACTAGTTTGCTTTTTTAAAACCCCGTGAAGTAGCCTTGTCAAGTACTAATTTTATTTTATTTTATAAGTTTTGTTTGTTAGTAGAAACTGTTATGTAGGCTTGCTGTTCCTATTTTCTGTTAAAGTTTTTCCTGTCTACTCCATTTTTATTTATTTACTGTTCAATTTTTTTTCTTTTTACGCTGCATTGCCACCACATTGTCAAAGATGTTACTTAGTGTATGTTTATGCTTCAATGTAGATGTGTAACTTCTCTTACAGTGTTGTTTACAAACATTGTAACTTCTTTGGTGACAATACTCAGTAAATATCTGATGATGGCCTTGTAAGCCGAAAACTGGTTGACACAATAAAAGTAATACTGTAGAGAAAAAGCAAACTAGTGCTTTTCATTTACTATCATAGGCAGGTTCTTTAAAAAATGTTGTAGTATATTGTTTACGCTATAACGCAGTGATTTACGAAAGCACAGATAGCACGTGGCGAGGCAACAGCGACTGTCCAGATCAGTTCCTACCACAAAGGAAAAGTGAGAAATAAAAGTAATTCTTTAACTTCGGTCACAGATTTCGAGTAAATGAATACTAAACGCAGACAGGTCAGCTGATTAATTAATAAGTCGCTACATTTCATTACCGTTTTTATACTATTAAATTAATTTTGCCAGCCCAACGGTCACCGTCAACGTCTTGTCTATGTAAAGGACCATCTATTTGAGGGGGGGGGGATAAATTTGACAGACCCCGTTTAATTAATATACACTTCTGGAAATGGAAAAAAGAACACATTGACACCGGTGTGTCAGACCCACCATACTTGCTCCGGACACTGCGAGAGGGCTGTACAAGCAATGATCACACGCACGGCACAGCGGACACACCAGGAACCGCGGTGTTGGCCGTCGAATGGCGCTAGCTGCGCAGCATTTGTGCACCGCCGCCGTCAGTGTCAGCCAGTTTGCCGTGGCATACGGAGCTCCATCGCAGTCTTTAACACTGGTAGCATGCCGCGACAGCGTGGACGTGAACCGTATGTGCAGTTGACGGACTTTGAGCGAGGGCGTATAGTGGGCATGCGGGAGGCCGGGTGGACGTACCGCCGAATTGCTCAACACGTGGGGCGTGAGGTCTCCACAGTACATCGATGTTGTCGCCAGTGGTCGGCGGAAGGTGCACGTGCCCGTCGACCTGGGACCGGACCGCAGCGACGCACGGATGCACGCCAAGACCGTAGGATCCTACGCAGTGCCGTAGGGGACCGCACCGCCACTTCCCAGCAAATTAGGGACACTGTTGCTCCTGGGGTATCAGCGAGGACCATTCGCAACCGTCTCCATGAAGCTGGGCTACGGTCCCGCACAGCTTTAGGCCGTCTTCCGCTCACGCCCCAACATCGTGCAGCCCGCCTCCAGTGGTGTCGCGACAGGCGTGAATGGAGGGACGAATGGAGACGTGTCGTCTTGAGCGATGAGAGTCGCTTCTGCCTTGGTGCCAATGATGGTCGTATGCGTGTTTGGCGCCGTGCAGGTGAGCGCCACAATCAGGACTGCATACGACCGAGGCACACAGGGCCAACACCCGGCATCATGGTGTGGGGAGCGATCTCCTACACTGGCCGTACACCACTGGTGATCGTCGAGGGGACACTGAATAGTGCATGGTACATCCAAACCGTCATCGAACCCATCGTTCTACCATTCCTAGACCGGCAAGGGAACTTGCTGTTCCAACAGGACAATGCACGTCCGCATGTATCCCGTGCCACCCAACGTGCTCTAGAAGGTGTAAGTCAACTACCCTGGCCAGCAAGATCTCCGGATCTGTCCCCCATTGAGCATGTTTGGGACTGGATGAAGCGTCGTCTCACGCGGTCTGCACGTCCAGCACGAACGTTGGTCCAACTGAGGCGCCAGGTGGAAATGGCATGGCAAGCCGTTCCACAGGACTACATCCAGCATCTCTACGATCGTCTCCATGGGAGAATAGCAGCCTGCATTGTTGCGAAAGGTGGATATACACTGTACTAGTGCCGACATTGTGCATGCTCTGTTGCCTGTGCCTATGTGCCTGTGGTTCTGTCAGTGTGATCATGAGATGTATCTGACCCCAGGAATGTGTCAATAAAGTTTCCCCTTCCTGGGACAATGAATTCACGGTGTTCTTATTTCAATTTCCAGGAGTGTAGAAAATGCTGAGATGGCTAAGTCCAGCAGAGTTCTCTGGCCGTTCTTTCAAATTTAAGTTGAAGCCGCTGAGTGGGGGAGGCGTTCCAGTTCCTCTTGAATTTGAAGAATTGCCGCCCACGCAGGTCTTCCAAAGAGACCGTGTCGTCACCTGTGCGAGGCTGCACAAACGGCGGCACAAACGGTTTGTTTCCACTCCCTGTCACGTTGGCTGCGAGAATCTAGTTGTTAACTGATGACGTATACCAAGGTGCGGCGTTTGAGGTCACAAATAACACGGACACCTATTCTCGATCCCATTCAGTTGCAGTTTGTGAACGAGTCTATATCGCGAGAGTGATTCCACCATTTTGTGGCGAGTGTTATTTTCGAACACCTTGGGCACAATCTTCTGTTACCCCATCTGCTCGTCATGATTAGGGTTAAAAAGTGCGCCGAAACCAGCGCGGTTGCGATTGTGTTACCGCGAAGTCTTCATTGCGAGAAACCGCCATGGCAAATCCATATGTTGCAGTGTGGTATGCTTTATCCTTAGACCCCAGTTTTCAGTGACATTTTTCGTACACATGGCTGGGTTCTTTCACTATCGTGTTTCAATTCGATTTACTTTCCACAGTATCTCTAGCGACTGGGCTTTATTCTGATAGAATAATTATCTGTGGAACTTTTGTAACTTCTAACTTGTTCTGTAGTAAGTTACCGGTCAAGAGGCCGTTATTTGTGAGCGATACCTTAAGCAAGACATTATGACAGGGCCACCTCGTATTTGTGGTTAATATCTGAATGAGCGTTTTCATTACCAGAATCTAATGACTTACGTTGGTCGTAGCTTTCCTGCTGGTCCTCTTTTGTTTAATTGACTCATTACTAGACAAGGAAACACCTGTAGTAGGAGAGGAAGCCCGGCAACAGGACGATCCAGAGACTGATTGATCAGTCAGTTGCTTTTCCGAAAACTAATTATTCCCCTCTTTCCATAGCCTGCGCAAAGATAGACAAGCTTCAACATACTACATATGAAAAGTTATGATTTGGTGAGAGAAGGTCGATCCAAAAAATTGGTGTTGCTCTAAACTTCACACCACCCTCCTGTTTTACCATCATGGAGAGGCTCGTTATGTGACTGACAAAGATCTTCAGTACTTCAACATTAATTCTGCGAATTCGAGTACCGTCATAGATAAAGCCATGCTTCGTCAGAAAAAAAAGCACATTCACAGTCAGTCTTGGTATCATTTAGAGACGGAAATAGTTAATCCAGTGCTGAGGTCGATTAAACACTATCTTAATCAATCAGTCGATGCTCCGCCGCTACCTTGTAAGGTTTCTGTTTGTATATATCTCAAATATGTTCGACAACGCTGGACATATCCTCATATGCCGAGAGGCGGGAATGCGTACTGCACCGAGCAATCTTGTCGGGCATGTTCGTTACGGTGGCCCAGGTATTATGGTGTAGGGAGTCACACCGTTGCACTGGCATACTGGCCTTCAAATCTTTGAACATGGTACACTCACCACTCAAAATTATTGTGACACTGAGCTCCTTCCCCGTATGCGTGTTGTCAAAGGTGCCTTCGGCCGGACTTCATTTTTATGAATGACAACAAGCGATCGCATCGAACAGCACAAGTGGAGGAGCTCTCAGAACGGGAGGGTACTCGGTGAATGGAGTGGCCTGGGCGTCTCTCCGACTTAATTTCCGTCGGTCACGTGGGATGCGTTGGCGACACGTATTGCAGCGCGTCTACATACGTCAACGACGTTACAGCAGTTGTCAACCGAGCTTGTGGAGGAATGGATCGCACTACCATATGAACTCGCTACCAGCCTTGTGGACAGCATGGGAGTACGTTGTTGAGTATGTATTGCTGTCCGTGGTGATCGCACAGCCCGTTATGAGCCATGTTCTTGTAATGCTCAAAGGACCATCATATATCGCTATGAGTTCAATTAATTATTATCTTTCAATAGAAGTATCATTCCTGTTCGTCTCGTTGCGCATTTTTTTTTTTTTTTTTAGTTACCTTCTGCGCTATACTGTAGCAGTTCTTTCTTTGTATGGTCGAAGTTTTATCGGGCCATGTTACTTGGCAGTAACACGTCATACGAAAGTTACTTTCCTCCTTAACTTTTGCACAACAGTGTAGTTATCGAGCCACTGTAAGCTGTCTCCTATTCTGCCCATTGGGACTGACGTATAGTTGTTTAACTTCTCTCTGTGTTCGTATTCTATCATTTTGACTTGGGCTCGTATGAGCTCAGTTGTTTTTTGCGCCATAAAAGAAAACAAACAAACAAACAAACACTGTAGGCTCATCACTAGATGGTCATGTTACAGAAACATTATTTTCTGTGCCACGTATAGCCAAACGCTAGAGTCATGGTGCTAGCGAAAATGACGGAATGTTAGGCATAAATTAACGAAACGTGAACGAAACGAAAATATCACAATGTTTTAGGGTACTTCCGTTGCATCTTGATATCATTCCTATTACGTACATTTTAGGCAGGTTACTCCTGCCCGAACCACCCACTCCCACACATACACAATATATTTATGTACACTTAGTTTTACAGTAAACAACCATCGTGACCTTAGCGTGTGTGTGTGTGTGTGTGTGTGTGTGTGTGTGTGTGTGTGTGCGTGTGCTTGTGCGTGTGTGTATGCTTTCGAATGTGAATTATCAGAATAAATATGTCAGGGATTCCACGAGGCAGCGTAACCACCACGGCCCTGGCGTCTAGCTACACAGGGTCCAGAATAAACCATTCTTGTAACATGTCCACCTGATACTGAGCCTGCAGTAACTCGAAAAGTAGATGACGGCACAGGAAACAAGTGGTATCAAATTTAAAAAGCGACTGGTGGTATATCACACTTACGTAATAGCTACCCCTGTATTTTCATCTACGAAAATAGGAAACTTCTATACGCCATCTGGATGTGGTTTAAACACACGCTTTCCCATACACAGTCCGCCGTGAGAGCTGATTGGTCAGCGCGGCCGTCTGTCCCTCCAAGGGGCCCGGGTTCGTTTCCCAGCTGGGTCGGAGATTTTCTCCTCTCAGGGAGTGGGTGTTGTGTTGTCATCATTATCATTTCATCATCATCAGCGGAAGGCAACGGGAAACCATCACTGGAATCACTTCCCTAGACGCTCATGCGGTAGACCTCTCTGA
This sequence comes from Schistocerca cancellata, assembly GCF_023864275.1. NCBI lineage: Eukaryota > Metazoa > Arthropoda > Insecta > Orthoptera > Acrididae > Schistocerca > Schistocerca cancellata. Next base: position 354,296,424 of record NC_064626.1, on the reverse strand, counting down.
CGAGGCTTCCCCCATTACAAAAACTGCCGTCAAGCGGAACACAAAGTTTCTTTTTTTCCATACACAAGTCCGCCATGTTTGACGACTGCGCCAGCTCGCTTTGTGGCGCAATTCGAACCGCTGCTAGTCACGGCGGCGGTAACTGAAGAAGAGCTACACTGTCCAGTGACATTAATCTGACTAGCCTAACAACCACCTTCTGCAGAGCGCACCGCTGCGAGACGTGCAAATAAATAGTCAATGAGTATTCATAGCGCGAACATCCCAATCGATAAGGTCCCACAGATCCTTGACTGGGTTTAAATCCAGTACACTTCGAGCTGTTTGACGCGTTGCATTGTCCTGCTGCTAGATGGCACCGTGCCGGGGGAAGACGAACTTCGTGTAGAGGCGAACATGGTCCCCAAGGATAGATGCACACTTGTGTTGTCCGAGTGTGCCCTCCAGAATGATGATATCACTCAGATAATGCTCTCCGGCTTGGACCCTTCCAGAGATTGTTGCAGGATGTTTGCTTTCAGGTGTCTCTCGCCGTACACACCAACCGCCAACTGTCCGATGGAGAACAGTACATGATTCATCCGAAAAGGCCACCTGTCGCCACTCAGTGGTACTGGCGTGCTAATTCCAGCCTTCGTCGTCGATGAACAGGAGTCAGTATGGCTGCATGAATAAGGTGCCTGCTGCGGTGGCCCATATGCAGCAACGTTTTCTGAACAGCTGTTGAGGAGACGCTGTTAGTGGCCCCTTGGTTTATCTGGGCGGCGTACGTCTATTGGGCCGTACACATCACCCCAGCCGTCGTTCACCACTTTTATCTACGGCCCATGCTGCACCACAGCTGCCTCGGCGCCGGTTTTGGATAGCTCTATTTAGTCATACACTGTATGTTTTAACCACGGTGGCCCGCGAACAGTTTACGAACTTCGCCATTTCAGGAATCAAAAAAATGGTTCAAATGGCTCTGAGCACTATGGGACTTAACTGCTGAGGTCATCAGCCCCTTGAACTTAGAACTACTTAAACCTAAGGACATCACACACATCCATGCCCGAGGCAGGATTAAAACCTGTAGCGGTGGCGCGGTTCCAGACTGAAGCGCCAGAGCCACTCGGCCACACTGGCCGGCTTTCATGAATCCTTTTGCCTTTGGACCGAAGGCAATGATCATGCTTCGTTTCCGCCTTACTGCACTGTTTTCCGCGTCCCTCCGACACGCTTTATACAGCCTCCACCGCAAAGTGCTGCCATATGGAGTCCATGAGTGGTCACTGGACGTTGACGTCGAACGTAGGCGGTGGTCCCATTAATGTGACTGGACCTTGTAGAAGCGCAGTGAAGGAAGATTAGGGTTTCACTTCCCATTTGCAAAGAGATCATCAGTTACGGAATGAGAATGGGCGCCCTCCTATGGCAGCAGCGGCTGGCCCGAAGTGTGGTGTGTAGGCGGGCGCCCACCTGTTGGCGGCTAAGTAAAGGGATGACAGCGGCGTGGCAGGCCGCGGGTTGCACAACGGCGCGTTTCGCAACGGCAGGGGCAGCCGGCGGCCGGCGGGCTGCGGCACCTGTCCCCCAAACCGCCGCGCCGCACCGTTACTCCGCCCTTGCGGCTCTTAATAAGGATGCGGCCGCCGTCTCGCGGATCCATCACGCTCAGCTGCCTCTCCGGCACGCCCTCCCTACGTACTCTCTGTACAAGGTGCGCCTGAACATTCTGAAACGTTCCTCGCGTCTTCTCCACGGAGTCTGCGTAGCGTCTAAGAAGTCCCACTCGCGGCAGCGGCCTGTCCGCGCACTCTTTAAGTCCGTTTCACACGAGCGACTTTCTGGTCAAAATCGTCTAGTCGAAGTGAATGCGTATTTTATGCTCGCGTGTAAATTACCAACCAATCACGACACAGCTGTGTCTACGATGTCAATGATCCACCGACTGTGCCGAGCGCGCAGTTATACATTTCTGGGTATGATGCGCAACATGCGTGCTCAGAAACAAGGGACGACACACAACTGCTAACATCGAAAGTGATAACCCATGCTCACCGAGCTCATTATTTTATAAAAAAGTATTTGATGTTGTCGTGCCCTTTTAACCTTTATTGCGTTGTTTGCTTTGTTTTCGTGACAACTGAAAAGTTACACAAAGTCCAGGTATTTTTCCTAATAGTTGTCTGCTACAAGAGAGACGAAATACCTGAAATAAAAACCGTATTTACGTCTTACAGAAAAAAGCCTACACTATGCGTCAGTAGAAACATAAATAAATTTAATGAGAATTATTTCAACAGTGGAAGTGTCAGAATTACATAAATAAATAAAAAAGTTTTGCACCACCCCGATTCCCAGAACGCCTCAAGATAGACGTTGACTGTGGATATTGTATCACAGACACAGTCCCTTTGACTGTTCAGAGATGACACTGCAGGCTGGTGTGGCCGATCGGTTCTAGGCGCTTCAGTCTGGAACTGCGCTGCTGCTACAGTCGCAGGTTAGAATCCTGCCTCGGGCATGGATGTGTGTGATGTACTTATGTTAGTTAGGTTTAAGTAGTTCTAAGTTCTAGGGGACTGATGAGCTCAGATGTTAAGTGCCATAGTGCTCAGAGCCATTTGATTTTGAGATAAACCCGCCCAAAGATGTAAACAACCATGCATGAGCAGCGCCTATAAGACGGAGGGGGTCCGACAGCCGATCAGTTCCAGACATTCCATCAGGTAGGAGGTACACGGCTCGTGTTGTTTGTAGTTCAACCATGCCTAGACGGTCAATGCCGCGGTTCGATCGCGGCAGCATTGTTATTCGTTCCGGGAAGGGCTGTCAATAAAGGAAGTGTCCAGGCGTCTTGGAGCGAACCAAAGCGATGTTGTTCGGACGTAGAGGAGATACAGAGAGACAGGAATTGTCGATGACATGCCTCGCTCATACCGTCCAAGCGCTACTACTGCAGTGGATGGCCGTTACCTACGGATTATGGTTCGGAGGAACCCTGACAGCAACGCCACCATGTTTAATGCTTTTCGTGCAGCCACAGGACGACTCAAACTGTGCGCAATAGGCTGCATGATGCACAACTTCACTTTCGACGTCCATGCCGAGGTCCATCTTTGCAACCACGACAACATGCAGCGTGGTACAGATGGGCCCAACAACATGCCGAATGGACCGTTCAGGATTGGCATCAAGTTCTCTTCAGCGATGAGTGTCGCATATAGCTTCAACCACACAATCGTCGGAGAAGTGTTTGGAGGCAACCCGGTCAGGTTGAGCGCCTTAGGCACACTGTCCAGCGAGTGCAGCGAAATGGAGGTTCCCTGCTGTTTTGAGGTGGCATTATGTGGGGCCGACGTACGCAAAATGGTTCAAATGGCTCTAAGCACTATGGGACTTAACATCTGCGGTCATCAGTCCCCTAGACGTAGAACTACTTAAACTTAACTAACGTAAGGACATCACACACATCCATGCCCGAGGCAGGATTCGAACCTGGGGCCGTAGCAGCAGCGCGGTTCCGGACTGAAGCGCCTAGAACCGCTCGGCCACAGTGGACGGCCCAACGTATCGCAGCTGGTGGTAATCGAAGGCTCCGTAATGGCTGTACGATACATGAATGCCATCCTCCGACAGACAGTGGAACCATACCGGCAGCATATTGGTGAGGCATTCGTCATCACGGACGACAATTCGCGCCCCCTTCGTATACATCTTGTGAATGACTTCCTTCAGGACAACAACATCGGTCGACTAGAGTGACCAGCATGTTCTCCAGACAAGAATCCTATCGAACATGCCTGGGATAGATTGAAAAGGGGTGTTTATAGCCGACATGACCCACCAGCCACTCTGAGGGATCTACGCCGAATCGCCGTTGAGGAGTGGGACAGTCTGGACCAACAATGCCTTTATGAACTTGTGGATAGTATGCTACCACGAATACAGACATGCATCAATGCAAGAGGACGTACTGCTGGGTATTAGAGGTGCCGGTGTGTACAGCAATCTTGACCACCGCCTCTGAAGGTCTCGCTGTATGGTGGTACAACATGCAACATGTGGTTTTCATGAGCAATAAAAAGGGCGGAAATGATGTTTATGTTGATCTCTATTCCAATTTTCTGTACGGGTTCCGGAACTCTCGGAACTGAGTTGATGCAAAACATTTTTTGATGTGTGTATTTGGTGAGAAAAATAATATTTGATATTGTTTGGAAATCAGCTGGAAAAAAGACATGAAGTATTAAAAAAAGGCGCTATTTTCTGTGTTCTAGATATTGTTTCATATGATTGAAAGTATATATTTTTTCTCGAGCACATAAATGTAGGTTCATGTAGTCTGAAATGTGTAGATGACACTTTTCTATTTTATCAGTTCTCAGAAGTGTAAAGAATTTACCAGAATACCTTCGACAAGAATATCCACTACCAATTCTGCTTTGGTCTTTAATAAAATGTATTGCTACATTTTGTTACTATATTTCGATGTTTTCGTAAAAAGAATGATTTCTCATAACCTCACTTTCACTGTTCAGATACCAAACTTCAAAGCGGGCGGCTCTTACAACACACTCAGTTTTGGCACTGATACGTAAATGAAAATGACTACTCCAAGCAGACGACACTCACTACAGCAATACAATGCCAGGGGCGCTGTAGTAGATACATTTGTCTCGAGTAGCCAATGAAGACCCGAAAGTCTATCGCGTAAATGGGCTTCTTGCAGTGCGCGAGCGAATCAAAGTATTGCCCCGTAGTCTTGCTCGGAAACGTTTCTTGGTGGGCCCGAATTATTTCTGTGCACTGCTACACATGCGAATTAAGAATCGCCAGCCATGAGTTGAACTGCGAGACAAGGTTAAAATAGTCACTTCCGCTATGCACTAATCAGTGTCCTGCAGCAATACAGCGACTTTCAAAAACTTCTCAGATCTCGTGTGGGAGAGGATGGGGGGGCAAGTGACTCGTACGACTTGTCCACGCGCAACTCTTACACAGCAAGCGTACGGACTGAGCAGGTGTGGATTAACACATCCCAAGACAGGTATTTGTCTCCTTTATGATCGACTGCATGCCAGAGACACTGCCTGCTTTGCTAGCCATTGTGGCTATATTCGTATTAATTTGTTTGTTTTAGCAGGATCCACACATGATATCTTAGAACAGCTTGCGCTATTGCTCAACAAATGTAATCATTCCATGTGCTACATATGTGTTGTTTGTTCGATAAACTTTGAGTGAGTTGGGAATCTTTTAGTAGGTGTTATAATTTTTCCGGCACTATAGATTAATTATATGCCCTGATTACTTTCAAGGGATGTCGAAATTTTCTATTTGCAATATTTATAATTTTCATCAAAAGAGTTTGGTAAATGTCATCAGAAAAATGCAGAAGATACAAACCAAATAGTTTTACTCTTTTCAAAGCGCTTTCAGCTATAATACACCTTTATTTTTAAAGATACCTCAAATTGGAATGTATCCTTTGGATTCCGTAGAAGCAGTGCTGTGTGTGACACGCCATGGACATCCATCGTAATGTGATACAGAGAGCACTGCACTGTAGCTACTACAGCGGCGGTAGCGTTCTCGCTTCCCGCGCCCGGGTTCCCGGGTTCGATTCCCGGCGGGGTCAGGGATTTTCTCTGCCTCGTGATGACTGGGTGTTGTGTGATGTCCTTAGGTTAGATAGGTTTAAGTAGTTCTAAGTTCTAGGGGGCTGATGACCATAGACGTTAAGTTCCATAGTGCTCAGAGCCATTTGAACCATTTACTATAGCGTTCTAGACCAGTGGTGGTCAACACGGTCCCTACCGTTCACGTCTGGATGTCGAAGCTTTCTTGGTGGGCGGTAGGCGGTTGGGTATTAAATAAATTTTCATAAAATATTGACGTAAAGTATTTGGTAAGTAACTTTTTATATTCTTTAACTTGCTGTAACTCTGCTTCATAAATTTTATAAAGCGAAGTTATTTCCCTACTACTTAAAACACTGTTAATGTGGAAACGGTGGGGCGGTTGAAATTTTTAGTTCTAGCAGAGACACAAAAGTGGGTGTCAGGTAAAAAAAAGGTTGACTACCCCTGCTCTAGACCTAACTGAACTGGTAAGACCTGATTTGGTGTCAAGTGATGCAGAAAATATAAATTTCGGGCACACGCATCTACATGCACATACATGCTCTGCAAGCTTCATCACGGTGTACGGCGGAGGCTATTTCTGGTACAGCTCTCCCATCCGAAAACAGTGTGCGATAAGAACGACTTTCTGTGAGTCTGTGGAGGAGCTCTAATTTCTATCATTCGTCATGATTTTCGATACATAAGGAAGGAAATAAAATACTACACTCCAGACAGAGCTGCTTCCAATCTGTCTTAGAATTGTAACCAGAAGATGGCGACACACGTCGTATTTTATTCATATAAACGTCACCAAATTCTTTCATGTCTGTGAAATCAAGAACATTCATAAACTTTGCTCACCTGCACGTCTAAAAATGTTTCGTCTAGAAAGTAATTATAATCTTTCTTAATTTTTGTTTTTACTGTCCGTTTATTCTGCGTTTCCCCCTTTCGGCAATCACCTGAATCCTATGCGTTGTTTCCTTGCACTTACGTGACCTGGTTGCTTGTCACTGTCTTCTTGTCCGCCGTTCACATGCAGCGAGCGCTACGCGTTTCTTATGACCTCGCTGTCAGTAGTAGGTTAAATCATAGCAGGCGAGGAAAGTAGCTCATATTCCGCTACACGAATGAGTTACTCTTGACACAGTATGCTCACGTAGACAGATACTAATCGCTGTTTTTCAACGAGTTTTCAGGTTTTAATTGGCAACTGGCAGATTACATTCTTTGCACCATTTATTCTTTTTTTGTCTTGACCGTAGAGATGCGTAATTGCAAAGGGTTCACTTGTTAAGGCCGTACGCCATGGCTACTATGGGTTAACAATTGTCTGTGTCTGTTATCGTTGTTTCGGCGAATGTATCCGATCTTTAAATGCTAAATTTGGGACTCAGTCTGCTGGACACGTCTCCCGAGGCACGAGGAGTTCACGTTGACCAGCTGCTACTCCTCATCGATTACTACAGAAATATAATTTTCAATTTGCGTAAATCAGAATTTTGTTGTATTAAGATGTAATTATTGTCAGTCATACGCCTACAGAGCACTGAAAGACCTAAGTCGAAACAAGGCCCCATGAGTAGACACCATTCCATTAGAACTACTGCCAGCCTTGGGAGAGCCAGTCCTGACATAACTCTATCATCTGGTGAGCAAGATGTTTGAGACAGGCGAAATACCCTCAGACTTTAAGAAGAATATAATAATTCCAATCCCAAAGATAGCAGGTGTTGACAGATGTGAAAATTACCGAACTACCAGTTTCATAAGTCACGGCTGCAAAATACTGAAGCGAATTCTTTACAGATGAATAGAAAAAATGGTAGAAGCCGACCTCGGGGAAGATCAGTTTGGATTCCGTAGAAATGTTGGAACACGTGAGGCAATACTGACCCTACGGCTTATCTTAGAAGCTAGATTAAGGAAAGGCAAACCTACGTTTCTAGCATTTGTAGACATAGAGAAAGCTTTTGACAATGTTGAGTGGAATACTCTCTTTCAAATTCTGAAGGTGGCAGGGGTAAAATATAGGGAGCGAAAGGCTATTTACAATTTGTACAGAAAGCAGATGGCAATTATAAGAGTCGAGGGACATGAAAGGGAAGCAAGGGTTGGGAAGGGAGTGAGACAGGGTTGTAGCGTCTCCCTGATGCTCTTCAATCTGTATATTGAGCAAGCAGTAAAGGAAACAAAAGAAAAGTCCGGAGTAGGCATTAAAATACACGGAGAAGAAATAAAAACTTTGAGGTTCGCCGATGACATTGTAATTCTGTCAGAGACAGCAAAGGACTTGGAAGAGCAGTTGAAAGGAATTGACAGTGTCTTGAAAGGAGGATATAAGATGAACATCACAAAAGCAAAACGAGGATAGTAGAATGTAGTCGAGTTAACTCGGATGATGCTGGGGGAATTAGATTAGGAAATGAGACACTTAAAGTAGTAAAGGAGTTTTGCTATTTGGGGAGCAAAATAACTAATGATGGTCGAAGTAGAGAGGATATAAAATGTAGACTGGCAATGGCAAGGAAAGCGTTTCTGAAGAAGAGAAATTTGTTGACATCGAGTAACGATTTATCAGGAAGTCGTTTCTGAAAGTATTTGTATGGAGTGTAACCATGTATGGAAGTGAAACATGGACGATAGTTTGGACAAGCAGAGAATAGAAGCTTTCGAAATGTGGTACTACAGAAGAGTGCTGAAGATTAGATGGGTAGATCACATAACTAATGAGGAGGTATTGAATAGAATGGGGAGAAAGAAGAGTAGTTTGTGGCACAACTTGACTAGAAGAAGGGATCGGTTGGTAGGACATGTTCTGAGGCATCAAGGGATCACCAATTTAGCATTGGAGGGCAGCGTGGAGGGTAAAAATCGTAGAGGGACACCAAGAGATGAATACACTAAGCAGATTCAGAAGGATATAGTCTGCAGTACGTACTGGGAGATGAAGCAAGCTTGCACAGGTTAGAGTAGCATGGAGAGCTGCATCAAACCAGTCCCAGGACTGAAGACCACAAAAACAACAACGCCTACATTTCTGTTATAAGACAACTCGTTTCATTTATTCATTGCACAGATTTGTCACTTTATTTTTCCATGTTCGTAGAGCAACAGTTAATTAGTGGAATGTCGTTTTTAAAAATAGACAAATTTTTAAATTCTCAATTTCGTTACTGTTGTATTATACTCTACGGGCTATTCCCATTAGTCTGAAAATGCCTTTTGCACATGAAATATGTTAGCGAGATTACACGCTTGTGTGTGTTGTCGAGGTTAGTCTCGCCTTGAAAAGGCGAAAAATAAACTGAAATCTGTATTTAACCACAAATAAAATTAATGGCATACTACTATACAGTCACATTTCAGCGCCAATTTTTAAGTACGACACGAACTAAGACGTCATAGACCGCAAGTGCCTGTATATGAGGAACGAAACTTTAAAACGCCTCATATGACGATAATAAAGGGTTTGCAAAAATTGTTCAAATGGCTCTGAGCACTATGGGACTTAACATCCGAGGTCATCAGTCCGCTACAACTTAGAACTACTTAAACCTAACCAACCTAAGGACATCACACACATCCATGCCCGAGGCACGATTCGAACCTGCGACTGTAGCAGTCACGCAATTACGGACTGAAGCGCCTTAACCGCTCGGCCACCGCGGCCGGCAAGGGTTTGCAAATGGTTACAATTTTGATATTGGTATTATACAGTTTTATTTTCAAATACTCAAAGACTGGAATTAATTTTAGGCCTGAAACTTGAAAGTTAGTACTGAAATTCATTTCTGTTTCGCAGTGAATAGGTCGAATTTTTCACGTAATTCGAAGATTCAAAAGTATTTCAACTTACATTGTGTAACGTACCGTAAGACTATACATGTTATGAGAATAGTCTACATGATAAGAAAATTACCTTCCCCGCAGTAGTCTCATGTCGCTATATATTGTATATATATCGTTATCGGCAAAATAGTGAGGTAACTGAACTGTAGCGAAGTCTGCTAGAACAAAGGAAAAGTAATGCCCATCTCTTTTAAGGCGTACCGTGACTATGATATCGATTCGTTTTAGTTATCTGCTGCCAAATGACATTGATTATATTGCTTTAAAAGGCCGAACTAGGATTGTGGGTTCTGTATTCTACAGGGTGTTCGTAAATTCTCTTTACTAACTTGTAGGACGGTGGAGGGGAGTAAGTAAATAATATTTTGCATAGGAACCCATGTTCCCAAATGTACAGTTTCCGTTCTAAGTCGATTTCAATTTAGACGTGTACCGCGTCCATGTCTGCTGAGGAAAAGAGAAAAGTCTCAGAGCTGCTTGTCCCGGTGTGTAGTAGGGTAGGCGGATGACGTTAAGTCCGTCAGACGGTCACCTGATGTGGGGTCGTATACAAATTTCAATTTACGTGGCACTTGTATAGACAGAGGAAGATCTGCTGGAACGAGCTGTGGCCGCTGCACTAGAAACTGAAAAGACATCAGGTGCCATGGAGAGTGTGCAGCAGAACATGCTTCGTTGGCACAATGTCTGTAACACCGTTGGTGGTTGCTACATCGAGCGACTGTCGTAATGCATCAGTCCTGTTCTGTACGTACGGTATGCTGGCTTATTTTTCGTTTTGGATTAAAGTGATTTCCTGTCAGAGAGGTCACAGTTCGTTGTAATTGACGGAAAGTCATCGAGTAAAACGGAAGTGATTTCTGGCATTCCCCAAGGTAGTGTTATAGGCCCTTTGCCTTTCCTTATCTATATAAACGATTTGGTAGACAATCAGAGCAGCCGTCTTCGGTTGTTTGCAGATGACGCTGTCGTTTATTGACTAGTAAAGTCAACAGAAGATCAAAAGAAACTGCAAAACGATTTAGAAGAAATATCGGAATGGTGCGAAAAGAGGCAGTTGACCTTAAATAACGAAAAGTCTGAGGTGATCCACATGAGTGTTAAAAGGAACGCGTTAAACTTCGGATACACAATAAATCAGCCTAATCTAAAAGCCGTAAATTCAACTAAATACCTAATTATTACAATTACGAACAATTTAAATTGGAAGGAACACACAGAAAATGTTGTGGGGAAGGCTAAACAAAGACTGCGTTTTATTGACAGGACACTTAGAAAATGTAACAGACCTACTAAGGAGATTGCCTACACTACGCTTGTCCATCCACTTTTAGAATAGTGTTGCGCGGTGTGGGATCCTTACCAGATAGGATTGACTAAGCACATCGAAAAAGTTCAAAGGAAGGCAGCACGTTTTGTATTATCGCGAAATATGGGAGAGAGTGTCACAGAAATGAAACAGGATTTGGGCTGGACATCATTAAAAGAAAGGCGTTTTTCGTTGCGACGGCGACGGAATCTTCTCACGAAATTCCAATCACCAACTTTCTCCTCCGAATGCGAAAATATTTTGTTGACACCGACTTACATAGGGAGGAACGATCACCAAGATAAAGTAAGGGAAATCAGAGTTCGTACGGAAAGATATAGGTGTTCGTTCTTCCCGCGCGCTATACGAGATTGGAATAATAGAGAATCGTGAAGGTGGTTCGATGAACCCTCTGCCAGGCACTTAAATGTGATTTGCAGAGTATCCATGTAGATGTTGATGTAGAAAGTAAACACGTAATGTACTTAATTGAAAACAGATGTTACGTTACGTTTTCTTTCGCATTTTTACCTAGTAACTGTACAGCGTCACGCCTAATTAAATTCCTCAAGCAGAAGTGGGGGTGTTAAACACATCAACTGAAATCGTCGTAGAACGGGTTACGTTTCCAGACATGGGTTCCTATTCAAAATATTATGTACCCATGTACTCATGTACTCATAGAAGTCTGTAACGGGATTTCCCGAACACCCTCTACACGTTAAAAGATTTCCTTCGTATGAGTCTTGTCAGGCATTAAGCTAACTTTTTATGGTTCCAGGCGTCAGATCAAGTCTCAGGCGCTTTGCAATAGTTACGTATTTCTCTTTTCGGATTTTCGGCCTTCGAAAAGTGAAAGGCATTTGCTTGAAATGGTAACTACCCTTGAGACGTCTGCGAGATACTAGGAAGATTACGCCCACGAGTAACAGGGCAAGAACCGCGTTTGTGACGAGGCAAATCCGACAGCGCTGGACGCATGTTCCAGGAACCACGGCCGCGTTGGGAAACCTCGTGCTGAACAGGGAGACTCTGCTCCAGAAACCGGTCCTCGGCGCTCGCTTCAGCAAGGACACGTGGCCGGCGGATCGGCAGCGTCTGTCGGCAGCCGGCGAGGGCTGCCCGATTTGGAAACCTACTTGCAGTCAGGGAGGATCAATTCCGCGGAAATAATTGTCGTAAAACGGTAATGGAAAAGGTTCTAAGGCCAAATACCCAACTGTCCTCGTGTACATACGTACAGCGTCTGAAAAATCATCAGGCGAACGTCGGCCGAAGAACCCGAAACAGAAGCCAACAGGCAGTCAGTGAGCAAGTGGCCACGAAAGCCTTAACAGTCTCGTGTGCGTAACTTATTTTTATCCAAAAATTGAGAAAATATACTAATACCATAGAAATATGCTGAAATCTTATCTTGAGACAGATAAGAAAACAAGTAATTTATGAAGAACGTTCTAAGTGCTGTACCAGGAAACTGGCTAATTGTGAGTGCCAGTACCATAGTTTCTCTTTCAAGAACCATTAATAGACAGGCACATTTGTGATAATGCAAGTACAGAAAAAGTACAGTAACGTTTTAACCAAGAGAACTGTGCTCAACAAAAATAATTATTCACTTCTTTTCAAATTCTTAACGAGAGAATAGCATTATTAACGTAAAGGAAAAAGATCTCTCTTCATTGACTTCTATTTCTTAAACAATTCCATTCATGGAATCAGATTAACTTTATTGTAAAATTTCCTGTGCTGTTGAGGAACATCAAGTTTTTCTGTTTGCAAAAGACTAACATGACTGCTCTTCCTGACGAAGTACGGAGGGGCATACACTGCCATTGTGTTTACTTTTACGAGTACATCAACTTCTTTCCAGTCCTTTGTTTCAGAGTAAGAATTTTTAATAGTTTCTGGAGATGGATGGAAAAAAAATGGTTCAAATGGCTCTGAGCACTATGGGACTTAACATCTGTGGTCATCAGTCCCCTAGAACTTAGAACTACTTAAACCTAACTAACCTAGGGACTTCACACACATCCATGCCCGAGGCAGGATTCAAACCTGAGACCGTTGCGGTCACGCGGTTCCAGACTGAAGCGCCTAGAACCGCACGGCCACACCGGCCGGCGAGATGGATATGAGATGGTTTTATCATACTGAATTTGGAGATCTAACTTGCCTGAATTGGTAACAATGTTTCAGCAGCATATTTAAAATCAAAGAAGTCAGTGGTGTGCGTTTAAATTACAGTGAATGGGTTCATAACTTTAACTGACTCAACAATTTTGTGTTAATCTTCCGGGACAAATGGAAAATCTCTGTCGCTGCTCAAAAAGAGCTGTGCCCAGAAACCAAAAGTTTGTGTGTTAGCTATTCAGACCAACCCAGGCTGAATGAAAGAGACCCTGACGCAAGGCACTTTGAACTAGATTTGAAAGCGCTGCTTGACACACAGACCATGCGCCTCCGGTAACTAATGTCTCAAACACTTTCTCCATAATTTCACACTTGCAACAAGTCTCGGAAAATGCAACAAAGTAGCGAGAACAAAATACCACTGGAAATGCGTTTTGTGAAAAAATTGCGCTTTGAGTATCTTCCATTTCCACTCTTAATTTGTGTACTTAAAATACGGAATTTCACGACATGATAGCGAAAACCAATGAAGACTACACTACAAGTAGTTACTCATCATTTTTACAGAATATATGTGGCACACATTTAAACAGAAATCCCATTCGACAAGTGGAACATGTATTGTAGTAGAAACGTAGGAAACTACGGTGTAATGGCCTGCCGAAGATGAAGTCATTACACACTGAAGCGCCAAAGAAACTCGTATAGGGATGCGTATTCAAATACAGAGGTCTGTAAACAGGCAGAATACGGCTACGTAAGACAAGTGTCTGGCGCAGTTGTTTGAAGGGTTACTGCTGATGCAATGGCAGCTTATCAAGATTTAAATTAGTCTGAATGTGGTGTTATAGTCGGCGCATGAGCTATGGGACACAGCATCTCCGAAGTAGCGATGAAGTGGGGATTTTAGCGTACGACCATTTCACGAGTGTACCGTGAATGTCAGGAATCCGGTATAAATCAAATCTCCGACATTGCTGCGCCGGGAAAATGATCCTGTAAGAATGGGACAACCGATGACTGAAACGAATCGTTCAACGTGACAGAACTGCAACCCTTCCGCAGATAGCTGTAGATTTCAATACCGAGCCATCGTCAATTATCAGCGTGCGAACCATTTGTAAGTAGGCTGTTTAGGTTTTTATGTTGGTAATGCCACGTAGCGCTCTGAATGAAAATCACTGACTGTGCTGAGTGCAGTATGAGGCTGGTATGCATTGTTGGAATTTTTGCTGTTGTAGTGTTGGGCAGTTGGATGTGAACAGCGCGTAGCGTTGCGCAGTTGGAGGTGAGCCGCCAGCAGTGGTGGATGTGGGGAGAGAGATGGCGGAATTTTGAGAGCGGATGATCTGAACGTGTGTCCTTCAGAGACAGTAAATTTGTAAGACTGGATGTCATATATATATATATATATATATATATATATATATATATATATATATATATATAAAAAATGACTTTTCAACACTATTAAGGTAAATACATTGTTTGTTCTCTATCAAAACCTTTCATTTGCTAAGTATACCTATCAGTAGTTAGTGCCTTCAGTAGTTAGAATCTTTTATTTAGCTGGCAGTATTGGCGTTCGCTGTATTGCAGTAGTTCGAGTAACGAAGATTTTTGTGAGGTAAGTGATTCATGAAAGGTATAGCTTATTGTAAGTCAGGGCCATTCGTTTGTAGGGATTTTTGAAAGTCAGATTGCGTTGCACTAAAAATATTGTTTGTCAGTTTAGTGTTGACCAGAATAAGTAAAGAGAGAAATGTATGAGTACGTTACGTTTTGCTCAGCTGTTTGAAAATCGAATAACGTAAGGGGTTTTCCTGCACAGTAATTCATAAATTTTTCTAAGGGGACGTTTCATATGTCGACCCTTAGCCGAGGATACCTCATTGGAATCTTCTGATTTTTTCTTGTAGTTTGTGTAATTAGTGTAGGTATTGTTTATTGCTAGTGTATAATTGTAGAGAGAATTTCCTCTGTAGTTGTAGTTTTTCATTGTTGTACAGTAAAACTGTTGTGGTATGCATGTAGATTTGCACCAAGTATTTCGCAGATGCGTTTGCAATTAACTAGATATTAGCTCTTCAAACTGTGCTTTTCTTGTTATCGTGTGAAATACGTGATAATTATGGCGTGTGAAAAACGTAACACTAGGCTCCAAAGTAAATTGAGAAATGATAGTGACGATGAGCGTAGCTTATCAGCACCACCGTGTAATGAATTAACAGACATTCAAAGTAGTAATTTGGTAATTGTGCATAGGGAAATGGAACGGGCCGCAAATAATGGTGTAGACAGTGAAACAATCAATGAACAGGGAAGCATTATCGTTCGATCGGTCGGCAACAGCTCGCCTCAGGAATCCGAAATGACAGGACACAATCTTGCAAATACTGTAGATTCAGGTTTTGCGTCCTCACCGTTTTCTCAAATAAGTCAAGACACATTTTCTGCTTTTCAAAATGCGAATATTGCCGGTTCAGATGCACTGCCGAATAGCACTGAGGAATATGTTTCAGACACCAGTGCATTGTTATTACAATTAATACAACAAATGGGACAAAGGCTTCAAAAGTTGGATACAACACTTGAACAAAATCAGAAACAAATGGGACAAAAGCTTTAAAAGTTAGACATAATGGAACAAAATCTTCAGAAGTTAGACACAATGGAACAAAATCTTCAAAAGTTAGATACCACACTTGAACAAACAATGTATTTACCTTAATAGTGTTCAAAAGTCATAATGTATATATCAGTTCATGACATCCAGTCTTACAAACTTAGTGTCTCTGATAGACACACGTCCAGATCATCCGCTCTCAAAACTCCGCCATCTCTCTCCCCACATCCACCACTGCTGGCGGCTCACCTCCAAATGCGCACCGCTACACGCTGTTCACATCCAACTGCCCAACACTACAATAGCAAAAATTTCAACAATGCAAACCAGCCACAGACTGCACACAGCACAGTCAGTGCTTTTCATACAGAGCGCTACGTGGCATTACCAACATAAAAACCTAAACAGCCTATTTACACATTCAACGAAACATAATCGATATTGGTTTTTTCGCACCGCAGGCCCACTCGTGTACTCTTGATGACTGCACGACACAAAGCTTTGCGCCTCGCCTGGGCCTGTCAACACCGATATTGGACTGTTGATTACTGGAAACATGTATCCTGGTCGGACGAGTCTCGTTTCGAATTGTGTCGAGCTGATGCACGTGTACGGGTATGGAGACAACCTCACGAATCCATCGACCCTGCATGTCAGCAAGGGTCTCTTGAAGCTAGTGGAAAAACTGTAATGGTGTGGGGCGTGTGCAGTTGAAGTGATATGGGACCCTTGATGCGTCTAGATACGACTCTGACAGATGACACGTACGTAAGCATCCTGTCTGATCACCTGCATCCATTCGTGTCCATTGTTTATTCTGGCGGACTTGGGCAGTTCCAGCAGGACAATGCGACACCGTACACATCCCGAACTGCCACAGAGTAGAATCAGGAACACTCTCCTGAGTTTTAATTCTTCCGCTGGCTACCAAACTGCCCAGACATGAACATTGTTGAGCACATTTTGGATGCCTTGCAACGTGCTGTTCAGAAGAGGTCTCCACTCACTCGTAATCTTACAGATTTATGGACAGTCCTACAGGATTCATGGTGACAGTTCCCACCAGCACTACATTAGCCGAGTCTATGCCACGTCGCGCGGCGGTGCCTTTGCATGCTTGTGGGGGCTCTGCATAATATTAGGCAAGTGTACCAGTTTATGAGGCTCTTCAGTGTAGCTCAAACGCAACTTCGGAATGTGGAATTTTCAAAGCAGATACCGTCACACTTGTAATAAGTGCGTGTAAAACAGTAAAGTTAGTGACGTGGTTGATATGCTTATCAGTGTGCCTCAAAGTAATTCAGATTTACGTCTACGCCGATACATTATAAAGTGCAAAAATACAAAACTTTCCCTCTCCTGATTTGTCATAAAGATGAGTATTTAAACAATCAGGACTGATTAAAGAACTTTTTCCAGCCTATGTCGACACAGGTGTGTGTGATTTCTGCCATGACGGTTCGTCGAATTTCGTTTACGAAGAATAAGTGGGAGCAAATCTAATTTGCAATACGTAATTTGCGCGTTTGTTATTCCCCGTAATTTTGTAGCTTGCTTTGTTTCTCTCACCCTGCTTGGTCCACGCGTAGTGAAGTGTGAGTGGGCCCGCTTCCTAGAAGGGAAGGGTGGGAGTTCTGGCGTAAGATGCTGATGCTGATTCTGCGAACCAGTCACGCCACACTGTCTGGGCTCTGCGTTTGGGTTGTCGTTCGGATGATGCACAATGTAGCCTCCACGTACCGCCTTACAACTCCACAGCATTACAACATCGCTTGTTGGAAAAGATCGCAAATCACTCCTCTATAGAACGCACGTATTAAGATCGATCCACACAAATACCAGGGTTTGCCAGTGACGTTAAATTTCTGAGGTAATCTTTACTGCAGGAAGAAGGAAAGTTACAAATGCTAAGTGCTAATTATGTACTTTCTCGGAGACATCTCGGATGTCGGATGCAACTCAATTAATGCTCTTTATACGCATCTACTTATATATTACTGTAAATTAGGACAGGACGTCGGATGGTGCAAATATTGGCATTAGGAAGAAGTTTCACTCAGATCAACACTATTGTTTATGAGTGGTTACGCGCTTCGGATACTTCTGGTTAGAGACACGACGATATTCTGGCCTTTTTTTCAGAGGGGAGAAAATTGCAAAGAAAATTTACGTCTCACTGATCGGAAAGGAAATGGAACCCTTTCGAATTACCTAATGCACACCCGACTGTGTTGTTGTAGCACCGGACATGCCTTCGAAATGGTAACTGGGCCGGTGCCCTGGCCGCATACATGAATGAATTTATCCACAGTCAGCAACTCTCCACGATTATCTGCAGACAGTGCCATATTTCGTACATAGATTATGTCATGTAAGAATGAATCAGAAGAAAATACACGAGGTTACTGCTTCGTATGGTGACTGGCAGTCACAACAAACGCAAAAAATGTGCTCTATTACAACGGAAGCGTCCTATATTGTTCGAGCGTAACATAATACGATACGTGAAACGACTCAATGATATCGTCCTTCGGTGTGACTTGTCACGGTGATGTAAAGTGGGAACGTTTTGGGAAGACCTAGTTACATTTCGAAACAGCTTATAAGAGGTTCTTGTAAGCCATACACGAATACCGCTTGTCTGCCTGAGTTATGTGTCGTATGGGATTCAGCATATTTTTCCCCGCTGCTGTTATACTCGCATTTTCGCAGTTAGAATATCATCGGCTCTGATTCACTCTGAATTTAGCGAGCTTGATTAGAAGGTGGGTTTATTGTTCTGCTCACCTGCACGTCTTTACTTAAGAAATGAGACGAAGTCATGTATACTCTTTATCTTCGAATCGTGAGAATTTTGATTTGTGAGTTTTCCTAATTTTAACAATTCGCCTTGTTGCCACTTTGGTTCTTTGCATATGGCAGCATTACGTGGGTTGTACTTCTGAGACACGTGCAGGAAATTATATACAGACTACACCCTGTCTGGCCAAAGTGTCTATCACACCACCAGCAGTTCATCCTGGCTGGACTGCTTCGAAATTTAGGATGACTCGCTGTGGTCTACGAGCAGGTCTCATAACGAGAGAGTGACTCATGAATCTGAAAAGTTTTAAGAAGAGCTGCATGACTTGTAACAGATTTATTTCATTCTGCTCTTGAGTATTAGTGATGTGTTTAGTACTCCCTTTTTACGCATGATTTTAGGAACACGTTGCTGCCGTGTACGTTGGTATTTTTCTTTTTGAGATGACAATTAAAATTTTGTGAACACCCCTCATGTGGCCCACATACGAAGTCGTGAGTACCAGGGCACGTATTGAACGATGTTCCCTTCCGAGAACAGAACACAAATTCTTGTCAAAGGCAGATAATTTTCCACTTATAGATGAATGTGAGGCTACACTCTACACTCTAATCCGCGGACAGTTTGCCAACTGAGTACAATCAGTAAATAGTTCGCGTTGACAGTAGACATTTTCCTACGGTGGCAAAAAAGGAAAAGGGTTAAGTAATTAGCCTGTCGGTATTTTCCCAAAGAGGGGGAGTAGGTGTGAGTCAGGCTGAAAATATAGATCCACTCGGTGTTGCCACGCCGTGGAGCGCTCTATTTTTCTAGCCGAGTCGCGACTGGTCACGAAGTGGTCAGTGTTAGCGGTCCTGTCGGTTCCCTAAAAAGGAGTACTTGTGTGCTTCAGTGAAGATCGCGAAGCCCAGGTCGGGATTTACGACGCCTCGGGCGCCATGTTCGGCGAGGCGTCGCGTCGCGAGGACAGCTTTACAGCGGGCAGGGCGCGGCGGGCCGTCCGTCTTGCCCCGCGCAGAACGGCTTGTTTTTCTTTTGTGCTAGCCAGCCCCCTACCTGTTTACAACCGTTCTGAATTTCATAACTCGTAAACCCCTCTCATTTTTCACAGCGACCTGTCTTCTCGCCCAATACCGTAGTCTCAAGTAATTCTACAGTGCTCTAGTGCAATTTTCGTCTGCAGCTGCTACTTCGTATACTGTAGAAGCGAGAAAATATGAAACACGGGGCAGGGAGTACTCTACTGCGACTGTTGGTATGGAGAACGCGAGGTCTTCGCGTGTAAATTGGAAAGAAGCGACCATGATCATTCCTGATCGTATCTAAGGCAAAAGTCTCATCTCTAAGGGTGAGTGGTAAACAAATAACATTTTCTTCAAACTTTTATACGAACCAGTATTTGGCTGATTTGGCTGTCGGTAAGCGGCAACTGATTAGTTCTCATAAGGACACTAACAACGCTTGAAAACAGTCAAGCACGCACTCGGAAGGCTAACATTACGAGAAGTGATGTCGAGTGCAAGAGATCTTTATCCTTCAGTGGTCAAATGCTGTTATTTTCTTTCTTATGAAACTGCGTTTGCGGGTGATTCTCGTAGTTGGTTAGGCGACTGATTTGCAACATAAGTATAAGGGGCCGTCAAATGTTGACAAAGTTGTTTCGACTACTCTGCAGAAATTTCGCTGGGAAGCCCTTACACGTACACCATACATTGCCGATCTCTCCCAACGCTAGCACACAATTTCCGTATTTTTGGAGGCCTGAAGAAAGACATTCGTAGCCTTCGATTTGCGTCGTTCGACGAGTTCCACGCCTGGGTGTAGCCGTGGTTTCACAGGCGACCCAAACATTTTTGTATGAACGCACTGACCGCCTTGTCCCACAATGAGATAAATTAACAGTTATGGTGATTGCTTTTGAAATAGTGAACAGCTTAGTTACATTTTTA
Source organism: Schistocerca cancellata (assembly GCF_023864275.1). Classification (NCBI taxonomy): domain Eukaryota; kingdom Metazoa; phylum Arthropoda; class Insecta; order Orthoptera; family Acrididae; genus Schistocerca; species Schistocerca cancellata. The sequence goes on along the minus strand of NC_064626.1, from coordinate 354,276,146 downwards.
TGATTCCGTTGCTTAGTAGGTAAAAACAGGGCCCTAATAGGATAAGTTTTTTTTTCTGACTGTCCGACTCCTAAGATCCCTTTTTCTCAGGAACAAGTCGATGTATATAGTTCAAACTCATGCCACATACTACGGTCTATGGTCGTTCGGTGGTGTACACGATTTAAGCTTCTAGGTTAATGCAGTCAATTTATGTGTACATATTTTGATATTCGCAAACTCCCTTATCAAGATCTTTAGGGAGTGTAGTGTATGTGTGCGTGCGCGCGCGCGCGTGTGTGTGTGTGTGTGTGTGTGTGTGTGTGTGTGTGTGTGTGTGTGTGTGTGTGTACTGTGTATTAAACCGGAGACCTAGAAACGACAGAGAGGCTTCGCCCCTCCATAGCCCTCAGTGGTTCACAACCCCACAACAGGCCACAACAGTCAACCCACCCCACCGCCGCCTCACACCGAACCCAGGATTATTGTGCGGTTCGGCCTCAGTGGACGCCCCCGGGAACGTCTCATACCAGACGAGTGTAGCCCCAAATTTTTGCGTGGTAGAGTTATTATGGTGTACGCTTACGTGGAGACAGTGTTTGCGCAGCAATTGTCGACATAGTGTAACTGCTGCGGAATAAGGAGAACCAGCCCACGTTCGCCGAGGCAGATGGGAAACCGCCTTAAAAACCATCCACAGGCTGGCCGGCACACCGGACTTCGACACTAATCCGCCGGGCGGATTCGTGCTGGGGACCGGCAAGCCTTCCTACTCGGGAAGCAGCGCGTTAGAGCGCGCGGCTAGCCGGGCGGGCATCCGTAGGGTACTTCCCGTTGATCTAGAATCATGAAATTTCGCAAAAAACAAGATATCAAAGTACAAATAAGAGATAAATATCCGAACGGTAACCAGTGCCATCACTAGGATTCGTCAAAGAAGCTTCACTTCCCGGTAGACCAATGTCGGCTCTACGTGCCGCCATCTTCGGTGTGACGTCTGGCAGCCGCCCGCTGTACTTTCGTGGCTCCTGTCCTCGCCACGTTCGCTCCTGGATCTAGTCAGGGCCACATCAGTTTCCCTCTCCGGTAGAGACTCCGTTAGCAGCCTTTTATCCACGCGGTTTTTTCCGGCGTCGCGGTGCACACTGGGCTCTATTGTACCGGTTCCTCAAATCAGCGCGCGCCTTAAGCGACTGGACAGGGTGACGGGCGGTGGACTAGAGGCTGTAAGTCTTGTTTTTGGCAGACTCTTATAAGAACTGCCAGGGTCACAAGTTACCGTTTTGTTGATTCTTTTGAAACCCCAGAAGTGTGACACGCCAGATTTACAGTGCGCTGTCGTATGGATAACGTCACGGTCCTTGCATGTAGCAGAGCTGCTGTACTTCTGATGAAATGTCGCAGGCTGGCTTAATCACATTGTACCTCCACGTTGCTGCGTAAAAACAACAGCAAAAGAAATTATGTTTTGTGAAAGGTAACAGAGTCCCAAAGGGTGCACTTAATTAATTAATGCTGATGGTTCATACATCATACATAATCGATTTAGGAATACTCATTCCAATGTCAGATGACTCCGGTAAACCAATCACATTTATATTGATTCAGTGAAAAACATCCATACATGGATCGCCGACAACCACTGCCATCCTCCCTTTAACAAAACCTTGTAAAATGTTTGCAAAAACTTTTGTTTTGATTTTCAACACATACAAAAACGGAAGTGACGGTGCTATGCCTCAAGGTGAATGTGAATGTCTTATGCGATGTAAGAACGAAAGTTATTGCCCAACTTTTACGTGATTTTGCCTCCCTGTTAAAGTGGTGTGGCAGGATACAAGTGATTATCGAGTACGCATGCATGGCCGTATATAATTGATTCGACGTACAGCTAATTCAGCGACCCCTACCGCCAGGTTTTATGCAGCCTGCAATGCTTTGAAAAACCATGTGCCAGATTTTCATATTCTGTCGCACGCTACGTGCAAACTATTAAGCCTACAGAGAAAATGAACACGACACTTTCGTAGGAAATTTAATGTAAGTACATCCTGTACAGAGATATGTTTTTGCTGGAGGCCACTGTTTTCGAGCTATTCAAGAAAAACGCGTTTGAAGGCCACTTTTGTACGTTTTTCTTAAATAATTCGAAAATTATGGCCTCTAGCGAAAATGAATTCCAGTACCAAATTTAACTACATTACTTTTCCTACAGAAAATGTCCTGTTCATTTTTTCTGTAGGACTAAGAGTTTGCACATAGCGAGAGAGAGAATCTGAAAATATTGTGCGAGGAAATTGAGGACGCTGCGAGTTGCATAAAACCCCTGGGTAGGTGCATCTTAACCATACTGTGGATGTAATTGGTTTCCCAGAAACGTCTAATGATGGAAAATGCATTCCAAAATCGATGGTGTGTATTGTATGAACAATTAATTTTAATTAAATGCAGCCCGTGGAAGTCAGTAAACTTTCACATCATAAAATACACTGCTATGTGCCTCTGAGAATCCTTCGTCGACGGAAAAGTGGAGACTAGAAACCGAAGACATGTGTACAGCAAGCGCAATGACGAGCTAACAGAAATACGGTGAAAGGGACTTCACTTTTATGTGCAGCACACGTCATTATTCTTTCACAGTGGAAGGTGACAATTGAGTAAGACCAGGATGGGTGTCTTGCGTACGAAGGGAGGTGATGTCATTATTTTTTAGGTTACTGATATAGAAGATGAAAAGATGGCCCAGAAGAATCTATAACGTTAAAGAGCTTTATCGTATTGAAAAAGTCACTGATTTGATTCGTGTAGATGGCAGGAAGATGAAAGGGCCCTTGAGGAGGTCAGACTTAGGAATTAGTCAAGGATTTACCTACTAGGTCAACGGCGTTGCACCATTCTAGCAACCTGGGAAAAGTGCAATATTTTTCTAAGGAAGGAAGATTTATTTTAATGTATTGTCGGCTTTGAGATCATTAGAGACGGACCACAAGACAGGATTGTGTCAAGGATGGGGAAGGAAACCGACCACGATCTGTAAATGGAACCATCCCGGCATTTGCGTGGAGTGATTTAGGGAAATCACGAAAATCTGAATCTGGATGGTCGGACACGGGTTTAAATCATCGTATTCCCCAATGCGAGTCGAGTGTTCTAATCTCTGTGACACCTCGTTGGTAATATTTTTCGATAGTATCCCTTCGATCGTAGCTTTTCAATTACGCACGCATATCGAGTGGCACCTGATGAGCAGATGAGCATTGTGCTTTGTCGGTTCAATGACTTCTAGCCACGACGCACCACCACTGTTGCAGTGAAGATCACGAAGCAGGTGTCTTTAATTGCAATTCTGGTAAGTGCATTTTAGAAATTCGATTCAATTACTTCAATGCTGATTTACGAAGAGAACAGCTGAATGTAGCTCTAAAGTGTTCGTAATAACCACTCTGAAAAGTTGTGAAGATACGAATAAAAGTGCGAAAACCCGAAATTTCTTGTTTCAGCTTCCGACAGCGAATTTTGGGCGTTAATCCATCCAAGTACTGCTCTGCCAGTTGTGTATGACGACGTCCAAAGAACAGAAACGAGTTTGAGCTGATATTGCATGCAGCAATATGAGGAAGACGTTCGAATGTAAATGAGTGAGGATGAAAAATCTGTGATATGAACATAAGGCTCTCAGGTTCAGAATCCCGGCCTATCAGCGAAAAGTTTCTCATTTGTAAGTCACACAGATAATTCCTGAGATCTAGCACAAAATAAAAGGTGCATAGGTTTTATTTGCAGAAGAATTGAGGAAAATAATATGTTGATGTGAAGCAGAATAGTTATTTAAGTCTTGTGTACGTATGTGGAAAAACTGTGCAGTAGCTAATAGTTCGACTGTAACTTGGAAAAAAAGGATGTGTCTATAAAAAGAGATTCGACAATAGTTCAGTAGCACCCAAAGTTCATATCGACTTCCGTATTATGCTTTATCTAATTTCATAAACAATGACCAATCATGTGTTCTGAGGATATTTCTCAATTCATAAAGGAATAAGTATTGTGAAGGAAACTGCATAAGCCACCACGCTCCACAACAAACGCTTTTTCCCTTGATCAGTCGACGCGGAAGTAATGAGTTGGAATCCAGGTGGAGGAAGAGATTTTTATGACGAAAATTTGGTCGCAAAACGGAGAAAAGGCGCAAAGTGGCATAAGAATATGTTCCGATATTCTGAGATGAACATCACGACTCAAATTTTATGAGAGCCCATAGGCAGTTTTCGGAATCCTGACATTTTACGGAACTTTGGCGTATATGGTACACAATTTTGCCGTGTATATGCGGTGTTTGGCGGACGAGTTTTTTCACGCTTAGTGCTCGAAAAAGTCAAGCTGCAGCCACTAAATTTGGTGGTAGTTTAAGTCCTCTACATGTTCACCATCAGTGTGAGACATATTTCCAAACGATGGATGACTCGACGGAGTCGTTGCTTGTAGGAGTCTGCAATTTGGTTGTTCGGGAAACTTCCCATCTCGAAAATCACCTCGCTGTCATTCTGAAAATGCCTGCCATGTAATGGTTTCCTCATTGTCACTTTTTCACCGGCAGCTGTGACCGAGCAGTTCTAGGCGCTTCAGTCCGGAACCGCGCGACTGCTACGGTTGCAGGTTCGAATCCTGCCTCGGGCATGGATGTGTGTGATGTCCTTAGGTTAGTTAGGTTTAAATAGTTCTAAGTTCTAGGGCACTGATGACCTCAGAAGTTAAGTCCCATAGTGCTCAGAGCCATTTGAACAATTTGTCACTTTTTATTTTTCTTTAACACACCTTTCCGTGTGTGAATTGGGCCCTGATCCTTGACTGTTTTTCAGTTTTTGCACTAACTCATCTATTGTGAGACGCCGGTCGTCGATCCTCCATTTATCCTACTATTCCCCGTTATTCACGATAGGATGGTTTTCTACTTCGTTCTTCGTCATTCAGATACTCGGAGCGACTGCCTTAACCGCTGTCTCCTATGATGCGTTCTTCGCGTTCTTGCCATACACGTCTTCTAACTCATTACCGATTGTTGCAGCGTTGCTACCCATCAAAAATGCAGAAAATAAGTTACCGCACTATACTCCACCATACGAATATGCTGCACCACTTTGTTTTGACATCTCTAGCGACGTGCTGCGATACTGCTAGCACTGGAATTTCGATATGTATGGGAAAATTGTCGTAATCTTGTTTTTCTTTCGGTGTTTATGACTACCCTTCGTAGAAATGCTGATATCATTGTTTTAAAATGATTCTTCGGAAACGCATTATCGTGGCAGCAAAACAACATTTTTAGTTATGCCAGACGTTTAGCACATCCAAGTTCCATGATAGCCACGTATAGAAACTGCGAGAAGAGAAGGTAAGATGGAGTACAGAAACCAACGCAGCATTTTCTTTGTCGGATGATGAAAAGTAATTACGCGGAAACCACTCAAGGTGACTGGGTGCAGGCATTCGGCTGAGTCTCGGAGACGGGCTAATAACGCGAACGGCCCGGCCGTGGAGTTAACTCGGCGCTCCAGTCTCAGGCGTCATCGACGGCGGGACTTCTCAAAAGGGCATCTCTGCCGTCAGCTCGTAAATCGATCGGTAATAACAGACGGAACGAGGCAGTAACGCCGGGACAGCCGGTAACTGCTCGGTGCGAGGCTTTTGCCGTGAAATATGCTGCGATGTACTGCCGCCCTGCAGCGCTTCCCAGCGCCGAGCGGTGCCGACACCGACACCGACGCCGCGCCGCCGACCGCCTGCCTACCTGACGCAACCCTCCGCTCGGCTCACTAAGCTTCATTATCGGATCTCTGGCCCTCGCTCTTGCTGGCATGCTGTCGTTCGCTTCCACCGTCTGCTCTTGGCGTTAGCTCCGCTTCCTAAATAGCGTCTTTTGACAACCTTCCTTTACACGCACAAATGACAGTTAGATCCTTAATACCATTCGTGGCTCTGATACCAAAAAGTAAAGTCGGTGCGAAGTCCTGAGCAAGCATACCAGCTGAGAAGCTCTTGCTGTCATCGACTGGAAGTTAACAAGCTCACCCTTGTAACAGAGGAGGGTAGGGGGAGGGCACAGCAATGGTTCAAGAATCGTGATGTAAGGAAAAAAAGATTCTGGAAGTTATGTATAAATCTACTTTGTCTTTGTAGTCGAGCGGTAGAGTTGTAAAACTAATGTAGGCTACCATTCATTAGTAACTGGTAGTTTTCCTTGTAGCTTTGATCAGTTAAGGTTTTACCCACGCTACCTGTACGTTAGGTGTGTTGCATACGTATCAGGCGTTACCCGATAACGATCGCTAACTTCACATATGCGATCAGTGTCTTACTTGGCTCACCTAAAAAGCGAAAGCCGTGAGCCGTCTACAAACTGAGTGAGGATATATAAAGGGCCAGGTAACCTACAGAACGTTTTTGTTCTACATAGTTATCCTGTCTGTTACTAAACAGTATTTATAGCAAAACTGAAACCGTCAATATTTAATTCTTGTTTTATTCGAATATTGTTAATTTGTAATGTGACTGAGAGGGGATGTTTCAGTAGTAAAAATAAAAAAGAAATACAGATTATGTTATAGATCTAGAAAATGCAATTAAAAAAATACAATTCAAACCGTAAAAGCTACACAAAACATATCAAACATTGTTTCAGTGCTTCATCAACGTGTTTCTGTTACCAATAAATAACTTTCGTTTTCTCAATAATAGCAAGAACCTCTTGCCTCTGACCATGATGAGGAACGTTCTATTGAGTACAGTGTGTAAGACATTGTACAGATACGCTGATTTTCATCTTTGCCTACCAGGCACTAGTCTTTTCATCTGTAAGTAACCTCCTCGCCAGACATGTTCTATGATCAGTTTTGCATGTTCTAGTCGTCGTTTGCCTCCTCTACTGCTTCTCTCACTAGGAAGTTACCTATTCCTGGCTGACGTAGTACATATCCCTGAAACCTGCCACTTTCTTTCTCAGGAGTTTTTTTTTCTCACCTGCTCTTTTTGGTACTTCCTCATTTCATACTTCGTGTCCACTTAATTGTCCATCGACAGCATCACAATGCAAACGTTTCCAAAATTTGCTTCTCAGGGTTTTACACGATCCTCGTTTCACTTCCCTACAATACTGTGCATCATCTGTTCACGTTCAGAAAATTCTTCCTCGTTTAAACGTAAATATATTACACCTGTAGAGCTATTTTATCGAAGGAAACGTTGTTGGCCTTTGACAGTCTACTACAGCTTTACCATCCTGCATAATGGTACTTCCTAGAATGATAATTCTTTCATTTCTTCATTTCCTGCTCCGCTCGCAGTCGTGATGAGCCCACGCCTTCAAGAGGCCTTCTACCCACCTCCGTAGCCGAGGTGTTTTGGTGCTCGACTTAGAGGTAAGTCGTTTCAAATCCTGATGACTGAATTCTTCATTGCCAGCATTTGGCCGTTAAGGGAAAGAGAGATAGCGGCTTAAAGTTCCTGATCGCGAGTCTTTTTCCAATGTCGATTAAATTCCAAACCACTCTTCGGTGTCTAATGAAGTCAGGACATTTGATACTATTGGGGTCGTTAAGCTAGGCGGTACCCTTGATGCTGCTCTGAAGGAGTAGACCATGAGCCGGCGTCGGGTTTTCACCCTCTCCGTTGACTCATCATCATCATCATCATCATCATCATCATCATTATCGTCATCAGCAGCAACAGCAGCATCACAACACAAACATGCCGCTGCAATATACACTGATCAGCCAGAACATCATGACCACCTATCTAATAAGCTGTGTACTCATCTTTGACACAGTTAACAATGCGGTTCTGGCGCTGCAGTACGGAACCGCGGGACTGCTACGGTCGCAGGTTCGAATCCTGCCTCGGGCATGGGTGTGTGTGATGTCCTTCGGTTAGTTAGGTTTAAGTAGTTCTAAGTTCTAGGGGACTTATGACCTAAGATGTTGAGTCCCATAGTGCACAGAGCCATTTGAACCATTTTGAGTTAACAATGGCGACATGTCGTATCATGGAAGCAATGCAATGAGGCCTTAGTAGGTCGCCACCTCTGCGCACGCAACTCGCCTAATTCCCGTAAATTCCGGGACGCCACGTTCTATCACATCCAAGATGTGTTCGATCGGGTTCAGATCTGGCGAGTTGAGGGGCCAGGACATCAATATGAACTCGCCACTGTGTTCCTCGAACCACTCCATCACACTCCTGGCCTTGTGATATGGTGCATTGTCTCTTTGAAAAATGCCGCTGCCGCCAGGAAACATGATCGTCATCCAGGAGTGCACGTGGTCTTCAACCAGTGTTCGATAATCTTGGCCGCCATGGTGCCTTGCACGAGCTCCGCTGGACACACACATGAGCACGTGAATGTTTCCCGGAGCATAACGGTGCTCCCACCAGCGTGTCTCCGTCGCGCAAAATGGTTCAAATGGCTCTGAGCACTATGGGACTTAACTTCTGATGTCATCAGTCCCCTAGAATTTAGAACTACTTAGACCTAACTAACCTCAGGACATCACACACATCATTGCCCGAGGCAGGATTCGAACCTGCGACCGTAGCTGTCGCGCGGTTCCAGACTGTAGCGCCTAGAACCGCTCGGCCACCCAGGCCGGCTCCGTCGCGCAATTAAGGTGTGAAGGAGCTGTTCCCCTGGAAGAACCGAGCGAGGTGGCGCAGTGGTTAGCACACTGGACTCGCATTCGGGAGGACGACGGTTCAATCCCGCGTCCGGCGATCCGTGATTTCCCTAAATCGCTCCAGGCAAATGCCGGGATGGTTCCTTTGAAAGGGCATCACCGACTTCCTTCCCCACCCTTCCCTAATCCGATGAGACCGATGACCTCGCTGTTTGGTCTCTTCCCCCAAACAACCCCCAACCCCTAGAAGAGAACGGAGTCACGCCTTCCCATCGGCATGATGAAGAAGGTATCTGGATCCATCAGACCATGCAACGCTTTTGCCACTGCGCCAACGTCCAGTGCCGATGGTCACGTACCCATTTCAGTTGTAGTTGCCGATGTTGTGGCATAAACATTGGCACATGCATGGTTCGTTGGCAGCGGAAGCCCATCGTTAGGAGTGTTCGGTGCACTGTGTGTAAGACACATTTGTACTCTGCCCAGCGAGAAATCTGACGTTCGTTCAGCCACAGTTCGCCGCCTCTCTTGTTTTACCAGTCTTTACAGCCTACGGCGCCCGACACCTGTAATGAGGGGTGGTCGTTCGATGCCACGTTGTCTGGGCGTGATTTCAACTTGGTTTCCGGGTACGGGTGTGTGTGTTGTCCTTAGCGTAAGTTATTATAAGTTAGGTTAAGTAGTGGGTAGGCTTAGGGACCGATGACCTGAGCAGTTTGGTTCCATAGGTGTAAGTAGACTGTTTAGGTTTTTGTATTGGTAACGCCATGTAGCGCTCTGTATGAAAATCACTGGCTGTGCTGTGCGCAGTCTGTGGCTGGTTGGCATTGTTGAAATATTCTCTATTGTAGTGTTGGGCAGTTGGCTGTTAACAGCGCATAGCTTTGCGCAGTTGGAGGTGAGCCGCCAGCAGTGGTGGATGTGGGGAGAGAGATGGCGGAGTTTTGAGAGCGGATGATATGGACGTGTGTCCATCAGAGACAGTAAATTTGTAAGACTGGATGTCATGAACTGATATATATATTATTACTTTTGAACACTATTAAGGTAAATACATTGTTTGTTCTTTATCAAAATCTTTCATTTGGTAAGTATGCCTATCAGTAGTTAGTGACTTCAGTAGTTAGAATCTTTTATTTAGCTGGCAGTATTGGCGCTCGCTGTATTGCAGTAGTTCGAGTAACGAAGATTTTTGTGAGGTAAGTGATTCATGAAAGGTATAGGTTATTGTTAGTCAGGGCCATTCTTTTGTAGGGATTTTTGAAAGTCATATTGCGCTGCGCTAAAAATACTGTGCGTCAGTTTAGTGTTGATCAGAATAAGTAAAGAGAGTAATGTCTGAGTACGTTCAGTTTTGCTCAGCTGTTTGAAAAACAAATAACGTAAGGGGTTTATCAGCACAGTAATTCATTAAGTTTTCTAAGGGGACATTTCATAGGCTCTAACGAAAAATTTCCAAATTTTCCACCTTGGTTTCGCTACGTGTTGAAGATACCGCAGCGGTCCTCGAACACCCAACAAACTGGGCAATTTCCCCAATTCTCGTGTCGAGCTTCTGGTCCATCACAGTCTTTCTTGGGTCAAATATATATGACGCTACACAGGGGCAGCACGCTCACCGCACTATATGCACCGTGAGTGTGTCCTCGCCAGGAGACGCTGCTGTCGCCTGCACGGGTTTATATCGACAGTAGATCGGTGGTCATAATGTTGTAGCTTATCAGTGTACACTCATCTCACACACCAGCAGGGAAAGGGACCGACATTTGCGGAGGACGAACACCCTTTCAGACAAGCGGCTAAACCCACCCTTTGGCAAGTGCAAGCCAGCAACGCCATACAATTTACTTAGTAACAAGTGTTCTGCGTCTCGCTTACATACAGCAAGGAGATTAGGTAAAGGTCCGAGGTTCGAATCCCGGTGCGGCACACAGTTTTAATCTGCGAGGAAGTTTCGACCCAGGCTCCTGAACTCCCGCTGATGGCGGGCCTGGGTTTGGCGATGCGGTCTGAGGCAACGCGGCCGTGATATTTAGAGAGGGCGGCCGTTGCAACAGGCCGACCAACCAACCACAGGTAGGCCCACAGCCCTCAGCAGAGGAACGTCCGCACTAACTGCCGAGCCAGGTCTGCCTGTCGCCTTAAACTATGCCACGCGGTCCGGGCGGCATTGTATTGCACAGTTCTCAGAAATCGCTTCGCAGATTACCTCACTGTGAAGTGACGATATGTCAGCCGCACTGTTGCAGTATGTCTACATGTATTACGGGTAATGACGTGTTTGCTGAATAACAGTACTACTTTATAGGAACTCGTATTAAACGGAATGAGGAAACTTGCGGTGTATTTATTTAACATGTATTTACTTTTGCAGCAATCTTGCTTCTCCTCCGTCAAGATACGATACACCTGTATTCGTGTATCACGTACAGTTCTGCAAGCATAGCTGTTCTTAAATTAAAACAGTATTCATGTTCATGAATTGCAGTGTACAATTTTTCAAGTCACAAAGAACCTCACTCATTAAGTAAAATATCGATCCTTGTGTTAAGTGATCCAACGGGTTGTGTTGATTATATTCTTATACCAATGGGGAGTCCTGGTGTTGCCCAGGCATTTATTTATAGCTGTGCGTCCACGCCTGTACCACGCGTCTGGCCTTGTACTTAATGTTCGCGACGTCATATCTTCTGAACTGTGTGTCGTACAATGATATAATTTTCAAAAAAATGGTTCAAATGGCTCTGAGCACTATGGGACTTAACATCTGAGGTCATCAGTACCCTATAACTTAGAACTACTTAAACCTAACTTACCTAAGGACATCACACACATCCATGCCCGAGGCAGGATTCGAACCTGCGACCGCAGCAGTCGCGTGGTTCTTGACTACAGCGGATATAATTTTGTAGGTACATTCTGCGACATACGTGGATTCTGTCTGAAGGAGTGTTGCTAATGGATTTTGTAGCAACGAAGTAATAAATTTAAACGCCATGCACGATGCTGCACTTTTTCATGCATCTTACTGTTTATGAAATCATATATTCTGACCTATGTGACTTACAATGAAATAATATTGTAGGTACATTTAGCGGTATATGTGGATACTGTCTACGAAGGTTATTTCGAATAAAGTTGGTAGCAAAGAAGTGATAAATTTAAACGTCATGCATAATGCAACCGTTTCTCACTCGTCACACTGTTTAAGACGTCATAGCTTCTAAACAATGTGACGTATAATGATTTAATTTTGCACTCACATTCAGTGGTATATGTTCATCGTGTGTGAGAAGTGTGACACGAATGCATTTGGTAGTAAAGGAGTAATAAATTATAACGTCGTGCCTCATGAGGCACTTTTACTACATGAGCAGCGGAAAAGTAGTAAGGGATAAATATTTCTTCGTTCTTCATTTTGTAGTGGTTGTCAGCGAGGAAAGAAATCGTAAGATTTGAAATTATGTGTAAAGTTTATTGCAAGTTGCTAAGAGTTCTCATTTTCAAATACTGGATGAATGACGTTTTGGAATTCAGGGGTCGCGGGCTATGCTTCCTTTCCACCCCCCACACCTTTGATAGACAGATTGTTCTTACCCACGCAGCGATTTTTGCCTAACAGTAAGGTATAGGTGTACCTAATATGGCTGAAATTGGTGCAGCGGTTTAGAAAGAGATGTGAAACACACACGCTCACATACACACACACATACAAAAACGCATTTTTATAATTTGTACGGATACACGAGCATATCCAGGACCTCGTTTGAGACAAAGGGGAAGTGAGCGAAGGCTATGTTAGTTTACCGATGAATGACGAAATACTTTTGAGATATCACGTCCCTGGGTACAGTTACTACCAGTCAATATCCATTACATATTGCTTTCTCCAAACTGCTACTGAATTGTTATGCTTGTTTGTTTGGGTTGTGAATGTCGCTTGTTAGGATTTCTTTTTTCCTGGGCTGCGGTTGGAGGAGGGCGGAGGGGAGCATTATCAGCAGGCATTCCCTGTCAGCCCCACACCCGTTGAGTACGTCTTTGCTTATACAACAATTTGAAGTTCGGGCTGCTTATGAAGGACAAACGTAAAACTCTCCTACATCCTAATGTGGTCTGAACATCGCAGAATTTACTAGGCATGTTCATATTGGAGGTGATATGCCTTTGGTATATACAACTGACTTAACTACGTTGTAGTTAGTTAGAGTAGACCTACGTTTAACGTGGATACCGAATCACGCTTCATCTTGGAATTTTTCACTCGGTTTTAGTGTGAAATATTCTTAAGGGTGGCGAATAAGAATTTACAGAATTTATTACGGAACTTCGGTCCGAAGAATTTCCGTATCTAGTGTTAAAATGAAAAAAATTGTTCAAGCCGAAAGGAGACGTCCTTAGCTGAAACTAAGAAAATTACAATTCTTCATAGTGCCTGCAGATGTAGGCTAACGTACAAAAAAAAAAAAAAAAAAAAAAAAAACCGCTTCTCATAGGTTGACTCTTACATAGAAGGTAACAGCAACCAGCCGATTTTTACAATGCTATTTATTTATTTAAATAGCACCGTTATCGGTTTCGAACCGACAGGTTCATCTTCAGATGGCTGTTTCACGTTTTACTAGCCGTCTGAAGATGAGCCTGTCGGTTCGAAACCGATAAAGGCGCTATTTAAATAGCGTTGTAAAAAGTGGCTGGTTGCTGTTATCTTCTATGTAAGAGTTAACCTATATTTTGTACACAGCCACGGGGTTAAAATGTCGGTTTTTGGCAAAATAGCACCAAATAACTTCTTTTTTTTATCTGTTAGAGCAGTTGATTTCATAACATATAGTCCATTATCAAACGTATACTATGAAGTTTACGTAATCTTAAGAAAATGTTGCACTGTTCTTCACTGACCAGTGTTCATTTCTAATTCATTCGATATCAACCGTGAGTGCCCTCCGACTATTCATACATCACTCCGTTTATGCAATTTCTGCCGTTTGTCAGTCAAAGAAATCCTCAAAAATTCTGTGGTCTCACATAGATTTCTGGGGGACGTCATATCAAACACTCCATTTCGATACGATCTTTGAGCACATATTAGTGATAGTGTATGTGATGAAAAGCAAAATTTGAACATTAATACTGCTATCAGTAACCATGGTGCGGGAAGTGACGACAATGTTGTAGCGGGGCGTTTGATGTGATGACTCTTAGTTGTCTGTATGATATGAAAACTGTTTCCAGATATCTTTGCTTCATGTGAACAAGTTACACAAACGATACAAATTGCATAAGCGGAGTGATAAAGCAACGGTCGCAAGGAGCTCGAAGCTCGTATCGAATTATCAAAGCAGCGCAGGGCTATTTAAGCAGACTGTAGCATTTCCTTTTGACAACGTTAAACGTGAAATAGATTATGCTGTAACATGTGAGTCAATAAAAGAAGCAGTTTGGAAAATTTTTGCCCGTGTATGCACTGCAGCTGCGAAACCTTGATAAATGTCTGGACCTTAAGCAACACTTCAATGTTACAGCCTGACACCAGGACGGTCATCGTTTGAAATTGTGCAGCTAATCACAAGGATACACTTGCCTAGAGAAATACTGGCGCGCAGAGGTCGGAAGGTCTCGTAAGTACAGAATATACTTAACAAATAATGTGGGAGTGCGATTTAAAAACAGCAGAAAAGAAAATACAAAAGGGTATTTTGTTACGTACCGGATGAAACAATCAACCTTCACCTTTAGTAGGCAAGTTTTGCAAAGGAGATACCGCCCGCTCTTCGTTACCGGATTATAAGAATTCCTACTTCCAAATGGCGTCCATAAAACATCCTTGATACAACTAGTATCGTTTACAGATAGACGTGGCTTCTTTACTGTAATTATAGGGATAAAAAATAAGAGGAAGAATTATTTTACAGCGCATAGGAACGTGCGGTGAAGTGAGTATTAAAGGCGTATTGAAACTGTGAAGTGATGCTGTCGTAGCAATCTTCAGCTAAGCGATCCGAACAACGCCAAATGCCACGTAAACACCACCCTCGATGGACTCACACTGTCGACTAAAAGCTTCATTCAGTATCAATGTGCCACCACACTGTAAAAGCTATCTTTCTCCTGGAACACGTTATGACATTTTGACTTACCTTGCCTCATTTTACAGGCATGAACGTAGAAAGTCAGAATTTTTGGTTGCGAAATCATAGATGTTATTTTTTGTATAGTCGAAGCAGACCTATATGGAAAGTAAAGTATTTTGGGAAGGAAGAGTGAATAAGACTGTAGTGAAGTTCGAAGATTATAAAACGACGCAGCTATTGCATCGGCAGCAGTGTTATTTTTACTACCATAACGTTGACCGATTTTAAGGGACTGCAGAAAGGGTCTGTTAAATTTTAGAGCTGGTACGTTGCGTGTCAAAAAAATTGAATCACCCAGAAAGTAGGTGGAAACGAAAGGAAAGTTAACGGGTGGAGAGGAGATCCGATGTTACTTCCGTGATTACAAAGTCGAGTCGGATTTACAAATCACCCAGCAGTATGAGCTCACTTAACAGTACGACGCTGCGCCACCAGTGGCCTGGGATGTATGCGCTGATTCGGTTCGGAAGGGTGTCGCAAGGCCGATGTATGCTCTCCTGAGGTAAGCTAGTTCACAACTACTGAAACTGGTCCTTGATGTCCTGAAGCCGGCCGGAGTGGCCGTGCGGTTCTAGGCGCTGCAGTCTGGAGCCGGGCGACCACTACGGTCGCAGGTTCGAATCCTGTCTCGGGCGTGGATGTGTGTGGTGTCCTTGGGTTGGTTGGGTTCGATTAGTTCTAAGTTCTAGGCGACTGATGACCTCAGAAGTTAAGTCGCATAGTGCTCAGAGCCATTTTTTGATGTCCTGAATACTGGTACGAGACAGAGTTGGCGTCCGAGCTGCTACCATAAATGTGTGGACGAGCACTATCCTGTTGAGAAACGGCGCCACGATACTGTCGCATGAGAGGTAACTCTGGGGACGCACGATGTCCGTGACGTACCAGTTTGTACTCTCAGGGTTCTCGCAGTTATCACCAGCCTTGACCTAAAGTCATAAGCGATGGTTCCGTGAATTTCGCAGTAATCGCTCAACGTATGTCACTGTTTATACCTTACAGGGCTGAGCAGGCTTGGTAAACAGGAACAGCGCTAAAGCACTCTGGTGGCTGTTCTGCCTGTGGCAGAGAACTGTAACTTCAGCCACTCACATAAAGGCCGAAGGTGTGTACGTGAACGAAGTTACATTGACATCCGACCGTGTCTTCTGGGTCCTTCTGTTTTATTGCCGGGCAATCTACTTCAGGAACCCAGTTCATGAAGTATTCAATAGAAATGCTTTTTCACTTCACTCACTCTTTGAAATTCTGAAGGGAACAGTAATAAAATACTAGCAGCAAAACTTTACCAATAACTTGTAACCAAATTGAAATTGCGCGTAAGTATCGAAGGGCATGAAAAGGAAGCACTGGATGAAAAGGGACCGACGCGTCGGCCGGTGTCACCGAGCGGTCCTAGGCGCTTAAGTCTGGAACTGCATGACCGCTACGGTCGCAGGCTCAATCCTGCCTCGGGCATGGATGTGTGTGATGTCCTTAGGTTAGTTAGGTTTAAGTAGCTCTAAGTTCTAGGGGACTGATGACCTCAGACGTTAAGTCCCATAGTGCTCAGAGGCATTTGAACCATTTTTTTGGGACCAACGCAAGGTTGCAGCCTATCCCGGATGTTATCCAGTATGTACACCTAGCAAGCAGTAAAGGACATTTTGAAACTGAATTAAAATACAGAGAGAAGAAGTGGAAACATTGAGATTTGCCCATGAAGTTGTAATTCTATCAGAGGTGGGAAAGTATTTGGAGTAGCAGTTAAACGTGTTCAATGCTAACTTGAAAAGAAGTTATAAGATGAATGTTAAGAAAGGAAGGATAATGGAATGTAATCGATTGAAATCAGATGAAGACGAGGGAATTAGATCAGGGAACGAAACACTAAAAATAACAGATGAATAGTAGCCGATTCGTAACCGACGGTGGCCGAAGAAGAGGGGATATTAAAGTGGAGACTGGCAAAAGCAACAAAACCGTTTGTGGAAAAAAGAAACATCTTAACATAATATAAATTTAACGGTTAGGCAGTCTTTTACGAAAGTATTCGGCTTGGATGTAGCCTTGTGCGGAAGCGAAGCCTGGACCATAAACATTTCAGACAAGAAGGGAATAGAAGCTTTTGAAATGTGGTCTTACATATGAATGCTGAAGATTAGATGGATATATATATAACTAATGAAGCTGTACTGCGGAGATACGAAATTTATGGCACAACTTGACTATAAGAGGAAATCAGTTGATGTGACAGATCCTGAGGCGTCAACGAGTCTTATATTTGATAATGGAGTTGAGTGTGTATGGTAAAACTTATAGAGGGAGGCGAAAGCTTGAATACAATAAGTAGATACAAATCGCTGCATGCCTGCTGTAATTGTGCAGAAATGAAGAGGCCTGAACGGAATAGACAAGTGCGGAATATTACATGGAACTATTCGTCGGGTTGAAGACAGCTGAACCTAGCAGAGTAATATAGTGGTGAGGTATTCCTCCGTTGACCTTCATTTCGTCATTCTATTTGAAGAGAGTAAGACAACGATACGGGTTGCAGTAAAGATAAGAGTGCAATGGTTTCATTCTCGAACAGCTGTTCGATTAGATGTGTAAGTGATTCATCTCGACATGCGAGACAGCAGTATCTGGCGCCTCTGTAATATTCCATACCGCCAGGAACAGAAAGTTCGTTCGGTTCTGTTGCAGTGGGTGGTCATCTGCTCAGCGCGGGATGGTCTGGGACGCGAAATGATATTGTGACTCCAGTCTCAGAAGTACACCCTCGTTTTTTCTGTCAGCTGTTTGCTGGGCTCGATTCTTGGGTCGACGGTTCGTTGTTTTCACCTGTGTACAGCAACCTACATACGTTTTAAGTACAGGGACTCTTCAGCACCACAACAAGTGCTGAGAGCTAGACAGCAGAGATTCAGACCTTTCAATCCGTCCTTCATAACGCTTACACACCGACTTCTCACACACTGCTTCTCCTCGCCACTAAACAAGTAATCAATCGCTCAATGACTCGCTGATGACACCACCTCGCCCTTCTGCGATGCTGGTGAGGTTCTCACTATTATGATCAATCAGTCTGTGTACAGTACTGGTTGTAAAATATGCAACGCTTTTGAGGGACAGTCAGAAATTAACGAATTTTATCACATTTATCTGCTCTGTAATACTTTGTTTTGTCATGACGCACTTCGTACTTTCGCCATCTTCAATCAGCTTTTTCGAGTTACCACTTACCGTGATTTTATCAAATGCGCTTTGAATGGTACACCAGTCCTGTAAACAATCTCTTCACCTAGTCGGTTTCTCGATTCATATATTATCGTCTAAACTGCAGCTAAGAGGTCCAGTTAACACTTATGAGTTCCAGTATTACGCATATTTTATATACCTGTTAAACACTATCGACACAGCAGCAGGACAGACTTCGCTGTGTGACCTGTCTACAGTTTATGATAAAACTGTAATGGAAGTCAATCTACAATTTTTTGTTTACTCCTGGAAATTGCGTCTCACGTCATTTGCGCTTTGGAAATGAATAATGGTGACATCCAAGAGACTTAAAAGATAATTTAAGAATGTAGACAAAAAATATAATTTCACTACAGTTTTAGCTTTTAACAAACAAAATTTAAGTCACTCACATGGCGAATATTGCACTGCAGGTGTTGACAGTGTTAACAGAGTGTAAAAAATGAACATAACACGTGCATAATACTGGGACAAAGAGTTGTTATGTCCAAGAAAATAAAACACCTTAACTGCTGGCTAAGCAATGCTATGAGAATCGCAAAATTGAGTAGCTGAAGACAAGTTCAGAAATCGCAACAAATTGAGCTTACTGCCAATTAAAGTTATTAGCGGTTTCGGTTGCTATGAGCTGTGTAAAATGAAAGCGTTTTTGTAGTGGACACGTAGAGTCAGGCATGCGTGACTTATAAATAAACTGGAAGCAGTCTTGATCGCATAACTTTTTTTAATGTGGTGGCCGGTTTCGATCTTTTTATAAGATCATCTTCAGACCATGAATGTCTGCGGGAGCTGTGGCGCATGGCAACCCTCTTACTTGTGGCTGGTGGTGTACTGCAGTACACCTTAATTAATTAAACAGCAAATATCGACACCATAGCGATACAAATAAATAATTTATGCCTTTGTCTAAAATTGCTCAAAGCAGTTTAGAGGTGTGGTTGAACACACACACATACACACACACACACACACACACACACACACACACACAAGGTGTTTCGATTCTTTTGCATCAACCTGCAGCGCTGTAGATCATGGCATGGCAGAGAGAAAATGTTCGCTGACGGTTTCCAGCGGTCCTTTCTGGGACAGCATACTACCTATCGCAGCAAATTGATAGAATGATTTCCACCAAGAAAATTTTAAGAATGTGTACTCCTAAGCGAATCTAGGTCTTTAATTTTGCCGGGCCTACTCGCTTTCACACGGAGCAGATGACTGGAAAATAGACATCGCACAAGGCACATGCACGCAGCAGAGTGCATACGTCCTGTTGCCTCCCAGGGGCATACGCAATACAAAAAGACGCCTAGCGTCGCCGGCAAATATCACCGAACGTTTTCTCTCTAAAAAGAAGTTTTTTCCTGTGACGTGATCTATGACCCCTAGACAGCTTATGCAATGTCTTTGAAACAGTCTTTGTTGTATATACTGGGTGGTCAGAAACATTCTGAAAACCTTGTAAGTGTGTTGAAGGGTCGACTATGCTGAGTAATAATTGTTAGCAAAAAATCGATATGTTGCGCCGTTTCCTAGTTAATTAGCATTGAAGTTAGCCAATCAGGCTGTTGCACACGCAAATTAAAGCGGCCCAGCATATGCAGTTAGTCTCAGTTGTTCTCAAAGCGTAGATGATAGCGCACGAGACCGCTCAGTCTATGGACCGGGTTCGATCCTTACTACAGTACTATGTCCATTTTTTTCCCCTTCATATCACCAAAGTTATGCACTGTCGGGCTGGGATAGCACTTGGTTGGGTGACCATCCGGTCTGCCGAGCACTGTTGGCAAGCAGCATACACTTAGTCCTTGTGAGGCAAACAGAGGAGCTACTTGATCGAGAAGTAGTGGAAACATTGAGATTTGCCCATGAAGTTGTAATTCTATCAGAGGTGGGAAAGTATTTGGAGTAGCGGTTAAAGAGTTGAATACTAACTTGAAAAGAAGTTGAAGATGAATGTTAAGAAAGGAAGGATAATGGAATGTAATCGATTGAAATCAGATGAAGATGAGGGAATTAGATCAGGGAACTCCAGTCTCGTAAACTGACATACGACCGGGAGAGCGGCGTACTGACCACATGCCCCTCCATATTCGCATCCAGTGACGCCTGTAGACTGAGGATGACACGGCGGCCAGTCGGTACCGTTGGGCCTTACAAAGTCTGTTCGGACGGAGTTTTAGTTTTAGTCTTCTGTTCGATTTTAGGTAACCAAACGAACAATACGCTTGGCGACACCGTCCCTGGTAGATCGCTCGAATTTGAGCGCGCAAGTGCCTGATAGGCGAAGTTCTATCCAAATGAACTCGGGAACGGCGCAACGTATCGATTTTTTTCTTACCAAGTATTTTTCAGCACAACCTACCCTGCAACACCCTTACAAGCTTTTCAGACTGTGGCTGACCGACCTGTCTGTAAACGTCGTATTAGAACTTGTTTTTTTGAGAGGAAGGATAAGAACTACACTACTGGTCCATAAAATTGTTACACCAAGAAGAAATGCAGATGATGAACGTGTATTCATTGGACAAATATATTATACTAGAACTGACATGTGATTACATTTTCACGCGATTTGGGTGCATAGATCTTGAGAAATCAGTACCCAGAACAACCATCTTTGGCTGTAATAACGGCCTTGATGCGCCTGGGCATTAAGTCAAACAGAGCTTGGATGGCGTGTTCAGGTACAGCTGCATATGCAGCTTCAACACGATACCACAGTTCATCAAGAGTAGTGACTGGCGTATTGTGACGAGCCAGTTGCTCGGCCACCGTTGACCAGACGTTTTCAGTTGGTGAGAGATCTGAAGAATGTGCTGGCCAGGGCAGCAGTCCAACATTTTCTGTATCCAGAAAGGCCCGTACAGGGTCTGCAACATGCGGTCGTGCATTATCCTGCTGAAATGTAGGGTTTCGCAGGGATCGAATGAAGGGTAGAACCACGAGTCGTAACACATCTGAAATGTAACGTCCACCGTTCAAAGTGCCGTCAATGCGAACAAGAGGTGACCGAGACGTGTAACCAATGGCACCCCATACCATCACGCCGCGTGATACGCCAGTATGGCGATGATGAATACACGTTTCCAATGTGCGTTCACCGCGATGTCGCCAAACACGGAATCGACCATCATGATGCTGTAAACAGAACCTGGATTCATCCGAAAAAATGACGTTTCGCCATTCGTGCACCCAGGTTCGTCGTTGAGTACACCATCGCATTCGCGCCTGTCTGTGATGCAGTGTCAACGGTAACCGCAGCCATGGTCTCCCAGCTGATAGTCCATGCTGCTGCAAACGTCGTCGAACTGTTTGTGCAGATGCTTGTTGTCTTGCAAACGTCCCCATCTGTTGACTCAGGGATCGAGACGAGGCTGCACGATCCGTTACAGCCATGCGGATAAGATGCCTGTCATCTCGACTGCTAGTGATACGAGGCCGTTGGGATCCAGCACCGCGTTCCGTATTGCCCTCCTGAACGCACCGGTTCCATATTCTGCTAACAGTCATTGGATCTCGACCAACGCGAGCAGCAATGTCGCGATACGATAAACCACAATCGCGATAGGCTACAATCCGTCCTTTATCAAAGCGGAAACGTGATGGTACGCATTTCTCCTCCTTACACGAGGTATCACAACAACGTTTCACCAGGCAACGTCGGTCAACTGCTGTTTGTGTATGTGAAATCGGTTGGCAACTGTCCTCATGTCAGCACGTTGTAGGTGTCGCCACCGGCGCCAACCTTGTGTGAATGCTCTGAAAAGCTAATCTTTTGCATATCACAGCATCTTCTTCCTGTCGGTTAAATTTCGCGTCTGTAGCACGTCATCTTCGTGGTGTAGCAATTTTAACGTCCAGTAATGTAGTTTCTTTGAGAGGGAGGGAAGCGCTAAATAAATTCGTTATCTAGGGTGCCAAAAATCCAGTGAATTAGTCGCTGACAGAACGGTATAGGCTAGGGTCTGATGAGGCATTTAGCTATCGTGATGCAGGGACTGCCCTGATACCTACATTCGGTTTTGCATTGAGGCGGCTGTGCTGGAATTGCATAATTCTACGTCTGCGCCGTGGCAGGACGCTGCCCGGTGAGAGGCAGCAGCAGCAGCAGCAGCAGCAGCAGATTGTATCCTCGGCGTGACATCCCCCACCTCCTGCTGTAAAGGCGTCGCCCGTGCCGCGGCAGACAGACTGCTAGCCGCGGGACCGAGACGTGCCGTGCTGACAGTGCGTGATAGCGTCGTGACCGGGGCGCTGCTGCTGACTCATGGCCAACGAAAGTCGCACGCGTTCAACTCGCTCAGCGAAAGTCAACGCAGATCCGCCACTGTCGTGAGCGTTGCTCCCTCTCGCAGTGAGTCAGGCCTTTTAGCGGCCGCCAGAGCGAGCGTAGGCGTGGTCCTTAAGACGCCTAAGAGCTTTGCGAAATTGTAGGCACGAAACGTTTTAAAATTTATTGCCGCGTGTGCCCAAGGCAGCTCGCCAGAGATTACGCAGCGTGCTCTACACACTGCTGGCCCGAGTCAAAAGCCACTGAGCAGAGATCCTTAATTAGATCTCCTGTGGCTTCCTAGTATCTTTTCAGACAAACGCGGGATGGTTTCTTGAGAAGTACAGCTGATCGCGTTTTTTCTCAGTCTCTTGTCTCTTACCGAATTATGCTGATTCAGCTCAAAGATTAAACTCGTATCCGGTAGCAGGTCACACCGTTTCCTTCCTACATGCTCGTCCAGTCTCACTAGTCATCCACCTCGAAAGACCGCGATGTTTAAACTCTGAACTTACATCCTTTTCCCTTCCATCTCACTTTGGGAAGTTATTATATGTGAAGCTATACGAAAATAGAAATTAAGAGAGAGAGAAGACAAATAA
Source organism: Schistocerca cancellata (assembly GCF_023864275.1). Lineage (NCBI taxonomy): Eukaryota > Metazoa > Arthropoda > Insecta > Orthoptera > Acrididae > Schistocerca > Schistocerca cancellata. The sequence goes on along the minus strand of NC_064626.1, from coordinate 354,253,255 downwards.
ATTAACTCCACCATCAAATATGTTAACTACATAGCACGGGTGGCCAGCTCGAATTCTGCTGATGAGACGATTTTCGTCTCAGATATTTGTACTGTTGATTGTCTTCCACTGCTTTGATAATATTCAGAAATAACATCACGTAACACCATAATTTGCTGTTAAAGTGCCTTTAATATGCGATCGTCCGCATCTCGTGGTCTTGTGGTAGCGTTCTCGCTTCCCGCGAATGGGGTCCCGGGTTCGATTCCCGGCGGGGTCAGGGATTTTCCTTGTCTCGACGTGACTGGGTGTTGTTGCGTTGTCTTCATCATCATCATCACTGATCCCCATTACGGTCGGAGGAAGGCAATGGCAAACCACACGACCTTGCCTAGTTGGCGGTGCGAGTCTCCTTCATCGTTCCCTACGCTCCTCGGAATATGGTACCCCATCATCATCAATATGCGAACGGTTTCGGTCAAACAGTATCTTCCGGCACTGCTTGGATTAACAGCAAGAGTTGCATTGGAATACAATGACACTGTGGGACCACAAGGTCAAGACGGCCACTGGAAAATCTGTAGTGAGTAAACATACGTTCTAGAATACGTAAATTATAAAATACTTGATGTTATGGGGATACGCTGCGCTAGTATTAGCGATTTCCATTCATATTCCATTCGCGTACTGAGCGAGGTAAACATGACTGTCTATATGCACCTGTACGGGTCCTAACTGTTCTTCATATGACGGGGGTACATTTACATCTGCATCCACATAAATACTCAGCAGGTCACCGTACGGTGCGTAGCGGAGAGTACCATGTACCACAACTACGCATTTCCTTTCCGGTTCCAATCGCAAACAGAGCGAGAGACAAAAATATGTCTACATGCCTCCATGCAAGCGCTAATTCCTCTTGTCTCATCTACGTGGGCCTTACGCGAAATGTACGTTGGCAGCAGTAGAATCTTTCTATAATCAGCTACAAATGGTGGTTGCCTAAATTTCCTCACGTCTTCCCTCCAAAGATTCCCATTTGAATTCACAAAGCATTTCCCTAATTCTCACCTGTTCATCTAACACCATGCCTGTGAATTCCTTTTATGTTTTCCCTTAGTCAGATCTCTGTAGTGGATCCCAAACACTGAAGCAGTACTCAAGATTGGGTCACACTTGTGTCCTACACGCGGTCTCCTCTGCAGATGAGTTACACTTTCCTAACTCTCCCAACAAACCTCCCCCACTACCGTCCTTACGTGCTAGTTCCAGTTCATATCACTTCATAACACCCGCCTTTAGTTTTAACCGACGTGACTGTGTCGAGCAGCGCTCTACTAATGCTGTATTCGAACATTACGGGATTGTTTCTCCAACTCATCTGCATCAATTTACGTCTTTCATCATACAAACTAGAAATTTTGTCTATCTTGTATCCTCCTACAGTTCCTCAACGACGATATTTTCCAACACCACAACTTCATCATCAGCAAACAGTCGCTGATTATTGCTCACTCTGTCCGTCAGATAATTTATGTATACAGAGAATAATAGCGATCCTATCACACTTTTCTGGGGTCCTCCTGACGATAGCCTTGTCTCTGATGATGTCTCGATGTCGACAACACTCACATATCTGGGACCTTATTCCGTAGCGTCGGAACTTCGTTAACAGTCTGCAATGTAACCGTCTCATATACTTTCCGGAAATCTGGGAATATGGAATAAGCCTGCTGTCCTTTTCCCAATGGTTCACAGGATATCTTGTGAGAGAAGGGCAAGGTCATCTTTACACCGAAGGATGCTTTCGAATCCGTGCTGATTTGAGGACAGAATGTCTTCCGTATGAAATAAATTTACTGTATTCGAATGTACTTTTTTCCACTAGCTTGGGACTTTGCACTGGACGAGAGATTCACAATAAATGCGTAAAGTACTCTCTAAAAAAGCGAACTGGTAATTCCATCTCGACCTGACGATTTATTTGTTTTAAACTCTTTACTTGCTATCCTATATCGTGGATGCCCATTACTTAGTCCTCCATACGGGAGTCAGTGTGACGGTCAAACGTCGGCATGTTTGTACGATCATCCTACTTGAATGATTTCTTAAACACCAAATTTAAAACTTGATCTTTCGTTTTACTGTGTTCTACTGCCACACCATATTGATAAACGAATGAACTTCCATGTCGTTCTTCCAAGGATTCCCATTCAAGTTTCCCAACCATTTTCGTCACACATTCGTACTGGCTATAACGACTCTACGATCTCGCGAAAAGACCATGAAGATAAAATTTGAGAGAGGCTAGCCCACAAGGAGGCTTACTGGCAGTCGTTCTTCCCGCGAACTAATCGCGACTGGAACAGGAAATGTGACAGTTATACACATACAATAAGGTGCATTGCAGATACACACGTCAAGAAAAAGCTTTGCATCACATCGGTTCCGAAAGTTCTGGAACCTGCACAGAAATTTCAAATAGAGATCAACATAAACATCATTTCCACCCTTTTTATTGCTCATGAAAACCACACATTGTGTGTTGTACCAACATAAAGCGAGACCTTCAGGGATGGTGGTCCAGATTGTTGTACACACCGGTACCTCTAATACCCAGTAGCACGTTCTCTTGCATTGATGGATGCCTTTATTAGTCGTGGCGTACTGTCCACAAGTTCATCAAGGCACTATTGTTCCAGACTGTCCCACTCCTCAAAGGCGATTCGGCGTAGACCACTCAGAGTGGTTGGTGGGTCACGTCGGCGATAAACAGCACTTTTCAATCTATCCCAGACATGTTCGATAGGGTTCATGGCTGCAGAACTTGCTGGCCACTCTTGTGGAGCGATGTCATTATACTGAAGGAAGTCATTCACAAGATGTCCACGATATCGGAGAGAATTGTCGTCCATGAAGACGAATGCCTCGCCAATATGCTGCCAATATGGTTGCACTATTGGACGGAGGATGGCATTCACGCATCGTGCAGCCGTTAGTGCACCTTCCATGGCCACCAGTAGTGTACGTCGGCGCCACATAATGCCATCCCAAAACAGCAGTGAAGCTCCACCTTTCTGCCCTCGCTGGACAGTGTGTCTAGGGCTTTCAGCCTGAACGGATTACCTCCAAACAAGTCTCCGACGACTGTTTGGTTGACGGCATATGCGAGACTCATATGTGAAGAAAACGCGATGTCAATCCTGAGCAGTCCATTCGACATGTTGTTTGGTCCACTTGTACCGCGCTTCATGATGTCGTGGTTGAAAAGATGGACCTCGACATGGACGTCGGGAGTGAAGTTACCCATCATGCGGCCTATTGCGCACAGTTTAAGCATTAATACGACGTCCTGTGGCGGCATGAAAAGTATTATTTAACATGGTGGTTTTGCTGTCAGGGTTCCTCCGAGCCATAATCCGTAGGTAGCGGTCATACACTGCAGTAGTAGTCCTTGGGCGGCCTGAGCGATGCATGTCATAATACAGTTCCTGTCTCTCTGTATCTCCTCCATGACCGAACAACATCGCCTTGGTTTACTCCGAGATGACTGGACACTTCCCTTGTTGAGAGCCCTTCCTGGCAAAAAGCAACAATGCGGACGCTATCGAACCGCGGTATTGACAGTCTAGGCATGGTTGAACTACAGACAACATGAGCCGTGTACCTCCTTCCTGGTGGAATGACTGGAACTGATCGGCTGTCGGACCCCCTCCGTCTAGTAGGCGCTTCTCATGCATGGTTGTGTTCATCTTTAGGCGGGTTTAGTGACATCTCTGACCAGTCAAAGGGACTGTGCCTGTGATACAATATCCACAGTCAGCAGTTGTGGGAGACGGGGTGATGCAAAACTTTTTTTAATGAGTGTAGATGTAGATCGAAATAGGAAGAAAGATTACAGTCCTCTGAATGATGTAGTCATTGTGGACGGAGCATAATCTCATTTTGGGATGGATGGGATGGGAAGTACTTGAGACTTTTTCAAAGGAACCATAAGAGCAGTTGCTTTCAGCTATTAAGGGGAAACGACGGAAACTTGAATATATGTGGCGGGATGAGGATTTGAATCACTGTAGCCGGCCGCTATGGTCGAACTGTTCTAGGCGCTTCAGTCCGGAACCGCGCTGCTGCTACGGTCGCAGGTTCGAATCCTGCCTCGGGCATGGATGTGTGTGATGTCCTTAAGTTAGTTAGGTTTAAGTAGTTCTAAGTTCTAGGGGACTGATGACCTCAGATGTGAAGTCCCATAGCGCTTAGAGCCATTTGAACCATTTTTTGAATCACTGTACTCCCGAATACGAGTCGAATATCTTAATCACTGCATCGGGCTGGTTGGTAGCTAAGTAGCAGCGGTGTATAACACAATGGAGATTTGTGTCAGACGGTGGTGCATTTGACTGAACTTCATTGTTTATATAAATTTATTGTCAGAATTGTAAAGACAGGCTAGCAGAAGACAGCCGAGAAACAAAACACGTCTTGAATTCGTGGGAAAAAGTGCAGACTTGAACAAAATCTTTGAATTATAGTTCAGGTGCAGTAAGTAGGTTGAACGTGTGGGTTGCTGCCTTCCAGCTGCGTCGTCTGGACACAGCAACCTCCGTGTGGACGGAATCGCTCTCGCAGCGGGCACTCGTCCCACTCCAGCCCCGGGTCAGTGACCTCGCGCGTCGGCGTAAGAGGAGCAAGATGCACTGTGGAACTGCAACGGCCTGCTGTTGTCTGCCCATTACGTAACCCTGACGTGTGGGGAGCCCCATTTGCGTTAGCGTTACAGCCACGTAAAGTTCAGCACGCAGGACTAGAAGCTGTCATGAAATATAATAGCTGAATTTGAAAAAATGTAACTACTATGTAATGTCGGGTTTGCCTGGTATAAAAAAGTAACAACAGGATACTGGTACCGCAAAACATCTGAGTATGTTAGAGTGCTTGTATTAGTGGGAATCGCTAATAATTTAAACACTGACTTAATCAGCGCGTCCTCTACAGAGAGGGCTGGAGAGCAAACATCCATATTTGTTCTCCATATTGCAATCTATCAGGAAGGAGGAGGGGGCGGAGGTTATGACCATTAGAGCTTGACGCCACTGTGATGACGTGTTGAGTGAAGCCGGAGCACAATCCCGGATTAAAAAAGGATGGAGAAGAAATTTGACCTTTTTTTTTTTAAAGGAACCATTGGCTCAAACAGTTTACAGAACCCACGTAAATCCCAGATCTGAACGCCGGGAAAATGATTTGAAATGTCGTCTTCCCTAGTCCAAAGTCTTAACGCCGAGAAAGTTCTTTATTTATTTTTATTCTTTGAACGCCTAACGAGCACCCACTTTGAATGGTTGTCTATCAAGATCTGACAGTGCGGTCTACTCTCGTTGGTTCCCTTACTCCTCAAAAATAATTAATTAAGGGCTCTCCTCCCACTTGTCAGTAGATTCGCTTTGCGTAGTAAACGAATAAAATATAAAATATTACTCTGGAATGATTTCGGTAAACTGAGCAGCAGGGCTTCCAGCACTAAGGTTCCAATATTTCTGAAACTGAAGGTTTAGATGCAGTATTCTTTTTTTACCAGTTTGCCTTAAGGCAGTGAGATACAACCATTTAATGCGAAAATCATTCAGAAACTGGTAGTTGCTCAGCTAACGACGGAGAGATGTGTAGGGAATCTACCAACTCAAAAAGACAAGAGACGACCGACACACTGACTCAATAGGAGGTAGCGACTATAGAAAACGTGTCGAAGCAAGGTGAATGCGTACGGCGGAAGGCCTTTGTCTAGCAGTGGATTTAAGGTGGTATTAGGACAGTTGTCACACGTACGTGTTGCGTAAAGCGTTAATGAGGGAGCCGTTCTCCATGTTGACATAGGCATGCGGCTCTGCTAGTCGCCCCACTGAGAGACAACACCAAGCTAATGTTGCAACGCCAACGCAAGACACAGCTTTTATTTTTGAAGTACTGAATATTTTTACGTGAAATGGTAGAGCCAAGGAGATTATCTGTTACTCTTGAGGTTTGATTATACTCGATCAGGGATCATATTTTAAAATGTACCTGAAGCAGTTGTGATTCATGTAAAGAATATTGTATTACTATGTTAATGATTGTTATACGAATGAAACTTCGACCATTATAATGAGCTTATAGATGCCGTGTAAAATGGATCCCCCGAGGAGTACTTTCAAATACTGAAAAGTCTAATTTTGAACGAAAAAAGTGGGTGCTGATTTCACTCAATGAAAGGAAATTGAATATACTTCTTTCGGATGAGTACAAACAAATACAAAGATACGATAAATGCAATTTAAAGACATGAAAAATATAATAATAGAGAGAGGCTAACGTAGATGAAATATGCAGTTTCTTATTTTCCCATAGCTTTGGGATCAGCCATACTATTTCACATCAAGATACGCACATTAATATGATGTCTAAGGCCGTCGTGCAACTTCAAGATGACGCATTTTATTTAGGAATTAAAATACAAAAGAGTTTTAGAAATGCAGAATAAACGAAATTTCAGCATAATGATGAAAGGTGCTCGACAACAACTGCTCCAGCCAAGACGCAATCAGAATGGCGGCAGAATTCTTTCCGCATATTGCGAATCATGTCTAATGTCAAAGATCTAGCGACTGCAGTTAATCTACGGCTGTAATGGCTCTGAGCACTATGGGACTCAACTGCTGAGGTCATTAGTCCCCAAGAACTTAGAACTAGTTAAACCTAATTAACCTAAGGACATCACAAACATCCATGCCCGAGGCAGGATTCGAACCTGCGACCGTAGCGGTCTTGCGGTTCCAGACTGCAGCGCCTTTAACCGCACGGCCACTTCGGCCGGCAATCTACGGCTGTACAGCAACGAAGTGTCGAGATATGAAATACCAAACCTCCAAGTCTAATTCAGTTCTGAAGAAGAAGGTTATTCAGAAGTTACAGTATTGTGAAGTGTAAATGCGACAAATTATCCATTCTGCTGGCAAATGAAACGTTCTACATCTCTACAACTGTCTCTTAGCAGCGGAGGCTGTATGTTTCGAGAAATTAAAAGTAAATAAATAAAATAAAATAAAGCGAGAGAGAGAGAGAGAGAGAGAGAGAGAGAGAGAGATGTGCCACTTACATTTAGCACCAAACTCCACAAATCACATTAACTCTTTTTCATGTTTTGCGGATACTAAGTATCATCCCAAAGGTTGTTCCACTCTTGCACGTGGGACCCTAAATTCTAGGGTTGTTCATCGCTTCGAATTCGGAGGTCTGTGATTTCACGACTGTCGAATGTGCGCGAGACATTTCTCATATTCCGCGTAACGACATAGATAAAAAGGAACTGAAACAGGACCTGTGACCTGTGTGCTATTAAGTCACAAAATAATTTCGTTTACATCTCTATAGCGTTATAGGAGAGCTGTAAGAAGAGAGTGCAACGCTGTTGCTTTCTATTGTTGTTTAAAACAAATAGCAAATATAATCAGATCTGAGGACTGTTCATATGAAGCGCAACCAGTCATTTAATGAAATTAAATAAGTTTAGACGGACAATAATGAATCTGTTTTACTCTCTTGAGGGTTAAATGCTCCTAGCCTCAAAAATCAAATGGCTCTGAGCACTATGGGACATAAAATCTATGGTCATCAGTCCCCTAGAACTTAGAACTACTTAAACCTAACTAACCTAAGGATATCAAACACATCCATGCCCGAGGAAGGATGCGAACCTGCGACCGTACCGGTCACGCGGTTCCAGAGTGAAGCGCCTAGAACCGCACGGCCACACCGGCCAGCCTCCTCGCCTCGATGGGGCCCTTGTTCTCCCGTATGCAGATAAGGTGCAGGGCGAGTACCCCATCAGCAGCTTCACCTCCAGCGGTACCGGTTCCCTGTCGGGATATAGGGCGGCAGCTGCCTCCGTTATCTTAAGGCATTCGTGTGCTGCCGTGCCGGCCATTATAGGCAGGCAGACAGCGTTTGCCACGGCAGGTGGGGCGTGTCTAGTGTTTCGCATACCTCCTGGAAGACACCTCTGCCCGCTAAGCAAATTGTGTACAGAACGGCAAGTAAAGGCCAATATTTGGACGAAGTGTTTGTAACAACGGACAGAAAGGGTAGTCGAATCTCCCGTTTTGGAGTTAATAGCTCCAAAAGGTAATCCAAGTCTTGGCTCAGATGACAACTAGCAAGTAATAATGAGGACGGGTACTACAAATGGTACGGTCTCAGGGGGGAGTGACCCGAAATGGGAACAATAGAAAGGCAACAACAGCACCTTTGTGAAGTTTCGACAGCGGACAGCCTTGCTTGGAGGCGTCATGAAGCGATTCACTTCGACAGCTACTTCTACATCTACATGGATACTCTGCAAATCACATTTAAATGCCTGGCACAGGGTTCATCGAACCACCTTCACAATTCTCTATTATTCCAATCTCGTATAGCCCGCGGAAAGAACGAACACCTGTATCTTTCCGTACGACCTCTGATTTCCCTTATTTTATCGTGATGATCGTTTCTCCTTGTCTACGTCGGTGTCAACAAAATATTTTCGCATTCGAAGGAGAAAGTTGGTGATTGGAATTTCATGAGAAGATTCCACCGTAACGAAAAACGCCTTTGTTTTTAATGATGTCAGGCCCAAATCCAGTATAATTTCAGTGACACTTTCTCCCCTATTTCGCTATAACACAAAATGGGCTGCTCTACTTTGAACTTTTTCGATGTACTCTGTCAATCTTATCTGGTAAGGATCCCACACCGCACAACAGTATTCTAAAAGAGGACGGAAAAGTGTAGTGTAGGCAGCCTTCGTAGTAGATCTGTTACATTTTCTAAGTGTCCTGCCAATATAAACGCAATCTTTGGTTAGCCTTCACCACATTTTCTGTATGTTCCTTCCAATTTAAGTTGTTCGTAATTGTAATTCCTAGGTATTTATCTGAATTTACGGCCTTTAGATTTGACTGATTTATCATGTACCCGAATTTAACGGATTTCTTTTAGCACTCATGTGGGTGACCTCACACTTTTCATTATTTAGAGTCAATTGCCGATTTTCGCACCATACAGATATATTTTCTAAATCGTTTTGCAATTTGTTTTGATCTTCTGATGACTTTACTAGTCAATAAACGACAGCGTCATCTAGAAACAACCTAAGACGGCTGCTCAGATTGTCTCCCAAATCGTTTATATAGATAACAGCAAAGCGCCTATAACACTACCTTGGGGAAGGCCAGAAATCACTTCAATTTTACTCGATGACTTTCCGTCGAATACTACGAATTGTGATCTCTTTGACAGGAAATCACGAATCTAGTGGCATACACACACACACACACACACACACACACACACACACACACACACTCCGTCTTCAGGACACAAGTGACCCATCGGGGCCATCCGACCGCCGTGTCATCCCCAGCTGAGGATGCGTATAGGAGGGGCGTGTGGTCAGCACACCGCTCTCCCGGTCGTTACTACGGTTTTCTTTGACCGGAGCCGCTACTATTCGGTCGAGTAGCTCCTCAATTGGCATCAGGAGGCTGAGCGCACCCCGAAAAATGGCAACAGCGCATGGCGGCCCGGATGGTCACCCATCCAAGTGCCGGCCACGCCCGACAGCGGTTAATTTCGGTGATCTGACGGGAACCGGTGTATCCACTATGGCAAGGCCGTTGACAGCACGCTGTTACGTACAGAAAATTACTAATGAACTCAGTGCTAGGCAACAACAACATGGAACACAGGGTTTTCATAGCCATATTCATACTACAAATGAAACTGTGTATCTAAGCTGTCATTCCACGCGTGCTTGGTAAATGTATATTAGTGGAGACAGACAGGGCTCTGGAACTCCAGCACAGATTGATCTAAACCTGATGAATAAGCACTGAAATTTAATCCAGGTACTTCTTTGTAAGATTGTGTCAAGGAACACGCAAGGCAGTGCACAACCGCTTGCCAGTGGAGCACAGTTCAACTCGATGGTATTATTCTCTTATGACAAATACGTTACATTATTCCCTAATGACGTTAGACAAAGTGACTCTCGTTATACCTCTGCAAATATTCCTCATACTTGAGAAATAATGGTACCTGATAACAGACCATGTACACGCGTCCGTCCATGTATAATCTCCAGCAGAAGACGTACGGTATACAAGACTTGTCGCCACTGAATAATCTGTACGATCGGAGACACACTTCATAGGGATGAGTGTAGCTACAAACTCATGAACATTACTTTATTCAAGTCCTATTAACCACTCGTGGATTGTATGAGAAAGGTCGTGCACGTGTCGAACTTTGCCCCTACTTTGAGCAGTGACTGCATGACTCCCAAAGGCTTGGAATACCTGTTGGGTTCACTGCCACCGGAAAGAATGAAGATCTACTCCTATCAGACAGTGTGCTTCTCTTTTGCACATTTCGTTCTCTACCCTTGACGGTAGGGCAGTAGAATTTACAGTCAGTTCCCATTAGCTGGGAATGGAACACTGGGATTTCCAGTCGGGAATATTTAGCACAGAATTTGAAGTCCCAGCGTTCGCCTGATAAGCAAGGAAAATCTTCCTAATACCTTGGTCGTTGTAGGGCTGGGGAATGGCTCTATCTGTAATGTATTCTGGGACAGTATTATCCATTGTCCCGGACAAAAAGATGTGTGTGTAAAACAAGGGAATTTCAGCTACAACTTCCGGATTGATGCCCTCAGTTACACAGCGCTTCTTCATTTTACGCGCCACTATTCGTTGTTAAGAATCGTATCGTTTGCGTATGTCCGTAACAGAAAACATCAGTCGTGCAAAACAGGCATTAAAAGTAGCGTTAGTATCGTAATACCAAAATGACAATAGGGCGCAGAGCGGAAAAGCTTCTCGAATTTTATAGTTTTTCCCTCGTACAAGACTCGGGAACGGCTTTTGCGGGGAAGGACATGCTCATAAATCTGTTCCTTACTGTAGCTGGAAACGCAATATCTCTTCCGGGCTGCAATTTGCAATCCTCCTTTTTTTGATGACTTCTACCCCATCGAAACACGACTCTTTTTGGCTGCCTGAAGCAGACTTGTCGTGGCATTTCAGTACGGCGTAAAGCACGGCGCTGATATACGACCGAACCGTCAATGAAATATGTAACCGGCCGCGTATGGCCACTATCGGCACAAACAAAAGTCGTCCGGACCTGATGCGTCCGTCGTCTGGCGAGATCGTATATCGGGAGATGGCGTTCCTCCGCCTCTTTAAAAAGAGAAGACCTCGCCCCCTTTAGAAGAAGCCATAAAACTCGCCGCCGAGCCGGTAAGCTACAGTTATTAAAACCGGTTCCGCTGTGACGTCCGGGTAGTCTTCCTCGAATGTAAAGAGGAAGCTCGTCAGCGCGCCGCCTGCAGCTGCCACAACAAATCCCATTAAGCCCGGCGCACTCCGTTCTTTCCCCGAATAAACGCTGCTGTCACTGCACCGCCCTCCGAAACGTTATTTCAGCGTTGTTGGCGACGCGGAAGACGCACACAGCTGCACATCAGTGGCTTTCTTTGTGCGCTGTTGGCTGCTGACAGCCGGCACGGTTCAAAATAAATCGCGCTGGACCCGCTGCACACTTACGAAAAAAGCGGGACGTGTCTCCACTCAGGTTCATTGAACCAACCATTTGCTTCCCCGTTTTTGGCGAGCTGAGTTAAATATTCGAATATTTAAAGAGACTTTTACGAAATCAGCACAACACATTCTTCATCTTTGGCTCATTTATTGCCAGTATAACTGGGCAAGACGAGTGTGAATGTAGCTTTTAATTATTGTCAAGCGAGAGTACATCCAAATACAGCTAAAACAGCGAGTTTTAGTACAAGTGCATGAAATTTATTTCATTGTCGTAGATGGTTGCTTACTCAAAGGTGATGTAGGTATTTTAGAGACGTTTTCCAATCCAGTCGTTTTTCTGCTGTGAAAATCTAGGCGTCACATCTTGTGAAGAGACAACATCTGTTGTGCATATAGTATGTACTGGAAGATTATGCTCTCCTTACCTGGTATCAGTTGAAAAAATGGTTCAAATGGCTCTGAGCACTATGGGACTTAACATCTGTGGTCATCAGTCCCCTAGAACTTAGAACTACTTAAACCTAACTAACCTAAGGACATCACACACATCCATGCCCGAGGCAGGATTCGAACCTGCGACCGTAGCGGTCACGCCGTTTTAGACTGAAGCGCCTAGAACTGCACGGCCACACCGGCCGGCTATATCAGTTGAAAAAAGCTCCACTGAATTGATACATTTCGTTACGTGTATGTCTCTTCTTGCAAAACAATGGTTAAAATGGCTCTGAGCACTATGGAAGTTAACTTCTGAGGTCATCAGTCCTCTAGAACTTAGAACTACTTAAACCTAACTAACCTAGGGACATCACACACATCCATGCCCGAGGCAGGATTCGAACCTGCGACCGTAGCAGTCGCGCGGTTCCAGACTGTAGCGCCTAGAACCGCTCGGCCACCCCGGCTGGCCTCCACTTGCAAAGAGACTAGAAGAACTAACCTAAATGGCACAGGAAGTAAATGCAGCTCGATTAGAAAAAATATCATATAATTATCAACAAAACTGCTGTTAAGCAAAATAATTAATTCAACAAACTTGTTAGAAAGTTATTTTAATGTAAAACTGCTTATGTAAGCAGGTTAACATGGCTCATGCTGCTGCAATGCAGTGTGCCATTGTCAGTTTATAATAAATTACGTGGACGAGCGGTTCTAAGCGCTTTAGTCCGGAGCCGCGCGACCGATACGCTCGCTGGTTCGAATCCTGCCTCGGGCATGGATGTGTGTGATGTCTTTAGGTTGGTTAGGTTTAAGTAGTTCTAAGTTCTAGGGGACTGATGACCACAGATGTTAAGTCCCACTATGGTCTGGGGAATATTTTCGTGGCATTGCCACGGTGATTTCGTCATTCTGGAAGGCATAATCTATCAACACATGTATGTATGTATCTTCGGCGACCACATCCACTCGTACATGCAGTTTGTTCTTCCCCGACACGATGAGATCTGCCATCTGGACAATGCAACGTGTTACACAGTGTACTTGCTTGGTTCGAAGAGCATCAGGGTGAGTTTATTGCAATCCCCTGGCCATGAAACTTCCAGGATTTAAAACCCATCCAGGAATCTATGGGCCACCTGGATCGAACTGTTTCCGCCATGGATCCTCAAACGACAAATCCAGCACAGCTGGCTGAGGCACTGGAGTCGACGTGGATCCACATCCCTTTCAGAAACTCACTGACTCTACCTGCGCGTCTCGCTGCGAAAGAGCGAAAGGTGGTTACTCAGGATTTTCACAGGTGGTCAGATTAACTTGAGCAGACACTGCATTTTCTATGGGAATGTTACAGAAAATATTTGTTTGAAGCATCATTGACATTCAGGGCTTTCAAACGGATGCGAAAATATTTAAAAAATAATTATCTGTGGGATTCTTAAAAAAAAAAACAAAAAATATAGTGTGTCATTTTTAAAAACCATAGAATACCTAAATGAGATCTGCCAGGCGAAGATACGAATCCTGTTCGTTTGATATATGAGCTCAGTGTCTTCAAGTATTTAGAGCTCACTCGTGTTATGTCTGTGAACAGCAACACGATTGTTGAGTTAACTCAAAAACCCCAGGAAAGTTCCTAAGGGCGCAATGGGCAACTTTCTGATGCTCATGTTAGGTCAGAAACTTTTGCAGTAGAAATTTGGTAGCACGAGATGCATCTCTGAAGCCAATTCCACGCAGGTTAGGAATATCCGGTCTCTGCTGATGATGGCTATACTAGGAAAATTATCATTGAAGAAGCCCCTCTGCATTGTCACAGAACAGCCATATTGAGCAGCAGTGATTCAAACTACTGAATTACATATCCACTAACCAGTATGTCACATCATTCATGACTCACTTAAGACCATTAAGCGATCGCGTCAGTTCCCGTAAGTGACTGAGGAAACACGGGAAACTTAAATATTGGTGTCACACCGTCGCTTTAGAGCGCTGTACTGTAGAAGGTGTGGAGCAGGTACCAGGCGACCAAATGACGCACACCATAGATGTAAGTTACGGCAGCAGAGAGGTGCGTATGTGCCACTCGATGATACGGGGTCAGGATGGCAGAAATGAGCTATCATGTTTGAGGGTGGCCGTGACTACACCGTGAATAAAGTTGGCCGATATTTTGATGAGTGAGCACTGACTGTCCACCTTGCCAACAAGGAATGGTGTATCACTCACGACCACGTAACACGGCGTAACAGCAGTGGGCGTAAGACCACGCTAAGCGACAGGTACCAGGGACGAGTGTCACGCTTTATCAGTGACAATTGATTTCAAACCGGACAGGAACTGTTGTTGCAAGTCCATCTCAAACAGTTCTCAAGAAAAAACTGCGAAGGGTGCTGCATCGTGGATATTAGGAGTCTAGTAACTCGCAAAACTTCATTGCTCACTGTGGCGCATACAGGTCCAGATCTTCGGTGGGCCGAACAACACAAAAGCTGGAAAGTGGGTGACTGGAAGCGTGTACTGTGACTGTTTTCAAGTGATGCAGGGCAATGTGTGGTGGGTGTAGTTCTGGCCACAGGTGGTTCTGTATTGTTTTGTCGACGTTTTGTGTACTGCGATGGGCGCAATGATTCAAGTTTCCATGAACATGAACCAGGGTGTTTATTTCAACATTCTCAGTGAGCAAGTTTAATGCATTCTTCTATATCTTGATGGTGAGTAATTTGTGGGCATCCCCATCTCACAAGGTGACAACAGCGGTGATCACAGGGCTGCACGTGTTCATTTCAAGTTTGGCGAACACTCATTCACCTCGACTGGTACGCCAAATCACCTGGTCTTAATCCTAAAGAAAATTTTGTGACGTTTGGAATAAAGATTGAAACGTGTCTAGTAACATCCCTAAATTTGGTAATTCTACGGAATATAACAATCAATCAGTGGCCTCAGAGGGATACGGCATACCTAAAAAAACTTGTGGACCCTATTTCACGCGGAATTGAAGTCATTGTCGAGGCTTGGCCTTTGGAGAAAATCGAGCAGCTGTATGAATATTAAGAGCTCGGATAGAAAACCAGTACTAAGCAAAGAAGCGAAAGCGAAAAGCTGGAAAAAATGTGCAGAGTGTTAGGATTATAAGTGCACATATTTCTATTGATGACTGACGATAGTGTACTGTACATCAGTATTTACGTAATTTGCAAACTGATAATCATAGCTGTTACGAGTAGTATGTTTTTAGATTTGTTAGTATCTCCTCGTACATGTGGCACAAACCAAACATTAATGTTTATTTTCTGCTGGGAATCGTGTCAAGTATCGAAGAGTTGACACATGGATGCAGAACTGAGTCCATACTGATAGGAGAAGTCCATTTCATGGTACACTTACAACTGTGCAGAAAACATCAGGCATTAAATTATGTGATGTGTTTGTGGGAAGGCTATCAGATTCACAGAATGGGTGCATTTAAAGGTACCAATAAACACGATATTTGTACCTACATCCCTAACACCCTTTATAGAGAGGCTGTACAAAGGAAATGAACTTGAAGACAATGTTGTACAAAGGGAAGACGAAGAAGATGAAGATGGGATGGCAAATATGATAAAGCACTGAAAGATCTAATAGGCGAAAGGCAAGAAAGGGAAGGAATGACTGAGAAGGGAGTGATACAAGGTTGTAACCTATCCCATATATTATTAAAATTGTGCACTGAGCAAGATGCGAAGGATAACAAGGAGAGATTTAGAAAGGTAATTAAAGTCCAGGGAGAAGAAATTAAAACTTTGAGTTTTGCCGATGACATTCTGATCTGTCAGAAACAGCATAAGACTTGGAAAAGCAGTTCAACGGAATGGAAAGTGTCTTCAAGTGGCGATGTAAGATGAACTTTAACAAAAGCAAAACAAAGAGAATGGAATGTAGTCGAATTAAATCAGTCGATGCTGAGGAAATTAGATTAGGAAATGAGACTCTAAAAGTAGTAAATGAATTTTCCTATTTGAGCAATAAAATAACATATGATGGCCGAAGTAAAGAACATATAAAGTACAGAACGACAATGTCAAGAAAAGCACTTCTTAAGCAGCGAAATTTATTAACATTGAATATAAATTTGAGTGTTAGAAAGTCTCTTCTGAAGGCATTTGTCCGGAGTGTAGCCTTGTACGTAAGTGAAACGTGGACAGTAAGCACTTCAGACAAGAAGAGAACAGAATCTTTTGAAATGTGGTGCTACAGAAGAATGCTAAAGATTATATGGGTAGGTCGGGTAACTAATGAAGAGGTACGGAATGGAATCGGGAAGAAAAGAAACTAGACTAAAAGAAGAAATTGGTTGACAGGAGAGAGACTGAGAGACGAGTGCGGCAAGCAGGTGCAAATGAATATGGGTTGCAGCAATTACTTGGAGATAAAAATGCTTCCACAGTAGAGTAGCATGGAGTGCTGCATCGAACCCGTCTTCGGACTGAAGACAACAACAACAACAATAATGACAATATCAAGGTGAGAAGCAGTGTTAGATGACATTAGCTTGATGTTTCCTGTTGATGGCGATGTTTGTCCAGTGTGCTGATGTAATCTTCCCCGTACACTCGAACTAAACTCCGGATCGGAAACTAGTACAGAAACACGTTCTTTAAGTCTAGGAAACGACAGTGACAGGAAACATACATAATACAGCAGTGAGGCCCGCATGTGACACGAAGCCCAATCTCTTGAAAAACAGTAAGTCTCTGAGGACGACGTGTGGAGAACCCCTGCTTCAGTCAGGAAGCATCTCGGAGACACGTGCGGGGGCGTGTTCACTGCGGAAGGCGGGTTGATTTTCCGCGCAGGCGCGTAGCACGCATCGCTAATGCCCGCCGGCGATGGGCAGGGCCAGCCGGCCGCGGCCGCTCGGCCATTGTTCTACAGCGAGACGGGCCCAGCGGGACACGCCCACTCACCTCTCTGTCTTCCACACACACGCACCAGCATGTACACGTGGGGAGACAGAGGGCGACGGACGGGAATACGTGACTAGCCGCACCGAGACGCCGCTGAACGGGCCGTAAAAATTGATTTCCTTTCCACGGTCTCTCCCACACGTCTTCAGAGAGCAGACAAGGCAGTGTGCTACTTTTGCTTCTTGGCCTGTTAAAAGACACGTCTGTGCGTCTATTACGTTTTCAGCTCAGTGAACGAGTTGGTAAACAGGCACGCTAGCTCAGTCTGTTAGCAAAGACACGGTTTTATATACCGACCAAAGATCGTAAAACCAGTAAAGTGTGTGTTACTCGCGCAAAAGAAGAGCATATTACTCAGGCTACGAAGGTATATTGATTGGTATAACTGCGAGGGGCGTTCAGTAATTAATGCAACACATGTTTCTGCTTGTCAGTTTCTTTAGAAACAATGCTGAATTTGTTGTGGGACACCGTGGAATATTCCCGCTTCGGCCCCTATAGTTTCATGAAGTTCTGATACGTGGTGGCGATATACGCAGCATTCACAATGGCGTCTGTAACGGAGAGCTGTCTTTGAGTTTCTTTTGGCAGAAAACGAGAGCATCGCAGATAGTCATAGGCGCTTGCAGATTATCTACGGAGACCTGGCAGTGCACAAAAGGACGGTGAGTCGTTGGGGAAGACGTTTGTCATCATCGCAACAAGCTCGCGCAAACCTATTCGACCTCTCGCGTGCCGGTCGGCCGAACTCAGTTGTAACTCCTGCAATGATTGAAAATGCAAAGACTCTCATTCGAGGTAATCGACGAGTCACATTGAAACACCTCGCTGCTCAACTGGACGTCTCTGTTGGTAGTGCCTACGGACTCGTCCACCAGTTGAGGCGCTCAAAAGCGTACGCCCGCTCGAAATGGTTCAAATGGCTCTTAAGTACTATGGTACTGAACTTCTGAGGACATCAGTCCCCTAGAGCTTAGAACTACTTAAACCTAACTAACATAAGGACATCACACAAAAGAATGGCCGAGGCAGGATTCGAACCTGCGAACCTGTAGCGCCTAGAACCGCTCGGTCACTCCGGTCGGCCGCCCGCTCGATTCTTCGCCGCCTCGCAGAAGGTGATAAATAACAACGACGGACCATCTGCGCAAAATTGTTTGTGCGTTACGAACCTGGTCGTGACAACATCTTGTCGAACATCGCCACAGGCGACGAAAGATGTTGAAACGTCCCCTTAGAAAAAATTTATACAAGACTGTGCTTAACCTGACAGACTGTGCTTAATCTGACACACAATATTTTTAGCGCAACGCAATCTGACTATCAAAGATCCCTGCAAAGGAATGGCCCTGAGTAACATTAAACTATACCTTTCACAAATAACTTACCTCACAAAAATCTTCATTACTCGAACTACTGCAATACTGCGAACGCCACTACTGCCAGCTAAATAAAAGGTTCAAACTACTGAAGGCACTAACTACTGATAGGGATAGTTAGCAAATGAAAGATTTTAATAGAGGACAAACAATGTATTTACCTTAATATTCATAATTGACATCCAGTATTACAAATTATCAAAACTCCGCCATCTTTCTCCCCACATCCACCACTGCTGGCGGCTCACCTCCAACTGCGCAACGCTACGCGCTGTTCACATCCAGCTGCCGCTCTACAATGGCAGACAACAATGCAAACTAGCCACAGACTGCACACAGCACAGCCAGTGATTTTCATACAGAGCGCTACGTGG
Source organism: Schistocerca cancellata (assembly GCF_023864275.1). NCBI lineage: Eukaryota > Metazoa > Arthropoda > Insecta > Orthoptera > Acrididae > Schistocerca > Schistocerca cancellata. The sequence continues at coordinate 354,234,524 of NC_064626.1, read as the reverse complement.
CATTACCAATATAAAAATCTAAACAGCCTACTTACATAAAGAAAACATAAACAGCCTACTTACATAGCCCCCATGCTCCCCACAAAAAATTTTACAAATTTTATTGGGCAGTGGCCAATACAGATTTAAAAAATTTTTTCATAATTACAGTAAGAAAGTTAAGTGACCACCTGCACGTGCGTCGTTGGCACACAGCTGTGTCAGACACCTGGAGAACTAGCCATCAGGGTGTGCCTTTCCGGAAGCACAGGTAGAAAAAAAAAGGAGGCCTATACCCCGCTAATGACATTTCTTTGTAGAAAGCACCGCAAAAACGACATGGTCGAACTTGAAAACATATGATTACACTGTGGAGCTCGTAATTTATGATATTTACTAAAATGCCTAATGAAATGATTAGAAACATTTTACATCTATTGTCTTTGTAGTTAAGAGATTGCTCATTTTGTTTAATATCTGGTTTCCAGCTGTGTTGCAGCATTAGTTTTATAAAATAAAATGCATTTGCTAATGTGAACACTTTCTGTCAACAGATCCATTAAATAATAATTTTGTAATCCACATTCTTTAAAAAAGGAGCACTTGGAAAGGAAAGAACAATTAGAAGGGACTAGTAACAGTAACACATAATTTTCTTTTCAAGTACATGGTAATATTTCTTTTTACAATAAGTTGTTGTGGTGCACCACTTTGATTACATAGACATTAAGATGTGAATATACATTTCACTTATCTGCATTGTTGTTTTTACTGTAATATTTTTTCTGCTTGAGCTATGTCATGTTTAGGTATAAGTTGCTGCTGTTTGCCAGGCATAGTGTTATTGAATTTAACTTTGTATTACTCTGTTAAGCTTTTCTTGTTGCTGCACATTGGCTTATATTAGTTGTAATATTGCACTTGCTTTGCTAATTTATGCTGCTAGCTTTGCCAATTTGCATTTTTTTGTCATTGCTGTTTGTGATAATTTGTTATGTTATGCTGCATTGCCTCGTCCCTTGGTATATATATCTGAGCTCAGTAGATTTAAGTTAGCTTAAGAGGGGTAGACTATATAAGAAACTAACTATGATGACTTGGAAGAAATGTATTGAGAAGCTATATGATAATGGTTTGGGCGAAAAAGAAGGATACTGTACAGTGGAGAAAAACTATTTTTGACAGAGGATGTGAACAGAATACAGAAGGCAGACTTAGATAGGACTTTTGGGAATAATGATGAATGAAGGGAGATCTCTAAGAAGCAAAGAAAGTTTTGTTTGCAAAATACTGCAATGAAACAAACCCTGTCCTTTCCTTTTGTGTTATCCCACTATGTGTTTGTGTACCCTTGTGTAGTTGTTTTCTGTGTAGTTTCATAGAATTTTTTCTTCTTTTAATATTAAGCTACATTCAGTATGATGAGGAATACTGTTATCCTTAAATATAATTGGCATTAATAATATGTTATTTACTTTGTAAAGATGTCAGACATTATTTATTCTGTTTTAATGCTCATGTGTAAAGTTGATGTTTCAAAAATTATTCTGATCTTTTATGTATCTACTTACCTCATAATTCCTGTAACATTGATGTATATGTTTATTTCTATTCTGTTGTAAAGCCTGTACTACAAATGTTATCTGTATTGTTATGTTCTGTAATGATGTATTTTGTACCTTTGTAATTGTATTCTCATGTTATAATATTGTAATTGACACCAGTTAATCAAATTAAGTAACTTGTAAGCATTCATTTCACTGCACACATTTCTGTTGGTCATAGTATATGGACAATATGTGAGAAGCAGGGACTGTTAGTGTTTGCACGTGTGTTGATAATTCAGCAAGGGACTGGATAACAGCATTGCTGGTTCTAAGGACGATTCCAAAAACTTTGTGAGTGCACAAGTGGTGGTTATGGACTTGCTATATTGTCTGCAAGATTCTTCGATGGTGATTGTGCACCTGCACAGTCGCAGCAGATGGCTGCTGGCCATCTCTACAAGGACTACAGTGGGTCTACACCTTTGCTGCCTCACCAGTACCATTATTTCTACAAGGACTACAGTGGGTCTGCATCTTTGATGGCCCACCAATACCATTATTTCTACAAGGACTGCAGTGGGTCTGCGCCTCTGGTGGCCCACCAATACCGTAATCTCTATCAGGACTACAGTGGGTCTGCTCTGTGATGACCTACCTACCAATCTTCTTGTCGAATGACTCTGCTGTGGGTTCGCTCTGTTGTGGCCCATTACCTGTCAGCATGTCAAGAGTCAGCACTGTCTTACCGTTGGAAGGACAATACTACTTCTTCAAGACTGCATGGAAATCCACTACTTCTGGGTGCAATTTCTTTTACTAATGAGACTTTGTGAAAAAAACTGTAATTACTATTATGATGATCAGGACTGTCTTTATGGACTGTGAGAAAATTTTAGCTTTTGACCAACATTGTATTAATAAGTGTGTGCATTTTATATCTTTGTTACTGTAATTGTGAAAAATTTTTTTCAAATCTGTATTGGCCAATGCCCAACACCATTTGTAAAAATTTTTTGTGGGGAGCATGGGGGCTATGTAAGTAGGCTGTTTATGTTTTCTTTATGTAAGTAGGCTGTTTATGTTTTCTTTATGTAAGTAGGCTGTTTAGGTTCTTATATTGGTAACGCCGCCGCCACGTAGCGCTCTCTGTATGAAAATCACTGGCTGTGCTGTGTGCAGTCTGTGGCTAGTTTGCATTGTTGTCTGCCATTGTAGAGCGGCAGCTGGATGTGAACAGCGCGTAGCGTTGCGCAGTTGGAGGTGAGCCGCCAGCAGTGGTGGATGTGGGGAGAAAGATGGCGGAGTTTTGATAATTTGTAATACTGGATGTCAAGTATGAATATTAAGGTAAATACATTGTTTGTTCTCTATTAAAATCTTTCATTTGCTAACTATCCCTATCAGTAGTTAGTGCCTTCAGTAGTTTGAATCTTTTATTTAGCTGGCAGTAGTGGCGCTCGCTGTATTGCAGTAGTTCGAGTAATGAAGATTTTTGTGAGGTAAGCGATTTGTGAAAGGTATAGTTTAATGTTACTCAGGGCCATTATTTTGCATGGATCTTTGATAGTCAGATTGCGTTGCGCTAAATAATATTGTGTGTCAGGTTAAGCACAGTCGTGTATAAATTGTTCTAAGGGGACGTTTCAATGTGATCACGACCTCGAAACGGAAGCAAGATGGCAATCCATAGAGGAACACCACACAAGCGCTCCGGCGAAGAAAAAGTTCAGAGCCGCTCCCTCAGCCGGTAAAGTCATGGCGACGGTCTTCTTGGACTCTGAACGAGCTATTCCATTTGATGGTTCAGCGATCAACTCTGAAGTGTATTGTACTATCTGAACTGAATAAACGACTTCAAAAATGCAAACGAACTTCTCCTTCTCCATGATAACGCAAGGCCTGGCACATGTCTGCGCAGAGGAGAGGGGCTCGCAAAACTTCGTCGAACCGTTCCTCCTCATCCACCCTATCATCCGGATCTCGCACCTTCCGATTTCCATGTGTTTTGTCCCAAGAAGGACGCACTCCGCAGGAAGGAGAACGTGGATTGTAGGGAGGTCATTCATGTAGCGAGACGTTGGCTCGGACGTCGACCAGTAGAGTGGTTCAATGCGGACGAGTCGTGAGGACGAGTCGTCAGTCATGCTTGGGTAGCTCAGATAGTAGAGTATGTGTAAGGCAAAGGTCCTGAGTTAGAGTCTAGTCCGGCACACAGTTTTAATTTGCCAGAAAGTTTCAACTTTTCGGACTTCTGTTTGAAATTCCATCATACCAACATGAGGTTTTATGTTTTCGAACTTTTATTATTGTATTAATTCAGGGAAGGATGATAGTGCTACTTCCAGTCGCTTAAAGAATTTGTGGAATGAGCGAGCGACAAGTACTCGCAACCTTATCCATGCCAAGGGGTTGTCTCCACTGTGTGCGTACCGTGAAGGACGAGATTTGAGGTGATCTGATCTCCCACTTTATTTTACATTCAGACGCTACAATTCCGGACATGAAATCCCTACGCTCCCCTCCCCACTTTATCCAGCCCCACCCCCCGCAACCCTAGACGCCTGTAATAGGTATTATGAAACACCACGTTTGCATGCACATCTTAAGTAGTTGAAAAAAATGGTTCAAATGGCTCTGAGCTATGGGACTTAACATCTTAGGTCATGAGTCCCCTAAAACTTAGAACTACTTAAACCTAACTAACCTAAGGACATCACACACATCCGTTCCCGAGGCAGGATTCGAACCTGCGACCGCAGCAGTCACGCGGTTCCGCACTGAAGCGCCTAGAACCGCACGGCCACCTCGGCAGGCCAACTAGTTGAAGAGCCGCCTTACTTCCGTACTTCACATTTCGCACGAAAGCACATGAAAATGTATCATAGCAGTTGGGTTCAATCATGTGACTACGCACGCACACTACAACTGAGTTGGAGGAAATAACGTAGTTATTATTGTGACAAAGGACAAAATCCATTCTCTGTCTTATTTTTCTACGGTAAAATAAACCTCCTCATGTCGTATTTTTGTGTTTCAGTGCTACACTCAGCAGTAAAATCTTCTGTGTTTGTATGCAGAGAAATACCGCGGTGAGGCGTTAGGCTTAATTCATTAGCTAGTAAATGCCTCAACAACGTTTGTCTTGCAACTGTAACTGCGGCGGTAAAATATTGGTGTGTCGGACAAACATACCATAATGTATGTCACCGGTGGCATAATAACGACAGAAGGACTGGTAGTATCTGTTGTGAATGTTGTGACTTCTCGCTCCTTGCTGAACGGCCTTGTAAAGTTACAAGAATAAACGGGCGGGGTAAAACGATACTAGGGAACGCCCTAGCTTTCATCGTCGCCTTCTGACTCCTCCCAGCCTCACGAAGATACACAGTGCGGCGTACCTGAGAATTTCACATTCAGAGTTTTTGATGATCCCATAAAATGTAGTGAGGCGTTGCCTATCACTCTCTTCGTCTCTCCTGCCCCACAATCCGGTAGCCCAGGGCGCGGCGTGTGGGCGTTGTGTGGCAGAAGCACTGGGAAAGCTGGCAGCCTATCAGTGGGGCGGCCACGGTTCGTGCCGTGTCTGCCGGCGCTGCCGCCGGCCGCTTCACGCACCACTTCCCGCAGATGGTGTCTTCCCACGCAGCGAGCGATACTCGCCCGTCTGAGAGGTTGTAGCGCACGGAATGTCAGTCGAGAAGAAGACTAGAAGAGCAACAGCGGCAGCTTCAGAGTACATCTCTCTTTCTTCAACGGAATGTACGACGCAGTGAAATTACCTGACAGTTGTACATCTACAACGACAACTATGCCACGCAATCCACATTAAGGTGTGCGGTGGAAGGTAATTTGCGCACCGCTGTCTCTTACCTCGCCACCTGTGCAAATCGCGAATGGTACGCGATTGTAAGTAAGCCTTTGTTTGAGCTGGAATCTCTTCACCATTATATTCATGCTCTTTTCTCGAGATAGTCACAGCTGCAAAATACTAACGCGAATTCTTTACAGACGAATGGAAAAGCTGGTAGAAGCCAACCTCGGGAAAGATCAGTTTGGATTCCGTAGAAATGTTGGAACACGTGAGGCAATACTGACCCTACGACCTATCTTAGAAGAAAGATTAAGGAAAGGCAAACCTACATTTCTAGCATTTGTAGACTTAGAGAAGGCTTTTGACAATGTTGATTGGAATACTCTCTTTCAAATTCTGAAGGTGGCAGGGGTAAAATATAGGGAGCGAAAGGCTATTTACAATTTGTACAGAAAGCAGATGGCAATTATAAGAGTCGAGGGACATGAAAGGGAAGCAGTGGTTGGGAAGGGAGTGAGACAGGGTTGTAGCCTCTCCCTGATGCTATTCAATCTGTATATTGAGCAAGCAGTAAAGGAAACAAAAGAAAAGTTCGGAAAAGGTATTAAAATCCATGGAGAAGAAATAAAAACTTTTAGGTTCGCCGATGACATTGTAATTCTGTCAGAGACAGCAAAGGACTTGGAAGAGCAGTTGAACGGAATTGACAGTGTCTTGAAAGGAGGATATGAGATGAACATCAACAAAAGCAAAACGAGGGTAATGGAATGTAGTCGAGTTAACTCGGGTGATGCTGGGGGAATTAGATTAGGAAATGAGACACTTAAAGTAGTAAAGGAGTTTTGCTATTTGGGGAGCAAAATAACTAATGATGGTCGAAGTAGAGAGGATATAAAATGTAGACTGGCAATGGCAAGGAAAGCGTTTCTGAAGAAGAGAAATTTGTTAACATCGAGTATAGATTTAAGTATCAGGAAGTCGTTTCTGAAAATATTTGTATGGAGTGTAGCCATGTATAGAAGTGAAACATGGACGATAAATAGTTTGGACAAGAAGAGAATAGAAGCTTTCGAAATGTGGTGCTACAGAAGAATGCTGAAGATTAGATGGGTCGATCACATAACTAATGAGGAGGTATTGAATAGGACTGGGGAGAAGAGGAGTTTGTGGCACAACTTGACTAGAAGAAGGGATCGGTTGGTAGGACATGTTCTGAGGCATCAAGGGATCACCAATTTAGTACTGGAGGGCAGTGTGGAGGGTAAAAATCGTAGAGGGAGACCAAGAGATGAATACATTATCAGATTCAGAAGGATGTAGGCTGCAGTACGTACTGGGAGATGTACAGGTGCTGACAGATTGAGTACGGGAGTCCTTTATTTTCAATAAAAGAAAAGGGAATTTTTTTTCCTAAATGAGTGAGCTATGGATGGCAATGGATCATCACAAAGCCGTGCGCGGGTCCTGGGTTGGCGACACATCAGATTTTTCCAGTATGTGCCGCTATCCCACGGCTTGTTCACGTGCTCGACGAACAAACAACCTTTCTGCTGACGGGGTGACGCTTAGGGAAGCGTCGCTTGCCTAGGCAGAGCTCCTACAGCAGCCAATCAGAAAGGTCCAGGAGATCACGTGTGAACGCCCACCGCGCCGAGCTGCACGAACGAAGCGTGTGGATCGCCCTCTTTTACTGACAGGCCCCCGACGAGATCAGACGCATTGGCCGGTTGCACTTTTCGAGCCCCGGCTCAATCAGTTTGCGCCTTAGGGCCGCTAAACTCACATTAATGTACCCCGGCTAGGTCATCAGTAAATGTTTTTTTTTTCAATAAACGGGAGGCAGTTTGCCGACCGGAGTTGACAAATTAAGCTTGTTCTTTTTTAGACCCCACTTCCACCTCAGCCACATCCTGACATGTACAGAGATGAAGAAGCTTGCACAGGATAGAGTAGCATGGAGAGCTGCATCAAACCAGTCGCAGGACTGAAGACCACAACGACAACAACAATGCGTAGGAAGATACAATACCGGGTGCACGGAAACGTTTCGTTCAAATTAATACAGGAAGGAGAAAACATAAAAACAAATACACTCCGACGGAAAAAGTAGCAACACTAATGAGGAGTTGTGCGACAGAAACAAAAGTTGGAAGGCACGTTTCTACATCTGAAAGATGATATTAATTCAAATTTCGCACCACTCGCATAAGAGTGCCGCTGGTAGCGCCACTATGGGGCGCTGTAACCGTCCAAAGTGTTAGTTTCGTTTGCGATTGGGTGTGCTGAGTTGATGGTAGTCAGGAATGTTTTTAAGGCGACAAAGACGCCATTATCAGCACCTCACTGAGATTCAACGAGGTCATGTAGTGGGGCTACGAGAAGCTGGATGTTCCTCCTGCGATATTCCAGAAAGACTCGGCAGGAATTTAGCCGCTGTACATTACTGCTGGCAGCGTTGGTCAGGAGAATGTGCGGTCGCAATTTGACCGGGCTTCGGACGATCACGTGGCGTTACCGGGAAGGAAGACCAGTGTGTTTGGGGCATGGCTCTGGCAAATCGCACCGCGTCTGCTGCACCAATTTGAGCAGCAGTTGGCGCCATAGGGACACGCCGAATTTTTTTTCAAATCGGGTACTTTAATGCTGACTCCGAGCCAGACGCCCTGTAGCGTCCATTCCACTGGCACCAAACCATCGGCGTTTGCGACTTGAGTGGTGTCAAGAGACAGCTCAGTAAAGGGCAGAGTGGAGGTATGTTGCGTTTTGTGACGAAAACTGGCTCTGCCTCGGTACCAGTGATAGCCGTGTGTTGGTTAGAAGGATGCCAGTTGAGGGCAAGCGACCAGCCTATCTGCGTGCTAGACACACTGGACCTACACCTCAAATTATGGTCTGGCGTGCGATTTCGTATGACAGCAGATGCGCTCTCGTGATTATCCCACACATCTTGACTTCAAACCGTACGTCAATATGGTGGTTCGACCTGTTCTGCCGCTATTCGATTCCAGGGGGTGCTTTCCAGCTAGATAACGGTCGCCCACAAACCGCTGTTGCAACCCAACTTGCTGTCTGGAGTGCCGACATGGTGCCCTGGTCTACTCGATCACCAGACCTGTCTCGAATGAGCACATATGGGACGTCACCGGACGACAACTCCAGCCTCGTCCATAAGCAACATTAACCGTCTCTGTATCGGCCGACCAAGTGCAGCAGACATGAAGCTCCGTTCAACAAACTGACATCCGGCACCTATAGAACACAATGCATGCACGTTTATATGCTTTCATTCAACATTCGGACTTTTACACTGGTAATTAATGTACCAGAATTTCACATTTGCAATGGCTTATCTCGCGCTTGCAATGTTAATTACATGTTACCCAGACAAATGCATTCCCGGAATTCCATTACTTTACATTAATTACCTTTTCCGTCAGTGTGTTTCGGCAAGTAACATATTGTGTCTGAAATCGACTTCTAATGTTAGGGAACACATTATTATTGGTGCTGACGGAATCTGTTGTGTCGTTTTTGGTGGCTGGGAATGTATACTAATATTCAGATAACCACAATTCGCATGTTTAGGCACATGTGAATTCACGAGGTATTTGATCTCGTGGTCATCATCAGGGATTCGGTGTTAACGGGTGGGCCAGCATTCTCGCAATTGCTCGATTGGACCGTACATTTCTCCATTCCGCCTCAACGGACGAAGATATCGCACCTTTGTGGGACATTCTTTGCCAGAACTGCTGGAAGATGTACCTCTGATTGTTAGACAAAGGACCATGGGGCACCAACTCATTTTAGCATCTGAGAGCCACATTCGGAAATTGATGGATCAGCCGACGGGGCTCTGTGGCTTTGCCACCCAAGTCATTTGACCTCACGCGTCTGGATTTCTTCCTCTGGTGGCATATAAAACAGGTGAAGCCTTTGCGGAAATGGAAGAAGACCTCGTCGCTATAACTTCCATCGCTGCTGCTAACATTGCTAAAAAGACAGAAATCTTAGAACGGACCCGACAATCAGTGATTCGACGATGTACTGGATGCCTACAGGCAAAGGTTGCGCATTCCTGTGAATGCTACTGCTGTAATTATCATGCTAAACTAACTTGCGTCAGAAATTGCCTTCGGGGAACATTCGCACTATTAACAAATGTGTTTGGTTGATGTTCTCTATCTCCTGTATTAACCTGAACGAATAGTTGCAGAACAGCCTGTATATTGGCTAACTTTTCTAGGACGGTGCATACTTGAAATATGAACAGTAAACCACACCGTGATGCGGAACGCCTCTCTTGCAACGTCTGCCATTGCAGTTGACTCAGCAAATCCGTGACGCTTTCACGCGTAATAAACGAGCCTGAAACGAAATCGTTTTACTTACTCTATTGGTTATATTCGGTAAGTATTCTAATGAGCAGTATTCAAGTACCGGTCGACCGAGGTTTTTATAAGCTATCTCCTCCGTGCATGGACTATACTCCCTGAGGATTCTTCCAATGCATCTACGCAGAAGATCCAAACAAAACTGGTACACCTGCCTAATATCGCGTAGGGCCCCAGCGAGCACGCAGAAGTGCCGCAGCACGACGTGGCATGGACTCGACTAATGTCTGAAGTAGTGCTGGTGGGAACAAACCATGAGTCCTGTAGCGCTGTCCATAAATCCGTAGGAATATGAGGGGATGGAGATCTCCTCTGAACAGCACATGGCAACGCCGAATAATGTTCATTTCTGGGGAGTTTGGTGGTCAGGGGATGTGTTTAAACTAAGAAGAGTGTTTCTGGAGCCATTCTGTAGAAATTTTGGATCTGTGAATTGTCACATTGTCCTGTTGGAATTTCCGAAGTCCGTCACACAATGGGCATGAATGCATGCAAGTGGTCACGACAGGATGCTTACGTACGTGTCACCTGCCAGAGTCGTATATAGACGTATCAGGGGTGCCATATCATTCGAACTGCACACACCCCACACCATAACAGAGCCTCTACCAGCTTGAACAGTCTCATGTTGACATGCAGGGTAAAATATGCCTTACCTGCGATTAGTTTTATGTGATCGGTCCAATTTAAATCGCTCCGTACGCTTTCTCCCAGACATTTTATGACTGTGACGCTTCCAATGACTCTCATGTATTTGCGTAATCGTACAAAAGTGGGTTTTCCTGAACGTTTAAGCGCAATAGGTTATACAGTGCTGTGAAAAACGTAAGGACGAAAGTAGCTTTTGGACGATGTGTCACTGACAAGTAAGATAGCTCTATGAAACTTTGATCACACAGTGTAGTACTGAAATAAATACGGAACGAGAGAATAGAAATTACACTTTTATTCAGAGACAATAATTACACTGAAGTCACAGAGATTAATTATGGGCCGCTGGATATTGTTCTTAACAGTGTGTGTGATAACCACTGACGGCAGTGCGAGATGTGGAACGTGCTCACATGCAGGCCACGAGGTTGGTAAGGAGGTCTTGCTGTAGGGCGCAGTGCGGCTGAGAACTGCTGGTTGGATGCTGGTACATGTGGATGTGCTGCAATACGTCTCCCCAACGTATTCGAAGTGTGGAATTTAAGTCATGGGAACGGACAGATCAGTCCCTTTGTTAAATATCCTCTCGTTCAAAGAGCTCTTCCTCCTCCTCCACCCCCTCCTATTCCTGCGCATTTCGATTCAGACGCACATTGTCATCCATAATAATAATCCCAGGGTCGAATGAACCCTTGAAAAGACGCACATAACATTCCGCCTCCCCAAACCACACCACCTGGATCACCAGAACCAACACTCTCTCTCTTTTCAAGCATTTATACCGACTTCCGGAGTCTTCTGGTTAATCGGATGTGGCATGTCACTTTTTAGGGGATGGCCAGAAGCCCTTCCTGTCACCACCCCATACCCTCTGGGATGGAATTAGTGTACCTCAACTGTCTGCATCTAGTGTAATTCGAATGTGGTCAGATGTCTGCGAGACGTATAACTGAGGAGGAACGTGGGAACCAACCCAGTATTCACCTAGCGGGATGTGGAAAACTGCCTAAAAACCACATACAGGCTGGTCGGCACACCGGCCCTCGTCATTAATCCACCGAGCGGATTCGATCTGGGGCCGGCGCGCCTACCCGAGTCCAGGAAGCAGCGCGTTAGGGCTCTCGGCTACCCTGGCGGATCACCTACAGAAGCAAAACCAGCAGTAAGAACCTTAAAATACCTAGGCGTAATCGTCCAAGGCAATTTAAAGCTGAACGGTTACATAAAGTAAATAACTGGAAAAGAAAATACCAGACCTAAATTAACGGGGACAATCTTCAGAGAATGCAAATTATCAATGACAGAATTTATTTACGAAATACTTATTCAACCATTTCTATATTGCTCATCTGGTTGGGACCGTTGCCACATTGGATTAATGAAGGTTTAAAATGCGGCAATGCGTTTCGTTACAGGATGGTTTTGCCGATGTGAAATCTTTACGAATATTGTCAACGAACTCCAGTGGCAGACGCTACAAGACAGGCTGTGCGTCACAGGCAGGTTTACTAGCGACATTCCGAAAGAGTGCGCTCAGGAAAGCGTCGGCCAATATGTTACTTCCTTCCACATACGTCTGTCGGAATGAAACAAAGATAAAACCTGAGAAATCAGAAGCCGGCCGATGTGGCCGAGCGGTTCTAGGCGCTTCAGTCTGGAAACGCGCGACCGCTACGGTCGCAGGTTCGAATCCTGCCTCGGACATGGATGTGTGTGATGTCCTTAGGTTAGTTAGGTTTAATTAGTTCTAAGTTCTAGGTGACTGATGACCTCAGATGTTAAGTCCCATAGTGCTCAGAGCCATTTGAACCATTTTCTGAGAAATTAGAACTAATGCTGAGGTGTACCAACAATTCTTCTTCCCAGGTACCATTCACAAATGGAAGAGGGAAGGGCGATTCTAAGATATTTCTGCTTACTGATGACACTAGCTTGGTAGTAAAAGATGTTGTGTGGTACGTTGGCACTGTTTCAAATAGTATAGTTCAAGACATATGTTCATGCCAAGTAGAAAATAAACTCACGCTAAATCACGGTAAGACTCAGTTTTTACAGTTAACACACAGTTGAACAGAACCTGAGGGTGTAATTACCCAGTATGGGCATATGATGTGTGAGGCTGAACTGTTAAATTTTCTAGGTGTCCATATAGATAGTAACCTATCGTGGAAAGCTCATGTTCAGGATTCTGTTCAAAGACTTATTGGTGCCATTTTTACTATTAGAACAGCATGTGAAGAAAGTGATAGTTCGACACGAAAAGTAGTCTACTGTGCTTATTTTCATTCGCTTATAACGCATGGTATTATATTTTGGGGTAAGTTTTTCCATTCTCAAAGGGTATTTGTGACTCAGAAACGGGAGCTCAGGGCTATAAGTGGTGTAAGTTCGTAAACCTATTGTCAACGACTGTTCATTAGTGTGGGTATTCTGACATTGGCATCTCATTATATATATGTACTCTTTAATGTCGTTTCTTGCTAACAACACCAACTTATCCCTATGAATTTGCGGCTTTCATACTAGGCAGAAACCCAGTCTGCATTTGTATCGCATCTCCTTGACTCTTGTCCAGGAAAGCGTGCAGTATTACGCTGCATCCATTGTCAATAAGCTGCGACAGGAATTCGGAAAGCTTAGCAGTAATTCAAGCGCTTTCAAATAGGCGAATAGATTCCTCTTGCGTCACTCCTTCTATCCTGCCGAAGTGTTACTTGAAAACGTAAGATAAATTCTGTTTTAAATTACACTATTGGCTCTGAGCAGTATGGGACTTAACATCTGAGGTGATCAGTCCCCTAGAACTTAGACCTACTTAAACCTAACTAACTAAGGAAATCACACACATGCATGCCTGAGGCAGGATTCGAACCTGCGACCGCTGCGGTCGTGCGGTTCCAGACTGAAGCGCCTAGAACCGCTCGGCCACACCGGCTGGCTGTTGCACTACTGATTGTGTTTATATAAACGTATAGCTTGTCGTATTTTTAAGATTCATAAACATATTATGTTATCTATTATTACTTTTCTGCTGTGATTTCATGTACTGACACGTTCCATGAATATGGAGATATGCTCCGCAGTTTGGTCCTGAGGATCTAGACGTGCAGCCGGCCGGGGTGGCCGAGCGGTTCTAGGCGCTACAGTCTGCCACCGCGCGACCGCTACGGTCGCAGGTTCAAATCCTGCCTCGGGCATGGATGTGTGTGATGTCCTTAGGTTAGTTAGGTTTAAGTAGTTCTAAGTTCTGGGGGACTGATGACCTCAGAAGTTAAGTCCCATAGTGCTCAGAGCCATTTGAACCATTTTTTGATCTAGACGTGAAAAATAATTAAAATAAAAGGCAGTAGAATAAAAGTCTCCTCCACCACAGACCATAAGGTTGTTTGCGTAATACAGATGTAAATACAGAATATCGAAGCAAATAAATTCAAATAAATCAAGGGCAATTGTATACTTCGCTCAGCCGGTCTGTGTGGCCCAGCTGTTCTAGGCGCTTCAGTCTGGAACCGATCGACCGCTACGGTCACAGGTTCGAATCCTGCCTCGGGCATGGATGTGTGTGATGTCCTTAGGTTAGTTAGGTTTAAGTTGTTCGAAGTTCTAGGGGACTGATGACCTCAAATGTTAAGTCCCATAGTACTCAGAGCCATTTTTATAGTTCGCTCACCTGGAGAGGAATTAAACAACAACTTGTATTAAGACCCAGAAAGTTACGTGGGAGTCTGACGCTGTGTCCTGATACGTGAGTTGCCACGCTGTTTGTTTGTTTAGCTGCGCTGTGTTATTTCAGATCGTTGCTGTCGCTGTGCTTGCCTCGAAACATGCGGGCAGTGAGAAGCCCACACAGTTAGCAGCGCCCCAGGACTCGGCCACGGTCTTCAGACACAGTCGGCGGAGCCCCGTTACGCAATGCGCGCGCCAGTAATACGCACCGTGCCGCAGCGCGGCGCACGAGCGCCGTCTTTGTTTCGGAGTAATTGCCCGCGGCGAGCCGGAGCATCATCCTTCATCTGCACCAGCCAGCGCCGGCACCGGCTCCGGTACCGCACAAAGGAGCCGACCCGCCGAGACACCGGCGCAGCGTCCTCACAATTACCTGCCGTGACGAGACAAAAGCTCGCCCGTCCTGCCCATGCATCTTTACACTCCACCCGCCCACCTCCTGACCATAGGTGTTGCTCCGGGAGTTTTGCACCACATATACCACAGTCAGCTTTGTGGTTAGGATGAGCAGCAAACTACGACTGTTTGCTAATGACGCTGTTAGTGTATGTGATAATGTCGCGTATAAGTTACTGTAGGCTGATACAGGACCATTTTGGAGTGATGAATAGCAACTGGCTCTAAATGTGTGAAATTGTAAATAATGAAGATGAAAAGTAAAAATGTCTCATAATTTTCGAACGCAGTGTTAGTGGTGTCCTGCTTGAAACAGTCAAGTCGACTCATTGTCTAAACGTAATGTTGCAAAAAGATATGAAATGGAACGAGTACTTGAGGTCGCGTAGAGAGGGCGAATGGTTGACTTCGGTTTATTGGTGAGAATTATAAGAAAGCGTACCTCATCTACAAAAGAGATAGCGTACAGAACTCCTATGTGACCCATTCCTGAATACTGTTTGTGTATTTGGAGACTGAACCAGGTAGGATTAAAAGAAGACAACGGAGCAGTTCAGAGGTGAGCTGATACATTTGTTACAGGTAGTTTCGTTCAGCATGCAGATAATACGGAAATGCTACGTGAACTTAAATTGGAATTCCTGGAGGGGAAGCAGACGTTCTTTTCGGTGTTTGCGACGGACTGCCTTCAGCATTCATATAGTATAAGGACCATGAAGGCAAGATATGAGAAATTAGGGCTAGTACAGAAACGTATAGACAGTGAAACTTTCTGGCAGATTAAAACTGTGTGCCGGACCGAGACTCGAACTCGTTTTTCGGACAAGTGCTCTACCAACTGAGCTACCCAAGCACGATTCACCCCCGTCCTGACAGCTTTACTTCCGCCAGTACCTCGTCTCCTACCTTCCAAACTTTACAGAAGCTTTCCTGCGAACCATGCAGGACTAGCACTCCTGAAAGAAAAGATATGGCGGAGACATGGCTTACCACAGCCTAGGAGATGTTTACAGAATGAGATTTTCATTCTGCAGCGGAATGTGCGCTGATATGGAACTTCCTGGCCGAGGTCCCGGGTTGGAGTCTCGGTCCGGCACACAGTTTTAATCTGCCAGGAAGTTTCATATAAACGCACACTCCACTGCAGAGTGAAAATCTCGTTCTGGAAACATCCCCCAGGCTGTGCCTAAGCCACGTCTCCGCAATATCCTCTCTTTCAGGAGTACTACTCCTGTATGGTTCGCAGGAGATCTTCTGTAAAGTTTGGAAGGTAGGAGACGAGGCACTGGCGGAAGTAAAGCTGTGAGGACGGGGCGTGCGTCGTGCTTGGGTAGCTCAGATGGTAGAGCACTTGCCCGCGAAAGGCAAAGGTCCCGAGATCGAGTCTCGGTCCGGTACACAGTTTTAATCTGCCAGGAAGTTTCATATCAGCGCATACTCCGCTGCAGAGTGAAAATCTCATTCTGGATATAGATAGTGATTTTTCCCTCGCGCCATTTACGAGTTGAATGAAAACTGGAATGACTAGCAATAGTACAAGGTACCCTCCGCTATACAGAGTATGGTAGCTTCCAGAGTTTTTATGTACATATAGATGTAGATTTAAGTAATGCTATAGCTGCTAAAGAACCAATTTCATGTACCTCTTGGCACTAAAGTCATAAATTTTAGCTGTTACTGATTAAAATGGAATTTGCACAAGTTTGTAAGGCTGGGATCTCAGGACAAAACGACGACCTTGGAGAATTCTTCAGTATTAACAAGTTGCTCAAAGTGTACTAAAAGCCGAGTCTGTCATCTGCAGGTTCGTGGGTAATTACGGAGCGAAGTTGTGCAGCGCTAAACCAGTGACATGCTTTGGAGAAGATGTCGATTCAACTACTCATCCAGTCATCAATATTTAGTTTCACGACGGTCTCCCTAAATACCTTAAGGCAAATGGCAGCATGGCTCCTTCCGTTTGCTAGACCCCCACCAACAGTTTACTCTTTGAATGAACAGACAAGAGGGATTCCCCTTTACAGCCTCTGTTACAAATCGCTAGACGCCACATAGTCATAGTCCCACAATTTCGAACTGGCAGCCTGATAATTTCCACCTTCCTGCTCTGTCAGGTACAAGGACAACTGCATGGCGATTCTCTGGCGGTTTATTTCATTCTAATTGTTGTTCAGATAGTTTTAACTCGCTAACCACTGCTTCTATACACGCAGCAGAGAATATTCTACGTGAGCCGACATGACACTATATGACGAACCAGGGATCGTTCGAACTCACTGATGTACTAACGTTTCGGCTTTTGGTGTCGAAGAGGCATACAGCTAGTAGGTTTAAAGTCTACATTTAATTTATAAAAAATGTAAAAAAAAAGCAACGGAATTTCATAACAGAAAGAACAGTGCCATGAGAGAAAATATATACGATAAGCCTCCGGCACGATGTTACTGCTACCCTGGTAGAAATTTATGAGAAATTAAGAGCGCAGATACGCAGAAGGAGTAAATGAAATATGCAGTGGAAATCGTGTTGAATCACTTAGGCAGAAAAAATATGTCATAAAAATTCGATCGTTGCGGGTGAAAAAGTATACAACGTGTCCCAGCCTTTAGGGTTAAAATTACGTAATGTTATAATCACTGTGGTCAAAATTGTACAGATGGTAAATGATCCTAAACCGAGTACTTCCCGATTAACGGTCGAAAAAGGTTGTCAATTATTTTTTGTTGACATAAACGACAGGAATATTATAGCATAAACACAATCTCATAGCAACTTTTCGACGTGACGACCGTGTCTCAATGCTCTCACTATAGCGACACAATATTTCGTCGCTCTCTCTCTCGCACATATTCCTGCTGTCTGACGTACAATACGACAGCCAGTTAGTATCTTACCAATTAGTTAGTCTTTCCTTTCTGCTACGGCTACATACACTGACTTTCTGCAGACCTAACCCCATAGGAAATATCGTAACAAAAATTGTACGTCTATTTATTCTTTTGTTCATTTACCCTCTGATCGCTGATTAGAGCGATAGTGAATACGTCAGTGTATATTTACAGTTTACGGTTACCGGGTAAACTACAGTTTGTGCACTTACACTGTTTTACGACAGACACACTTATACATGTATGTATAAATAACAAATGGAAGAGTAGAGAAAACAAAATTTTATTTTTAATGTAATTTACTATATATAGGTACCCTGTTTCACTTTCTGCTGCAAAGCTTGGGAGTTGATTACACATTAAACAGTGTTAAACAATGCCTTGTGCGCTTTTCACTGACACAGTACTCGTGTATGTAGCATATTTCTCAGGATATTGTCGTAGCAGTACAATTTCTTTCGAGTTAGTTTGGACTAGTCTCTGTATATTCTTTAACACTGTTCAAAGATGCCGTTTTCAAGTAATCTCCTAATTTTGTTTTCAAGAGTGGCAGCGCTTTTACATTTCTTAAACTGCCTGGTATTCTGTTCCACAATAAGCAAGCAGCTATAACAGGATCTTTGTCAGTCAGTGTAGTCGGGTGCTGTTGATGTGATAATCGTCTTTGACTCTCGTACGGTAATTGTACATTCCTCTGTTCAGCATCGATACAGGATTTAATCTGAGATACGTGATATTTTCATATACATATATAGAGGTAACTGCCAAAATTTTGAATTTTTTGATGTAATTTTACGGGAATGTCTTGGTAATAGGCTTCCAATATATGTGATTTTTTCCGGTTTCAGCATTCTGTTTGTATGTACATTTGCTGCTCCACTCGATATTGTTATACAGTACGATAAATGTGAATGAATTAACCCATGGTACATCTTTAATAAAGTATCTACATAAACTGTGTGGAAAATGTTTATCATAGTAACGTTAGCAACATAGATGCAGAAACATAACCAGTATATCAAATGCCACTGACGCATTTCTACCAACAACTCGTGCAGACGCACATCTGGGCCAGATTTTAAAAGTAAAACTTGAAAGGTATGAAGTGATATGTATAGAAGGATGGCAATAATGGAGCAAATCTCTGTTCATGAAACTACAAATTTTCAAGATGAGCTGGCAGGAAAACAAGTTTTTGCAGAAGAACGTGAGTACGCTGCGATTTGGTTTCGCATGATGTGAGAGAAAATGCATCTACAAAATGTCAAAGGCGACATGCTCTAACATGGATTATTCAGAATATGCAGTGTTACAAATGTGCGTGGCTGAGTGAATTTGCGATAGGTAGACAAACGTAGAGAAACGATTCTAAACACAAGAAAAATGACAAGAAAGCTAGGAGTTTCCCTTATACACGTGCGTTGAAGTCACCTGCAACGCTGTAGTCACAGTTGCAGCAATGCTGGCACCGTGCTTGTTATGCAATACCAGAACAGGCACATTAAAACTACGTAACTGAATGTGAAATAGGTATCAGATGAATTACACTACTGTTATATACTAAGCTCGTTATATGTAACACGGTATACAAGGAGGTAAGTCACGAAGAAATTACGGCACCCGTCCAAGGACAAATTCCAAATGCTCAGACCTTCATCTCTTTACCCGTTACTTAAACGCCGAAGAATGCGATCGGCACAGTTTCGACCTATTCTATGATTGCAGTCTTTTAGATAAATCATAACAGCCGTTTCACAATCTACACCGGAGACGTAATTATATTTATCACGGCTGACGCTGAAGTTTCGTTTGCGAATTCTACACTTGACCCGTCTAGTAAGACGATTCAATAGAGCTAGATTTTCATCAGACGTTTGAATTTAAATGTATACGACGAATTTGCTTTCTGAAATTCTCAGACAGTTCTTTAATATTTCTCGTATTACTAAAACATAAAAAAGCCTTTCATCTTAGCACAGGAAATACTTAATGCTTAGGACTTTGCTATAAAAGTCTGTAACTTCCTTGTGGCGCTGTACTTTTGCATGGTAACCCTGATGCATTATGTCACTGCCTCAACGAATCGACGCGGTTTAGAAAAGGAGATTTCATCCAAATCTACATTTTTATAACCACTAATGTTACTATTTATGACGAAGACGCTTGTTATACACTGAGTAAAAGGTGACTGCTGTCTCTTGTTACTGACACGCTTTGAATGGTACCCCCCTGATCCACGAAGTGTCTAAACAGGAATCCAATTTTTCACGTAAATCACAATGTTTTTACAGAAGATGGGCGGACGGGAAGGTAGTTTACTCGATTTCACCTCCTAAGCGAAGTAATCGAATTGCTGGGTATGTCTGAACACAGAACAGCGATTCTCTTATCGCAGGTACAATATGTGAAAATGTGTTTCGTGGAAATAGATATACAAGCATTTCAGAGCGAACTGTTAATTTATTGTCTCCACTCAAATGCTAATAAATGCAAAATCTCTATGCTATTAAAAAAATGGTTCAAATGGCTCTGAGCACTATGGGACTCAACATCTGGGGTCATCAATCCCCCTACTTAAACCTAACCAAACTAAGGCATCACATACATCCATGCCCAAGGCCGAATTCGAACCTGCGACCGTAGCGGTCGCGCGGTTCCAGAGTGAAGTGCGTAGAACCGCTTCAGCCACTAGGCTATATTCGTCTACGTGCAAGTTGAATAGTCTATTATCGAAAAGCCAATCGAAATCGAATGTAGTCTTGTATTTGGAAGGAAGTAGTTAACTGCACAGTTTAAATTCATGTCTAAATAGTTGCGAAAAGTTATCTTCTCGAACTCATAAGCAAAATACGGCTGAGTCTGACTTTCATTCTTATTCGTCCTTCATCCCTGATTCTTGCAGAATTCTAATTTTTCTAGTTAAGTAAAGTAAAGTATTTCTTTCATGGATTGGATTAAACGAAGTTGCAAAAAATTGTGACGAAAGCGCAATAGTGGCGATCGAGCAGATAGCCTTTTAGCAGGTGTTTGTCACGCTTCCATTCCCTAACCTCTGTAACACTTGGAATTTTTCTTTTCCTAGCAGTCGTTTCCTTCGCTACTCTCAGATAATTTCTTACTTTCAGATCGATTCCCCGGTTACCAGGCTGTAATGGCGTTGGAATTACCCTTGTACTGCAGGTTTATCTGCCAATATGACTTCTCCCGTCATTTTATTACAACAAACCGTACCTGTAACGACACGTTTTCAAGAGATTCTCAGTGAGCTCCTGCTTTGAAACTGCGTGTATTATGGGAGCTAAGTGATAATTTTAGACCCACCAAATACTGGAAACTACGGAATCCAACATGGTGTCTACCAAGTTCTGCTTGTGACGTAGAGAGCGTTATTGCCTCTTGATTGGTTAAACGTTTCGTTGCATAGAACTTACGCCGTGTTTCATGCGTCTTACGCCGTGTTTCATACGTGGCAATGGTTCCCCTACGTGAAAAAACAGGAGCTGATGTCACAAGACTCATACATACCCACGTCCACGTGAGTTTTTACGTCACGAGTTAGGGCTGCCGCCGTAGCGGTGGGGGCAGAGCGAGCCGGCCGCGCGTGTGGGCCCACGCTATCGGCGCGGATCGCGACGTGGCGTCCGCGGCGTGAATTAACGAGGCTGTGTCCCGCCTCCTGAGTTAGTGGCCGCTTTATCGCTCTGCCCGGCGCTCACCGAAATCTAAAACAGCGCTCCTACAATCGCGACCAGCCGGTGGCAAAAGGAACGGCAAAAACGCCGGCGTTTTTATTACTGCTGCATGCGGCCGGCGGCAGTCTGCATTCCTTCTACACGCCCGCCCAGTCGTCGCTGCCATCAGCACCGCAAACTACGAGGCGGGAGGTTCGTAATGCACAACATTTACTGAGCAACTACCGTCCTCTTGAGCATGCGCACTCAGAGGCACACTGTGAATCTATGACGTTCGTTTTCATCTGTTTTAGGCATCTGTCAGATTCCCCATGAAGCGAAAACGGTTTCAAAAAAGATACGCGTTTTCACTGGCAGGAAGCCAGAGGAACAGTTCAGGTAACACGGGGAAGAGGAACTGCCATATTTCCATGGACATGTCAACATCAACTGCATGCTGAGTTTCTTAAGGTTTCCCGGAGGATAGTGCATTACGTCATCTTTCGGGTGTGTACACCGGGCAGCACCATTTCTTCTTATGATATTTAGGTTGATAACCATCTTGAATCTCAACTGCTGACTGAATTAAAAGCAGTTCATGTAGTGATATACTGTAGAGTAAATGAGTGTGTGCCAGAGGTAAGACAGTCGGCAACTTTGTGATTCCATGAAGAAAACATAGCAAGCACCGAGTCAGTAGAACCAGAGCACTTACGAATTATGTGGTCAGTTACTGAAATCGATAGCATGTGTTGGAATACCAGGCATCGAAGCTACGGAAGGACAGTTCCCCCGAAAGCGCAGACTTGAAACGAGTGATTCCGATGATTTGTTAAGCTGGAAACTCTTGTCTCGATTGAGCAGGTTGTCTGTTATTGCGTTTCCAAAACTTTCTTGATCACTGAATCCTTATAGGATGAGGCTGTGCCTGTTATCTTGACTTCCCCGTAATCCGTGGGATGGCCAGTGGAAATACAACGTTCAGCCACTGTGCATTTGTTGAGATGTAGAAATAAGGCGCTACAATCATGGACTGTGCGGCTGGTCCCGGCGGAGGTTTGAGTCCTCCCTCGGGCATGGTTGTGTGTGTTTGTCCTTAGGATAATTTAGGTTAAGTAGTGTGTAAGCTTAGGGACTGATGACCTTAGCAGTTAAGTCCCTTAAGATTTCACACACGTTTGAACATTATGAGATGTAGAAAGCAATTGTGTCGCTAACGTTCGACGCCCCGTTCCTGTAGGCAGCGCATTGTTTGTCTTATGTAACTTTTACCCCATTGACAAGGAATTTCACAAATACCCGATTTTCGCACATACCAGAAGATCTGCCGTCTTGGCTAGAGGGAGGAACATCACGTCTATAGAACTGTCTAGCCGTTGCTATTGTGTCTCTAGTGAAACTACTCTCCCCAAACTCGCCCTGTGCCGGGATGTGTACGTGCGGGCCGGGCGCAATGCTGCCAACAAAGAAACAGGCGATTAATAATCATTAATCCATCCAGCTAATTACATATTCGCGACATTCTCTTTCGTTTGCAAGACTAACCATTATAAAGATTCCAAGAGTAACAAGATCAAAATAAACAGATTCGTGAGGTACTGAGGAACTGAAATCTGAAAAGCACGTAAAATTCCAAACAGATTCTTCTCCGCCTAGTGGGAGCGTGGTTGGCAAAGGCCCTAGTTTTCAGTGTTGAAAGCACATAAAGGTCGGGCCTAGTACTACTCTCGCGCCCAGTAGTATTGTAGATTTTCTGTGTTAATTGGTATAGTTAGTGAGGGCTATTCCTGGCTCAATGTAGGTAACTCCATTCTCAATCACATTGTTGATATTTAACCTGTTTTTGGGTTCGACTTTCAAATTCTATCCACTTACGTCTATCTATCTATATCCGAATCCCGCTCCAGCTACTGCCGGGTCTGGGTGCTGACGAGTCCTCTCCATTTGGCTCGGTCCTCCCACCACTTTTCTTCCTCCACTTGCTGCCAGGACACACCTCTCCTTTCAACAAATATTCTCACTCCCATTTTCCACCGTGTTCTTGGGCGCCCTCTAGGTCTTTTCCCATCCATCTTTAGTTCTTCCATAATTTTGGGGAGTCACTGCCCATGCATCCTCTTAACATGCCCATACCATCTTAATCTCTTTCTTTCAATTTCTTCTCTCATACTTTTTTGTTTGAGGTCCTTTCTAATCTCTACATTTCTTACTCTGTCCATTCTTGTTTTTCCCTTAACTGCTCTGAGAAATTTCATTTCCCCTGCTTGCAGTCTGCTCCAGTCCCTTTCTGCCATTGTCCATGTTTCTCCACCATAGGTGACAATAGGGAAGTAATAATTCTTATACATAAGGAGTTTTGCTCTTTCTGAAACTTCATTGTTCCAAATCAGAAGTTTTATTGTTTGGTAGAAATTGCCTCCCTTCTGTAACCTCCTATTAATTTCGTTAGTTATTCTTCCATCCCTAGATATTTCACTCCCTAAATAAGTGAAACTTTCTACCACTTTGAGGGGTTCTCCACTCAAGGTAATTTTTCCGTTGATTCCTTTCTCCCTTCCAAATACCATTACTTCACTCTTATCTTTATTTATTTTTAATCCATACCTTTTCATTATTTCCTTCCACGCATCAAGCTGTAACTGTACATCTACCTCTTTATCACCCCATATTACCATATGATCTGCAAAAGTCATCTTTTTGTCTTTTTCTTTTACTATATCTTTAACTGCCCTGTTCATTCCCTCCATCACAACATTGAAAAGCGCAGGAGATAGAATACTTCCTTGCTTAAGTCCTTGTCTTATTTCGAAGTATTCAGAGCTCCCCAATGGTGTTCTAATTCTACAATTGTGGCCTCTGTACATTGTCTTTATAACATTAATGTATCCATCTTCTATATCTATCTTCTTCAGTTCTTCCCAGAGTCTTTCCCTGTCAACTGAGTCATATGCCTTTTCTATGTCTATAAAAACCATTATCACCCTTTTGTTATACTCCCAACTTTTTCCCATCAGTTGACGGATAGAAAATATCAGGTCGATCGTGCTCCTTCCTTTCCTAAACCCATGCTGTTCTTCACTCAGCTCCTTTTCTATCTTTTCACTTATTCGATTTAGTAAAATTTTTTCAAAAATCTTGGCTGTATGACTCATGAGGGTTATTCCTCTGTAGTTTCTACAAAGTCAAAGACCCAATCCCGTGGGGTATAACACGGAACCCACGCCCAGGGTTACGGGTGAAGACCTTGATGGCAGCGACGGCGGAGAAGGAAGACTTCGGAACGGCGTAGTTGGCAGATGAGGCAACTCTCCTTTCTGGGGATTACATGAGAAGGGAACCACTGCCTTGTGGTGGAGGAGAAACTCCAAAGCCTAAGGGAGACAACCCCAACAGAAAATCCTTCCTTGCGTTAGGCCTAGTAAGCCAGGAGGAAAGTCTTCATATATTGATTTCAAAACACAGACGAGCCTATCCACTTCCATCAGTCTCCTAATTATTCAGGAACCCCTGCGAGTAGTTATTCCATGCTCGAGGCTGAGCGTCATGTTAAATGCCAGGGTGTCGAAGCTCTTTAGACGCTGATGATGATGTTTCGTTTGTGGGGCGCTCAACTGCGCGGTTATCAAAGCCCGTACAAATTTCCAAACTTTGCGCAGGCCATTCGCGCCAGGCGCATGAATGAAGATGAAATAATGAGGACAAACACCCAGTCATCTCGAGGCAGGTGAAAATCCCTGACCCCGCCGCGGATAGAACCAGGGACCCCGCGCTCGGGAAGCGAGAACGCAACCGTGAAACCACGAGCTGCGGACTCGAAGCTCTTTAGTAACAACCGTGTGGGGGTGGCCGATAACAATGAGAGCGTCATCTGTTTAATTAGCTGTGAGGTATAAAATAAGTAGCTATGCATGAGACAGTGTACCGCGTTGATTTCGCGAGCATACCTGTTGTAGGTTGTGTTCTTCGAGCGGTGTCGTGCTCCGTCCTACCGCTGCCGCTCCTAGTCGACGTTGCCCCACGCCTGCGAACACCTCGGTGCTGCGTTCCCGCGGGCTGCTCGCCTTTGAGACCAGCCGCTGCTGCCAGCGATTCAATTTAGATAGCGCGTCGCACAGTAGCCGCGGGCCCGCTTGTCTCGTCTTCATTACACGCTCAGCTGCCGACAGATAAAGCGGCCAAATTGGCAGCCACCAGCTCCGGGCTGGATTTGCGGCGACCGAGCCACAAGAGCCAATAGCTACCTGAGTACGTCGCCTTCCCAGCACACGTGGAGCAATGGCCTCTGCTGCACGAGTACCCGAAAAAGTACAGACACGAAGAATACAAAACATTCCGTATCAGTTTACGTGGTGGACTACACAAACACTGTACTACAGTGTCAGACGCTGCGTCGATGATCAACAGCCGTATTCAGTTTAGAATGAACTCGAAAAATGCGGTCATGGTTCCGCATCAGATGTAGAATATTTCAGAAGAAATGAAAATTTGTGCTGGGCCCGGACTCGAACCCGGATTACCCGACTGTCACGAGTGGTCGCCTTAACCACTATAGAAGATAGCAACGGTGAGAAATGAGGGACTTCGAAGAAACAAAGTTTACGGTTGTGCGTCCCGCTGACGACGTGTTATTTCGAGATGGAGAAAGAGGTTGGAAGAAACAGGAGTCAAAGGAGATACACAGTTTCGAGAATCACAACAGAGCGATATCAAAGGGGACATAGAAAGCAATAAAAGACCATAGAAATGGAGCTGCTAGCACAGCTAAACAAGATAAAATATTCTTTTGGTATGTTTCGTGACTTTTTTTTCAAAGCCTTTCATTGTTCTGCTTAGCAAACTAAGGTCTCGGGGTATTAATGTCAGACTATATTGACAAACTATATCTCTGAGATAAAAATAATCTCAAAATGGAGCAACGTAATGTGCGAAGTGCTACAGGGATTCTGGGCCCACACTTGTTTGTTATCTACGTAAATGATCTTCCAGTGTCTTTACCGGGCAGTAAAGAAAATGTAATGTTTGCTTGTGACATAAACACACTAATCGAGGCTCTAAACTCAGGCCCAGAAGACACAGCTCAGTTGGTTCACAGCTGTGGATTAAGTCTTAACCTAACAAAGACTCGTATTATGCAATTTCTGACAAACATTAATGACTTCTTAACACCAGAATTAGACATTAATGGTCACACATTGAGTGAAGCGCAGTGTGTAAAGTCCTTTGCTGGATGACAAGTTCAACTGAAGTCAATACACGGATAAACTGATTAAGAATTCACTTCAGCGTGTTATTCCCTCAGAAGCATTTCCCACAGAGTTAACCTGAACACCAATGTGCTGACTTATTTTGCATACAATCTGTCCCTATTCTCTTATATAACTATTTTCTGAGAAAATACAAGCCGTTGCGGCCGAGCGGTTCTAGGCGCTTCAGTCAGGAACCGCGCTGCTGCTACGGTCGCAGGTTCGAATCCGGCCTCGGGCATGGATGTGTGTGATGTCGTTAGGTTTAAGTAGTTATAAGTCTAGGGGACTGATGATCTCAGATGTTAATTCCCATAGTGCTTAGAGCCATCTGAACCATTTGAACCGATCATTGACTGGAAATACACATGTTAGACTACTTGGAGACAATTTGAAACCATTTGTGGACTTCATGTTCACAGACAACGAAGGAATTTTTATGAATGATAATGCGCCATGTCACCAGGCCATTCGAACCATTTTTTGAGAAAATACACCTAATGCAGAAGCGAGGAATAAGAATGTCGTGTAAAGTAGATAATCGTAAACACCAAGGATTTTGAAATTCTAACACCCACTTCCTAATAAATTTCCTACTTAACGGTTTTTGTTGCTGGTAGCAAAAATCAATTTCAGCCGCACTGTGACATACATAATCATAGTAGAAGACATAAAAGTAATTTACATGTAGACTTTGCCTCCTTATCAGACTTGAGTCGCATGGTCTGATGGTAAGATATTCAACAACCTACCGTCTAACACAAAGCAAGAAACTCCGAATACCATATAGTTCAAAAGAAAATTTAAAAAAAATGCCTCATTAGTCACTCTTTGTATAAATTCAATGCCTAGATTCAGCTACTGAAAAATTCTGTTAACAGCATAGCAAGTAGCACTGTGTGCTTTAAATCTGTAAGATAAGTAGTAATGTGCTGTAAGTAGGACTCAGTATTTATAAATTTAGGAAAATATTTTCTTTGAAAAATACCGCTGTAATCAAGTTAATATTAATCTTCTAATGACAGATAAACATCAGGTGTGTAATATAAGAAAACTAAGGACGCAGTAGTTTTTATCAACGGAGCATCTTTCTTACTAATTTACACTATTTACTGAATGTAGATGGCACAAGCTTAAAGAGCATTAGTACCGTAATAATAGTTTACTGATAATGCACTGTACACATTACGTTCTCACAAAGCCTTTGTATCGTGTTAATGAGTACCTTGACTCGTTCCGCATACTTGAGAATTCTCGTTCTTGATGGTTTCTTGAAAATACCATGAAGAATTAATAACCCAGTTTCTAAGCTAGTGATGTTATTGTGCAATGAAAATGTTATGGAAGCGCCAGCCGGGGTGGCCGAATGGTTCTAGGCGCTACAGTCTGGAACCGCGCGACCGCTACGGTCGCAGGTTCGAATCCTGCCTCGGGCATGGATGTGTGTGAAGTCCTTAGGTTAGTTAGGTTTAAGTAGTTCTAAGTTCTAGGAGACTGATGACCTCAGAAGTTAAGTCCCGTAGTGCTCAGAGCCATTTGAACCATTTTTGTTATGGAAGCACTAAACGTAAGTACCCAACAGATTTAGTGATAAAAGAGATTGGATTTCGAAGATTGTTGTTCTAGTAACGGACGTCCTTTCCAGTTCCTACAGACTAATGCCGCTGAAGGTTAGGAACCAGTGTCAGCTGTAGGCTCATATCCTAAACTGAGTACTCTGAGATTAGGAACCAATGATCGGAAATGAACACTAATTATTGCTAACACTAACAAGATGTACATTATACGAATAAATTAAGCCCTGACAAATCGTTCAAAGTGATGAGTACCAGTTTGAGTGCAAGCGCCACAACGGAGTAAAAAGATCCTGCCATGCTCTCTCAGATATTTCTGCGGTACATTATGCAACGTTCAAGGCAAGAGCATCTTCCCTCCTCAGTTTGTACCGAGGTTTCATATATCGTTGACTTGACTTGACTTGCGGCTAGGATGACACCTATCGCGAAACCTTTCTCTGCCGGCCGGTGTGGCCGTCCGGTTCTAGGCGTTTCAGTCTGGAACCGCGTGAACGCTACGGTTGCAGGTTCGAATCCTGCCTCGTGAATGGATGTGTGTGATGTCCTTAGGTTAGTTAGGTTTAAGTAGTTCTAAGTTCTAGGGAACTGATGACCATAGATGTTAAGTCCCATAGAGCTCAGAGCCGTTTGAACCTTTTTTGAAACCTTTCTCTGAAAATTCGTCCGGCTTTAGGGCCGCTACATCCATACACAGCAAGTTAAAGACATGTCTTCCGCCGTGGATGGATGCATCACAGATGACGGTGTACGGATTCCTATGTGGCTTAGAAATATCGCCGTAACTAGTTCGAGATAGCGACACTCTGCATTGGCATTACGTGTGCAATACCAGATAAAATGTTGGTGAGTGGGACTTGGGTTTCGTATGTTAGTTATGACATATCACGTGACATTCATGTTAGCTAAGTACGGTATCATCAAACACAAGAAATATATACATGATTTTTTCTTGGTTTACTATAGCGTTTTTAAAAGATTATATTACATATTCAGAATAGAAGATCAATATACCTTAGCTGTAAGATACCTTGTAAAGTTTCGTTATTAAATGAGAAATTCGAAAGTATACACACTGCTGAAATACCATGAAAATCCTTTGAAGAATTTTCTTTGGGAACAGCCTCGGTAAAGTTATCTTCCCTCGGAGAGAAGTATGTCTGGCTTTCAACTTGTCCACCAATCAAGAACATCAGAATAAAAATTTGTTTTGACAGAAGGACGACAGACTGATGAAAAGCTTTCGGATGCCCAGCCGCGTGGCAGTCATGTGATACCGCGACTTTTCGACAAGTGTCATGTTCATCGACATCCGACATGCAGAAAGCAGTATGGTTGTTGTGAGGCAACACTCATTTTCTTACCTTGCTGCTGGCAGCTCTCCTCCCGGCTGCTTTCCTAGAAACAACAGGAAAAAATCATTAGAGTTCACTTCACTTTGTAAGCATTTAATGAATGTGAGTGTAGCTCTGTTTAAAACAGAGCTAGAGACAGCTATATGAGATCTTAGCCGAAGAGTAACATACAACAAAATTAAAAACTAATGCTACACATAAATCTTTTCGCATCAACTTTCTGAATAAAAGAAAACTTGAAGTAAAGCATACCACAGGTATTTTCAGAGTGAAGAGTGAGTGAGATAGAGAGAGAGAGAGAGAGAGAGAGAGAGAGAGAGAGAGAGAGGAGAAGAGAGTACCGGGGATAGGCTGGAAAGGAGAAGGAGGAGGAATCACAAAGACGCGAATATCCCTATTAATATAAAAAATACGATGCTTACACAGTGGACACAAAGATTAGCAAGAAGTAATTACGAAAATCTCCTTCAACAAAGAATAAATGATAGATACTTCTATAAGACGAGTCAAATGAAAAGGAAACAGAGGAAAAAAATTAAGTAAACTGTTTATTAGTTCCAAAAAAATTACCATAACTGTTAATACATTTAGTTTTTGTATGTTCATCATTTTGACTGGTGATTATCCCACTGTCAAACAAGATGGTCAGTGCCTTCATGGAAAAATGTTTTCGGATGCCTACGGAACTACGACTGTACCTAGGCGTGCAAATCGACGGCCACGAATGTGCTTCTTCAGGGCTCCAAAAATATGGAAATCCCATAGGGAGAAATCGGGACTGCATTGACGACGTGTAAGTGCTCCCCGGCGAAAATTTTGTAGCGTATGCGAAACGACAGACACACCAACTGGGAAATTCATGTGATCTTTTTCTTGCTCGTTGAATTTCAGTAACACGGCGCCACGTTTAAGGCACAACGGTGTGTGGACACATTGCAAAAATTGAAAAACATCAAGTGCAAACGCCCGAGAATGTTGACGGATGACGCTGACGGACGACATCATTTTGTTGCAAGATAATGCCCGCCCACATGTTGCCAAGGTCGATTTGCTTCGGAAGAAGAGGTGCACGGCTGGGTACAATAATCGTTCTGCAGGCACCTGCAAGCATTGACCATTTTGTCCCGCAGTGGGGTAAATGTTTTAAAAGTTCATTTAATTTTTTTATCTTCCTCGTTTTCATTTGACTATCCGTCTTAAGAAACTATTCATGACGACAGTTATCGCATTACTGCACAGTCGCTTTCTAAATCTAGAGATACGTTTTTACTGCGCGAGCAGCTTTATGTTGTGTAACAAAGTAGCACAAAATAATCATGAAGGTAAGATCAAAGAAATTAGAGTTACCTACAGGGAAATAACCGTAGAGGAAGTACTCTTCACCACTCACCGTTAAGTGCCTGCCTTATGGAATAGATATGGAGATCTAGACAGAGAGTAGGGACATTAAACGCGAAGCGTGAGGTGTTATGAACCATTGATAAGCTTAGTTCACGAGAAATGTAATGAGGACTTGCTTCAGTTGGAATAATATGCTTGGTATACGCAGATTTTGGGAAAAGCAGTACTGGATCCAAACATACTTCAGTTGTTATTTTTACACAACGACTTGGCCCGTACCTACTGCCTACCGTTTCCAGTCTCAGCACATAATACGAGGTGCATTCAATTTCTAAGGCCTCCGATTTTTTTTCTCCGGACAGGAAAGAGATAGAAACATGCGCATTGTTTTAAAATGAGGCCGCGTTCATTGTCAATACGTCCCAGAGATGGCAGCACCGTACGGCAGATGGAATTTTACCGCCGGCGGCTAGAATGAGAACTGTTTTAAATACTTAAAATGGCGGCGTTTTCCTTACTTGAACAGCGTGCAATCATTCGTTTTCTCAATTTGCGTGGTGTGAAACCAATTGAAATTCATCGACAGTTGAAGGAGACATGTGGTGATGGAATTATGGATGTGTCGAAAGTGCATTCATGGGTGCGACAGTTTAATGAAGGCAGAACATCGTGTGACAACAAACCGAAACAACCTCGGGCTCGCACAAGCCCGCCTGACGACATGATCGAGAAAGTGGAGAGAATTGTTTTGGGGGATCGCCGAATGACTGTTGAACAGATCGCCTCCAGAGTTGGCATTTCTGTGGGTTCTGTGCACACAATCCTGCATGACGACCTGAATATGCGAAAAGTGTCATCCAGGTGGGTGCCACGAATGCTGACGGACGACCACATGGCTGCCCGTGTGGCATGTTGCCAAGCAATGTTGACGCGCAACGACAGCATGAATGGGACTTTCTTTTCGTCGGTTGTGATAATGGATGAGACGTGGATGCCATTTTTCAATCCAGAAACAAAGCGCCAGTCAGCTCAATGGCAGCACACAGATTCACCGCCACGAAAAGCATTTCGGGTAACCGCCAGTGCTGAAAAAATGATGGTGTCCATGTTCTGGGGCAGCGAGGGCGTAATCCTTACCCATTGCGTTCCAAAGGGCACTACGGTAACAGGTGCATCCTACGAAAATGTTTTGAAGAACAAATTCCTTCCTGCACTGCAACAAAAACGTCCGGGAAGGGCTGTGCGTGTGCTGTTTCACCAAGACAACGCACCCGCACATCGAGCTAACGTTACGCAACAGTTTCTTCGTGATAACAACTTTGAAGTGATTCCTCATGCTCCCTACTCACCTGACCTAGCTCCTAGTGACTTTTGGCTTTTTCCAACAATGAAAGACGCTCTCCGTGGCCGCACATTCACCAACCGTGCTGCTATTGCCTCAGCGATTTTCCAATGGTCAAAACGGACTCCTAAAGAATCCTTCGCCGCTCCCATGAAATCATGGCGTCAGCGTTGTGAAAAATGTGTACGTCTGCAGGGCGATTACGTCGAGAAGTAACGCCAGTTTCATCGATTTCGGGTGAGTAGTTAATTAGAAAAAAAATCGGAGGCCTTAGAACTTGAATGCACCTCGTAAAATTCGCCGATACTCAGGTTCTCGCTGTGAGGGAAAGATACCGGAATTAACAACCATGACAACAATTTTAACAAGATAGAAGAAAGCGTCCTGGATTGCCGTGTTGCATCCAAGGACCGTTGTAGGTAACAATGAAAGAACTCCAGCGGTAATGACACGAGAGAAGCGCTCAGACGGTGACGCGGCAGGTACACAGTCTGATCAACAGTATTCGCACATCTAGGGCCTATTGGTATGGGGGTGCGTCCACCGTTCGATTTCATGACGGCTTGAACTCTGCTCAAGGCACTTTCAGTGAGATGTCAGAATGTCAGTGGAGAAATGGCAGCCCATTTTTCCTCAAGAGACGAAACCAGAGAAAGTAGAGATGTGGGATGTGGAGTCTGGAGCGGTCGACTATGAGCAGTCCAGTTTGTTCCAGGAATACTATTGTCCACAAATCATTGCCTTACAGATGCTACTTTATAACAGAGTGTATTGTCATGCTGACACAAATATCGTCTCCGCACTGTTCCTTCACTCTGTTGAACGCACAGAAACACAATAATGGGACTACCGCTGCCACGAAACACAACCGCCCATACCGCAATACCACCTCCTTTGTATGTCACTGCTGGCATTATACATGATACAATGCTCGAGTATCGTATCACATTCTTTTTAACTCCCTACGCACCGTCATTGTCGTAGCTGGACCGTTGGTAGTTCTCTGGGTCATTTGAGTGATTTTTTCCGCTGAATTCACGTGATTTCTTACAAACACCCTCAGCAATGCCCGACGGTCCCCATCAGTCAGTACACGAGGTCGGTCTGGTATCGGTTTATCTATGGTTGTTCCTTCGCGTTTCCACTTCACAGTAATACACCAACAGTTGATCAGGGCAGTGTTAAAAGCCTTGAAATGTCCCTGATGGATTTCTTACTAATGGCATCCAGTGACCAGTACGCGTTCGAAGCTACAGCTCTCCCTGACCAACGGGTTCTGCTGTTATTGCTTCTCTGCTCCGTCGCCGTTTACAATGGCGCGTCCGCCTTTCTTGACAAATAGTGTTCAATTCACCACCATAGGGGACTGTTCCGATATTTTATAGGAATATGTACACACAGGATGTAGCGGGTATATCTGCAGGTGTTTCTATTGGTGGCTGAGGACAGTGTGCTGAACAATATTACATCTGTATTTACTTCATTTCCAGAATAATAATTAGAGCTATGAGGAGTAGTATATTTTTGGGTTGGCTAGTACCTCCACGTACAGGCGACAGGAGCAAACCATTACAGATTATTGCCTCTGGGTGGCATGGCAGGTGTTGAGTTGTTGACGTGTGGACGCAAAACGGTTAGTCTATAATGAAGGCGTAATCCACTTAGTGGTGGAGCTACGACCGTGCAGAAAACATCAGATAGTAAATTTTGTCATGTGTTTCCGGGAAGCCTTCATGGCGCAGAGAAAAAAAAACAACGAGTGCACTGATATTTATACATATTAGGGTACCACATACAAACCGAATCTGCACTTGTACCCATCACACCTTGTGTAATCTCCGGCTGCGGGCTCGGCTCGAGTCCTCCATCAGTAGTTGAGAGCGAACCACGCATAATGCCAGCCGCTCGTGCTGGCGAAACCTCAGAAAAGTCGACCGAAGATCCCGAGACAAAAGCGTGCAGGCGACACGTCAGTATTGTTATTAACCAAAGATACAGAGATAAGGAACTGCAGTGAGATGTGGTACTTCTGAGTGGTGACTAGCTGGAGGAAAAATTCTGCATCAGAATGGCGAAGAAGAGGTGGGTCCAAACCCGAGACAGCTGCGGCAGCCGCTTCCGGGAGACTGCGCGACGGGACACCGCCTTAGCGGGCAGGCTGTAGCCCGGCCGCCGGGTTTGCCCTTTTAAATCGCTAATGCCGGCCGGTTCCCGAATACAATACGAGAGTCGCAGACGCAGAGGGCATTCCCCTCAGCCCTGGTCCTGGTGGTCGGCCCTTGTCGGCCGCCAGGGCCTGCCCGCCGCGATTTATCGCCGGCGACTAGTTTCCATAGCCGCGGCAACCCCCTACTAATAAATACCGCTTGTAAGCAATTAGGACTTATACGGGATAGAGACGCATATGGCCCTGGCCAGGCGCTGCGTAGGCGTGTAGCCAGTCCCAGACATCGGCACCCTCTGTGAGTTATGGTGGCGCGAACTGCCGTGTCCAGTGCGCGGTACTGCCTTACACGGTGGATGTAGACGACTATACACTGCCGGGTGGCCGAAGACTCTCGGTGTCTTCGTGGTGACGTCACAAACTAAGAACTGTGAAAACGCATTACGTTCACCAGCGCCACCACTACAACGTGGCGAAGTGAGCACACACCAAATGAGCAAATGCGTTTCAACTTCAGCGATTAATCACCTTTCTGTAAAATAAAGACCATATCTCAGAAACTAATTATAAAAATGGTTCAAATGGCTCTGAGCACTATGGGACTCAACATCTTAGGTCATAAGTCCCCTAGAACTTAGAACTACTTAAACCTAACTAACCTAAGGACATCACATACACCCATGCCCGAGGCAGGATTCGAACCTGCGACCGTAGCAGTCCCGCGGTTCCGGACTGCAGCGCCAGAACCGCTAGACCACCGCGGCCGGCAACTAACTATCCAATCAAAGTGAACTAAGTGTTCTTCTGATGCAGAATGTACACGATGTTTTAAAAAAGTACATATATCTATAGAAGGTAGTACAGGTCCAAGACCATATCTCAGAAACTAATTATCCAATCGAAGTGAACTAAGTGTTCTGATGCACAATATACAGGATGTTTTAAAAAAATACATATACCTATAGCAGGTAGTACAGGTCAGAACTCGAAGGAAAATAACTACGATCGTATGTCCAGAACCCAATACCTGTTGAGATAAGGGCCGTTCTATCTGAGTGTAGTACTCGCACTCACAAGAGGTGGCAGAGTAAAGTATCACAATATGCAGATGTGAGCAGATGCAAATCTTCGAGCAAACATGGAGGCGAGGCTTCAGGATCGCTTCAGTACTAGCGTACGACAGGAATTGTCGATGAGAGACGCGTAGGGTCATACACTTTACCAAACATATTGGCAGGTGCTGTGTGTTACAAATTTCTGCGCGATAAACTGCCACCGTTATTGGAGAACGTTGTCGTTCCGGAAAGACAACGACCGTACTTTATGGACGAGGAGGCGCCACACTATTTTATACGGATCGTGAGACAGTATCTCACGGCAACGTAGCGTGGGTGGTAGACTGGACGAGGATGTCCGTTAGCATGGCCTCTCAGTTCAGTGGACGTCAACGCGTTGGATTTCTGGTGGCTATGGGAACATTTAAAGGCATTGGTGTATGCCCTACCCATCGACGACGTGATGACATCATAAGAGGGTGTGACCAGCGCATGTAACGAAATCCGAATGGAGTCAGGTGTACTTGAAAAATTGCGTGATTCACTGAGAAGAAGGGTTGAAGGATGTGTCAGCATGCGTGTGATAACAACACGCAGCGCTGCCTATAGTGTCTATTTCTGCGTAGCAGACAGATGGGAATGAGACGAGAGATTGGCACATATCTCAACAGATATTGCTTTCTGGACGTATCATTACAGGAAAGGAACTTTTCTTCTACCTCCCGTAGAACTGTGTCAAAAAAATGTTTCAAATGGCTCTGAGCACTATGGGACTTAACATCTGAGGTCATCAGTCCCCTAGAACTTAGAACTACGTAAACCTAACTAACCTGCCCGAGGCAAGATTCGAACCTGCGACCGTAGCAGTCCCGCGGTTCCGGACTGCAGCGCCTAGAGCCGGCCGGTGTGGCCGTGCGGTTCTAAGCGCGTCAGTTTGGAACCGCGTGACCGCTACGGTCGCAGGTTCGAATCCTGCCTCGGGCATGGATGTGTGTGATGTCCTTAGGTTAGTTAGGTTTAAGTAGTTCTAAGTTCTAGGGGACTGATCACCTCAGTAGTTAAGTCCCATAGTGCTAAGAGCCATTTGAACCATTTTTGCAGCGCCTAGAACCGCACGGCCACCACAGCCGGCGTTGATCGTAAAAGTACTGTTGTGACTTCCACATAAATATACGATGGGACTTCGTAAAAAAACAGATCTGCAGATTATACTTGTGGAGGACAGAATATTTAAATGACACGAATCTAGACGCTACCGATCGCTTTGCCTTCAAACAGGTGAGCCCCCATTTTACTGTTACTCGCTTCTGTGAACGGAAATGCGTTACGCCGATCTTGGTGCCTATCACGTCCATCTAGAAAAGATAACCTGAAGATGCCTAAATAAGGCGAAACGCGTCGTTGAAAAATAAAAAAACGAAAATTGCAACCAAGATTGTTTTTAACCAATACAACGTCTGTTAATTAATTTCAGACGTTATGTGTATTACTAAGAGCCTTTTTACAAGTTTCTACGCAAAAAAAAGAATAAAATGCCACTTGAAAAGATGCGCTCTAACATCAGTCTGAGGGGCTAAGTGGTGCAGCGATTACCTCGGCTACATTCTCAGGTTGCCTTTAATACTTCGGGCATATGTGGCAACGGCAGCCTGCCTACCTACCTGCCTAACTGATTACGGGGCCGCTGGCTTCTGTGCAACACTGGAGACAGTGCTTGAAACAGCCTAAAGTGTTCTATTTTCCATCGTGAAAATTTTAGCTGGCATATCCCCATCCTTCTCCTCGCTAAGGAAGCAACAATACGTATCAAAGGGTCGCCTGCTGGACCTGAGGTGGTGCTCAACCAGGTTTAATGATGACTGTGGTCCGAGCAGCACCATTTTCCGATTGCCGCCGCTGACCCTCCCCCGTCGCGAGCCAGGGTTCAGAGCCAGAGCCCGGGGCGAGGTCAAGTTGGAGGCAACGAACCCGCGAGGCTGCGACCCCACAGAGAGGTCCCCTGTGAGTTATGTGACCGACGCAGCAGCCTAGCCGCTGCCGCTGCCGCGTCCCCCGTCGTAAACATCGCCCAGGCCGCTGACCATTTATTCGGCTGTCCTCGGCGCCGCTACACACTTTGTGTCCGCCACCCGTCACCTCCTTTGCCTGTAAACTGGACTTCTAACGCCGGTAATGAGCCGGCGCCCCACCAGAGTGGGCGAACCACTCACGATTCTTCGTATTTTCTTTTCGCGTGGGACGAACGTTTGCAGGCATCACGTCTAATAACAGTTATAGAATTGGGCAAAAGCACTTTTTTTTCGTCGCTCTCTCGAATGGTTTGATGCTGACTTTTTCTGTCGTAAACGTATGTTTTCATCCCTGATTGTACAGAGTGAGTCATATGTGGTGGAAAACATTTCGTCCGTAGTTTCACGCATTGAATTACAAACACAATTTTTTTCCCTGTGTTTCTGTGCGCCTGCGTAAGCCATGGGGAAAGAAATGCAAAACTGCAAAATTTTTCCGTGCTGTAAACAGTGCTGCTCTTTCATCCATCAACCGCTCTTTACGCGACACGAGACGGTACAATGTTACTGCCGTCAACGTGCAGTTGGTAAGTTCTTATACAATTCCTCGTACTCCATGAGGTTACGTCTACATCTATACGTATGCTCCGCAAGCCACCTTACGGTGTGTGGCGGAGGGTGCTTCTGGTAACACTATCTGTTCCTCCCTTCCCTGATGGAGTGTGGTAAGAGTGACTGTCGCTAAATCTCCGTATTGCCCTTAATTTCTGGAAATGTTTCGTTGTGGCCATTTCGTGAGAGACACGTGGGAGCAATTAGTAGTTTCCACATTCTTCCCGGAACGTACTCGAAATTTGAATAGTAAATTTCTCAGTTGAACACAATGCCTCTCTTGTAGCGTCTGTACTGGAGTTTGTTGAGCATGTCCGTAACGCTCTTGCGTCGACTATACGATCCCGTGACGAAAAAAGCGCTGCTCTTCCCGCGATATTTTCTATCTCTTCTGTTAATTCAATCAAGTAAGGATCCCAGACTGATGAGCAATACTCTAGAATCGACCAAACAAATGCTCTGCAAGGCACTTTTTTCGTGTATGAAATACATTTCCATAAGGTTATTTCTTTAAATCTCTGCCACCTGACTTTCTTACTACTTCCTTTATGCTGCGACTCCACTTACTGTCGCTATGGACGGTTATCCCTAGGAATTTTACGGTTGTTTTTTTTGCTTTTGTGGTATCCATCCAATACTAGCTGAGACTAAATAGGTCTTTTCTGCCTCATGTAATGAATGAGTTGGAGAACAACTTGTCCAGAACTTTAGGTTCTTTAATGTCTCGCTAAATGGTTAATGATTCTCAATTTTTTGTAAACGATATTACACTCCTGGAAATTGAAATAAGAACACCGTGAATTCATTGTCCCAGGAAGGGGAAACTTTATTGACACATTCCTGGGGTCAGATACATCACATGATCACACTGACAGAACCACAGGCACATAGACACAGGCAACAGAGCATGCACAATGTCGGCACTAGTACAGTGTATATCCACCTTTCGCAGCAATGCAGGCTGCTATTCTCCCATGGAGACGATCGTAGAGATGCTGGATGTAGTCCTGTGGAACGGCTTGCCATGCCATTTCCACCTGGCGCCTCAGTTGGACCAGCGTTCGTGCTGGACGTGCAGACCGCGTGAGACGACGCTTCATCCAGTCCCAAACATGCTCAATGGGGGACAGATCCGGAGATCTTGCTGGCCAGGGTAGTTGACTTACACCTTCTAGAGCACGTTGGGTGGCACGGGATACATGCGGACGTGCATTGTCCTGTTGGAACAGCAAGTTCCCTTGCCGGTCTAGGAATGGTAGAACGATGGGTTCGATGACGGTTTGGATGTACCGTGCACTATTCAGTGTCCCCTCGACGATCACCAGTGGTGTACGGTCAGTGTAGGAGATCGCTCCCCACACCATGATGCCGGGTGTTGGCCCTGTGTGCCTCGGTCGAATGCAGTCCTGATTGTGGCGCTCACCTGCACGGCGCCAAACACGCATACGACCATCATTGGCACCAAGGCAAAAGCGACTCTCATCGCTGAAGACGACACGTCTCCATTCGTCCCTCCATTCACGCCTGTCGCGACACCACTGGAGGCGGGCTGCACGATGTTGGGGCGTGAGCGGAAGACGGCCTAACGGTGTGCGGGACCGTAGCCCAGCTTCATGGAGACGGTTGCGAATGGTCCTCGCCGATATCCCAGGAGCAACAGTGTCCCTAATTTGCTGGGAAGTGGCGGTGCGGTCCCCTACGGCACTGCGTAGGATCCTACGGTCTTGGCGTGCATCCGTGCGTCGCTGCGGTCCGGTCCCAGGTCGACGGGCACGTGCACCTTCCGCCGACCACTGGCGACAACATCGATGTACTGTGGAGACCTCACGCCCCACGTGTTGAGCAATTCGGCGGTACGTCCACCCGGCCTCCCGCATGCCCACTATACGCCCTCGCTCAAAGTCCGTCAACTGCACACACGGTTCACGTCCACGCTGTCGCGGCATGCTACCAGTGTTAAAGACTGCGATGGAGCTCCATATGCCACGGCAAACTGGCTGACACTGACGGCGGCGGTGCACAAATGCTGCGCAGCTAGCGCCATTCGACGGCCAACACCGCGGTTCCTGGTGTGTCCGCTGTGCCGTGTGTGTGATCATTGCTTGTACAGCCCTCTCGCAGTGTCCGGAGCAAGTATGGTGGGTCTGACACACCGGTGTCAATGTGTTCTTTTTTCCATTTCCAGGAGTGTAGTTCAGAAGCAAAATCATAGGAACGGTTCTTGCCTTGTAGTGCATAGGAATATCTGGTTCTCAGAAGGTTTTTGCTCAATTATGATTTACGCCGTTCAACGCAAGTAACATCTATCAGGACATTGCACCTGTTCAAATGTTCAAATGTGTGTGAAATCTTATGGACTTAACTGCTAAGGTCAGCAGTCCCTAAGCTTCCACACTACTTAACCTAAATTATCCTAAGGACAAA
Source organism: Schistocerca cancellata (assembly GCF_023864275.1). Lineage (NCBI taxonomy): Eukaryota > Metazoa > Arthropoda > Insecta > Orthoptera > Acrididae > Schistocerca > Schistocerca cancellata. The sequence goes on along the minus strand of NC_064626.1, from coordinate 354,194,342 downwards.
CACACACACCCATACCCGAGGGAGGACTCGAACCTCCGCCGGGACATTGCACCTGTTAACAACAATGTTAATCAATGACAAAAGTGGAAAATGAAGTATTAATTTACTGATTGTTCGAATATCCACCCTAGTCACTAGATTTAATGCCCTGTAACTGCCATATCTTGCAGCATCTAAAGAAGTGTATGGTTAGAACTTTGTGCGTGGTGATCCGATATATGCCAGGAGATCACTAGGATTTTCCCGTGTCAGCATTGCTGCTACTTGTTTAGGACCCCAGGGGACACGCATAACTTAAGGTAACATTCCCCCTGATTTAAAAAAGCAAAAATTATAACAATATTAAAACTAGGTAAACCAAATGGCAAACCTCAAAGCTTCCGACTCATTGATTTACTTAGCACAGCATATAAACTTTTGGAAAGAACACTGGATAGCAGAAGCAGCCACAAAAGTTCGAAAACCTGCCTGATGAACAGGCAGAATTCAGCCCAAATCGCAGCTGCACCAACTACACTCTCTCACTGAAAACTTTTACTGAAGCAGGATTTAAGAAACTAGCAAAATACTTTAACTGTGTTTGTAGAGCTAACAGCGGCGTAGTATACTTTGTGAAGGCAATGTAATATTACAACTTTTCCGTCATCCCACGTCTTCAAATTGGAAACTTCACCAGCGCTACGTTAGCTGTAAAAGCTTGCAAGTTCTAATGGGCAATAAGATGAGACCTCTAATCAAGAGATCAGTTCTAGTTTCTTTTAGGTTTTCCATGCATATAGCAGTCATACCTAAGACAACATTAAGGGAATTGGGGTACGCTGACGATTGGGCTCCTGCTGCAAGGCCTGGGTGTTGCGGAGTCGGTCTTGACCAAAAACCTAAAAATTGTCGGAAAATACTTGCGAAACAGATGTCTCCAGATTCTACCTCAAAAACAAGCTCACCAATAAGAAATTACAGATGTGTTTTGAAGAGAAACAGCTGAGAGTACTTGATGAAAATTGCAGTTACGATGAAAACGAAAAGTATATTGCAGAAACTTTGTACAACAACATAGAGTTCATCAACTCCAACACTAAGAACTTCTAATCTTGGACTCGTGTACCCTGTGGCAGAGCATTGCGCTGCAGTTCGCACGTCATACTCGTCGAAACGCAGGTTAACCACACTATGCGGGTCATCACAGGAACAATCACAAACACTCCTCCTTCATGTCTCCCTGTTCTCAGCCGTACAGCTCCCCCATTTTTGCGACGATAATCTGCTCTCAAGCCCGTGTGTACATATGTAACTACTGTTCACTATCTTCCTGTACATAAGAACATTCCTGCATTCATTAAAAACAAACTTCACTCCTATCATCCACCTCTGCAAGACACGAATTTTTTGATGCACAACGGAGTAAGAATAACAGATCGATGGGCAGAAAAATGGAGAGCGGTGCAACCCCAGAACAGCTTGAGATGCCCTGCATGTCATCCAGGCTACCCGTTTTGAAGAACAGCCGAAGATCTGGCCTGCAATCAACAGAATAAGGACAACAGTGGAAGATGTACTGACTCAACCAACAAATGGGAATTAACATTGCCCAGCTGCTATTGTGGCGTAGAACGACTGACTGTTCATCATATCATATGTTCGTACCCGAAACGATCATTTCCTGGAGATTTCTATGAGTCATTTTGTCAACAAGGGCATCAACTGATTATATTCACCAGTTCGAAATACGTCAGTAACCTTCTCTGCTTTTTAAATGCTATAAATTTAATTAACTTATAATTACGAATTTTTCTGTGTGTTAAATCTGTGAAAATTTGCTGTTAGAGAAACGAAAATGTTCTTGTGAGATGTTATACTACATTGCGCTAAATAAATAAATAATTTGATTCGAAGAAGCCTGCACCAAATAAAAAGTTTATGGTATCCTTAGACAAGTCTTCTGTGGATATTGCGAATATCTCGTAAGCCATAGAATTGCAAACACATAAACCAAAATACATTGATCTCAAAAAGGACCACGTCGACAAATAAATCTATTTTGAATCGCAAAAACTCTTTCACTGGTATGCTGAGCCCTGATTTTCCTCTTGTGTTTCTCCTTTACCGTTCCTTCTAGTGCCTATTTATTATTCCTGAATGTTTCTGTAAATGTCCGCTAATCTTCTCCTTTACCGTTCCCTCTACTGCCTAGTTTATTATTCGTGAATGTTTCTGTCCACTTACCTCCATGTTGTCTTTAACCCTTTGAACCCAAGTGGTTGCTACCTCAAACCACTATCTTATTAATGTTTTTGCCGTACCAATGTCTTTAGGCTGAAAACGCCGATGCTATTACAAGAGAGAGGTACTTCTAAAAATGTAGTGCAATGCATCAGTCACTTACAGCGTTCAAAATAACAGTCGCCGTGGAGTGTTTGCTACGTGACTGTAGGAAATTTTTTGTTACGTAACTAACTTTACGTTTGGTTTTTGCATAATGATCATGTTGAGGAGAACATTCACTGTCAAAGTAAGTATATCTAAAATTATTGTAACGTAAATTTGAGCCTGTACAACAGCTTTTAAATGTTGTTTCGACAGGAAACCATTGGCGTTGGTTAGAGTTTTGTAATTAATTTTTTAAATAAAGGTAAGTGTACTTAATTTTGGGCCATGTTTTCTCTTGGTATTTAGGACTATTATTATAAGTTCATGGAAGTTTCGAGGCATCACCCATGATCTAGTCGTCCTTCTTTTAGAAGAAATTACAGTGATTTGGATTCAGAGACATCTGAGGCACATAGTGACCCTGTGGATACTTCTGTGAATATTCTCCATCAGGCAAGTACATCAAGAACTTGAACTTCTTTGCCAGGTCCTGAACTACTCAGTGAAAATGCTGTTTGTGGCGACGTTGATGGCGACAGTGAAGATGAGCCTGCCATGATAAATTCACAAACAAACGGGTTCACATCGTACAAATTAGCGGCTGTGCAGTGCTTCTCTGAAGAGGTAGGACAATATGTTGATGTCAGCTGTGAATCTCCTGTAGAAATGTTTCTGAACTTGTTTGAACGGAAAATGATGGGAGGTTGCTAACTGTACTTCCCAGTGGCTTCAAAGTGAAACCATCTACATGAAACAATTTTTGAAGAGTTCTTGTTGTAGTCATTGTTTATTATTACGATAGAGGTTAATTTTATGAAAAAAAATTATTTCGTATTGTTGTTAGGACTTGAAGGGTTAACGAAACCCGAATCATTTCCTTTCATATTGAGTAGTCTTTCCTGTCTCGAGAACTAACGTAATGGTATTTCCTCTTCGTGCAACAGTAAAGCAAATCCTCTTTTCTTTATCCACGAGTCTTCTTTTTGTTTCCCAGTTACTCATATCACATCGTTTCACTTCGTTCTTCATTCTTCACTATCTGGATTCCACAACTTCCCCATCTTATTCTGCCTTTTCCGTTTCTTTCTATTCACAAAAGTTCATTTCTACCGCATTTAGTCTAGTACTGCGACCTGGAATGTACTCAAAGCCGGCCGCGGTAGTCTAGCGGTTCTAGGCGCGCAGTCCGGAACCGCGCGACTGCTACGGTCGCAGGTTCGAATCCTGCCTCGGGCATGGATGTGTGTGATGTCCTTAGGTTAGTTAGGTTTAAGTAGTTCTAAGTTCTAGGGGACTGATGACCATAGATGTTAAGTCCCATAGTGCTCAGAGCCATTTGAACCATTTGAATGTACTCAAAAACTTGGAATGACGCCGAGATGTTGCCAGTTCCCAAACCTGGGAAGAGATCCCCAAAATCTTTCGTTCCATCAATTTGCTTCCAGCACTTTCTGAATTTTCGAGTGGTTGTACCTGGAGACACTGCAGCGATCATCCAGGCCGAACAGGTCCTCTCGGATGAGCGGTTCATATGGCGGTGAGGCGATTCTACGCTATACTAACTGATGAGATTCGCGGAGAACACCATGGAGGCTATGGAGCTTCGTTAGTACTATTGGGTTATACTACTTGACGTCTTCCGAATCATTGATACAGTGGTGAGACATGGGGGCCTACTCTACAAACGTCTGGTTCTCAGTGTACACGTGTCACAAGTCCAGTTGGTCTGTTCCTAGCAGCAGACGCAGACTGGATTGGGATTGTCTACAAGTCGGAACCTCTGTGGCGTAGTCCACAGGGCTCTGTACCGGGACCAGTGTTTTATATGTTCAGTTTCCGGGTGACACACCACAGGCTAAACCAGCCACTTTACGGCATATGCCACTGATATGACACTCTTGAGTAAAAGCAGGAGCCCTGCGAGTTCCACCGTCAACTGCAATGAGGGTTGGACGAATTCATCGCCAGGCCCACCACAAATTGCCTGGTTTACAACCTGGATAAGACGCAGATCATAATCAACGACTGGCGCCGCGTACTAGTCGCCCTACTCCCAGGAGATATCCGTAGTGCACCAGTCCAGTAGACGAAAACAATCATGTACTTGGGCTCCAAGATAGACACTCGTCTCACGTGCTGCTATCATGTCACGAACATTTGCTGTTGGGCTACGGAACACTTGTGTCACCTTTACCCGGTTCTCAATCTGCAATCATCATTCCCACTAAATGTTGGTCTCACTATTTCCTATGGCCACTGTCGTCTGGGGCAAGGCTGTATAACAGAACGTTCGCGGGCTCTAACGTGTCCAAAACTGAACCCGTAAGCTGCCATTGGATCTAGCGTGAGACTATCGAATTGAGCTGGTTCCCCAGGTGGCAGATGTCCCATACCTACCGGAGCATGTCGTCAAGCGTGATGAGATTTCTTCAAGAAGGACTCCCAGTACATATGCATCCAGCACATCTTGCAACTGGAACACAAAGGTCTCCAACATCAGGACTCTCTTGCCAGATATACTGCGTAATTAAGGGGCGGTAAGCAACGAAAAGAAAGAAAGAATATAAAAAAGGATATCCATGTGTAAAGAAAAATAAAGCACAACTCAAAGACGGGAGACACAACCGAATGGTTTAACATCAGCCATAAAATGCAACAAATAACACAGTAAAGATTTCTTAGCTGCTGCGAATGGCACTAGTCGTATCTTGTAGTAATAACAATTTCGAGCACCTGATGCTATCCAACACACATTTCGAAGAAATACAGGGTTATTACAAATGATTGAATCGATTTCACAGCTCTACAATAACTTTATTATTTGAGATATTTTCACAATGCTTTGCACACACATACAAAAACTCAAAAAGTTTTTTTTAGGCATTCACAAATGTTCCATATGTGCCCCTTTAGTGATTCGGCAGACATCAAGCCGATAATCAAGTTCCTCCCACACTCGGCGCAGCATGTCCCCATCAATGAGTTGGAAAGCATGGTTGATGCGAGCTCACAGTTCTGGCACGTTTCTTGGTAGAGGAGCTTTAAACACTGAATCTTTCACATAACCCCACAGAAAGAAATCGCATGGGGTTAAGTCGGGAGAGCATGGAGGCCATGACATGAATTGCTGATCATGATCTCCACCACGACCGATCCATCGGTTTTCCAATCTCCTGTTTAAGAAATGCCGAACATCATGATGGAAGTGCGGTGGAGCAGCATCCTGTTGAAAGATGAAGTCGGCGCTGTCGGTCTCCAGTTGTGGCATGAGCCAATTTATTCGTCGACTTCCGCGGGCTACGCGTGAAACTTGCCCGCACGCGTTCAACCGTTTCTTCGCTCACTGCAGGCCGACCCGTTGATTTCCCCTTACAGAGGCATCCAGAAGCTTTAAACTGCGCATACCATCGCGGAATGGAGTTAGCAGTTGGTGGATCTTTGTTGAACGTCGTCCTGAAGCGTCGTTGCACTGTTATGACTGACTGATGTGAGTGCATTTCAAGCACGACATACGCTTTCTCGGCTCCTGTCGCCATTTTGTCTCACTGCGCTCTCGAGCGCTCTGGCGGCAGAAACCTGAAGTGCGGCTTCAGCCGAACAAAACTTTATGAGTTTTTCTACGTCTGTAGTGTGTCGTGACCATATGTCAATGAATGGAGCTACAGTGAACTTATGAAATCGCTTCAATCATTTGTAATAGCCCTGTAGTTTGGGGTTACAAGTCTGAGTCTTTTATTTGCAAAAATGCACCGGGAAAAACTAAAAAGTCAGATTTCACGCGACATTTACGTTTTAGCTATTGCACTTAGTAAGCAGATATGACAGGACACATTTAAGTTGACCTGCACCAAAAAGCAGTGATACGTGATGCTGTATCGGGAGAAAACAGAAATGTACCAAGACAGTATCGAATCATTCGAAAACAACCAATCCAGTTCTTTGGAAATGAAACTAGTTGGCCTTCCTCAGCACAATTACTGCTGTAAAGCGACAGAAAGGGACATCAGATTCGACAGAATTCCACGGCATCGTATATAAACTGATAAATTTATCGTTGAAGCAGACACATTTGAAGAAAAGTGAGGAGGACGTATCGGATATGGCAGTGAGACACAGACGTGCCTGAGCGTAATGAGGGGAAACAAACCGGTTCTGCTCATTACGGGTGGACCGCTCGCTGACGGGACAAGTTACGAGTAACAATGGGGATTCCATAACTGCGGCGCTCATGAAAGCGCTCTGAATGAACGGGCCGGCGAGGCGAGGTGAAGCGAGGCGGGATTCCTGCAGCCTTATAGACAGTCGTCGTATATGGCGGCGTGCCGGTAGCGCGGAGAAATCTCCTCCGACTATGAGGCCATAACACAGTCCTTTTAGAGGCAACCATTAAGTCGGCGGCGGCACCTCTGGTCACGGAGAACGACCCCGGGATCACTGGCTGCGAGGCGGCGACCGGAGTGTCCCACGTGGACGCTGACGCGCGTCCTTCACAAAGCGAAGGAACTCGAGCTAGAAGAATCTGGAGCGATAAGATGGCCTCAGGGGTATCTGGGTAAGACGGAGCTCCCCTTCTGACGGTTATCCGTTGTATAGCGGCTTCCTTCGTAAGAGTAGTCAGGTGCATTTTCCCTGGTGTTTCGGCGCATATTTGTGATTTCATTTCTGCGATGTGTAGCTGCAGTGACCGCAAACAAATAATGCTCATCAAATCTTTCGTACGACGCCCAGTGTTGACGGAAAGTGTCGGTTTGTTTACCGTTACAAACAAAACGATTTTTAAGGCAGAATTTTACGTGCCCAAGCGACGCTTATGTGATAATCAGCATATTTCTTCGACAGACTCATCAAACAGAATTTTGCTATTTTGTCTAAAACTGACATGGTGAGACCGCGGCTGTGTATAATTAATGCAGGTTAATTCTTACAAAGAAGAATCTGTCAACTTCATCTGTAATATTATATGCTCATAATTTAAGGTTTATGTTTTACTTTTCATTATGTTATGTTACTCTTTAAAAACAGTCATACTGTGAAATCAAAGCAATCTGTATATTGTAATGTCTCAGAGAGAACGTCTCTGACACTGCTGTATTTGTAAATCTGCAATCTTTGTAATAACTTGACATGTGGCAAATTATTTTTGGTGTGTGTGTGTGTGTGTGTGTGTGTGTGTGTGTGTGTGTAGTGGGGTTGAGTTGGTTTTGGGGAAGGAGACCAGACAGCGAGGTCATCGGTCTCATCGGATTAGGGAAGGATGGGGAAGGAAGTCGGCCGTGCCCTTTCAGAGGAACCATCCCGGCATTTACCTGGAGTGATTTAGGGAAATCACGGAAAACCTAAATCAGGATGGCCGGACGCGGGATTGAACCGTCGTCATCCCGAATGCGAGTCCAGTGTGTGTGTGTGTGTAGTGCTTTGCACAATATGGTGATGTACAAATTACATAAGTGCAGATATATTTTGAAATATACGAAAAATACAATTCTGCAACTTCGCAACAAAGTTGCGCGGAATTTTCGACGTAAGTACCATAACCACTTAACCTCACATATTTATGTACTCTGTATTTCATCGTTTGGTGGTTAGTTATTTTCACATAAAGCGCTTCTAACACTGTTTTCTATTGTAGGGCACCAACACACCAAGAATATTTCGCCACAATGGAAGAAAAAATCTAAAACTGGCGATTATGTAAAGTGTATCTTGCACATCATGTGAACAGCCGTCTGATGATGAACTTGCCAGTTCGTAACCGGTTACAGCGCTATTTACCTAAATAAGTAGCAGTATTAATAGTGGCTGGTTACTGTCTTCTTCTTTGTAAGAATTAACCTACATTAAAGAGAATTTTTCGACATGTTTATAATTTTTTGCAGTGAAGAAGACAAACATGCAACATTCCGTGTCACACTTGTTCTAAACGAACAACAGGGCGATAACGAAACGAATAAAAATAAAACAAATCTGCAGAAAACGTTTTTATTGAAAGAATTGAGAGCATAACAGCTTCGTTCGACAGAAACCTAGATCATCAATGTTTGAAAATTATGTCCCGTGCATTGTGTGTTCTTCTATGCGAGCATTCGTTCACCGTATCGGCGCGATGTTCTTTCGTCACTACAACCTCTCAACTGAAATATCTCAAATTTATATCTGAATTACTTATTACAATACATCCAGGAATTAAAACGAGTCATCTAGAGCTTTCTTTTATGGCAGTTACACAGAAAAGTAGATGTGAACAAATCAAACAAGTTTTAATGCCATGGCATGTCAAATTCATTACCGAACGGTTCCCGAACTGTCGTCACTGACTACCTTGCAATGTGTGCTGTCGTACCACTCAGTTGCAACCAAGTATCACGAAGATGAGGAAGATATTTATGGAATTGTATAATTCTTTTCTTCCGACGGAATGCTGCAGGATAGGAGGGGCCCTCTGGCGGTCACTTTCCCCCAACCACTTCTCGCCTATGCGTAATTCTGGCGTTAACGCTAACAGAGGGCGCTGATTATGTGCAGCACTATGTTTTATTTCATTGTGGCCTCTTTAGTGATTTGTTTTATAGTTTTTTTAATATTATTCTGTGCGCTATCAAAGGTGTTTATTACTTATGTCATTATCTAGAATACTGGCACTTGAGCATATGTCAACTACTATCTCTTAACTCTTCCTCTTTTTAACAATCTGACTTTTGTCGTGTTCTATTTCATCGCTTTTTATTATTGTAATGCCTTTTATACGTTATAATCTCATTACAGACTTCAACTATTGTATCCCCCTTTATTTTGCGCTGTTCAATTAATCATTGAAAACTAGTGTATGCCTACATTAGCGACATCTGGTGAACTTAATACACAAACATCTTGTGGCTACTGTACGGCAGCTTCTTTAGAACAGTAGTGCTACTGACAACATGACTCGTGCATATGATGTTATTTATATACATTTGACGATGCTGGAGCTGATCTTGCATTTAACATTTGACGATGCCACTATGGCTGCAGTACATAAGGACTTTGTTTTTAAAAACATGTATGCCTCTTCAAACTTAAAGGGTACAAACGCATATATACGTCAGTAGTACTTTTCATTATGGTCCATTTATTGTTTTTAACCTGAAGACAATCTGCGAGTGTATATATGTTTTTTCCTATTTTTTGCTGCAGATCTGATGATGGTCATTATAGACTGAAACCGGTAATCTGTTAACGAAATGTTTGTGACCATAGACGTAAATTAAGGGAAACTTATATCATATTGGATAGTACGTTATAGCGTCTTAACGTAGAGCCCAGAAATGACAACATAGGTAGGATCATATGAAAAATTCTGTATGGAATTCTGAAGTAATTAGCGTATCATGAATTTCAAAACCGTGTTGTTTCTGGTGAAACTGACGACAGTCCTTCTCGTTTGTACCGAGAAACGATTATAATTGGCAAACATGCCAGCAAGCGTCATATTAAAGAGTAATGATGAAAGTAAACTATGCGGTGAGTGACACTTTTACGTCACTTTTGACCTGCCTTGTAAATTTAACGTAAATACTCTAGACGTTACATCTAAAAGTTCGACAAAATAATATCACTGTACAGTGGCGTCGTATATGATCTAAACTGTAAAGAATGGCTTTTCGGGAAACGATTATGGATTGAGAATGATAGGCCTGTTATCAGATACACAGCAAGCGCGCTCTCCAACATTTCGCTACTGCCTCCCATTTACATTCTCTCACGGCCAGCGGCAGTAACACCACGTAGAGCTTCTTCCAAAGCTGCTGGTCATGATCTTCGGCACTTGCCGCCGACTGACAGAGCAGACTTACAGGAACAAGTGGCGGTATCGCGCCATCTCTGAAAACAATGTGTTCTAAAAGTTCGCCGTTCGCGGATGCGGAGGCCGCTGTGAATCGGTAACGGCGCCTAAGCTGCGTTTGTTCCCCTTGGAGGAGACAGAACAATGGTGGCCCAGCTGCCGGCTGGAACAGCGGCCGAGTCGCCTGGAAAATTCTGCTGAGGTCAGCAGCGCGGTGCTCCGAAATCCCGTAAACGATCGCCAAGCAGACCTTACGTTACACACTCTGACCTCGGAGTCCAGCAGGCAGTGTCTCGTGAGCCATCGTTCCAAATGCTGTGTCCAGACTGTGACAGTGAATGAAAAGTATTTATGAGATTATCCAAGTAATCTAGCTTTTTTCAGACCCCTTACTGTGGTGGTGCTCAACCTGTGGATGACAGCTAGCTGTGGATTAAGTATTTGTCGTCAGTATTTGATTGACAAACTGAGGAGAGCTGGTGATGCTGCGTGTTCTGTCTCATCAACAGAGAGTGTCGTGGACACATTGCAAACGGTTCTACAACGCGTCGTATGGGGGTATTCAATGAGAGAATAGGAACTTTTGGAATGTGATTCCCCAGAAGAATGTTGAAAATTGGTTGGGCAGGGCGAATAGTTAATGAGAAAGTACAGGATCGAAAAAATATTGGGGAAAAAGAAATTGATGGTATAACTTAAAGAAGGTATCGCGTGATACAATATAGTCTGAGGTATCATGGCATTGTCAGTTTGGTAATGGAAGGAAGTCGGGGAAGTAGGAAGTTGGGGGAGGGGGGGGGGGAGAGGGAGAAGGAGTAAAAATTGTAGATGGGAGACCAAATCTTGAACACAGTAAGTAAATACAGTTGGACACAGGTTGCAGTATTTGTGCAGAGATGAAGAGGCTTGCACATGAAAACTTGCGTGGAGCAATGCATCAAACCGGGTATTCCGACTGGACACAATAACAAGACAACTTTTTATATCAAATGCACGTCTGACAATTTTTTCTTTTCTTTTCATTTTTTGGCTGTCTTATTCTGTATCACGGATTGGATTCACCTTATAATCTCTGGAAATACTCACTGTGCCTTGAAAATTCGGTAGAAAATGAAATAAATTGTTGCTCACTTTGAGTTCTATGTCATTTTGTGAGAACATACAATAGCAAGAAGATCTTCCTTAAAATACAATACTTTTTAATCAAATTTAAGTATGAAATGTTTCTTCCTCTGCGGCTCCATCGTATTACGTGAATACAGTCAGTAATGGCTCGGAGCTGACTAATCAAACATGTATTTCAGACATACATCTTAATACAGTAATTCTGATCAGATCTCTTCAGTACCAGTCTTGCAGCACTCAAAGTAAGCACTATAGGAGGAAAGAGAACAAGAAGAAGAAGAAGAAGAAGAAAAAGCACTGCTACTATTAGTAGACGCGTATAAGACATTCCGTCACTTCAGTGACTGTAGTCAGCATGGAGTGTTTCACCTTAAAACGCAGTAAATGAACTCCTTGCATTACAGAGAAATTTGGTATGGTTTCTCATCATGAGGTATTGTGTCTCAAAAGAATTCAACAGCAAAGCTAAATTGCTCCACAGAAATTTCGAATCACCTGACACCGTATCCACACGTAAAGCAACTTACAGCCACAAGTTAAATATATCCTCATATACGCTTAACTGTGGCTGTATAGATAAATAACCATGAGTCAGAATACAAATCAAAAAGGTCCCGGATTGAGCTATCCAACGATTTGTTTGTGCTACTTATACCTATTTCACGTCGGGAAAGATTTAATGATGTGAAAAATGTCAAGTTGAATCGGACTGCGGATTCCATATTACATTGTAAGACCCCCTTCTAACTGATTAGATAAGACAGATCAAAGCTCACAGGAAATTAAGTGGATGCCACCTCCAGTCCCCAGTAAGCCACTGCAGTTCTCAAAATATTTAGCTTAAAAAAGCATTAGCCTCTTACTTCTTGATACATGAGCAATGAAACAGAATTAAAAGTTTCAATCAACTTTCCTTAAGTCACCGATGGATGAGTGAAAAAGGTTACATACCGACTCATACCTTCGACAAGTGCACGTTTCATTCCATCTCTTCCCCCCAACCCAGCAACAACATTCATGGTGCCATCGATGTAGACAGAACGCTAAATGTTAACATTTCGTTTTCATTCCTGTCGTAGTATTGCTCTTTGTTGCGCACAGCTCATCTGTTACATTGTCGTGGCTGCAAAATTTTTTGACAGCAAGAGCAGAGAAAAACTGCAGGAATGATAAAGGAGCAATGGAATACAGTTGGTTTTCCTTTCCTTATGATATCATTCATTCGAGAGGCTAGATCTTGTTCTTTATATCTTGGTCTTTCATGCTAATTTTATCCGTACATACTGACTGAATGTGAAATCTTTGATAAAATCTCTTTCATACTCTAGTCTTTGCCTGCTGTTTGCACATTTCTCTATTATTTCTAGAGTTAACTTAAATATTCGTGGACGACCTACTCCTTATTCTGGTACGAGTTTTCCATATAATTCTTTTCTTGCCGGCACTTCGTGGTATATTTTTGTTTCCAACATTTCCCGTCTACTTAACTTTTAACGAGTTTCTGCAATACCACATTTCAAATCTTGCCATTTTTGTTCTTTTCCCTAGCTGCATGTTGTACTTAGGTGTAATGCCGTGCGTGTTCTATAGACAGAGTTTCAGGAAGATCTTACACAATTCTTGCTTTGGTAACGATGTAGCACGAAAGATTTCTTCGTCTCATTCAATCTATTCTGTCATACTCTTTGCGTGAGCACACTTCCATGCCAATATAATCTTATCACATCATTTGAATTTTCTCTAATTTTATTCTTCAGCAGGACTGTATTCTGATTTCTGTTTTATTTATTGTTAACCGTTATCACTGGTTAAATGTCACCCCATTGCATTGAATTATTACTTTTATAAGTTCCCGTAAGTTTCTCCCAGAAAAATTATGGTACCTAGAAATCATACAATTGTTCCATCTTCCCACGGAACTTTTGCATCTGTTCTAAAATCGTTATTCACTTCTTTCACTCCCTCTTGGATTTTAAGCTAAACAACAGTGACAACAAGAAACAAGCGATTCGAATGCTCTTCGAAAAAATTAACTTTTGTACCATACTTTTCGAGTTTTATTACGTTCATTTTGTGCAGAGACGTGTACGCAATGGCTCATCTGTTCTCTATGGTCATTATTTGTCAGGGTTTCGAATATCCCAGTTTACCGCATATTTTCGTTGGGTTTCTCTACTCTCATAATGCTACGACGGTCCCCTGTTTTTCTCTCTTCTTTTATCTGTTTACCAAGCACAGAAGCGGAACTTAATTTGTGGTCCGATTATCTCTCGGGAAGGGAAACTCATCTACTTTTTCTTTCCATTCTTCTGATGAACGTAAATCTCGCGCAATAATCACGACAGTAAAATTATAAATTTATACTGGGCCATCAACAATCGTGTTTTTCCTGTAAGCCGGCCGCGGTGGTCTCGCGGTTCGAGGCGCTCAGTCCGGAACCGCGCGACTGCTACGGTCGCAGGTTCGAATCCTGCCTCGGGCATGGATGTGTGTGATGTCCTTAGGTTAGTTAGGTTTAAGTAGTTCTAAGTTATAGGGGACTGATGACCAAAGATTTTAAGTCCCATAGTGCTCAGAGCCATTTGAACCATTTTTTTATCCTGTAACGCCGGTGAATGGAACAGGAAGTGCAGGAAATTAATCTGCTTCAATACGTTTCCCCCACCACACATAAAACAGTAGATGCGGGTGGAGATAGAATTACGTACAGTTGCGGCAAGTGGAAGTAGAGACCATGACCTTCAGACGGGAAAGTGGTGCAGGGAGCGCGCAGAGAGTGCAGCGGCAGCGGCAGCGGAAGCAAGTGGCATTCCAGCCGACTGCTCACTGCACGCTGCTAATTGTCTGCCGGCGGCGAGGGTGGCGCAGCGCTGCGGTCCTAACGGGACGCTGGTGTGCTCGCTCCGCTGGCGGTACTCACTGCTCCTGTAGAGGCGCTGTGCGAGTCGTGCACCTAGTACTGCTGGAAATCAATGACACTCTTTCTCAAATCACATCCTTTGCCTACGGGTATAAGCCGGCCGCGGTGGCCGAGCGGTTCTAGGCGCTTCAGTCCAGAACCGCGTGACTGCTACGGTCCCAGTTTCGAATCCTGCCTCGGGCATGGATGTGTGTGATGTCCTTAGGTTAGTTAGGTTTAAGTAGTTCTAAGTTCTAGGGGACTGGTGACCTCAGATGTTAAGTCCCATCGTGCTCAGAGCCATTTGAACCGTTTTTTGAACCTACGAGTATAAATACGAAGAAGTGGGCAGCTTTTGTACAGATGGAAAATTAACTCCAGTGTTAGCCTGCGGTCATAGTGCCACCGACATCGGTAGATTACGCCGACGACCGAAATCAGCCGAAGACGGGCGATATTTTAAAATCAGTACGGCTCTACGTGCGAGGTCACAATGCTGCCGATCTCATCGTCCGAACGTAAAGACTTCGGAAGATAAACGTTGAAATTCAGATGAGTTTGTTTGCATGTGTCGAATCGGCCGAAGTTATCACATACGAAATATGGAATATGACCAGCTGATAAGTTTACTCTAAAAAAGAAGGAGTTTGTGTCGTCCTGAGAATGAAAAATATCGTAATCGGGATATAGCTTGGAATCTATGGATTGAAAGAACAGCTTTACCGGAAACCACAAGTACGCAAAACCTTTATCGCAAATTTCAGGCCTACATTATAACTTCTAAAAATAACTTCTTTAAGTGAAAACGACGGCGTTTCTCATGCTTGAAGTTACAGTAGTGTACCTTTTCTTAGTAGTGATATGTGGGCATAAGCTATCTACGAATTATTATTACTAGTTACTGGCGTTTTATGCCAATGGCGTGATTATTCTGTTATGTGAGGTAGTTTGCAAATGGAGTGTGCGTGTTTTCACTTTATGACCTTTCGGTGTTCAAAGTATGTTCGTCTTTCACACGTATGCTGAATGACAGTCATTTAAGGAATAATTGACGTATATCTCTTTTGTTCAATTTATTTAAAGCTGTGCAGACTGTGTGTTATCCTGTTTTTCAGTATCACCACAATCATCATGAGTATGGATCAAATGGCTCTGAGCACTATGGACTTAACTTCTGAGGTTATCAGTCCCCTAAACTTAGAACTACTTAAACCTAAGTAACCTAAGGACATCACACACATCCATGCCCGAGGCAGGATATGAACCTGCGACCGTAGCGGTCGCGCGGTTCCAGATTGTAGTGCCTAGAACCGCTCGGCCACTCCGGCCGGCTAAGTATGGATCACAACGTATCTCTATTCATGTCGTATATTCGAAAAACTTAACCTTTTTTTTCAATAACTGACGAATGATGTTCTTTTCGAGACAGATATACATTCTGTGTCTCTTTAATAGCAAATGCCGCGATGCACCACTAGTGTCTAAGCATTAAACACCGCCCAAGACGGTTCAGATCTAACCTCCTTGACATAACAGGTTTTAACCTAACTTAACCTGACCTCGCCTCGTTCATACCACCAAAAGCAGACGAAGCAGATCGAACGAACTAAGACTGATGTATCGGCCGACTTCTGGCGACCGTTTTCGGTGCCAATGTGAACGCAGCTTCCAAGGTGCGTTTCCACCCGTGCGCCTTGCGGCTAGTCGCCGTGTGGCTGTGCTTGTTCCACACGCAAGTAGGCGCACGTGTCTTCCTGGCTGGTTAGGGGGAGACTCCTGTGCCACCCATGCGCATTGTTCTGAGGCATGCGTGACTTTGCACCGATGCATACGCCTCATTCACTCTTCGTGCAACGGCTGCATCCGCCTAGTGCGCACAGATAGGAGCACAAGTGTTGAAGCATCTTTCAACTGATTTAGCACAGTTCACCTGAGAAGAAAACTGTCTCTACCTACTGGTAAATAGCGTGCATCACATGTCAGCAAAAATATCGTCCTTTCTGTGACACCTCTATTTATGGTGGGCTTTTAAAACACATTCTGATCTGAATATGTTCTCCGCAGCTACCGAAACGGGTGAAAGCCAGATTGCACTTTTCACGCAGGGAGATTCGGTGTTTCGGGACTTAGATTCAGTACCACGTCGTCGGCTATTAAAAACAAAATTTGTTCGTTTGCGATGATACCGAAAGCTTCTTGACAGATAGAACCCAGCGAGATATGCTGTATAACAAGTCATTCATAGATGCACACTCATTGGGTTGTGGCGCAAGAAAATGTGACTAATGTTACTGTTCATATCATACATTAATGACGTAGCTGATAGAATCAGTTGCCATCTCAGACTTTTTGTAATGATGTCATTATGTATGCCGAAGTGTTACCCCCTCAAAATTGTAGCAGTGAGTCAACAATGTGGGAAGACAGATAACAAACTCTTGATGTAGGGGAAAGTGAAAGACCGAATTTCACAAGGCCTAAAATACACTTTTAATGAGTCACACTTGGTTGTCAGTCATCTTATGTATACACTTACCTGTAGATATTTAGTGGAAATATCACGTCGGCTCAATCGTAGATATAATAAATGGTAAGATTCGGGTAGTGGGTGAGATATTGCGACACGTACGAAAGAAATTGCTTAGAAAGTATTTGCATGAAACATGTGGAACCTGTTCAACTAGTGAAGATCCTTGTAAAGTCGAATTGCTGGAGCCTTTGAGGGTATCCAAGAAGGCTAACTCGAATAAACAAGGGTTCGAGTGGAGGAAGGGTATGACGAAAATGTTGCTATATTTCAACCTGTAGACATCTGCAGAAAGACACGTAATTTCTCGTTATAACCTCTTTAAAACATACCAAGGACCGACTTTCACAGAAGAATATACGAATAATCTTCAGTCGCTTATATATCGCTTCCTTAGGTGCATGTAACATAAGTAAAAGAGAACAAGTTATGTAAAGTAGCACAATTGGCAAAGTGTCGTTAGCAGTAATATTGCACTGGTTTTTACATGATTGTATTTTGGAGGTGCTTTACTTAAACTGATGTTTGGGGCTTAAAGAGTATCGATAAGGCAATCTTGAATGGTTACTATATACCATTGATGGAACTGCACTTTGGAGTTCCAAGACTGCACCTTATCAAATTTTATGAATTTCTTGTGGATGTGTACTTGCTCCCGCCACCTATTTCTCATGTATGAATGCTACGTGCCTCAGCTGGTATTTCTAGATTTTTTGAATTCTTATAAAATGGTATTTATGAACTTTTATTGATGCTAGTAACTTACTCGCTGTACTTTCTCAAAAAATTGTTTGTTAACAGACAGTTGGCCTCATGTGCTGCAGCGCCACTTAGCATGCTCTTCCGATGTATTATTTTTGACCGCTCAAAAGATGTGTTACACGTTGTTTTGAAAGGACATATCTTTTGTAAAACAGTATAAAGTGTTTTCCATGACTTTTTTTTTTTTTACTGATGAAATTGTCTTATGCGATGTAACGACGCAAACGCAGTTGTAAACAAATAAACGCCGCGAGTACCACGTATAGCATAGCGGTTTAGTCCACTCGGCTTCCAATTTATCCCTTGGAAGCATTTTGAGTGGGAATGTTGACGAGATAAAGTTTATCCAACGAAAAATGTTATATGATTGATGTAACACTGGTAAGCTAGAAAGCCAGATTATACACTTTATACTAAGTCACTTATCAATGGTGAAGTGTAACTTATTATCGTATCTTCCGATACCTGTTTTGTAGTGTATTTTGTAGCGCTTGAAAATAAGGGAACCTCCTAACGCGTAAGGTGACTTTGCAAATAATAAAAAGTGTGATCAAGACATCAAAAAAGTTATTAAGGTGAAACTTAGCTAGCGACAGGAAATAAATGCAGGCTAGTCCCGTTTTTAAGAAGGGTCGTAGAACAATGTACATAATAAAAGGCTACAATGTACATAATAAAAGGCCTGTGTCATTGACGTCAGTCTGTTGTATAATTATGGAATATGTTTGGTGATGATGATTACATATACAAAAACTTCCATTATAAAAATCAACAACGATGTCGCAAACAGAGATCTTGCGAAACTCATTTCGCTCCGTTTATCCATGAAACCCAGAGAGTCAAATGGCTCTGAGCACTATGGGACTCAACTGCTGAGGTCATTAGTCCCCTAGAACTTAGAACTAGTTAAACCTAACTAACCTAAGGACATCACAAACATCCATGCCCGAGGCAGGATTCGAACCTGCGACCGTAGCGGTCTTGCGGTTCCAGACTGCAGCGCCTTTAACCGCACGGCCACTTCGGCCGGCAAACCCAGAGAGTCGTAGACATCGGAACCTAGGTTGATGCAGTGTACCTTGACTTCAGGAAGGTGTTTGATACATTTCCACTATTGTTCCACTACTGTACGATTATACTATTGGTGACAAATCACTCGAAAGAATAACCATAGCCGGCCGGTGTGGCCGAGCGGTTAAAGGCGCTACAGTCTGGAACCGCACGACCGCTACGGTCGCAGGTTCGAATCCTGCCTCGGGCATGGATGTGTGTGATGTCCTTAGGTTAGTTAGGTTTAAGTAGTTCTAAGTTCTAGGGAACTTATGACCACAGCAGTTGAGTCCCATAGTGCTCAGAGCCATTTGAACCATTTTTTGAATAACCATAGGGAAATACTTAATCATCCGAAGACACCCCAAGTAGAATGATTACATTAAAAATATTTTGGAAAAGTACATCTCAGGCTGAGCCATAGGAAGAATCTTAAGGAAATGTAATTCATTCGTAAAAGAAATATCTTGCAAAACGCTTGTTCAATCGATTACTGAGCACTGCTCCACAGACTGGACGCATTATCAGGCCGGTTTAATAGAAGAAATAGACAAGATCCAACGAAGAGTGGCGCATTTCGCCACGGGATCGTTTAGTCGGCGAAAAATCGTTATAGAGGTGTTCAAGAAACTCCAGTAGCAGATGTTACAAGAGAGGCATTGTACATCACAAACAAATATAGTACCGAAACTCTGAGAGGGTGCATTCCGAGAAGAGTCGGACTACATATTAATTGGTCTCGCCACACGACCACAACGAGAAAATCCACGAAACTAGAACTAACACGGAGATTTAGATAGAATGATGCTTTTCTCGCACCATTCGCAAATGTAACAGGGAAGGAGGAACAGATAATCGTACTAGAAGTATTGTCTACTAGTCACCGTATGGGTGTTTACGGAGCTTTGATGTAAATGAGGGGGTAGACAGTACCCATGTCAAAACGTGGAGGTGGTGTCAGTGTTGCGGACTATCGGACAGTTGTCTTTTAATCCATTACCACGCAGAACAAGCATGTGATGGTACTAGGTGTCATCGACTGCAAAGGGCGATCCCGGTTTCTTCTGGAATTCCCATCTGTGGCTGCTCCAAGAGGGAGTTTATAGAACCAATAGAGACAGCTTTTATTCAGTGGATTCCCGTTGCTTCATTCAAATAGGATCACATGTTTCAAGTCTTCACTGATGAAGGTACCGGTCATTCATGACTTGACAATTCATCCGACCTGTTAACCATTGCCCACGGTGGGCGTCTCGTTAGCATCTCGTAACACTGATTCAGTAGTCAATATATGAGTTCAAAAGTGGGGCAACAGCTAGCTGGAATGCTATTCGTCAGGCATTATCCAAAGACAGTCTGATTTGATGACGGGCTTAGTAGAGTATGGTGGCTTGATTTTCGGTACATACTACTGTTTTATTGCTACACATGTAAGGTGATTGAGTTGCTCCTACCTATGGGTTGTACGCAACGTTCTACGAATTCAGATACTCATGCAAAATTTTCGTGATCTGTCGCTCTCTATGTGCAAACTCCTAGAGCTACAAGAAAAAATGAACAGGAATTTTTTGTAGGACTTTCAAAGTACTTAAACTTCGTACTGGGATACGTTTTTCGCTACAGACTGTAGTTTTCGAATTATTGGAGAAAAACAGAAAAACGTACGAAAGTGACCTTCAAACGAGTTTGTCTCGAATAACTCTAAAACCCATGCCTCACTTGTGGCTTTTGAAGGCGCTGGGGGTAGCATAAATCAGAAGGGGCAGCTGAATCGCTCTGTATTTAATGTTTTATTTGTTCCACTATACACGCCTGCGTAGCCGAGATCGCTGATGTAGTACTCGGCACTGGTGTATCCTGTTCGAAACTTGGTAGGGGAAGATATTTTCATCACCGATATTTGACTAACACGGTGTAGGGGCAGAAATTGTGGCAGAAAGCTGTGGATCACAAGACCTTTAGTAGATCCCGAGCCTGTTCGCAACGTTGCATGTAGTGGAAAAACATTGATTCATACCGATAACTTGTCCCCCTGATGACAAGTTTTCTCTTAGTGGCTTCCAATTGGAGGCAAGTAGCTTGTGTGTCGCACCGCGTATCTCGCAGTCTTTTCTGCACCGACAAGCACAGCTCTACGCTCTAAACGCGCTGGTCGCTTACATTAAACACGCGCTTTAATATCAGATCATCTTTACGTCGTGAAGGGGGGTTACGTGATTTTTCGAATCCCTTAAATCATTTCAAAATAGAGATAGAAAGCTAGACCGCATTGTGCCTGTGCCTCGGAATAGTAATTGTTCTTAGGTGGAGTAGAATCACAAAGGCGGCACCGGGAGTGAAAATGATCATGTTTAGGCTTCAATTAAGATTTATTTTAGCAACTTCTTCGCTAAAGCTTGTTCTTCTCGTTGTTACCATTATTTTTTCTTTATGGTGGAACAAGGCGGAGAAATTGTTGCAGGAGAGCGATAAGTTGGGTGATGGTTGACAATGTTAAAATGTAGTACAATGCGATTAAATGAAACGCAGTGCACAGCGAGAATAATTGGATTACGTATAACAAACAATTTAGACTGCAGGTTGTAAGAGAAAGAATGAAAATATGCATATGATGCCAAGTTGATGGCACGTAATCGCCATATAACCAAACTTTCTCTTCCCAGAGAAATTAACCTGCTGAAACATGTAACATATTTATGCAAGCAGTTATTAATGTTTAAGGTACATTTTCAATAAATAGCAGATCGTTTTCACTCAATACGAAACTTGTTATTTATAATTAACTTAAAGATATAAACATGGCGTTCTTACATTCATGTAGTCAGAAGAAAGGGTGTGAAGTAAGTATGACTCTAAGGAACTTGGTTTGTTCTATGAATAGCGAAATTAACCCATCGACTCTAACGCATGGAGTTCAAGGCTATACCTATCTCTCTGCATGGTACTTAATTAAGCGTCAGTTAATTTATTGCAGCTGTCGATGTGCGAGAGGAAGAAATTTGTTCTACTTGATGTCTGAACGTCCTGACCTCCCAAGTTTTTTGTTCTTTTCTTTCAGTATAGAACATGTTTATTTCTGTTGGTATTTTGGCGTTTCACAAAGAGGTATATATGTCATATATTTGTATTGTTGACCATAGTTCTGATGCTACATTTGGTGAAGTGACATGAAATGCCTCTGAAACACACTCCCCCACTCCTTAAACAGTGAGAGGGGCAGGCTGCGTAGTTCTATTATGGAGGTGGTGTAGCTTTGAAACACTGGACTCGCATTTAGAATCACCCACGTTCAAACCCTGACAACTCTTATGCTTTACGAAGTGAGGTGACAAAGTGGTAAAATAAGATACTCGAACTGTAATTTAAGTTTCCTGTCGCATCCCTAAAGCCCAAGAAAAAGGCTGTCATTGTTCCTTTGACAGGTCGCAGCCGAATTACTTCCGCATCTTTCCTTAATGTGAGATTCTGCTCCGTTCCTTATGAACTCGTCGTCGACGGACGCTAAGCTCCAATCTTCCTTCTCTTTTACCTGTGATTTAGTTTATCCATATGTGTCCATCTTTAAGTGTATGACACGTTTCACCCACACATTTTACAAACATCTATTGCGATATCCGTAAGACCTACGATAAACTGACATGAAAATGGTTCAAATGTCTCTGAGCACTATGGGACTTGACATCTGAGGTCATCAGTCCCCTAGACTTAGAACTACTTAAACCTAACTAACCTGAGGTCATCACACACATCCATGCCCGAGGCAGGATTCGAACCTGCGACGTAGCGGTCGCATGGTTCCAGACTGTAGCGCCTGTAACCGCTCGGCCACAACGGCCGGCAACTGACATGACAGTGGTACTTCTCAGTTATCCTTTTTACTACCGTTTCATTTTAATTCGTCAAGAATTTACTTTACGTTATTCACATATATGTGTAATTTAATAATCTTTCTTGCTGAAACAGAATATTGTTGGGGCACGAAAATAGTCTCGTAATGTTTAAGCTCGAGCTGGAGCGCCCCTGACACTTCTGCTACGCCTGAAACTGGTTCTCAACCCGTTAGCAATTACACGCTAGCTCGCCCAAAGGCTAGACCAAGACAACATTGCAAGTCAGAATAGCGGCGTGCGGCTGTTTAACAAGCTGGGAAGTGACGTTACAGCAGACAGAAATGTCGTGTGCATCTCCGTGCGGATGTTAACACGTCTCGTAGACTCTGTGTAATGGTGCAAACAGCCTTCACGGCGTTAACAGAAGTGTCTATAGTCCGGCTCTGCACAGCTTGCTTCAGCAAACCGTTATTACTGTCCGAACGTTGTGTACTTACCGCACACCAGCTACTACTCCTTAGCTGATAGAGCGTAGTGTAAACCTGCAGTTTCATCAATCATAGTACCTGTTTTATAAAAATCTAGTACTAAAAAACCCATTTACGAGTAATAACTATTTGAAAAAGCGGTAACCCGACAATTTCGACTAAAAAGTGAAAGTAAAGAAGCGCCCAGTTTTGAGTATATACTGTATAGATGTGCATTTCAGACAACTCTACTCACGATACAGCTGTCATTCACTTGTAGAACGCTGGAGTCAGCAGCTATTGGTTAGCGTTGCTGACTCTTGTTCGCGGGATCCCCGGTTCGATTCCCAGCCGAGCCGGGGGGTTTTCTACACTCGGGACAGCGTGTGTGTGTGTGTGTGTGTGTGTGTGTGTGTGTGTGTGTGTGACGCCCACGCGCGCGTGTATGTGGCGTGTATGTGGTATCATCATTTCAACACCATCGACGAGCAAAATAAAAAGACTTACACCATGCGGTCGAACACCCTGGAAGGGGTCTCCCGGTCAGAAATGCCACACGCACATTTTATGTTCAGTTTTGGTACCTTAAATGTATTGGCTGCCGAGAATTAACAGCCCACTGCTGCGCTATATTTTCATTACCACATTTCTAGACGATGTAGTGCCGCGTGGACGGTAATAAAGTAATTGGGTCTTTTCTCATACAGAGCAGTTGTACGCATGTGGCGGTTGTGCAGTCTTTCTACAGCTGTTGTAAAATTTAAGTGTAGTTACAAGCCTGTGCCGGCCGGGTTTGCCGTGCGGTTCTAGGCGCTACAGTCTGGAACGGCGTGACCCCTACGGTCGCAGGTTCGAATCCTGCCTCGGGCATGGATGTGTGTGATGTCCTTAGGTTAGTTAGGTTTAAGTAGTTCTAAATTCTAGGGGGCTGATGTCCTTAGAAGTTAAGTCCCATAGTGCTCAGAGCCAGCCAAACCGGTCCTGCAATTTCGGTATTACATCTAAATCAAGTATGCCTAATTTTCCCCGAAACGCAGATCCGTCACGATGGAAATTGTTCCCCATTTCTTTCTGTCTTATAGTTTTTCGAAAAGAGAATGATGGAAAGTAACATTTATAGGGCAAGAATAAACACATAACACCAAAGGGTATCTCGTGTCATGGGCATTGTCATCTTCATAAAGAATACTGAGAAGTGAACTCGGAACAGAGCTAGAAAGCAAACCCATTGCAGTGGCGAGATTACATTTTGTGGATTGGATGTTGCTCAATTGTTTCTCATACAGTAAATGCAACTCACGCGTAACAATGAAACAGAACGGGCCATGTAATATGGACTTTATATTCAGAACCTTCTGTAATGGTTCAAATGGCTCTGAGCACCATGGGACTTAACATCTGAGGTCATCAGTCCCCTATAACTTAGAACGACTTAAACCTAACTAACCTAAGGACATCACACACATCCACGCCCGAGGCAGGATTCGAACCTGCGATCGTAGTGGCCGCGTGGTTCAGGACTGAAGCGCCTACAACCGCTCGGCCACAGCGGCCGGCCCTTCTGTAATATTAACTATTTCCGCTAATGCACTCTTTACATTCGGATTAAAATAGTGGTAGGTATATGATGTGTTCGTTTGTGACGAGCTGTAATCTCTCAATAGGACTGGAAGTTTGGCAGCGGATAGTGCTCTTTCACTAGATCCGTCCGATCTGTCCCTTGCTCTCCACGCACGGTATGGTGTACGGGTTCTATTCGTGCCTAGTACACAGTTTCACCTTCCCACAAATGGTAACTCATCTTTTATACCTTTTGATGATTTGAGGAGGTACTTGTCCATGTGTGTGTTGTTCTTTTACTTATTTTTGTTGGATTTGTCGACGTGACACCAAAGTAATTGCAAATGGTGAACAATGTCGGTTATACGAGTATGGCGAGCGCTGCAGCCGTAGCTAGTATCTACTGCAGCGTAAGTAGGCTTGACGTGGGCTAACGTAGGCTTCAGGAAAGAAATCAGTGAGTCGGCATAACGTTTCTCGCTGCAGAAACGAAACAGGAATTTTCTGTCTTGTTTGCAACGTTTGGATTACCTGACGGCGCTGTTCACCATCTCTTAAATATTCATGCGCGTGCAGCTGTATTTATCGCCGCCATCAAAACTAGCTTCAAATGTCAAGGCTATGCGCTACTAAGACACATGCAATGAAATAAGTCTAGGGTAACGTTTATCACCTACAAGTCATGTGTTAGTCGGGGCGTTATCTCAGGTACATCGGCGAAGACACATAAAACGCAAACTACTTTGCAAGTTCTCGTGTCAAACATCACAGCAGGAGGGGCAAGGAAAAGGGAAATACTTGCGAAAACAGCGAATCTGTCAGCCGTGGTGTGGACTGGTGTGTTGTTCTCTGTCTCTCTCTCTCTCTCTCTCTCTCTCTCTCTCTCTCTCTCTCTCTCTCTTTCTCTCTCCCCCTCTCTCTCACGTGCACACACACACACACACACACACACACACACACACATACACACACGCATATGTATACGCACACGCACGCACATACGTAAATATATATGAGCCAAGTAGACGGCAGGTGCGCTTCTCAAGCCCTCACACACGTTCCACTAGCTTGGTTCAATATTATGTGCTGGTCAGAAATAAGATGAAGCAGAAAAAAATAGAAAGTTATTAATATTTACAAAAATTTTCTAACTACTTAATACTTTTTCATCATCACCACGTAGTTTCAAACACTTTTATACCGTGAAATCATTTGATTTCAGACCTCCTATATGAAATTCCATTGCACGGAATTTTAGTCCGTTCCTCATCGAGATTTATAGCTCTACACATTCCTCAACACTGAAGTAAGAATATCACGTACTAATCTCGCTCTGTATTCTTTAAGAGTACTTTCGGTGCTTATACTACACGATTTCCGATAGCTTATAGCTTCAGTCACGATTTTCGAGAGGCGTGTCGTAGAAAGGTCTCAAAATACTAGAGGAAAGTTATTTGCCATAAAGTGACGATTTTGTTTCGTCTTAGCATTCACACGTTTAACGAGATCGTTGACCGGACACTACGTCTGCTACTTATTTGTTTATTGTTGACGTCTGATCAGCTTTCCATTAAGACGCAACAATATTGTCTCACTTTTCATTCACGTACCTCACAGTTTCATATGAAACAGGTTGCTTTTACCTTTGGAGGAGATCGGTGACGTTGGCATCTAAATAAAGTGTACTTCTTATTTTATTTGGAAGTATAACCTATTCTGATTTTACAATTATCATCAGAACAGAAATAAAGAAAAAATAAAAATCTTGATTTGTGAAACATGGATGTTAACGTATTACATGCTATTACTTGTTGTTCCGTTTGTACGTCATAGGTTCATTTTCACGTGACACAAGCTCTAGACAACTTCTGTTTTAATTTTGCTCCGACGATCTGATGACGGCTGTAAAGCCGAAACCGATTACCTGTTCACATAAACTAAAAGTGATCGACATTGTGATTTTTACGTTTCATGTCACAGTTGACAGTGAAATTCAGAAAAATTATATCATTCGTTTAGATATATAATCAGTGATGGAATTCCGCAATTAACGGAAATATGCTCACACAATCTCAGGACTACAGATATGCGTCGTTTAGAGATTGATCTCTGCTACATTAGAAGTGTCTATTTCTCAGTGTCTCGGTTGACGTGGTTAGCCTCTAAAGGGACAACAGAAGACCTGATATAAGGGTCTATCCCCCTGCTGAACATGCACTGACTAGGTCCACTTCGAGGAGTTTTCAGTCCTTTTTATCCAGCTGTATGTAATTACAGAAGTTTATGTGTGTACGCGGTGTTTTTAAAAATTTTTCACTATTAAGTTTTGAAAATATAGCGCCCATATTTTGTAAGTAATAGAAAACCACTCTAGGCGTAACTAGTGGAAAAATGGCTCTGAGCACTATGGGACTTAACATCTATGGTCATCAGTCCCCTAGAACTTAGAACTACTTAAACCTAACTAACCTAAGGACATCACACACATCCATGCCCGTGGCAGGATTCGAACCTGGGACCGTAGCAGTCCCGCGGTTCCGGACTGAGCGCCTAGAACCACTAGACCACCGCGGCCGGCCAGCTCGTGGAAACCTGATGAAAATGTATACCTCTGTGTTGGAATTCATTCTTTATTCTTTCATTATAGACGCATTTCTTTGGATTACCTATACTCGGACAATATGTCTTCTACGTTAATGATAAAGAGAAGAAAATTAATGATTTTTGTTTTCAAGGTGGGTATTAAAAAAGCTCGATGCAAATAAAATTCAGTTGAAATGTTACAGCACTTCTTTCGTATCCTTATTAATTCTTACATGATTCTTACACACAACGGATGGGAAATGTGATGACGTTTGCTTCTATTTGTTTTGATATCCATCAATAGCGGGGTAAGTAGGTGACATTATGTGATCTGTAACAAGTAATACATTGAAAATAACGACTGTAAACTTGCTTCTTAAACAGGGAAACTGGACTGTCCACTTCGCGGCGTCCTACTGCTCCTCTTACGGAAAGAACCGATACGGCCGTTCATTTCTACCTACATCTACGAATCTACATGCATCACTTTACACAATATTGCTAGGCAATATGATGAGAGCAGATAGATCACGTAACGTTTTTTTTACAAGCCGGTGGGGATAAATTGTTGACGGGTCATTTATTTAACATGGAGTTTAACCAGTGCTTTAAATCGGGACGAGAGGACGTTGATGTCTTCTGACGAGTTCAGGCTGCCTTCGTGAATTTCGAGGTTCAGTTCCTACTACAGTGTCTGATTTCCTAAGGTACGTTAATTCAACTAACGTAATTATCTTTGTTTTACTTTTATTGATGTTCATCTTATACCCTCATTTCAAGCCACTGTCCATTCCGTTCAACTGACCGTCCAAATCCGTCTAGATACGTCCAGATACGACTCTGACAGATGACACGTACGTAAATATCCTGTCTGATCAACTGCGTCCATTCATGTCCATTGAGCATTCCAACAGCCTTGGACAATTCCAGCAGGACGATGCGCCACTCCAAACATCCAGAATTGCTACATAGTGTCTCCAGGAACACTCTTCTGAGTTTAAACACTTCTACTGGTCACCAAACTTCCCAGACATTAACATTATTGAGCATATTTGTGATGCCTTGCAACGTGCTGTTCAGAAGAGATCTCCACTCCCTCGTACTCTGATTTACGGTCAAACCAGCAGGATTCATGATGTCAATTCCCTCCAGCACTACTTAAGCGCCATACACGATATTAGGCAAGTGTTTATATGAGATCACCAGTCTCTCTGTTAGGAAATGCTGTCAAAACATCCATATAAATCTTCAATGCGTCTCGAAACCTTCGGAAATTTCCTCTCCATCTGAGAGATTTTGAAATTCAAACTGACAGTTTCCTCCTTATGTAATCTTATACCATTCAGTTGTTTTCAAGAGCGCAAATGCAGAAGAGCATATTTCGTAGATTTCAATGGTTCAAAGTGGTTCAAATGGCTCTGAGCACTATGGGACTTAACTTCTGAGGTCATCAGTCCCCTAGAACGTAGAACTACTTAAACCTAACTAACCTACTGAAATCACACACATCCATGCCCGAGGCAAGATTCGAACTTAACCTGCGACCGTAGCGGTCGCGCGGTTCCAGACTGTAGCGCCTAGAACCGCTCGGCCACCTCGGCCGGCGTAGATTTCAATGGCTGAACGCAATCTCGTTAGGGACCACGCGAATGGGCCTGACAATAAACGATTGCGGGCATCTCAGCAGTGGAAGCGGACAGTCGACTACCATTATTATAGGCACTTTGTTCCCGTTAGGGGCTCATCGGCAGAGGAGATAAATTCGTTAGCGGCGGGCAGCCGGCGCCCTCGTGACGGTCGAGCGATTCATGAATGCGAGCGGGCAGACCTCTAAGTGGAGCAATCGCTCTCATCTAACGGCCTGCCGGTAAGTCGGATTAATTGGCAGAGATTGTCTCCGGCCGCGGACTGCCGCCGTCTGGCCGTGTTAAGCGCCAGCCGCTCTCAAAACGGGTCCGCAGAAGGGAGCCCGTCTGGTGTGTCGTGCGTGTGCTGAAGCCGAGGCTCGCAGTCCACGCAACACAACGTCGTAACTGCAGAGCACATTTATTGAGCATAGAGCTTAATTTGCGACATAAACTCGTGCTGGAGGTCTCCGACCTTTAAGCGGTTCCTGACCACGTCTTTCTTTCGCTCACTTATTTAGTGTCTAATAAAAACAGTTTACTTTCACGAACTCCAACATAGCAGCGAATAAAAGTATTGGTCTAAGAAGTATAGAATTTTTTTCCTTTAATCCAGTCTGTGATCACATAAAAGCTTTTGTTCTCGGACTATCAATTTCCGTCAGTTGTGACCATCATTAGACCTGCAGAAAAATGGGAAACCGGAAACAACTAATGGATGGTCTTATGACATAATGAAAAGTATTACGAGGGCCACTCCAAATGAAATGCACACTATTTTTGTAAAAATACAGTTTTCATTCTGCATGTGTGAAAGTTTTACAGTGTGTACATACATCCTTCCCGCTTGATTTCAAACTTAGTTCAACCTGTTCCCGTGAGTGGGGCCGTCACAGCATGTCTTCAAGATGGCTGCTACACTTGACGTTCGTCAGAAGCAACATGCTGTCATAGAATTCCTGTGCTGTGAAAACGAGACAGTGGGACACACCCACAAGAGGTTGCAAAAGGTGTATGGAGATGCTGCTGTCGATCGCAGTACAGTTAGTCGGTGGGCGAGCAGGTTACGTGATGAAAGCGGGCACAGCAATATTGAGGATTGTTCTCTCAGCGCAGGCCCCGTACTGCACACACTCCAGACAATGTGCAGAGAGTTAACGAATTGGTGACTGCTGACAGACGCATCACAGCGAACGAATTGTCACGCAAGGTGGGGTAGGGGAAGGAAGTGTTTGCAGAATACTGAAAGTGTTGGCGTTAAAAAAGGTTTGTGCCAAGTCGGTTCCCAGGATGTTGACAGTCGCCCACAAAGAAACAAGAGAAACGGTATGCAGCGAACTTTTGGAACAGTACGAGAATGGTGCAGATGAATTTCTTGGAAGAACTGTAACAGGAGATGAAACATGGCTCCATTATTTTTCAACAGAGACGACGAGGCAATCAATGGAGTGTCATCATGCTAATTCACCCAAGGAAAAAAAATTCAAAACCACATTTTCTGCTGGAAAAGTTATGGCTACGGTGTTTTTTGATTCCGAAGGACTCTTGCTTGTGAACATCACGCCAAGTTGAACCACCATAAATTCTGATGCATGTGTGACGACACTGAAGAAACTTCAAGCTCGACTGAGTCGTGTTCGACCACATCGGCAAAAGCAGGATGTTTTGCTGTTGCACGACAATGCACGGCCACATGACAGTTAAAAAACCGTGGAAGCGATCTCAAAATTCGGATGGACAACACTGAAACAACCGCCTTACAGTCCTGACCTGGCTCCATGTGACTATCATCTCTTTGGGAAACTGAAAGACTCTCTTCGTGGAACAAGGTTTGAAGATGACGCACGCAGCCAAACAGTGGCTCCAACAGGTTGGTCCAGAATTTTATCGTATGGGTATACAGGTGCTGGTTCCAATATGGCGTAAGGCAGTTGAGAGTGATGGAAATTATGTGGAGAAATGAAAATATTGTTCCTAAAGGATGTATCTACATACTGTAAAACTTTGAAACATGTAGGATAAAAAATGGTTTAAAAAAAAATTGTGTGCATTTCTTTTGGAGTGACACTCGTACTTTCATGGATATAGAATGCATGACTTAAAAATGTGATGAGGTATACCTGTTTAAAATATATCCTAATATGGTAAAGCCAGAATGGCATCAGAAAGAGATACAGACAACATACGCTAGGCGTCGTCAAGCTTAATGTTAAGCAACTGTTAGTGTCAAAACTGACAGACACCACAATCAGACTCCATTAAAAAGACGAACCCAGTCAATCTGAGTTAATTCTCAGCTAGAAACGAGAGTACGAGTATGCTTAAGGTTAACATCAGTGATTGCCACATCTAAATACTAAGTTTCCATATTAATTTGTTATTGTGGGTGATTGCTTAAATCCTATTGACTGCGTGTTGTGGAGAGGCCAGCAGAACAGGGGAGACCGAGTCAGTGTCCAGCCATCAGGGCTTCTTCAAAGGACGGTCACCAAAAAATGGTTCAAATGGTTCTAAGCACTATGGGACTTAACTTCTGAGGTCAACAGTCCCCTAGGCTTAGAACTACTTAGACCTAATTAACCTAAGGACATCACACACATCCATGCCCGAGGCAGGATTCGAACCTGCGACCGTAGCAGTCGCGAGGTTCCGGACTGAAGCGCGAAGAACCGTTCGGCCACCGCGGCCGGCGGACAGTCACCGCGACTATGACTGGGGAAGAAGAAACCAGGTAGAAGTGGGGAGCAGTATAATGTGTGCGGGCTAATCCACACTAGGAAAGAGCCGTCCGTGTTTGCATCCTAAACGATGGAAAGCTGTCATGCACTGTTTTTAGCGCATCGTGTCCACTGGCGCCAAGCAGGCACATCATGAGCTAACAACAGGAGAACGTACAGTATCACAATTCCCTATACTCTGTATGAAGCCCTTATTCTGAGAATCAGGAGCCCAGGACGGTGTGAAGATGAGATATGTGAGATGAAATGTGAGGAGGGACGATTCGTCTTCTATGTGCTTAATTGCATGGTACCAGCAGCTGTTAGGTTGGCACCAGGCTAAGTGAATTGTTGCTGACTGCTAAGAAACAGTAAGAGCATCTTCCATTGGATATAAATAAATTCAGGAGTGAGAACAGAACCCGCTTGTGTGTTCAAGGAGAAGACCTGAAACGCAAAATAGGACAGACAGTGGGAGCCAGAAATGCCCGTTTCTGAGCTGCAACAGCAGAAACACTCAAAACTAGTTAATTACAGGGTGATTCAAAAAGAATACCACAACTTTAGGAATTTAAAACTCTGCAACGACAAAAGGCAGAGCTAAGCACTATCTGTCGGCGAATTGAGAGAGCTATAAAGTTTCATTTAGTTGTACATTTGTTCGCTTGAGGCGCTGTTGACTAGGCGTCAGCGTCAGTTGATGCTAAGATGGCGACCGCTCAACAGAAAGCTTTTTGTGTTATTGAGTACGGCAGAAGTGAATCGACGAGAATCCGCGGGAAACAACTCAGTATGAACGTGACTCGCCTAAGGTGAACGTTTTCTGTACCATTTCAGCCAATAAAGTTTTTGGTCCCTTTTTCTTCGAAGGTGCTACTGTAACTGGACTACAGTATCTGGAGATGTTAGAGAATTGGCTGTTCCCTCAGCTCGAACAAGAAGCACAACAATTCATATTTCAGCAGGATGGAGCGCCACCACATTGGCACTTATCTGTCCGTAACTACCTGAACGTCAACTACCCGAGGCGATGGATCGGCCGCCAGGCAGCCCGTGACAGAGCACTTCATCACTGGCCTCCAAGAAGCCCTGATCTTACCCCCTGCGATTTTTTCTTATGGGGCTATGTTAAGGATATGGTGTTTCGGCCACCTCTCCCAGCCACCACTGATGATTTGAAACGAGAAATAACAGCAGCTATCCAAACTGTTACGCCTGATATGTTACAGAGAGTGTGGAACGAGTTGGAGTATCGGGTTGATATTGCTCGAGTGTCTGGAGAGGGCCATATTGAACATCTCTGAACTTGTTTTTGAGTGAAAAAAACTTTTTTAAATACTCTTTGTAATTATGTATAACAGAAGGTTATATTATGTTTCTTTCATTAAATACACATTTTTAAAGTTGTGGAATTCTTTTTGAATCACCCTGTATATTAAAACTGAGTATGGAAGTATTGAAGTATGAGAAGGGATCTGATTGGTCCGCTCTCAGAAGAATAACTGCCATTGGTATCCAAAATCGTGCACAAGGCACACACTCAAAACGATAGAGGAAGCATTATGTTTCTTGCTGGGGACACTTTGTTGAACTACTTCCATCTGAGACTCGCCAGGGATGCTTCAGCCGATTCCGGTCCAGGAATAAGAGCGGCCTTGGGTGCTGGCTGTATCTCCTGTGATTCTGCGGCCACTGCAACAACCACTCGCGAGCATCAGTAAAGCTAAATACGGTAAGGAACAGTAGCGCTTGTAAATAGAGTTACAGAATGTATGCAAAGCTTTCCAGCTGCTATTAGAACTTTCGCCTTTTTAAAGTATGTTTACTAGCAATCCAGTACTCAATTTGTACTCAATCAAGATAGTGAGTGCGCGCATGATTCTTTCTGTAGTTCTTCATTTCCTCTCCGATTAACTGTACAACTTCCGCGATCTTAATTGTTTCCCCAAAGGTTGTGTTGACTTTGACGTATTCACCTCAGATTCATTACCTCATCTTTGCCAAAGTACTGATATTTGAACTCAATTGTAACCTATGTTCATACTTAATGAAGAGTTTGCCGTCTTAGCGCACTCTGTTTAACTTGTCATGTACAGATAATCATAAAACATACGATTTTATAGTAGTCATTATTTCATTCAGTAGTTTGATGAACCCGCTGTTTTCATTATGTTGTGAGTTACAGCATCCACCTCTGCTTAATAATTTCAATTCATTAAGCTATCCGTCACGTGACACCTGTAACTAAATTCATGTGGTTCTATGTGGACCTGCCGGCCGTTGTGGCCGAGCGGTTCTAGCCGCTTCAATCTGGAACCATGCAACCGCTACGGTCGCAGGTTCGAATCCTGCCTCGGGCATGGATGTGTGTCCTGTCCTTAGGTTAGTTAGGTTTAAGTAGTTCTAAGTTCTAGGGGACTGATGACCACAGATTTTAAGTCCCATAGTGTTCAGAGCCATTTGAACCCTTTTTCTATGCGGACTTATCTATTCATCAGTAAGATCAGCCAGTACTGATCTTTCATCCATCCTTTGAGGTTTGTCAATGGCTAAGCCGTAATCTTACCGTAACTAAAAGTATGGTACGAACTATGGCACGCTGCCGGCAGTCGTCGTATGAACAACGCTGCTGTTCATAACGAACTGGAGTACAGTTGCCACAGCAAATGTATGTTTGTCGTCACCTGGTTAGGTGTCGCTAGTGCTCAAATATTTGACGAATGTACCAGTATATAAAATGCAATTAAGTAAAACTGTGCAGTTAGATAAAAACTATTCTGGGATTAGAGATGTTATAAGCTTTTACTGTAATAAAAGCAAATATATTACAAACGCAAATCATATTAAATTTTAAAATTGGTAAAAAAGAAGCAGGTAGCGGCAGTATGAGGTTCAGAAAAATTATTGCAGTAATCTAGATAACCAGCAATAGCGTACTCAAGTACGAGCTTAAGGAGCTAATAGAATTACATGAAAAATGATAAAATAACAAGTGAAAAGATGCCAGACAGATAAAGCTTAAGACTGGAGTGAGTAATCAGCACCCTCTGTTGGCCTAGCCGCCGGAATGTGGCGCAGGCGAGTACTGACCGGAAAAACACAACTGCGAGAAGGCTCCTCGTACCTCGCGATACGTCGCGAACCATTGTGCCAGTCAATTAATACGATCACATAACGAATGAAACACATTATAAAAATGCAGACGGGACAATGAAACAAGAGGGTGACTCGAGTATCATCACAAAATGAAGCATAAATCTATTGCACTCTGTGTTAGGTAATGACAAGAAAATTTATATATAATAGAGCCGTTAGATAATTAAGAGTCAAACGAATTACTGACATAGGCTGCGAGCGGGATTTGATTTGAATTACTGGAGTAAGTTGAAAACTTTTTCCGGATCGGGATTCGAACCCGGGTCTCTGCTTACTAGGCAGATACTGTGACTACTGCACCAACCGGACACAGTGGTCATCGCAATGGCGCGGACTATCCCAGCACGCTTCCCGTCACACCCAAATTCTCAGCTTAAATATATATATTGTGTCTGTTCTTTCGGACAAGTCCGAAAGAACGGACACTCCATACACACAACATTAGATAGTTAGTGTAAAATATTATCAAAGAAAAGTAGCTACTGGAGACAAACTCTATGTATCCACTGAGGACTTTTACTGGTTGGTGCGTCTTGCTTTTATAAGTTTCGAGCTCCTTCAACAAACTAAGAGCACTACCATTTGATGCCCTGTGGAAAATACGTTGCTAACCGCAACTGCAAGGAAGATTTGTTACGTGGCTGTGAATTCTCCTCAAATCTTACATTAAAAGACCGGTGGGTTTGGCCAATATAGCACTTACTGCAGACAATCCTGTATACCCCAGGTCCGTCAGATTTGTCGTTTGCGCTTCCCAAACTATGTTTTATACGAAGCTTTAATAAGTTGTTAACTTGGAGCCCTTCTAAAATATTTACTACTCATCCTGATACGGTGTCCATACTGACGCTATCAAGAAAGTCATAGTTATTACACTGAAGAACCAAAGATACGGGTACACCTATTTAATGTCGTGTAGGCCCCAGCGAGCACGCATAAGTACCGCAACACGACGTGGCAATGACTTGAATAATGCCTGAAGTAGCGCTGGAGGTAATGGACACCATGAATCTTGTTCATAAATCGGTACGAGGGGGCGGAGATCTCTTATCAACAGCACATTGAAAGGCATACCAGATATGCTCAATAATGTTCGTGTCGGGGGACTTTTGGTGGCCAGCGGAAGTGTTTAAACTCAGAAGAGTGTTTCCTGGAGCCACTATGTAACAATTCAGGAGGTGTGGGCTGTCGCATTGTCCTGCTGGAATTGTCCAAGTCCGCCGGAACGCGCAATCGACTTGAATGCATGCAAGTGATCAGACATGATGCTTACATACGTTTCACCTGTCAAGAGTCGTATTTAGACGTACCAGGGGTCCCATATCACACCAACTGTACGCGGCCCCATTACAGATCCTCCACCAGCTTGAAGTCCCCTGCTGACATGCAGGGTCGATGGATTCATGAGGTTGTCTCCATACTCGTACACGTCCATTCGTTCGATACAATTTGAAACGGGACTCGTCCGACCAGGCAGCATGTTTCCAATCACCAAAAGGCAAATGTCGCTGTTGTCGAGCTTTGCGTCGTGCAGTCATCAAGGGTACAGAAGTGGGCCTTCGGTTCCGAAAGCCCCTGTCGATGATGTTTCGTTGAATGGTTCGCAAGCTGACACTTGTCGATGGCCCAGCATTGAGATCTGCAGCAACTTGACGAAGGATTGCATTCCCGTCACGTTCAACGATTCTGTTCAGTCGTCATTGGTCTCGTTCTTGCAGGATCTTTTTCCGGCCTCAGTGATGTCGGAGATTTGATATTTTAGCGGATTCCTGATATTCACGGTACACTGGTGAAATGGTCTTTCGGGAAAATCCCCACTTCATCGCTACCTTGGAGATGCTGTGTTCCATCGCTCGTGCGCCGACTACACCACTTTCAAACTCACTAAAATCTTTATAACCTGCCATTGTAGCAGCAGTAACAGATCTGACAACTGCGGCAGACACTTGTTGTCTTATATAGGCGTTTCCGACCGCATCACCATATTCTGCATGTTTACATGTCTCTGTATTTGAATACGCTTGCCTATACCAGTTTCTTTGGAGATTGAGTCTGTATAGCCATGCGGAAAGTGCGGTTGAATGAATTACCAGTCTTATTTGATGAAGTCTGAAATAATGTAATTTTTTATTCACATAATACGCAAGAATACCGCGCATCATGTAGACCATTTTCCTGAAAATTATAAGAAAATTAGATGCTTTCACAGAAAAATTGTTGAGCTGCTACGGCTGTCGTTTAATTAGTGCTCAGTGCTGCATTTGCAAATGCTATGCTTATTTCACGTGGCTTAAAGCAAATATACTGAGATTTCCTGGCAGAATGTAGGCCTTTATTCCTTTACTAATTGCGAAACCAAGCAAACAAACTCTCTCTAGTAATTACAATGACAACAGGAAATCAAGAAACTAAACATTTCATCATGTCCTAGATGCCGCTATTACCGCTGCATCTCATCATCTGTTACTAAGGTTAGTTAATATGAATTTACATGCTCTGATGTCATTGAAGCCCTCTATGAACGTTTAATATCATAGAATCTTTAATAGAGTCGACAGAGTTTAACCTCCTCGTATTAGTCTTCCTTCCCCTCCTCCCCACTGATCACGTCGTCTCACTTTCACAGTGGCATTCACACGTACACACACACACACACACACACACACACACACACACACACACACACACTCTACACACACACACGCAAACACAAACGCGCACGCTCCCGCGCGAGCACTATTTACTGAAAAATTTCCGTCAAGATGGTTGAGAAAGTAAGTTTGACGAAGAAATAAAACAAAAGAAGTCAAAGAAGTACTAGAAGGATAAGTCGAGGAAAGAAATGTGTGTCAAATGCGTAATCAGAAGAAGGATAAGCTGAAAAGACATCTACTGGGAATAGTAACTGACACTGGGAACCGAGGGTGTAATTTAAAATCTGATTTTAAAAAAAGCCCTTGTAAGTCAGGACAGACATCACTGTTCATTTTGGAGAGGAACCTCCTAACTTTTTTCCCATGATTTTATTACACATACTGCCAACGAAGCATATATGTAGTACTTCAATGATATTTTCCATGAAAGATATAAATTTCATACAATCAAATAAACGGAAACACCAATAAACAGACAGAATTGCGGTAAACTTGTAGTCGCAGGGTCACTGATTCATCAGTAAATTGCAATTTTTAAGTTCATTTGTGTTTATAGTTCACTTTTAGTGATTATTGGAGGCAATTGTACCTGTACCGAGCCGGTGGCTAATGTCTTTGGTAAACAGTAGGACAGGGCAGGATTACCCTATAAATAACAACAGCAGAAGAGTTTGAAGACTTTTTTGTGAGGTCTTGAAAGCTGCAATTAAACAGAGGCGCCTATAGGGTTGGGAGAAGAGCAGACTCTTCTATAGGGGGTGAGCTGACCAATATTCATAAGCATGGTGACCAAACATACAAAAATGAATCATTCACGCGAAAGCTGCTATCACGATTCCCTGCCTCAGGAAGTACCTATTATGAAGAACAGCAGGTGAAGCATACAATACAAACCTACGCCTTCCACTGTGAAAGATAGTGGGAATTATTTGGGTGGTGATGAAGTGGTTATATGTGGATTCTACGGTTACGTTGAAGGGAAATTTTGTTCACATGGTGTACAAAACTATTTAGGTGATAAACGTCATTCAGTTCCGCACGCACTGTTTGAAACAGAAAACTTTGCTAATGATAAAGCCCCCCTCGCACAGATAAAACTTCCCAATTTTTGATGAGCGCGAAGGTGAAATAACTTACTTATTAGTTTTGTCGTGTCTGGAGAGATCTGTTGCTCCGAAACTTTATAGTCAACTAATGAAATGCCGCGCCACTTTCTGATATATATTTTATTCCACAACCGGACTCG
Organism: Schistocerca cancellata; assembly: GCF_023864275.1. NCBI lineage: Eukaryota > Metazoa > Arthropoda > Insecta > Orthoptera > Acrididae > Schistocerca > Schistocerca cancellata. Next base: position 354,155,955 of record NC_064626.1, on the reverse strand, counting down.
ATCTTCACATCCAGCCCTTTTCAAGTGAATCTGAAACTGTCTATGGTGGAACAAGGGCCTATGACCTGCATGTGGGGGCCGAAATCGGTCGTAGAATGAAATAAACCCTGTATCAGCAACTGTAGAGTCCTGTCAGTAAATTAAAAACTTCAATATAATTTAGTAACATAATTATTGTAACTATCACACGGATAGTCTAATAGGGGTCGTACATATTCAGTAACCATGATAGCATTTGATGCTTTATATCACTTATATAGTGACAAGTTATATCAATAACAACTATTGTTAATACCAAAGAAGAAACAAAATTGTATTGCTGAAAACGTAATTAAATGAAACAACGTAAAATATAAAAAATACAATTAATGTTTTAAGAGACTAACTTAAATTAATACTTCTGTTACTGGCTACCTCGGAACAGCTCGAGGTTTTCCGACTAACTATAACTAGACTACATCCAGATCTAATATACCTACGCTATTCTAGTTTGCCCCCACTGTATGTGCGTGCTTCTGCAATTCTGGAGTGTACACATGCCGAAGTGTGTCGTCATGAATTATTTATAGATTCTTTAATTAAATTTTAAATTTGGATTACATTTGCTGTTAAAGAAGTAACACTTCTTGTTATTCTTTACTTCTTAATTCTTGGCATCTATTGACGTTACACTGATACTACGGGAGCCCACTTGATACCTAAAGACTATAAGTTATTTTTGATAGACAGTGTGCAATTAAATTAACTGTATTCTATAAAGTGATCTTTTACAATTGCTTGCAAATCACAGTCTAATTGTTTGCATTCGCTCTCAGCCTGGAAACTGACACAGCTAAAAACTGTATGGTCAGCGGAATTTCATTTTCCACATTCACAGACTGATGTATACAAATCAAAAAAAGTTTTACATCACGTCGCTTCCGAGAATACCGGAACCTGTACAGAAAATTGGAATAGATATCAACATAAAAATCATTTCCCCCCTTTTTATTGCTCATGAAAACCACACATGTTGTACCATCATACAGCGAGACCTTCAGAGGTGGTAGTCCAGATTGCTGTACGCACCGGTACCTCTAATACCCCCTGGTACGTCCTCTTGCATTGATGCATGCCTGTATTCCTCGTGGCATACTATCCACAAGTTCATCAAGGCACTGTTGATCCAGACTGTCCCACTCCTAAACGGTGATTCGGCGTAGATCCCTCAGAGTGGTTGGTGGACCACGTCGTCCATAAACAGCACTTTTCGATCTATCCCAGGTATGTTCGATAGGGCTCATGTCTGGAGAACATGCTGGCCACTCTAGTCGAGGGATGTCGTTATCCTGAAGGAAGTCGTTCACAAGATGTGCACGATGGGGCGCGAATTGTCGTCCATGAAGACGAATGCCTCGGCACTATGTTGCCGATATGGTTGCACTGTTGATCGGAGGATGGCATTCACGCATCGTACAGCCGTTACGCGCCTTCCATCACCACCAGCGTCGTATGTCGGCCCCACATAACGTCATCCCAAAACAGCAGAGTACCTCCACCTTGCTGCACTCGTTGGACAGTGTGTCTAAGGCGTTCAGCCTGATCGGGTTGCCTCCAAACACCTCTACGGCGATTGTCTGGTTGAAGGCATATGCCACACTTATTGGCGAAGAGAACGTGATGCAAATCCTGAGATGTCCATGTTATTGGACCCATCTGTACCGCGTTTCATAGTGTCCTGGTTGCAAAGATGGACCTCGCCATGGACGTTGCGCATTGTGCAGCCTACTGCTCACAGTTTGAGTCGTAACAAGACGCCCTGTGGCTGCACGAAAAGCATTATTCAACATGGTGGCGTTGCTGTCAGGGTTCCTCCGAGCCATAATCCGTAGGTAGCGGTCATCCAGTGCAATAGTAGTCCTTGGGCGGCCTGAGCGAGGTACGTCATCGACAGTGTTCCTGTCTCTCGGAATCTCCTCCATGTCCGAACAACATCGCTTTGGTTTACTCCGAGACTCCTGGACGCTTCGCTTTTTGAGAGACCTTCCTGGCACAAAGTAACAATGAGGACGCGATCGAATCGCTGTATTGACCGTCCAGGCATTGTTGAACTACAGACAACACGAATTGTGTACCTCCTTCCTGGTGGAATGACTGGAACTGTCGGAACTGTCGGAACCTCTCCGAGTAATAGGCGCTGCTCATGAATGGTTGTTTACATCTTTGGGTGGGCTTAGTAACATCTCTGAGCAGTCAGGGGACTGTGTCTGTGATACAATATCCACAGTCAACGTCTATCGTCAGGAGTTCTGGGAACTGGGGTGATGCAAAAGTTTTTTTGATGTGGATATTATTTCATCCCACTCTATGTGTGATGTCTGGGATACAGGTTATTTGTGTTAACAGATGTATTATACCCCGAGCAGGGCTAATGTCTTGCAGAGTGAGACTGTTCCAAATGCTTGAGAATACAGCCTATACCCGCTTGGAATGCTTTTAGCGTCCAAATCCCGCTTCCATTCGTCTAATCCCAGGGCGGTAGGCGTCTTTTGTGGAGTATGTTTTCTGAGGTATGTATTCGAATATGTAACACTTCTTCTTATTATTATTCTTCTGCTGACTTGTATTTTTCCTGTTTGTCGACCTCATTTCGTGGATATACTGGAATAATTGTTATCCCAACTCTTGGGTACTTGTCAAGGCAGTCGTTTCGCTTGCGATAGTCCATGTTTACCAATTTTAAGCAAACTTTCGAGTTCCATCCTTTCCACTTGGTACTTCGAATATCTTTTTCTTAACTTCATCCATTTATTTGTATCTTGTATTACACACTATCTCCTCATCGATATAATTGTTCTCTTGTCTTACATGGGTACTCCTTCATTTCCACTGCCGTTAACTTTTGTTGTGTTTTTTCGTTTCCGCTCGAGTTTCTCCTGCGTATGCCACAAAAAAAAAAAAAAAAGAAAGATGTTCAAATGTGTGTGAAATCTTATGGGACTTAACTGTTAAGGTCATCAGTCCCTAAGCTTACATATTACTTAACCTAAATTATCCTAAGGACAAACACACACACCCATGCCCCAGGCAGGACTCGAACCTCCGCCGGGACCAGCCGCGTATGCCACAACAAGACACACCATTGTTTTATATATTTTTATTTTCCCTTCAGTTGACATAAATTTGTTTCTTCCTACAGTATTTTGCAGACATACGGCTACCCTTACTCCCTTTGTGACTTGGTCTTTCACTTCCATGGCTGCTCCATAGATAATTAAAGCTTATCGAGTGTTCATTTGTCACATCATTTACTTGTAGTTTACGTCCTAATGGTCTTTTTGATATTACCATACTCTCTGATTTTTTTAGATGAGATTTCCTTGTTATATTTCTTAGTTGTTTTATTGAATTGGTGAAGTAAACCTTACTAAATATTCTCATTATTTGCTATGATAACGGCACCGTCAGCATAACATATAATATTTGTCACTTTATTTTCAGTTTTGCAGCCTGGTTTCTTTCTTAAACCATCAATGATTTTAAGTTGAGCAAAAGTATCTAATTATTTGATCAGTTATAATTTCATCTGTCATTCCTTTTTGCATTTTAGTTCCCCTTTTATTACCTATGTATATATAATTTCTACGATTTTCACCAACTCTGACGATTAAAATTTGAAAAACATCCTCTGTTCTGATCCTATCAAGGCTTCTGACAAGTCAAGTAAACACAGGTAGACTGGGTTATTAAACAGTATTCCCTAGGCCAGTGGTTCCCAACAGGTGGTCCGCGGACGCTCAGGGGTCCGCGAGCTATGCCAGAGGGGTCCGCAAGATGCTATTGGAATAAAAGATATATTAAATACATTTCGTATGATAATAGGTTTTTTGTTTTGGCCGCTTCCTGCATGAGCAGAGCTTTAGCGAACGCTAACTTCTGCGTCTAGCATCTTCCTAGAACCAACTGACACTACCACACACTAGCGCAAAACTAGAATTAGATAGAGGTAAATAGTTCTGTGTATGCCATTAGACTGATAAACCAATGAAAAATATCCATTTGTAACGACCTATCGGTGTGTGCAAGCATTTTCTTCCATGCGTTTAATGAAAAACAAATATAGGAATCGGCTCGACACGCGGTCGAATTTCAGAGTGAAAGTTTCAAGTTTGGAACCTAATATTTCAGAAATAATGGACTAAAAGGTCAGATTGAACTCATCTCATTAAGAACTGAAAATTAAAACTAACTGTATTCTGATGGAGTACCCTGTTGTAACTGTATTTTTTCAAACAAATAATACCTTGTATGAAATTAGTGTATTCTTATTTTTCACACATGTCTACTTTCAATGCAATCTCAAGTTTAATACACTAGAAAGACCAATACACTCGGTTTTAATTTTTTCTTGTCATTTTCAGTTCATACTCAATTTTTATTTTTTTAAGGAATTTCTTATACTAAACACTCAGATTTGAAGACAAAGATTTTGAGCAATAATCAAAAATTTAACAATGACAATGAAGGCTAAATTGAAAAAGTTTTAAGCTCAATATTTTTTCAATAATGAATATGTCAATGTTTTTTATAAGTACAAAAAATAGAAAACGTATAAAAAGACTGTTAATTTGGCTTTTTTAGGTACTTGATACTGTGATATGACAAGGTAACAATCATGCTTGATGAGGGGGTCCTCGAGAAAATTTTGTTGGGAACCCCTGCCCTTGGCTATGCTGTATTCCCTAATATCTAGAATCACTTGATTTCATTGTTGTGAAGCATTGTGGTCTGTATTTGAAAAAAAAAATTCTGATTCACACCCTCCTTTATCACCTATATCCAGAGGTGCCCAAACTTAATTAGGTAGATGGTCACATTACTTAGGCCAAGTGCTACAGGCACGTAAGGTGGACAATGATCGTATAACTACTGTGTCCACTGTGAGGTGAGGTAATCGCGCTGTAGAGTTGGTTGCCAGGACAGACAACGAGATGCGCGAGGCGAGCCAGTGCGTGGGGGCAGTGGATCGGGGTGGCGCGGCACGGCGCATGCGCGGCGCGCACGATCGGCGGGTTCGCACGGGAACCCCGGCGCCGCGACCTGCGCCAACGCAGCCGGCGGCGGCGGCGGCGGCGGCGGCAGCCGAGCGTGCTGGCCGACGCCCTGGCGGTCCCACGGTCGCGTCCAGTCCGGGCCGGTCGTTAGTCTCGCGGGCAAACCCGCAATCTGCAGCCGCCTCCCGCTCAACGTCGCAATCACCCAGCGTTAAGGCACGCGCGTCACGTGCCGAACAACCAGCTTCCATCCCCTGTACCACCACGTGAAGTCAGCGTCCGCTATCGTAATACGCGAAAAAACCTACTGCTTTTCCCAACCGACAAGTTCTTTTCGGTTGTGTTGTTGTTTTTTCGTGAGTACTAATTAAACTGATTAAACTATTTTTTTTTTAAATCAGAGTTTCAGGTGCTATTTGGAATGCTCCTACTACTTTTCCGAAGATCTTTCAAATAATATCATTGTCTGCTTTTGGCTGTAACATGTTTTATTACGCTATTGTAGTTTCGGCCTATGTACCATTATCAAGCATCAACAAAGATACGTACTGAAAAATCACAAGGATACAACTGTTTGTACAACAGTTTTGCAGTTTAATAATTACAAGATAATAAACACAGCCTTCCGAAATGCCTTCACAAAAGAAGACGAAGTAAATATTCCTGAATTAGTATCGAGAACAGCTGCCAACACGAGTAACGTAGAAGTAAATACCCTCGGAGTAGTGAAGCAACTTAAATCACTTAATAAAAGCAAGTCTTCTGGTCTAGACTGTATACCAATTAGGTTCAAATTGGTTCAAATGGCTCTGAGCACCATGGGATTTAAGTGCTGAGGTCATCAGTCCCCTAGAACTTAGAACTACTTAAACCTAACTAACCTAAGGACATCACACACATCCATGCCCAAGGCAGGATTCGAACCTGCGACCGTAGCGGTCGCGCGGTTCCAGACTGTAGCGCCTACAACAGCTCGGCCACACTGGCCGGCCCAATTAGGTCCCTTTCGGAGTATGCTGATGCATTAGCTCCATACTTAATCACATACAACCGTTCGCTCGACGAAAGATCCGTACCCAAAGACTGGAAAGTTGCACAGGTCACACCAATATTCAAGAAAGGTAGTAGAAGTATTCATCTAAATTACAGGCCCATATCGTTAACGTCGATATGTAGCTGGATTTTAGAACATATATTGTGTTCGAACATTATGAATTACCTCGAAGAAAACTATCTATTGACACACAGTCAACATGGGTTTAGAAAACATCATTCCTGTGAAACACAACTAGTCCTTTATTCACATGAAGTGCTGAGTCCTATTGACAAGGGATTTCAGATCGATTCCGTGTTTCTGGATTTCCAGAAGGCTTTTGACACTGTACCACACAAGCGGCTCGTAGTGAAATTGCGTGCTTATGGAATATAGTCTCAGTTATGTGACTGGATCTGTGACTTCCTGTCAGAGAGGTCACAGTTCGTTGTAATTGACGGAAAGTCGTCGAGTAAAACAGAAGTGATTTCTGGCATTCCCCAAGGTAGTGTTATATGCCCTTTGCTGTTCCTTATCTTTATAACCGATTTGGGAGACAATCTGAGCAGCCGTCTTCGGTTATTTGCAGATGACGCTGTACTTTATCGACTAATAAAGTCATCAGAAGATCAAAACAAACTCCAAAACGATTTAGAAGAAATATCGGAATGGTGCGAAAAGTGGCAGTTGACCACTCATCCACATGAGTGCTAAAAGGAATGGGTTAAACTTCGGTTACTCGATAAATCAGTCTAATCTAAATACCTAGGTATTACAGTTACGAACAATTTAAATTGGAAGGAACACACAGAAAATGTAGTGGGGAAGGCTAACCAAAGACTGCGTTTTATTGGCAGGACACTTAGAAAATGTAACAGACCTACTAAGGAGACTGCCTACACTACGCTTGTCCGTCCACTTTTAGAATACTGTTGCGCGGTGTGGGATCGTTACCAGATAGGACTGATTGAGTAAATCGAAAAAGTTCAAAGAAAGGCAGTAAGTTTTGTATTATCGCGAAATATGGGAGAGAGTGTCACAGAAATGATACAGGATTTGGGATGGACATCATTAAAAGAAACGCGTTTTTCGTTGCGACGGAATCTTCTCAGGAAATTCCAATCACCAACTTTCTCCTCCGAATGCGAAAATATTTTATTGACACCGAATTACATAGGGAGGAACGATCACCAAGATGAAGTAAGGGAAATCAGAGCTCGTACGGAAAGATATAGGTGTTCATTCTTCCCGCGCACTATACGAGATTGGAATAATAGAGAATTGTGAAGGTGGTTTAATGAACCCTCTGCCAGGCATTTAAATGTGATTTGCAGAGTATCCATGTAGATGTAGATGTAGATGTCACATTATGTCATACAAATAAAAACAACATGTAACGCTGTATTATACTTGATGGTAACATAGTCAATAGCTGTTATTAGTGAGACAAGAAACATGATAATTAGGTTTGTGTTAACTGTATGCAGGTTGTAGGCAATCAGCGTGGGACAATGATAGCATACTACTAGAGTACTGAAACGACTGTAGGCTGTTGTAGACTACCATAAGTAAGCGTAGACTACTATAGTTTTCCCAGAAGCTTTGGTCAGTTAAGGTCGTACCTGCGTTACCTCTGTGTTGGGTGTCTTGCGAACCTATAGGGCTTGCTTTCCTTATGTATGTGAACAATGTATTATCTGAGTCGCCTAAAAACCGGCTGAATACTGAGTGGAGACTTACAAACAGCTGGGTAACCTAAGGGACATTTTTGTTCTGCATAGTTTTCCTCCTGTCTATGGCCTGTACTTATAGCAAACCTGAAGTTGTCAATGTTTAATTCAGGTTTTATTCGCAAACTGTTGATTTGTAACGTGAAACAGCTGCTATGTTGTAATAAAAATGAAGAAAACAATACAGATTTAACATACAACGTTAGAAAACGAAACCTCCTCAACAAAAAGGTGAAATAAAAAAACTGCAAAACAAAAATATGTCAACCATCACTTCATTACTTCATTACTTCTTCTACTTATATAAAACACGTTTCAGTTGTTCATAAACAACTTTTGTTTTATCAGTGCTAACTGGGAACTTGTGCCTTTGACCATGATACTTGTGGATGTGAACTGTCATTGCCACAAAAGTAACAGCTTTGCTCGCATAAAAAGACCAACTAATTTTTATTACTTTTAACATGCGATTTATATTCTGGAAGGATATAAAATTCCCAATGAACTGACACTGAATGATGTGCAGTTCTAATTCTCTGAAATCATACACCCAAAGAAACAGAAAAACAAAGAGAAGTCATCGGCTTCCATATTGTCTCTTACACATTCATTTATGTTTCTTTCCCTACCACTTCAAGCAGTACTGTTGGTAATGCTGTCGTTTACTACGTCATTTATGTGGTGTACCAAAACTACCAAACCGCAGTTTTGGAAGCGCGAAATTCTACAAAGTTACATAGAGTAACTAATCAGCAGCACATTATGGATCATGATACTCCATTTTATACAGTGTAATCTTCAATCGACCATGTACATCACCAAGAGCATGTTACAGCAAATGTCTAAAACAATCTAAAACTCTATTATTTATGACGTCCATTTGCTGGTAAATTATATCTTTCAGATGCTCTTTAAAGGCACTATAAAGCTCAATTGCCTCCAGAGCATCCATGGGATCCTAGAAGGGGGGGGGGAGGAAGGGGGAAGGGGTCATAAACTCTCCTTCCCAATAAAGCAAAACAATTATATTAATCACTGATGTAAACAAATTACTATGGCATAGTTATCGGTTTAGTCTTTTATAGTAAAATGAAGCATCAAAGTCCAGACAGCTATTGCTTTCTTCCGATAATGCGTGCATTCATACACTTTACACAATGGACCAATGATGACAACAGAACTAGTCAATAGAAAAACAACAGGGGTAGACAATGTTGAATTTCTGTAGGTCCTCCAGTGTAATCAACACGCACTCTTTTACAAGAAATATGTTTTAACTCTCTTCGGCACGCCGGCTGGAGTGACCGACCAGTTCTAGGCGCAGTGCAGTGTTTCGTTGTTACTGCGAGTTTGACTATTGGTTATATCACGCAACGCAAAAACTCACTACCAAAAATTCACTCATTCACACACTCATAACTCATAAAACCGTTATAGGAACCACTACTCTTGGTTCCTCTGACGCCTATAATGTATAACCTACATAGGTAGGAATGATAGTCATAATAAAATAAGAGAAATCAGAGCTCGCACAGAAAGATTTAAGTATTTCTCTTTCTCGCACGTTGTTCGAATGTGAAACGGTAGAGAAATAGCTTGAAGGCGGCTCGATGAACCCTCTGCCAGGCAATTAATTGCGAATTGCAGAGCAATCGTATAGTTGTAGATGTAAATATAACCAGAATACATCGACACGCTTCTCAACAGGTATTACCGACCGTTAGATTCAGTGCACGCACGCAGGGTAGATGTTCCAGGTTGCCAGTCGATAGTCCTGGCAAACGTTGCACTCAGTAGATGACGAGTAACAGTGTGCAGGTGTCATTCGTTTATTCCAATTTCCACGCTTACAGAATACATCATTAGCGTTTAATGATTCAGAATCAGATTCTTGTTAAGTACTGTCTATTACATCTTTTCTTCTATTTCACTCATATTTCTGCCGGCCGGGGTGGCCGAGCGGTTCTGGGCGCTACAGACTGGAGCCGAGCGACCGCTACGGTCGCAGGTTCGAATCCTGCCTCGGGCATGGATGTGTGTGATGTCCTTAGGTTGGTTAGGTTTAAGTAGTTCTAAGTTATAGGGGACTGATGACCTCAGATGTTAAGTCCGGTAGCGCTTAGAGCCATTTGAACCATCTCTTCGGCGCTGTTGTACTACTTAAACTGAAATTCAGAAATATGTACTACTAATATTAGCCATTATACGGCTAAGTTTCCCTTTCTTGAGGAAGAGGGTTCTTTCCTTGTTTTCTCACAACATTAGGCGGAGACCGTAAGGTCATGGTAGAACAAGGTTGTGACGGTTACTGGACGACATCTACTGAGACAACGCTTAAATACAATACGACACTCACACAAATTCGAAAGTGATGAAAGTATCGGAGCGGTCAGTTCATTTAATCCTCATTCTTGGGAAGCGCCTTTCAAATCTCGATATGACTTTTAACTGGTTCAAATGGCTCTGAGCACATCGGAGGTCATCAGTCCCCTAGAACTTAGAACTACTTAAACCTAACTAACCTAAGGACATCACACACATCCATGCCCGAGGCAGGATTCGAACCTGCGACCGTAGCGGTCACGCGGTCCCAGACTGAAGCGCCTAGAACCGCTTGGCCACTCAGGCCGGCGACTTTTAACTGAAGACACGTTTTTCCAGGAATGCAATGATACATTTTGGTTTACTAAATTTGCTATTCTTATTACTTACACCGATATAATGATCATTTTCCGATCTAACGCTAAAGGTATAAACCGCAGTTTGCGTAAAATAGTGCGAATGTAGCAATAAAATCGCTTGCTCTTACTTTTAGGTTCTCACTATTTTATGCAAACTGTGCTCTGAACGTTTTCTATTCATCGAAACCAGGGATAAAAGTAAAAAATATAGTAATCCAGACGGTGTTGCTGTCCATTATAGTAAATACGACTGCAGTGATTTCTGTTTTCAGTGGACTCCCTAAAATCGAAAGCTGGGAAGGTAAGTAAACGACATGGCCAATCTCCTTGTACCATCCTTGTACCATCCCAGCACCTTGTCTGTCTGTAATTTCCGGGTGGTCGATGATATGTTAATCATTCTTTCTGAAACTGGAAGTCATCATTAGTACACTACCGGCCATTACAATTGCTACATCAAGAAGAAATGCAGATGATAAACCGGTATTCATAGGACAAACATATTATACTAGAACTGACATGTGATTACATTTTCACGCAATTTAGGTGCCTAAATCCTGAGTAATCAGTACCCAGAACAATCACCTCTGGCCGTAATAACGGCCTCGATACACCTGGCCATTGATTCAAACAGAGCTTGGTACAGTTGCCTGTGCAGCTTCAACACGATACCACAGTTCATCAAGAGTAGTGACTGGCGTATTGTGACGAACCAGTTGTTCGGCCACCAGATGTTTTCAATTCGTGAGAGATCTGGAGAATGTACTGGCCAGGGCAGCAGTCGAACATTTTCTGCATCCAGAAAGGCCCGTACAGAACTTGCAACATGCGGTCGTGCATTATCCTGCTGAAATGTAGGGTTTCGCAGGGATCGAATGCAGGGCAGAGCAACGGGTCGTAACACATCTGAAATGTAACGTCCACTGTTCAAAGTGCCGTCAGTGTAACAAGAGGTGACCGAGACGTGTAACCAATGGCACCCCATACCATCACGCGGGGTGATACGCCAGTATGGCAATGACGAATACACCTTCCAATGTGCGTTCACTTAGATGTTGCCAAACACGGAGGCGACTATCATGATGCTGTAAACAGAACCTGGATTCATCCGAAAAAAGGATGTTTTGCCATTCGTGCACCCTGGTTCGTCGTTGAGTACACCATCGCAGGCGCTCCTGTCTGTGATGCAGCGTCAAGTGTAACCGCACCCATGGTCTCCGAGCTGTTCGTGCAGATGCTTGTCGTCTTGCAAAACGTCCCCATCTGTTGACTCAGGGATCGAGACGTGGCTGCACGAACCTTTACAGCCACGCAGATAAGATGCCTGTCATCTCAACTGCTGGTGATACGAGGCCGTTGGGATCCAGCACGGCGTTCCGTATTACCCTCATGAACCCACCGATTCCATATTCTGCTAACAGTCATTGGATCTCGACCAACGCGAGCAGCAATGTAGCGATACGATAAACCGCAATCGCGATAGGCTACAATCTGACCTTTATCAAAGTCGGAAACGTGATGGTACGCATTTCTCCTCCTTACACGAGGCATCACAACAACGTTTCACCAGGCAACGCCGGTCAACTGCTGTTTGTGTATGAGAAATCAGTTGGCAACTTTCCTGATGTCACCACGTTGTAGGTGTCGTCACCGGCGCCAACCTTGTGTGAATGCTCTGAAAAGTTAATCATTTGCATATCACAGCATCTTCATCCTGTCGACCGAGCGAGGTGGCGCAGTGGTTAGCACACTGGACTCGCATTCGGGAGGACGACGGTTCAATCCCGCGTCCGGCCATCCTGATTTAGGTTTTCCGTGATTTCCCTAAATCGCTTCAGGCAAATGCCGGGATGGTCCCTTAGAAAGGGCACGGCCGATTTCCTTCCCCATCCTTCCCTAATCCGAGCTCGTGCTCCGTCTCTAATGACCTCGTTGTCGACGGGACGTTAAACAGTAATCTCCTCTCCTCCTCCTCCTCTTCCTGTCGGTTAAATTTCGCGTCTGTAGCACGTCATCTTCGTGGTGTAGCAATTTTAATGGCCAGTAGTGTACTTGCGCTTGAAGTGGAAGAAGATAGTTCCGCGATCACGGCTGAAGAAGAGTGCTATACTTTCAAGTAGGTAATTGCATGAATTCTGAGAACAAAAAGTGCGAACAAGAGGAAAATATAAGCACTCTCTCTTTGCTTGAAGCAACTTCGCAGTCACTCGAGTGATAATATTATTGAGTGGCGTGTAATCAGTGCTCGTTTGGTAACAACACTCCGAAGCGTGCCGTTTACGTCTTCGTCCCCTTCTCTTTCTCAGCCGTAACCAATGCGCTGCTTCCAATCTGACTAGAAGCATAATTTTACTTCGACAGATTGCTGTTGGTTTTTGCTGTTGTGGGTTAAACAATCGAGAGTGCAGTTAACTGAGTTTATCTTGTTGAGGAATTCAGAAAAAACGAACCTCGTAACTTTTGGATTTATCTACAAACGAAGCAAGCTTTCAATTTTCACTTATACGCTCCTGCTGAGAGGAATGATTTTATGGCAAGGCCACAATTCCCCGGCGTGAACAAGCCGCGCGACGTTCTTGTTGGTGGGCGCTGACACGTCCTCCGCGGGCTGCAGGCGGTGACATGCTACCCGCACGACTCGAGTTGCTCTCTTGACCGTGCATGCAAATCTCCAGCTACACGCACGCCTGGGCTCGGCCCATTACCCCGCCCCGCGGCCTGGCCCACCATGCGTCTGAGGGGCAGCAGATCCGGTATTCCGAAGAAGCGTGTCAAGCGCCGAGGCTCCAGCTACCCACACCAACGTCCGTCTCACATCCTCCTGTCTCCGTGTACACAGAAATAAGAACATTGCCGCATTGTAACCATTTTTGTTAATGGAGTAGTTTTATCATTTTTGTACTAGCACTATTCTTCGTAAGAGAGTTCACGTGATGCATGTTTCTCCTTGCCTCTTGACTGTGTAGCATGCATCGGAAGCCACGCAATATGTTGTTGCTACATACATTCAATGCTTTCGGGCAAACTGGATCAATTAGTACGCGAGAAGGTTCCTGGATAGAAAAATCATCAAGAGAATGCATTTGACAACAAACGTGGTCTGTCCGAGCAGAAGTGGAGGGGGAAGCATGACGTTTTGGAACACCTATCCTATTGACAAGATCTGGCAATAAATAACATTCGCAGCTTGTAGTCTCGTGGCTAGCGCTACTGCCTCTGGATCACGAGGCCCCGGGTTCGATTATCGGCCGGGTTGGAGATTTTCTCTGCCCAGTGACTGGGTGTTTACGTTGTTCTGATAATTTCATCATAATCGTCATTCGTGACAGTGGCTAGATAGGATTGTGTGAAAATTGGGACTTTGTCTGGACGTTGATGACCACGCAGTTGAGCGCCCTACAAACCAATCATCATCCTCAATAAATAACTTTCAAATATTACCACATCTGACGCGAATTGTGGATGAAGAACTTTTCCAGTGTGATGAATAGCTTATGGCAGATCACAGAGTAGCATCACATTTCCTGGCTGTGCCTGTGTGCCTTTGGAAACCTTTTTGGAAATTTGTGGTAAGGTCTTATGGGACCAAGCTGCTGTGGTCATCGGCCCTTAAGCTTACACACTACTTAATCTAACTTAAACTAACTTAAGCTTAGGACAACACACACCGATGCCCGAGGGAGGACTCGAACCTCCGACAGGGGGGAGTTGGGCGGACCGTGACAAGGCGCCTCAGGCCGCGAAGCTACCGCTCGCGGCTGTGTGCCTTTCCATTGGCCGCTACCTACAACAGGATCGGATGTTCTAAGAAGGACGTTTACTTCAGTCTGAGGCTGACGAGTCAATCTTCCCCTAATCCTCCTAAATCAAGGAAGTTACTTTTCCGGTATGGAAACCCTCCCAAGCGTACGTTTCCATGCACGGACGTCGAATTCTGCTTAGGAATTTTCCATTTTTTCCTCTACGAGTGTTGTGAATTGATTTGTGTGGACATGTTCGGTAAAAGAAGGGCACAGGCCATAGCGTGTAGGCATTAGCTAGCTGTAATGTAGTGTAATGATGGCTGATGCTAGAAAAGGAATAGGGTGAAACCATATTTACACGTAACCTACTTCTCTGAAATCCTATAGCTGAGCTTGAAGTCTTGTATCCAATGGACAGAAACAGTGACAGACAAATATATCACAACAAATAGGTAGTTCTTTAGTAATGTGAGCAGTTTCGTTTCTTCTGTGACGAGGTACCGTAATAAGGGCTTGAACGTATCTGCTTTATAGTCCTTATGTAAATACTACGACGCTTTCAATTACAATTATTTCCACTACACTCTTTTTTTTATTCTGAAATTACTGAACCTTGTAAAATATGCAATTAGGTACTATTTTACCGACAAAAGCAAACGTACTTCGATTTGTAGCACACCTGCTTCCTTATCTACTTCTATACACATACTAAAATTAATTTCTACCTATTAAAAAATAACGTATCTTAATTTGTTACATTTGGCTGTACCGCTGTGAATACGTGATACTGTTCTGGTTAGAGCATCGCTTACATATCTGTGCTAGATCAACCAAGCATCTACCTGCGTGTGTCATCTTATTCGTGGTTCAGTGTGACAGATGAAGGAGGGGAAAGCAGCAAAATAATATGCTTGTTTGATCGACACCAAAAATTTAAAGCATTAAGAAAATACCTGTGATATGAACCAGAAAAGTAAACAGGAATGTTTCTGTCCTCGCTGGTGGCGGTGATAAGCACACTGTTTAGTACTGTAAAGCGGTTTGTAGTTCAGTTATCTCTCTCTCTCTCTCTCTCTCTCTCTCTCTCTCTCTCTCTCTCTCTATATATATATATATATATATATATATATATATATATATATAGGGTGAGTCACCTAACATTACCGCTGGATATATTTCGTAAACCACATCAAATACTGACGAACGATTTCACAGACCGAACGTGAGGAGAGGGGCTAGTGTAATTGGTTAATACAAACCTTAAAAATGCACGGAAGTATGTTTTTTAACACAAACTTACGTATTTTTTAATGGAACCCCGTTAGTTTTGTTAGCACATCTGAACATATAAACAAATACGTAATCAGTGCCGTTTGTTGCATTGTAAAATGTTAATTACATCCGGAGATATTGTAACCTAAAGTTGACGCTTGAGTACCACTCCTCCGCTGTTCGATCGCGTGTATCGGAGAGCACCGAATTACGTAGGGATTCAAAGGGAACGGTGATGGACCTTAGGTACAGAACAGACTGGAACAGCACATTACGTCCACATGCTAACACATTTTTATTGGTCTTTTTCACTGGCGCACATGTACATTACCATGAGGAGTGAGGTACACGTACACACGTGGTTTCCGTTTTCAATTACCGAGTGGAATAGAGTGTGTCCCGACATGTCAGGCCAATAGATGTTCAATGTGGTCGCCATCATTTGCTGCACACAATTGCAATCTCTGGCGTAATGAACGTCGTACACGCCGCAGTACATCTGGTGTAATGTCGCCGCGGGCTGCCACAATACGTTGTTTCATATCCTCTGGGGTTGTAGGCACATCACGGTACACATTCTCCTTTAACGTACCCCACAGAAAGAAGTCCAGAGGTGTAAGATCAGGAGAACGGGCTGGCCAATTTATGCGTCCTCCACGTCCTATGAAACGCCCGTCGAACATCCTGTCAAGGGTCAGCCTAGTGTTAATTGCGGAATGTGCAGGTGCACCATCATGCTGATACCACATACGTCGACGCGTTTCCAGTGGGATATTTTCGAGCAACGTTGGCAGATCATTCTGTGGAAACGCGATGTATGTTGCAGCTGTTTGGGCCCCTGCATTGAAGTGAGGACCAATGAGGTGGTCGCCAATGATTCCGCACCATACATTTACAGTCCACGGTCGCTGACGCTCTACCTGTCTGAGCCAGCGAGGATTGTCCACGGACCAGTAATGCATGTTCCGCAGATTCACTGCCCCGTGCTTTGTGAAACCCGCTTCATCGGTAAACAGGTAGAACTGCAACGCATTCTCTGTTAATGCCCATTGACAGAATTGCACTCGATGATTAAAGTCATCACCATGTAATTGCTGATGTAGCGACACATGAAACGGGTGAAAGCGGTGACGATGCAGTATGCGCATGACACTACTTTGACTCAGTCCACCGGCTCTCGCAATGTCCCGTGTACTCATGTGTGGGTTCATGGCAACAGCAGCTAACACACTAACTGCACCCGCTTCTCCTGTGACGGGCCTGTTACGGACCCGTTTGTGTGCTACGACCATACCTGTTGCATACAGTTGGCGGTAGATATTTTGCAATGTGCGGCACGTTGGATGCTCTCTGTCCGGGTACCGTTCTGCATACACCCTGCAGGCTTCAGCTGCATTTCGTCGACACTCGCCATAGATGAGTATCATCTCCGCCTTTTCAGAGTCCGAATACACCATGGCCACAGTTCCTACAACACTACACTATCACAGATGTCTGGTAACACGGTGTACTACAGTTGGTCTGCGTGCGGAGACGAATGCAGAATAACAATAGCAGCAAGCGCTACGTGCGACACTGCGACAGCTAGACCAAACCACAACTGTGCACTACAGCCACACTCGTAAACACGGTCGTCATCGTAAACATGTCCCTGCAGATGCTGCTCGCCAACCGTGGCCCGTGTTTGTTACAGCACGCAACTGAACGTCGGAGGTTTCAAGCGTCAACTTTAGGTTACAATATCTCCGGATGTAATTAACATTTTACAATGCAACAAACGGCACTGATAACGTATTTGTTTATATGTTCAGCTGTGCTAACAAAACTAACGTGGTTCCATTTAAAAAAACGTAGGTTTGTGTTAAAAAACATACTTCCGTGCATGGTTTGTATTAAACAATTACACTAGCCCCTCTCCTCACGTTCGGTCTGTGGAATCGGTTCGTCAGTACTTTATGTGGCTTACGAAATATATCCAGCGGTAACGTTAGGTGACTCACCATATATATACAAATGTAAAATTTCTGGAGTATACCAAGGAAGTGTTATAGGGCTTGCTGTATGTAATTTAAATCAATGATCTGATAGATAATATTGGAGTCTCCGCGAAGATATTCGTGTGCTATACTTCTGTATACTTCTGTCCATACGGAGGCTGAAAAGAGTGTAGCATAATGCAGGAAGACATGCAGAGAGTCGACAGATGGTGCAGCGACTGGCGATTGGTCCTGAGCGTCAGTAAAGATAACGTATCAGGAAGGGAACCACTACTGTTCGATTACACTATTAGTGTCACATCACTGGGCTCAATAACTACTGTGAAATACCTGAGAGTTGCTATCTGGAACGACCTAAAGTGGAATTACAACATAAAGGAAACAAAAGGAAAAGTAGATACCAGAGCCAGAGTCACTGGAACAATTAAAGGAAACGTAATTCAACCACGAAAGAAGTGACTTAGAAAACATTGGTTCGACCAATACTTGAGTATTATGCATGTATTATTCCTTAGATTCATTAGATTCATGTATTATCCATTAGATGGGTAGATCACATAACTAATGAGGATGTACTGAATTGAATTGGGGAGAAGAGGAGTTTGTGGCACAACTTGACTAGAAGAAGGGACCGGTTGGTAGGACATGTTCTGGAGCATCAAGGGTTCACCAATTTATTATTGAAGGGCAACGTGGAGGGTAAAAATCGTAGAGGGAGACCAAGAGATGAATACACTAAGCAGATTCAGAAGGATGTAGGTTGCAGTAGGTACTGGGAGACGAAGAAGTTTGCACAGGATAGAGTAGCATGGAGAGCTGCATCAAACCAGTCTCAGGACTGAAAACCACAACAACATTCATGAGTCTGGCACCCTTATTGAATATCATTAATAGAAGAAATAGAGAGGATCCGATGAAGAGCGGCGCGTTACGTCACGGTATCGTTTACTCCGCGGGAGATAATTACGGAGATAGAATGAAATTTTCACTCTACAGCGGAGTGTGCGTTGCTATGAAACTTCCTGGTAGATTAAAACTGTGTGCCGGGCCGAGACTCGAACTCGGGATCTTTGCCTTTCGCGGTGCTCTACCGACTGAGCTACCCAAGCACGACTCACGCCCCGTCCTCACAGGACGGAGTGCTAGTTCTGCAAGGTTCGCAGGAGAGCTTCTGTGAAGTTTGGAAGGTAGGAGACGAGGTACTGGCGGAATTAAAGCTGTGAGGACGTGGCGTGAGTCGTGCTTGGGTAGCTCAGTTGGTAGAGCACTTGCCCGCGAAAGGCAAAGGTCCCGAATTCGAGTCTCGGCCCGGCACACAGTTTTAATCTGCCAGGAAGTTTCAATTACGGAGATGCTCTATGATCTCCAGTGGCAGACTTTACAAAAGAGCTTTATTGTCAAAATTCCGAGAGAATACGTTCCAGAAAGAGTCGAGCAACGTGTTGGTTCCTCCCACTGCGGCTCACGAAATGATCACGACGAGAAAATCAAATAAATTAGAGTCCGTACGGAGCTCTACCTGCATTCATCCTATGCGCCATTCGTGAATGGAACAGGAAAGGGGGAAAAGATAGCGTTCTAGAAGTACGCTTCCCTACGCACCGAAAGATGGCTTACGGAGTACAAATGTAAATTACTCCGCCAAGCAAAAACATTTTCCTCGAAAGATGTAACATTTATGTCACTGATTAGAGCAGCTTTTACGCTTCTCGGGCCATTACAGCTGACGATATTTGCTTCTAAGAGATCCATTAACTACCCTTAAAAAGTCCAAGGACACTCAGAACTCTATGATACAGAAAAATCTCGAACGTAACTTTCCAGTAGCAGCAGGCAATAACTGCTTTTTTTTATTTTATTAATCCACATCTGTTCCTCTTTCTTCTTGCCACTTATCCTCGACTTCACGTCGGCCTGGGTACGTGATGGAATTACACAACCACGTAAAGGATTTCAGTGGCGGTAATTGTCAGCGTTTACTCTAGCTTTGTTCGTTAATGCAGCAGTTGTTTGCAAAAACGCCGGCCCGGTTCGTGACAGGCAACGCCCGTCGTCACTCGCGACGGGTTTTGCGAGATTCCCAGACTGCGAGAAACAGGCTCCCGTTCGTCCATTTTCGCTCCACGGCTCCCCGGTGGCTGTGAGCCTGGCACACGGGCGCGACCCGCCGCCTGCCACTAGAAGGGCAGTAAGAGGCTGCCGGAAAGAGGTCAGTGTTCGGCAAGTCATGCGGCCTGTGTTGGCGGCCAGGGTCGCGTCCTCCAGCGCCACGGCCGACACCCGCCTCCGCGGAGCGCGCTCTCTGGGACGCCGCGAGCCCAACTGCCTCCCTCCACCGGAGCCAGGGCTACCACCTACTAACTACTACCTGATTCGCTTAGTTTATTACATTACAATTACACAAATGATAAACTAAATGGCTTCAAGTGGCTCTGACCACCATGGAACTTAACTTCTAAGGTCATCAGTCGCCTAGAACTTAGAACTACTTAAACCTAACTAACCTAAGGACATCACACACATCCATGCCCGAGGCAGAATTCGAACCTGCGACCAGCGATAAACTAAATATTCCTCCCTAAAGAATGATCACAAGTTGCTGTTTCAGCAACCATGTTTTTCTAATTAAATCAGGATGACATTTTCGTCAGTTTACTGCGTAGTCAGGTGCCAAACTTTCGCTTGAGTTTTTCTTGCAAAACTTTGTGGCTAGTTTAATATGACTCATTGGCGCCGGAAGGAAAAAAACGAATTGATATTTAAATAAAAAGAACGCTCGCCAACTGTAGGCTTGACACTCAAAAGCGCAGTACCTTAGTAAGCATTGTTCCAACGGAAATGGTATGTCGTTGCCTTCCTGTGGTCTTTGGACTGACTGACACTGCCAGTTACAGTGGAACCCGCATCTGAATATGAATTCCGGATGCTGAAATACACGGAATTTGCTTTTCCAGAGGATAGTTCAAATGGTTCAAATGGCTCTGAGCACTATGGGACTTAACTT
This sequence comes from Schistocerca cancellata, assembly GCF_023864275.1. NCBI lineage: Eukaryota > Metazoa > Arthropoda > Insecta > Orthoptera > Acrididae > Schistocerca > Schistocerca cancellata. The sequence goes on along the minus strand of NC_064626.1, from coordinate 354,135,462 downwards.
CTGAGGTCATCAGTCCCCTAGAGCTTAGAACTACTTAAACCTAACTAACCTAAGGACATCACACACATCCATGCCCGAGGCAGGATTCGAACCTGCGACCGTAGCGGTCACGCTGTTCCAGACTGTAGCGCCTAGACCTACTAGGCCACCCGGGCCGGCTTTTCCAGAGGAGAAAGAAGTAATAAGAGACCGACAAAAAATACTAAAACAGACTGGGGATCAACCCCTGATCTTGGGATCCGTAGTCTGGCACTTTACCACCGAACCACTTCGACGCCCCCCTCCTTCCCCCTCCCCGGATTACTCAAAGTACATTTCTTTCAGTTTTCAGCTTTTACAGATGGCCGTAAGTATGCCCATAACGAGGAAGGGCCCGCATCTCGTGGTCGTGCGGTAGCGTTCTCGCTTCCCACGCCCGGGTTCCCGGGTTCGATTCCCGGCGGGGTCAGGGATTTTCTCTGCCTCGTGATGGCTGGGTGTTGTGTGCTGTCCTTAGGTTAGTTAGGTTTAAGTAGTTCTAAGTTCTAGGGGACTGATGACCATAGATGTTAAGTCCCATAGTGCTCAGAGCCATTTGAACCATTTTTGAACGAGGAAGGAAGTTGGTGATATTCAGTCAATACTGACGATTTGGTGCAAGAAGTTGATGAAAAAGTGAGAGAGAACAGAGGCTATACGATTTCGATGTTGTGTGATGAGCTTCCTCAAGTGTCAAGAATTGTGTTTTATGCACTTGTTGCCTAATAAGGCGGCACATAGGAGGATCATATTTAAAAGTAGTTGCACGATACGACAAGTGCCTTATTGATGGGTGTTAAGTAGGAAAGTAGATTAAAATGCAGACTTCCATGCAAAAATAAAATTTCTAGGAAAAGACCACTGTTTTATTTTAATTTTAAAACGGTACTTGCTTTGAAAAGCACACCTCGTAATTGCTAACTAAAGGTGCGCCATCGAACTACATAAACATTTGTAGAAGCTGATGTGGAATATCTACATCTACATCTACATTTATACTCCGCAAGCCACCCAACGGTGTGTGGCGGAAGGCACTTTACGTGCCACTGTCATTACCTCCCTTTCCTGTTCCAGTCGCGTATGGTTCGCGGGAAGAACGACTGTCTGAAAGCCAATACTGGAAAGCCAATACTGGAAAGAGAAGGAAACGAACTTGACGATACTGACATATTGCTGAAGCCTGTTGCTTAATTAGAAGAACGGAGGAACTCATGCAGTAACCAGAGCCCATTCTCGCCACTTATGTAAGCAATTACACCATTCGGAATTATTCCAACTTCACTACGAGAAAACTTGAAGCAGGCTTCTATACAAGTTTATTAAGATGTCATCTCTTTCCGGATAGTCGCATCTTACGCTTGAGCACCGTTGCATACCACCGCGACTAACCAACAGTTAGTAAGGACTCATCCTCAGAGAGGTATATTTGTCGAGGAGAGAGTCTTAAGAATGAAGCAGCCCATCTGGCTTACTGTGTAGTGCATTGCATTATAAGAATGGGAGGTTAGACGGATTCGCATAGAAAGCACATGGAACGTGAACTGGTGCCTCGATTCGATGTAATATGACTGTTACAGACTATTTTCCTCACCCGATTAGGTAAATGCTGAGCCGTTAGTAAAAAATAATAAGTAGGTCGTAGCTATGTGTATTTCCAATGTTTATTGCGTAAAACTGGTTTTGCTGTAGGATACCGAAGCACTGAACAAGTAACGGTAAGGCTCGATGCTTTCTCGCACCTAAAAATCTATTGTAGCCATATGAAAATGAGTCATCTCAATAAAAACAAGCCATAGCGTTCAGAATAAAACATTTAAATGTTAAATCAGTTCAGAGTCGGAATCTGTATTAGAAATAGCTTATCTTACAATACAGTTCTGGTCATCTGTTGGCATCTATTCACAAAATAGTCTTAGGAATTAATAGTTATTACTTGAGTTCCAACGATATTCATCACTAAATCTCTGAACTTTAATAGAAATGCTAAGCTTCGTTGATGTGAATTAATGGAGGTTGCTTCACTAACACTCATACAAGCATTCAACGCGCAATTAATACGGGAAAGTAGAAAAAAAGCAAGCTGTACCTGTTACTTCGAAGTGTGTTATCGACGGCTTTGAGACACGTTCTTTACTTGATGGCTGTAGGTCACACAGCTGGACGAAACACTAGTATAGTGCAGTGGTAACTTTCCCGCACATTTCAGGCTTGGAAACTGTTCTTATATCAGGTGCGGATCTCACCGAAGCTGGAGGACAGTTTTCACTGTCACCGACCGACAGAGTGTTGTGCTATCCCCTAAGCATCATCAGTGCAACGTCAGCGCAGCTTACAGCTTTCACGACAGGTGCAGAATGTTCGTAAATGCAGGTTGTATGAAGCAATAAAGACGGTATCTTAATGCTGCTATTTACCATCTGTCTCTCCTAAGCGTCAACAGGCTCCTTTTCACTGAAGTTTCTATTTTTGTGATTTTACATGATCGTCTCATTTCTGCATAACACCTTAATTCTTACAGTATTTGACGAGCCGAAGGTATTAACTACAAATCTTGTAATGAGTTACAGTTGAGTTCTTTAGTAGACCCTACTAGTCGTACAAGTTATCAACACTGCGTTCTAGGCTCTCACCTCAGTACTCTGTGTACCACATGCATGGAAAGCAGACGTTAAACATTCGACATGAATACTGAATACGAGTGCATAATGGAAGGGTCAGACATGAAGAGCGTTATTTACGAGTATATCGAACAAGCAAAGGCAACACTTTCTAGGTTATTTTCCTCGGACTGTTAAATGGGTGGATAAAGGCTGTTTGTTGGACACAGGGTGGTATGTAGAGGAATCTCAGAGCTGTAGCTTGACGTAATTTCTCTTTATGAGGCACTTGCGAATTTGACCTTACCTGGCGATCTTTGTCAGTGAATTACATCGCGGTATCGGACGAAACCGTCGAGGAAAGAGGAAGGAGAAAGCATTGTAGAGTGCTCGGCGGCGGAATTACAGAAGTAATTTTCGTGATGGAGAACAGTGAATCTGCACCAGTGCAGTAGTGAGGAAAGTACTGGCTATAACTTGGCTGCGTGATGGCGGTGGTGAAAACGGGGAGCGGTGCAGTTGTGCCAGCTGCCGGCTGTTCTCCACAACCGGGGAATAAAGCTCCGCACGATTTGTGGAAACTTTCACCATGACCCCTTTTGGTACTTTCTTAAAGAATACACTGAGGTCTGTAGTATTTTTGCTACGTGGTAGCTTTCAGTGAGAGTTCACAGGTTCGCTGTCCCCCAGAATGGATAGCGAAAGCTGCTTATTGAGTTAATATGACATACAAAATGAAAGACATGTACGAGTTGAAGCGAGTAACGAACATTACGTTTTGATAAAACAATGTCATTGTCTTAGCATTTTGCAAATGAAGACGCAAATGAGAACTGTCACTCATTAATGAATTCCGCTGTTAAATTGCTTCGTTAACTTACGTGTACTGCCAGTGCGTCAAAATTATTAACTCGTCAGATCTTAGAACTGAGCGGCAGTTACACAAAATTGTTATTGCTCTTCTTCTTGAGACGTCACAGGCTGAATTATGTGCTGTCCTCGGTGTTCCTTACAGATTCTCTGTATAAAATGTTGAGATGCAGGGAGAGAAATCCTTGACTACCGCATTCGTAGAAGATATTCCTCCCATTTAATTTTATCCTTTTCCGTTTTCTTTGGACATAATGCTCAGGGACGGAGGGAGGACAGAGAGAAATAGGAAAAGGAAAAGAAGCAGAATAATTTTATTGACAGTGATTCCAACCATGAAAGTTTTAGTCGATGAAATTATTATTTCGTTTGATGCGGATGTTATCGAAGAGTTTCAGGTGAACTTGTGGACTCGTGAGTGTACATGATTTTATCCAGAACAGGAAAAAGGCATTGATCTGTGGAACGACGGATCACGTAATGTTCAGGTGATAAGACCTCCATGGAAAAGCAGACACTGACAGAAATATGAGTGAAATAGAACGAAAGATGTAATACAGAGTAATTAACAAGCAGCAGATTGAGAATCATTTAACGCTCAGGATGTGTTCTGTAAGCGTGGAGATTGGAATAAACGAATGACACCTGCATCCTGTTACACGTCAGCAACGTTTGCCAGGAACATCGACCGGCAACCTGGAACATCTACCCTGCTTGGGTGCACTGAATCTAACGGTCGGTAACACCTGTTGAGAAGCGTGTCGACGTATTCTGGTTATATCTACATCTACAACTACACGATTACTCTGCAGTTCCCAGATAATTGCCTGGCAGAGGGTTCATCGAACCACCTTCAAGCTATTTCTCTACCGTTCCACTCTCGAACAACATGCGAGAAAAACAAACACTTAAATCTTTCTGTGCAAGCAGAGATTTCTCTTATTTTACTGTGATGGTCATTACTGCCTATGTAGGTTATACATTAGAGGGGTCAGAGGAACCAAGAGTAGTGGTTCCTGTAACCGTTTTATGAGTTATGAGTGAATGAGTGAATTTTTGGTGGGGAGTTTTTGCATTGGGTGCTGTAACTAATAGTCAAGCTCGAACTAACAGCGAAACACTGCACTGTGGGCCAAAATGGCCATAGCTGGAGATACTGTAAATATACGATATAAATAATAAGCGTTATCCACTATAAAGAAAATAGTGATCAATGTTTAACGTTATCATATAACAGTCGTTCACGACATTTAACAATTACCTTTTTGATGCTAACCGAAATTGTATCAAGTTAATTACATTTTTTTTATACATAAGACACACAGGTGTTATTGACGAGAACACGACATTTGTAATTGAATCTTAATTCCACTGATACCATACAACCACTTATAAATTGTATTTTAGGATTCCTGTAAGAAATCCATGTTCCGAATGTTGAAAGCAGCTTAACACGTTACCTCATATTTTGCTACCGTGAATAACGACCATGTTAGGACAATAGGTTTAGTTTGATTAATTTCAAAATTATATCACATATAAACAAAGGTAGATGTTGTGTCACATCCAAATTCAATTTGAAAAATGTTTTGCAAAGTAACATTTATTCAGTAGATCATGGAGAACGTTCATGTATTACGCGTCAGCTGAATTAATTTTACTAAAATTTGAATCAAAATATTAAGTTCTCTGTATCTTTGCAAATATTACAGACTCACAAGATCTGGGACCAGTTCCAGAATCAGCAAAAAAATTACTTTGAGATGACACATTATATGCATGCTTTCTCAGACGTTTTGAAATTCGTAAAAATTTCACTCATTTTGCTAACATAGCAAACAAGTTAGTGGAAATAGTAGTGGATTCAAGCACGGTCGCTACCACATTATTATACATCAGATTGACTCTTAAAATGAAATAGTGCTAGCCTTTAATCATCTTAATTCTGTTATTAAATGTATTTTTACATTTCGTTTTGTGACATACTTTAAACTGACGAAGAAATGGGGGGGGGTCTTTAAATAGGATTGGAGATACTCCTAGCACTATTCGAGAGTGAGTTGATGTTATGGTAAGCCACATAGACTTGCAATACTTTAGGCTTTCTGTGAAGACCAACCATATACGTAGTTTGGCAACATTCCGTCGTGATTTCTTTTGTGGGTTGTTTACGAAACATATACTGAGATATGAAGACGTGTTTTGATTTATCACTATTTATATGATACATAGTTACGAAAACTTCGAGACAGGGAACGAAAATCGACTCAGTTATGTAATTCATCACATTACATTGACAAAATCACCGAGCTTGGTTTGTGGCGTGATATGTTGAACGAGTGTTCAGGTAGGGCCAAGGCGTCCCATCGACGAAGAGGTCATTGTGGACGAAGAAAGAGCTGGGAGTGAGAAAGAATGGGGAAGGAACTTGGACGTGTCTTTTTCAAGGGAACCATCGCTGCATTTGTCTTACGTGATTTAGAAATGGCCGCACTGGAATTCGAACCTTCATGCTCCCGACGACAAGGCCACTATGTTCTCAAATTTTCTCGGTCCAATACAACAGATGCAATAACAGACTTAATAGAGGTAGCACTAAATACGTATTACAGTAACAGAGCTTGTTTTAGATACTACTTGACCAGTGTTTATGTTGGGAAACATGAAGAGAAGGGCAACATTCCTGCATGTAGAACGTAGTTTTCAATCAGCAAGTATTTCTATGGATTCCTGTTCTCCTGATCTATTTAGATTGTATTGAAACAACATATGGAAAGTCTTGTCTTAACTACGGTTTGAAGCTCCTCCTTTTTGCAATTGAATATCACTTGAGACAAATGTAAAACGCTTTATGGTACAGTTGGCAGGGCAGTCTTATAGGGCTTCAGAGTCCAAATTAAATTTTCTCTATTGGCACCAACAGATGAATGGTTAATATTGAGTCGTAGAACTTTTCTATTATCTCTGTGGCCGAGCGGTTCTAGGCGCTTCAGTCTGGAACTGCGCGACCGCTACGGTCGCAGGTTTGAATCCTGCCTCGGGAATAGATGTGTGTGATATCCTTAGGTTAGTTAGGTTTAGAACTCAAGTTCTACGGGAACTGATGACCTCAGATGTTAACTCACACAGTGCTCTGAGCCATTTGAACAATTTTTTTTCTTTTATCGGCGGGGTGAGGGAGGAAGAGGAGGAGGGGTGGGTGTGGGGGGAGGGGGCAGGTCGAGGGGCATCTGCACGTAAAAATCCATTCAGATGGTTTCCGGCGAGTTTCATATTTTTCTAGCGAAAAGGGAGAGAAAAGATATGCAGACCTCTTCATTTGAGTGCCACCAAGAGAGCTCCTGAAAGAACATTTCCTTCCGATAAAACGATCGCCACCAACGATGCTCCATAGACCATCGTGGAAAGATTTATGGCATAATTAACATTGTTGACGCGTCGTATATCGGTTAGGAACTTGACGTCGTTATCTACCTACCCCGCCCTGGACGAACATTGTAGATAAAAATGTCTCCTACCCGAGGATTCGAACAAGATGCTACAGGGTGGGGCAGCATTCTACGGAATTACATAAGCGAAGGTAAATTTTAGTAATTTCATGCCCATCGGAAAGAGGGGAAAGAGGTTAGTAAGTGCAGATGAGATGAATAAATGAAACTCCTTGTAGCATCAGCTTTTGCTTTCAAAGATAGTGTAGCTGTTGTGTGCCACATGAAATGTAGTACTCTCGCAGCGTTAGTGCCGTAGGCCTTCTTCCAGTATGGCAGCGAGCCGCTAGCGTGTGGCAGTCGCGGTTGCGCCGCCTGTCGCAACAGCAGAGCGGCCAGCGGACAGGTGTCCCAGCCGCGAGTGTTGACCCCTGGCACGGCACACGCTCTGGGCTCTGGCGGGCCCACGCGGCGTCTCTCTCTCTCTCTCTCTCTCTCTCTCTCTCTCTTTCCAGCTCCAGCTCTTCCGGCCTAGCTCCACTGGTCTGCGGCACCAACCGTGCCTTGGTTATGGCACGCTGCGGAAGCACGTCTTGAAATGGCTCTGAGCACTATGGGACTTGACTTCTGAGGTCATCAGTCCCCTAGAACTTAGAACTACTTAAACCTAACTAACCTAAGGACATCACACACATCCATGCCCGAGGCAGGATTCGAACCTGCGACCGTAGCAGCACGCGGTTCCGGATTGAAGCGCCTAGAACAGCTCGGCCACCCCGGCCGGCCAAGCACGTCTTGAACTCTCCGTCTGCAGACTCTTTGAACAGTTTCAACAATGCTGAAGATGACATCTACTAAACATTAGAACGAAACATGCGTTCAAAAAACTTATATACAGAGATATGTAGCTCGATAAAGTAAGAAATATGGAGATAAAATGAAGAAAAGTAGGTGGCCGTGATGGATACTGGGTCTGGAAATTGTGAACTCGCCACTGGGACGAGCAGTAGGGGCACCCTTAATATTGCATGAAATATTCGAGACATTCAAAACAAGGGATTCTGTTAGTGGTCCTATGCAAAAGGTGACTATTTTGATGCATGGTCAAAGACGGTAACTTGTTATCTCGTTTTGGTAGTCCATAGAAATCTGTCGCGGGGTCATATACATTGTACCCATTATTCTTATAATTAGTAAGATCACTGTAAATCAATAAACAAACGACGATTGGTTCTGCTCACTCCAAGTATTACTATAAAATATTTAGAGACTGGACAGTTTAGTCCGAAAGCAACTCGATAGTCCTGTGTACCGTCTGCTGCGAAGGATTTTAATTTGCAAAGAATAATGACCAAGAAGTCTTCGGCGGTTTAAGCAGTAACTAGTGTTACCTTTTCTGTGAGTAGACCATATGACATGAGCATATGCCACAGCTTTCAGCACAAACTGAGAGGAGTGCAGCAACCTTTTTCGAAAATTTTAGAGTACATCTCAGGCACGTGCTGTTACAGAGGAAGCTAATTCTGCATAAAAATGACAAAATTTAGAAATTAATTTGAGCACAGTATTTTTAACCTGCTATACCCTAACAAAATACGGAGACACACACACAAGCACACAAATCTAAAATAGAGCAGCATTTTTAAACCATTTTAACGCAACAACATGACGGGCGAGGGTAAAGGCTCAACGAAATACACCATGACAGGGTTGGAGAAAGCAAAAATACGGGCCCCTTTCAGTAAGGGACGACGGCATCCGCACTGGGAGCGGCAATGGCTGTGAGCCAGCTGGTGCCTGCTGCTGGTACTGTGCCTGAGAGGCGGCCAGCATCGCTCGTGTGCACTTCCTGCTTCCTGCTCGCTTTATTTAGCGTCCATTGAATGTGTGATTCCCATTAGGGGGCCGTCATCTGCTTTTCATAAAGTACTGCTCGGCGAAAATGCCGTGTAGTCATCGTTTGTGGCTGGCAGAAATCGTTCCTATTTTCATTTCCCACTCCTTAAGCTCGCATTATCCTCATGTATTGATTTTCATACCAAGCAACACAAATTCAAATGTTACAAATGAGACATAAAATTACCTGCTATAGCGAAATTTCTTCTCTTTAAACTCAGATACTGCTGTAAACTAGTGTGTGACCAGAATTATTGTAGTGTTGAACAATGTCCTGAAACGTAAGTGGGTCAAATAATTGTGCGAATGTGTTAACATTTCACAGTCATTGCTATACATTTTAGTTAAACACATACGGACTCAAATACAGAAAATGCTCAATTTGTGTATGTAGTCATATTTTAAGCTTCGATATGCTGTAGCAAGATACTCTGTTAAATCGTGCGTTACGGTGAATAATTAATTATTTTCTGTTACTATTATGCAATTTGAAACAAAAAAAGAAGGAAGTATGCGAATCGGACGGAAATCGGTAGATGTAATTTAAATGTACAGACAAACAAATGATTACAATTTTTTTTTAAAATGGATGATTTATTCCAGAGAAAGACCTTCACAAATTGAGTAAGTCAATAACCACTTGGTCCATCTCTTTCCCTTATGCGAGCAGTTATACGGTTGGCCTTGATTGACAGAGTTACTGGACCTCCTGAGGGATATAGCGTCAAATTATGTCCAATAGGCTCGTTAGATCGTCAAAATACCAACATGGTTGGACGGCCCTGTCCATGAAGCTCCAAACGCTCTCAGTTGGGAAGAGATCCGGCGACCTTGCTGGCCAAGATAAGGTTTGGCAAGCAAGAAGACAAGGAGCAGGAACTGTTGCCGTCTGCACGTGGGCATTATCTTGTTGAAATGTGAGTACAGGATGGCTTGTCATGAAAGACAACAAAATGGGGCGTAGAATATCGTCGACGTACCGCTGTGCTGTAAGGATGCCGCGGATGACAGCAAAAGCGATCCTGCTATGAGAAAAAGTGGCGTCCCTGAGCATCACTCCTGGCTGTCAGACCGTATAGCGTGGGACACTGAGATTGGTATCACACCGCTGTCTGGAGCGTCTGCAGATCCCGTCTCGCTGGACATCTGGGATCAGTTCTATTCCAGTCAATGAGATTCCAGTCTGAAGATGTTTCAAAAATGGTTCAAATGGCTCTGAGCACTATGGGACTCAACATCTTAGGTCATAAGTCCCCTAGAACTTAGAACTACTTAAACCTAACTAACCTAAGCACATCACACACACACCCATGCCCGAGGCAGGATTCGAACCTGCGACCGTAGTAGTCCCGCGGTTCCGGACTGCAGCGCCAGAACCGCTAGACCACCGCGGCCGGCGAAGAAGATGTTTCTAGAGACGCTCCAAAGAGTAGTGTGATATCGATCTGACTGTGTTGTTCTTTTATTTCTCCTTAGAGTGTATTCTAAATTTATGAAATCTTCACCGGTTATCAGCCGAGTGGCGTCGTCTTCTAGTCGCAACGTTTCAATGGATTGCGTATCCATCATCGCCCGTATTTCATAGCTGATATACGCCGAGAAAGCTTGCAATCGCATGTATTATAGAGTGGTTGCAGTCCTAACGTCAAAAAGTCTGCTTTCAAAGGGAAAATAAACGGAAGTAAATGTGTATTCAGCACTGAAATATGGTATTTAGGCAAGATTTACGGAACGCACACGGGCGTATATCTTCTTATTAAATTTGCATCTCACGTCATTGCTAACAGTTACATACACACACTACGAGACACGTCAGATAAGAGGTGTCGCCCTGGCTTTGGGAGCCTATTGTGAATTCCACATTGAGGGTACAGGCTTGCAGCTTGCAGCTTGCAGTGCAATTAGGCGAGTTTTGAACCGTTCCATCTGCGGTCGACGGCTTTGCACAAACATCACTTATTCCCTATCCTCCGCATACCTTCCTGCTGCTTCTGTTACTATAATTATAATATGATACCGCGTCACGGTGGAAGTGGCTTCAATTTTACACGGAACCAGCATAAAATGTATCCACCTGAATATGTAAGACAATAAATGTCTAGCTGATGCACTACGATGCATTGAGCGAGTGTTCAGAAACTTGAGCCGGCCGCTGTGGCCGAGCGGTTCTGGGAGCTTCAGTCCGGAACCGCGCGATTGCTACGCTCACAGGTTGGGATCCTGCCTCGGGACTGGACGTCCGTGATGTAGTTAGGTTAGTTAGGTTCAAGTAGTTCTAAGTCCTAGGGGACTGATGAAATGAAATGTCGTGTGACGAGGGCCTCCCGTCGGGTAGACCGCTCGCCTGGTGCAAGTCTTTCGATTTGACGCCTCTTCGGCGACTTGCGCGTCGATGGGGATGAAATGATGATGATTAGGACAACACAACACCCAGTCCCTGAGCGGAGAAAAACTCCGACCCAGCCGGGAATCGAACCCGGGCCCTTAGGATTGACCACTCAGCTACCGGGGGCGGAAGGGGACTGATGACCTGAGATGTTAAGTCCCATAGTGCTCAGAGCCATTTTTTTCAAAAACGTGGTGACTGTCAACAGACAAACAATATTTTGAACTGCAGTGAAAAGTTTAACATGGTTTTATGCAAAAGTATTTAAAATAAATTCATTATTTCGGAAGTATTTTTGGGAAAATAATAACTCGTTCGCTTTTCGTTTGTTGCATGAGAAATTGTAATGTGGATATCAAGAAGGATTTCATATTTTTATTTGAGACTTTTTGTCCCAGGCATAAAATAAAAATATCTCCTTTCTCTCGATCTGATGGTGGTCTTTCCTTGGTTAGGAGGCAAATGCCGTAACAACAAATCTCTCTGCAATGGTACGGACCTCAAAAACATCCTCCTCCCTGGCAATAGGCTGAGGGAATGGAAAATAGTAATAGGTATCACTCGAGATAATTCCACCAAACAACGATGCACACACTCTGTGCAATGTATGTATAACTCGGCGAGGAAAGTAACCCAGACACAAGATAGACACATGCGCTATTTCAGATGCCGAGCCGTGCTACTGCTGCTTTGCTGTCGCTGCTGCTGCTGCCGCTATCTGACGTTGTCGGTGATAAACAGCATAAAGGGACTGCCAGTTAATTTGGGATACAGGCTGTTGTAGCGATCCATTAATTCTTCGTGTGCTCTGCGATATGCGATTGTTTTTGGCGTTCAGGCCGTCCTACTTGGAGTCATCAGAATAGCAGCAGGTGCGTTCGGCGCTGTCGAATGCAGCACGTTACTGGGTCACAGCGCAGGTGTCCCGTCCCGCCACGCGGACCGGTTAGCGTGCTGTGCTCAACTCCCGCGGGCCTCTTGAGTTCTCTTCGCGCCAGCTGTCTCGGGGTTACCGCCTGACTTTCGCCGGATTTCGCCAGCTGGCGCGAGGTCGTCTGTCATTTTACACCATTCGAATTCAAGACGTACATTTTGACTACTTACTACAAAGCTTAAAAAGCGTACATCCCGCAGCTGTACAGCGCGCCCCGACAAGGAGCTGCACAGTGACTACTCACGCTAACTCATCATGAAAGAAGTACATGCGTGAACAAAAGCAGTTCGAAGTCCTGGATGTCGTATAAATCCCTCAATAAAACTAGCCGTTGAAGCAAATGGATATTCGCTAGACTGCCTAGCTCTCCTAGACGCTAGAGGCGGGGAACATTACCAACACTTTCGTCTGCCTGCTGCGACTCGAATCTTGTGACCCGCTAATCGCACACGGTGCCCCTTAAACAGTATCACACCTCATGGAATGAGTGGTGGCCTTTTTCAAAGCTCCACAAAAGTTTCTACATGTGCAGGCTGACTGTTACAAAAAAGAAAAAACAGCAACGAGCCACTGTTAATAGTGCTATTTATTAGGAACAAACAGCGCTGTTACTCGTGTCAAACCGACAGGTTCATTTTCAGAGGTCTGTTCACATTGAAACATACATTATACTTTACAAATGATGTTCGTTGATTGTGACGAAGTTTCCTTGGGTTTGTGGTGCCCTGCACACACACACACACTCACTCACACACACACACACACACACACACACACATACACACACACACACAAAACGGTGTAAGGAAAAAGACTGTTTTATCGTAAATGACCTAACAATAAATTATAATAAGATAAACAACTTTCTAAGATAAGGGCTGAATTAGTTTGGTGTTACTGACATCGGAAATCCCTAGTCCTTTTATTGCACTGTTATCTGTTTTTAAAGACATGCATATTTCGCCGACTGCTAGGCAAGATTTAACAGTTTCGTCATCTTTGGACGCGAAACAGTCAACAGTGGAATAAAAAGACGCAAGTAGAACAAAATTAATTCACTTTTTATCTTCGGAAGTTATTTACTTTATTACAATTCATTGACAGATCATTTACAATAAAATAGTTATTTTTCCTTATATCGTTTCCTGCTATAAAGCACCACCACTCCAAGGAACCTTTGCCACAACCTGCGAACATTACATGTAAGGAATAAGTTAATTTTCAGTGTGAAAAGCTGTATGAAGATGTCGGTTCTAAGAACGTAACGGCGCTTTTTGTTCGCAATAAAGGGCGTCATTAACAGTTGCTCGTTCCTGAAATTAGTTATTTGTAAGAGTTAACTGGTATTTTCACATAGCTACGGTCTCAACACGTCCCCTTGCGACAAAATTGCGTTAATTTTCACGTGTCTCGCTATTCAGAGTAGATAAATACGTGAGTAAATGGAAATATGATCTTTAATTTGAGCTAAATGTTTCAAAATATTGTGCAGGTTTGCAGCTAAGCTGTCTAAAGATACCACTTTAACAAAATGTTGGGGTGCAGCAAGTAGAATAGCTCCTATTTATTTTTAGCTATTAAGGCATGTGTTTTTCATTGAGATAACAATGAAGGAGCTACTTTTAATAAACAGACTACCACACTTCCGTCTTTTCCTAAAGAAGAAATCGTCACACGCTCCACAGTGTCAACACACGAAAATTAGCGTCTGAAATAGGAATTCCGAAGAGATCAAACGTCATGTGAGACCACTGATGCTCGTTCTCTGTGCTCCACAACAAGGGATCGTTTAACTCCTACATGAAAGAGTCAGCTGATTTTCACATGCGTGCAGTCTTTAAAAGCAAGTTATAATTACGTGCATTATGTACAAAGTCCGAATGTGCAACTAAAATTCCTCGGTCCTAGCGATCACAAATTGCACAATTCAGAGGTAATTTTATCCTGTGCTTATGGAAGGAGAAATGGTGTCGTGAAACGTGTACCGTTGTTGTGAAGTCGTGACTTTTCTAGTGACAACTATCACTACATTCAGTATCCTAGCCGGCCGGAGTGGCCGTGCGGTTCTGGGCGCTACAGTCTGGAGCCGAGCGACCGCTACAGTCGCAGGTTCGAATCCTGCCTCGGGCATGGATGTGTGTGATGTCCTTAGGTTAGTTAGGTTTAATTAGTTCTAAGTTCTAGGCGACTGATGACCTCAGAAGTTAAGTCGCATAGTGCTCAGAGCCATTTGAACCATTTTTGTCTTTATCCTATTCCGTTGTCGCTCGCCACGACGCAGAGCTGTGCTTAGGCAGCATTAGGTGTACCACCTAAACAGTTGAGAGATTAGGAGTCGGCTCATAGTAGAACTGCTGTTTGAAAACCATTCGTTGAACCATGCTATGCCCTGAAAGGACACAAACATAACACAACTATTGGAGAGTGCCATTTGACAAGATAAATTGTAATACAGAATTATTCCGAGATGATGTAACAAATTTTCATGGATTTTGGAAAAGAGTAAACGTATCAATTTGAGGTAGGGTATCCTGGTCCGGAAACGACCGAATCGAAAGGTATAAGCGAAAATCTACTCAAATTCCGCCATAGCCTCGCGCAGCGCTCAAAAACTAGGCCCTCCCTTCCCCCCCCCCCCCCCCACAACTTCCGAAACCATATCATGACGTACAGAACTCCCGATGAATACTCCCCAATACCCTCACACGATTTTCCTTGTCGATGGACTAATAGCGGCGCACGCAACTTGATGTCAGAGAGACCGAAAATCCCACGTATAAGGTCCAGTAATAATGAATTCCATTAACCCGCCCAGGTTTCACTATCTGCTACATTTACAACAGTTGTTTCTGAATGATGACCCTCACATCAATGCAAGCATGGAACCATCGCACGAAATACTGTCGTGCTCTCTCTAACATCCACGATGTCATCTGAACAGTGTCACAGGTAGCGGGAATTGTTGCCAGGATATCCTATTCATCCTCGATAGGCGCCTCGTACGCATGACTTTTCACATGACCCCATAAGAAGAAATCAAGTGGGGTGGAACTAGTTTAAGTGCTGACCATGAAATAGGATCTCCTATGCCTATCCACTTTTCAGGAAATGTCTGATTTTAGTACTTTCAACATTGCAGCCTAGTCAGCAATTGTGATAATCTAATATACAAGAAACTATAAGCCTCGACTGCGGTGATGAAACCAACCTTTACCTAGCTTTCAGCCCAAGTAATTGAGCCTTATTCAGAAGATATGCCTGAATCTATAATATATCTACGGGGGTATGGTCTAGAAATAAAACTAAATCAGGTAATACACAGGTAATAAGTCACCACCAAGACCTATGAACCTATGTACGGCATTTTTAAAGTGTGACTACGCCTATTCAGGCTGTTTTAGTTTTATTTCTAGACCATGCCCTCGTAGACATATTATAGAATTAGGTATATCTTCTGAAGAAGGCTCAATTACTTGGGCTGAAACCTAGGTAAAGGTTGGTTTCATTACTGCAGTCGATACTGATACTTTCCCTATATATTAAATGTCTGATTCATGTGTTGCCGAACTCTCAGTCTAAAGTGAGGCAGGCATTATCATATTGAAACCATATGCGTTAACGGATAACAAGTAGGGTACGTTCCAGCAACATGGGTAGTACGTCTCACTGTGTACCGGTACATGTATTCCACAGTCAAGGGTATCACAACGATTTTCGCTTAACTTTCCACTCGGTCGTTTCCGGACCAGGGTCCCTTACGGCAGACTGATATATTTACCCCTTTTCATAATATTTGAAAGTTTTTAAAATCATCTCGGAATCACGCCGTAAACGGTTTCCCCCAACAATCTAGGTGTTTGTTTGGAGAACGCTAGTATAAGAGTATGTGCTGACAGCCACTTCTCCTTGGATACATGGATGCTTGGACCGTTACGCACTGTGGCAGAGATGTGTATCCTTCTCCGGATCGAACCGACAGCATCATGTCTCATCTACCGCGATGAAAGTTTGCACAAAATATTTCAGCCTCACGTGTCAGTGTAATCTCCGGCAGTGCTTATCCTCTCCAGTCAATTTGAGCGACAGTCAAAGTTGTCTAATATCATGCTTGTTTACTATTCGAACAATTCAGTAAACTGTAAAGTTGTAACGGTGCGTACTGCTTGAGACATAACTTCGTTTGTGTAGGTATGATTCAGTGCAGTGTCGTGTAAAGAGAAAGCTTGGAATGTATCAGAGTGTTTACAAGTATATTCTTAACGTTCTGCTTATTTTGAAACAAGTTAATAAAAAGAAACTAAGTTGGAGGTGTCGGCTGAAAGTTAGGTGGCGCTTCCCAGTCTAGGAACTCACGGTACGTACCCTATCATTGACGTGTGGAGGACAGCTGTCACACGGAACGGCTTGGACAAGTAAATCGGGCCATGAATAATTCATACCCTGCGCCGCTTTTACATGTGTCGTGACTCTGATCGACAGCAACTGATTCGCACAACTACTATGTCTCTCTTCCCTTTTTATCCACGGAAGTGTCTGTCACATTATCACCGTTTTCGAATGTACAGTATTTCCCATTTTCATGTATAGCAAATGACCGTGTAATTTGTCATTTCACCTCTTTGTTATCAATTAGCTAAATTCTTAAGTTCTAATCGTGGCTGCTGCTTTAGAGTTCCCTTGTAGCTGAACACTAAACGCATTTATCACTGGGATCGTGCTCGAGGTCTTTCATAACGTGGGCTGCAATACTGTAAAAGTTGAAAATATGAGGCAGAATTGACTTTACTTGACAACAACTACTGCATAACATTAGGCAGCGGAAGTGACTGCGATGGTGTAACTCAATGTATAGCGGCAAAAATAAAATAAAATAAAAAACAGCCCTACCATTTTCAATTTAGTGCTATTAGCCAATCTATTTGGGTACTGATCCTGAAACAATTTTTTACTTGGATGAATTTTCACATACAAATTAGTTACACAAAACCTCAAACAAGGTGAAGTGAAGGTTCTCTCTTTGCTGTTGCAATCAACATATGACAAGTAAACTAAAAGGAAGAGAGGTGGGATGATTAGAATTCAGTAACGTCGGACTGCGCTTAACAAATGAACCGGTCATTACAGAAAGGTCCTTGTCAAAATTTTTCATAACAATGAGCTGTGTATTGGAACTGGATGATGAATGGTAGCCTGATTAATTCGTACAAGAAGGATAGTTGTCAGCCATCTAATGGCGTCGCTACTGGAGTTCGAAATCTTCACTGCATTTATAAAGGTCGTGAGTCATTGACTCATGCCTTTTTTGCAACGCCTATGTGGTCATATGCCTACTGGGAAACAAAAGACATTGGTGGCCAGTTGCTGTTTTCACGTGTATTTTTTCTTCTTAAGTTTGACAAACTGTAACAAACCGGTTAGTGGTTCTGCTACATGCAAAATTTATCGTTACGAAATGTTCCTTTTCAGGATATCTTTCCATTACATACTACTCAGTTTTATTTCTGTTCAATAGTTCAATGGTTTAAATTTCGGCTAAAATTCTAATAATTCATCTTTTCTTCATAACAATACACTAGAGATACCAAATCACAAGCTTCTGGATTTTGATTTCTCGTTTCTACAACTGCAGTGCAGGTCTGGAACCATTTCGTTTCTTTCTGTTAAAAAACGCGAAAGAGAAACTCAGTGGACGTTCTGAGTCCGCAGAAGAGGCTATGGAAAACCTTTGGTGGGTGATCTTCCTCATGAAGGCATTTCATGGACGCTTCTTATAAGGTCTCCGAGAGGTGCACGATTACGCACAAACAGAACGAGCTCACATTGACAAAATTTGAAGACAGATTTAAGAGAAAAGGGAAGCTCCAATACATCGTCAGGATATTCACAGTTTCCGTCGGTAGCAAATAAGTTTACAGTCCTTGTTTAATAAAGGCACTATGCTCTTGAGTCACTAATCATATCGATACTCCACATACTACACTTTATACACTCCTGGAAATGGAAAAAAGAACACATTGGCACTGGTGTGTCAGACCCACCATACTTGCTCCGGACACTGCGAGAGGGCTGTACAAGCAATGATCACACGCACGGCACAGCGGACACACCAGGAACCGCGGTGTTGGCCGTCGAATGGCGCTAGCTGCGCAGCATTTGTGCACCGCCGCCGTCAGTGTCAGCCAGTTTGCCGTGGCATACGGAGCTCCATCGCAGTCTTTAACACTGGTAGCATGCCGCGATAGCGTGGACGTGAACCGTATGTGCAGTTGACGGACTTTGAGCGAGGGCGTATAGTAGGCATGCGTGAGGCCGGGTGGACGTACCGCCGAATTGCTCAACACGTGGGGCGTGAGGTCTCCACAGTACATCGATGTTGTCGCCAGTGGTCGGCGGAAGGTGCACGTGCTTGTCGACCTGGGACCGGACCGCAGCGACGCACGGATGCACGCCAAGACCGTAGGATCCTACGCAGTGCCGTAGGGGACCGCACCGCCACTTCCCAGCAAATTAGGGACACTGTTGCTCCTGGGGTATCGGCGAGGACCATTCGCAACCGTCTCCATGAAGCTGGGCTACGGTCCCGCACACCGTTAGGCCGTCTTCCGCTCACGCCCCAACATCGTGCAGCCCGCCTCCAGTGGTGTCGCGACAGGCGTGAATGGAGGGACGAATGGAGACGTGTCGTCTTCAGCGATGAGAGTCGCTTCTGCCTCGGTGCCAATGATGGTCGTATGCGTGTTTGGCGCCGTGCAGGTGAGCGCCACAATCAGGACTGCACACGACCGAGGCACACAGGGCCAACACCCAGCATCATGGTGTGGGGAGCGATCTCCTACACCGGCCGTACACCACTGGTGATCGTCGAGGGGACACTGAATAGTGCACGGTACATCCAAACCGTCATCGAACCCATCGTTCTACCATTCCTAGACCGGCAAGGGAACTTGCTGTTCCAACAGGACAATGCACGTCCGCATGTATCCCGTGCCACCCAACGTGCTCTAGAAGGTGTAAGTCAACTACCCTGGCCAGCAAGATCTCCGGATCTGTCCACCATTGAGCATGTTTGGGACTGGATGAAGCGTCATCTCACACGGTCTGCACGTCCAGCACGAACGCTGGTCCAACTGAGGCGCCAGGTGGAAATGGCATGGCAAGCCGTTCCACAGGACTACATCCAGCATCTCTACGATCGTCTCCATGGGAGAATAGCAGCCTGCATTGCTGCGAAAGGTGGATATACACTGTACTAGTGCCGACATTGTGCATGCTCTGTTGCCTGTGTCTATGTGCCTGTGGTTCTGTCAGTGTGATCATGTGATGTATCTGACCCCAGGAATGTGTCAATAAAGTTTCCCCTTCCTGGGACAATGAATTCACGGTGTTCTTATTTCAATTTCCAGGAGTGTATTCTCCACGGAGGCGTATGGAAACATCGTACCTGAACACCATTCCTCCTGGATATAATAAACTAACAGCAATAGCGGCAAGTGCCTCGTGCAAAGTCTTTTATTAATATTTCGCCACGTCGCACACAAAGCATCTTAATGAGGCGCAGCCCATCGACGTAGAACCCATAAGAAAGCACGAAAACAAGAAAAAAAACAATTAATACTCCCCAAGACTGCAGCCCAGCCTACAAATACCATAACTCCCGATCTAACACTCTAGCACGGACGCTCTCTCGGCTTATCTTAGAAACGCTTTCGACTTAATTAGCAACCCGACGAGTTAATTATGCGGTTAATTAGTGAAAGAGGTATTTCCCGCACGGATAGCTACTGTGCGGTACTAGGAAAAAAATAAAGGGGGAAAAAGTCGTGAAAGCGCTGTTGCGGGTGAGCCGGGCTGGTCCGGGAGGAACGGCGTGCAGCGCAGCAGGTAATTAAGATGTAAACACAGCCGCGGTTCCGCAGAGGCGGAGGCTTCCAAAGGGCGCCGTGGGCCGCGGGTTTTACCCAGAAATTTATCTCATCTGCTGTGCACAACTTAAGCGCACAGTGAAGCCGTGTGGAGATTGATGCTGTGTGAGCAGGTTGTGAGTGGTGCGTAGATAGTGCAGTAAGTATGTAACCGCGAGGATAGGCTCCGGGTTCGAATCCCGGTCATACAATGTGTTCATATTTCAACAAATTTGTACGTCAAGTTGCTGGTCATCTAAACGGGTAGGTTACTGGATAAATCGCTTTGTGTTGTTGGCTCAAAAATGGCTCTGAGCACTATGGGACTCAACATCTTAGGTCATAAGTCTCCTAGAACTTAGGACTACTTAAACCTAACTAACCTAAGGACATCACACACACCCATGCCCGAGGCAGGATTCGAACCTGCGACCGTAGCAGTCCCGCGGTTCCGGACCGCAGCGCCAGAACCGCTAGACCACCGCGGCCGGCTTTGTGTTGTTGTATTTATATTGTTGACTTAGGATTCAAGCAACATCCACAGAAGGAAAACAGGTCTCAACACCAAGAACGAGTTGTGCTACAAAAACGAAAGTTGGTAGGCGTGTTTCCACATATGAAAGGTAACGTCTGTTCGAATTTCGAACCAGTTACATGAGAATGGCGCTTGTAACGTCACTATAAGGATGCAAATCAGGTTTGATTTAAATACACACTGCAACTTCGATACTGGACGCTGTGCGTTGATGTTAGTCAAGTATGCCTTTAAGGCGACAAAGACGCCAGTATCAACATCTCACTGAATCTGGTTCAAATGGTTCAAACGGCTGTAAGCGCTTTGGGACTTAACATCTGAGGTCATCAGTCTCCTGGACTTAGAACTACTTAAACCTAACTAACCTAAGGACATCACACACATCCATGCCCGAGGTAGGATTCGAACCTGCGACCGTAGCAGGAACGCGGTTCCTGACTGAAGCGTCTAGAACCCGCTCGGCCACAGCGGCCGGCACTGAGTTTGGACAAGGTCATGTAATATGGCTACGAAAAGCTGGTTTTTACTTCTGTGATGTTATGTTATGTTATGTTAACCGGGGACCTAAAAACGACGGAGAGGCTCCGTCCCCGCCGCAGCCGCAGTGGTAGGCAACCCACGACGACTACCGCAGTCCACTTCACCTCTCCGCCGCCCCACACCGAACCCAGGGTTATTGTGCGGTTCGGCCCCCGGTGGACCCCCAGGGAATGTCTCACACCAGACGAGTGTTCAAAATGTTCAAATGTGTGTGAAATCTTATGGGACTTAACTGCTAAGGTTTCAGTCCCTAAGCCTACACACTACTTAAACTAAATTATCCTAAGGACTAACACACACACCCATGCCCGAGGGAGGACTCGAACTTCCGCCGGGACCAGCCGCACAGTCAATTACTGCAGCGCCTGAGACCGCTCGGCTAATCCCGCGCGGCAGACGAGTGTAACCCCTATGTTTGCGTGGTAGAGTAATGATGGTGACGCGTACGTGGAGAACTTGTTTGCGCAGCAATCGCCGACATAGTGTAGCTGAGGCGGAATAAGGGGAACCAGCCCGCATTTGCCGAGGCAGATGGAAAACCGCCTAAAAACCATCCACAGACTGGCGGGCTCCTCGGACCTCTACACAAATCCGTCGGGCAGATCCGTGTCGGGGACCGGCGCTCCTTCTCGCCCGGATACTTCAGTGTTACTGAAGAAAGACTTGGCAGGGATGTAGCCACCGCATATGATCGCTGACAGCGGTGGTTACGACAATATGTTGTGTTTTCTGGTGAAATCTGATGCTGCCTCGTTGCCAGCGATGGCCGTGTGTTGGTTAGAAGGGGGCCAATTGAGGGCCTGCAACCAACCTGTCTGCATGCTAGACACACAGGACCTACACCTGGAGTTATGGTCTGGGGTGCGATATCGTACGAAAGCATATGTAATCTCGTGGTTATTCCACACGCCCAGATTGCAAAATTGGACGTCAGTCTGGTGATTCGATCTATTGCGCTGCCATTAACGATCAGCATACCAGGGGGCGTTTTCCAACTTGGTAACGTTTGTTCACATATCGCTCTTGTAAACCAATATGACAGTGTCGGCATCTTGCTTGGGCGTTCTTGATCACCAGGTCTGTCTCCAATCAAGCACGTTTGGGACGTCATCCAACGACAACTGCAGCGCCATCCACTAACAGCTTTAACCGTATCTGTATTGGCCGATAATATGCAACAGCCAAATTCATCCCACAAAGTGACATCCGGTACCTGTACAACACAATGGATGCACGTTTGCGTGCTTATATTCAACATTCTGGCGGCTACACCTGTTGTTAATGTAGAAGCATTTCAGATTTGGGATAGCTTATTTCGCGCTTACAGTAACCTGTGATCTTGCAATGTTAAGCACTTAAATATGTTACCTAGAAAAATGTACTTCCGAAAGTACATTTCTTTTGCTTACTCCATAGACTCACAGCGATCGCAAGGTCGGCGTGGTTAGAATGGATTTGACAAGGTTAGTGTCAGTGCCCTTCCTGCCGCCACCCCGTGCCCCCAGGGATGGAATCAGTGTACCCCAGCTGTCTGCATCTAGTATAAATCGTGAAATAGGGCGAACGTGTTGCAAATGTCTGCGACGCGTGTAACTGAGGCGGAACGAGGGACCAATCCGTTATTCACATAGTGGGATATGGAAAACCGCCTAAAAACTACATCCAGGCTGGCCGGCGCACCGGCCCTCGTCGTTAATGCGCCGGGCGCATTCGATCCGGGTCCAGTGCGCCTACCCGAGTCCAGGAAGCAGCGCGTTAGAGCTCTCGGCTACTCTGGCGGGTTACTTCCGAAAGTACTTTATATTAATTATCTTTTGGTGTTGCGCTTTACCTGACTGATGTGCAAATGTGCCACAGATATCTAGCCATGACGCAATGATTAAAATTTAAAGTTAGTAGAATGACTTTATTTCGAAAAGAGAGAATTTTTGCCTTCTCTGCGAACTGTTGTGGGACCTTTTCGCGAAGATAGCAAGACTTGCACAGACCAGCGGGGGCCGTCAGCGCACGGCATACTGAATCAGGCAATCAGCACTGCCTGAGCTGCTGATGATCAGCGCTTTCCTACGATACAGGTCGAAGTTTTTTCCTTTGTTGCATGTAAAGTGGTTATCTGGATGAATACAGAGGTATTTTGAGGTCAACAAAATACACATTGAAACTTGCATTTCGATATACGCTAATCCCCTATCGCTGATTGTACATTTCAGCTGGTGAATTTCGACCAGTCGATGATTTGGAAGCGACTATACTTCCCGTTAGGGATGTAAGAGCCTACGTAACCGTCACTGGCGGCACTGCGAATCGCCATAGATCTTCACTTTGTGAACACTTTGCTTATGGTGACTGTGAGTAGTATTTTTTTCTCCTTTAATATTATTGCAATTTTATTTATTCTGCGTAACATAGTCATATTATTAACATGATTATTCTCTCGTGTGGATCGTTTCCTCTTCCTTTATAGTAGCTACAATGCATGTAATATATGCACTGATGAGACAAAGCATTACAACCGCTGACCACCACTTGCACCAAAGTTGCGGGCACGTTACACACTATAGAAAGGATAAGATGAGCAGAGAAGAACGATGAATCACAGACATACGGAAACATACCAGTGACTTGTTGAATCCGTGGCACACACAATCGCTGCTGCATTGCGTTCCAAATAGTTCAAATTGCTCTGAACACTATGAGACTTAACATCTGAGGTCATCAGTCCCCTAGAACGTAGAACTACTTAAACCTAACTACCCTAAGAACATCACACACATCCATGCCCGAGGCTGGATTCGAACCTGCAACCGTAGCAGTCGAGCGGTTCCGGACTGAAGCGCCTAGAACCACTCAGCCACCGCGGCCGGCTATTGCGTTCCAAACGTGTACCATCACGCTATTAGGTTGTCACATTATTTTGCTTCGTCAGTATATGCAAAACTGATAAGAGAGAGGAAGAGAGAGAGCGATCGCGAAAGTATCGATGGTTGGCAGTCGGACACAGTGTGGGCAGAGAGAGTACTTGTTGTTGCTAGAACGAACTCGCTGGTGGGAAAGATATGGCCGCTCATTTGTTACCGCATGCTGTTCGAGATTGGAATAATAGCGAATTATTGTGAAGGTGATTAGATAAAACTTCTGCCAGGCACTTAAGTGTGATTTGCAGAGTATCTATGTAGATTTAGAAGAGACATTGAACGCAAAATGGCAGTTGGAGCTAGACACATGGGGCATTTCGTTTCGGAAATCATTAGAGAATTCAATATTCTAGGATTCGCAGTGTCAAGAGTGTAGCAATAATACCAAATTTCAGGCATTACCTCTCACCATGCACATTGTAATGGCCGACACTTCACGTTCGAGATCAACGGCGCTTGCGTAGAGGTGTCAGTGTTGACAGACAAGCATAACTGCGTGAAATAACCACACAAATAATTGTGGGACGTACGGTGAATATACTCATTAGGAAGCGACTGCCAAATTTGGCGTTAATGAGCTATGGCAGCAGACGACGGACGCGAGTGCCTTTGCTAACAGCACATCACCTGCAGCGCCTCTCCTTGGTTCGCGACCATATCGGTTACACCACAGACGACCGGAAAACCATGGCCAGGTCAGATGAGTTCCAATTTCAGTTGATAAGAGCTGATTGTAGGGTTCCACTGTGACGCAGATCTCACACCCAAGTCGTTAACAGGTCACTGTGCAAGCTCCACAGTGGTGTGGGCTGTGTTTATATGGGATGGACTGGGTCTTCTGGTCCAGATGAACGGTTCATTGGCTGGAAATGGTTATGTTCGAAAACTTGGAGACCATTTGCAGCTATCCGTGAATATCATGTCCCTAAAGAACGATGGAACTTTTATGGATGACAACGCGCCATGTCAACGGTCCACAACTGTTCGGGATTGGTTTAAAGAACATTCTAGACAATTCGACCGAATGATTTGGCCACCCAGGTCGCGGAATTGAATCCCATCGAACCCTGGGAGACATACGAGGGTCACTCCAAAATAAATGCACACTATATTTTATAAACCATCTTTTCTTTTACACGTTTGAAAGTTTCACAGTGTGTAGATACATCCTTTAGGAACAATATTTTCATTTCTCCACATAATTTCCATCGCTGTCAACTGTCTTACGCCATATTGGAACCAGCGCCCTTATACCCGCACGGTATAATTCTGGACCAACCTGTTGGAGCCACTGTTTGGCAGCGTGAACAAGGGAGTCATCATCTTCAATCCTTGTTCCACGAAGACAGTCTTTCAGTTTCCCAAAGAGATGATAGTCACATGGAGCCAGGTCAGGACTGTAAGGCGGTTGTTTCAGTGTTGTTCATCCGAGGTTTGTGATCGCTTCCACGATTTTTTGACTGACATATGGCCGTGCATTCTCGTGCAACAGCAAAACATCCTGCTTTTGCCGATGTGGTCGAACACGACTCAGTCGAGTTTGAAGTTTCTTCAGTGTTGTCACATATGCATCAGAATTTATGGTGGTTCCACTTGGCATGATGTCCACAAGCAAGAGTCCTTCGGAATCGAAAAAAAAAAAAAACCGTAGCCATAACTTCTCCAGCAGAATGTGTGGTTTTGAATTTTTTTTCCTTGGGTGAACTGATTGCCTCTTCGTCTCTGGTGAAAAATGATGGAGCCATGTTTCATCACCTGTCACAATTCTTCCAAGAAATTCATCTCCACCATTCTCGTACTGTTCCAAAAGTTCGCTGTATACCGTTTATCTTGTTTCTTTGTGAGCTACTGTCAACATCCTTGGAACCCACCTGGCACAAACCTTTTTTAACTCCAACACTTTCAGTATTCTGCAAACACTTCCTTCCCCTATACTAACGTAGCATGACAATTCGTTCACTGTGGTGCGTCTGTCAGCAGTCACCAATTCGTTAACTCTCTGCACATCGTCTGCAGTGTGTGCAGCACGAGGCCTGCCGCTGCGAGGACAGTCCTCAATATTGCCGTGCCAGCTTTCATCACGTAACCTGCTTGCCCACCGGCTAACTGTACTGCGATCGACAGCAGCATCTCCATAACCCTTTTTCAACCTCTTGTGGATGTTTCCCACTGTCTCGTTTACACAGCACAGGAATTCTATGACAGCACATTGCTTCTGACGAACGTCAAGTGTAGCAGCCATCTTGAAGACATGCTGTGACGGCGCCACTCACGGGAACAGGTTGAACTAAGTTTGAAAACAAGCGGGAAGGATGTATGTACACGCTGTAAAACTTTCACACATGCAGAATGAAAACTGTATTTTTACAAAAATAGTGTGCATTTCTTTTGGAGTGACCCTCGTAATAGAGAGGTCAGTTCATGCACAAAATACTGCACCTATAACACTTTCGCAATTATGGACGACTAGGGAGGAAGCATGACTCACTATTTCTGCAGGGGACTTCCAGCGACTTGTTGAGTCCACGCTACGTCGAATTGCTGCACTACGACGGGAAAAAGGAGGTTCGACACAGTATTAGGAGGTGTCCCATGACTTTTGTCACTTTAGTGAAGAGTATGGAAAAGGTGTGCCCCTGTCTAACAGGAGTGCATCTGTCGAAGCGCTACGGTATTCAAACAAACCTTCTTGTTGATGTGGTACTTTTAAGTGGACTGAAGTGGACGTCCTCTGTATGCACTTGGTTGGTCCTTCCAGGGTACGCCGCTGTCACTCTCTATGTCAGCATTACCAGATGATGCGATCCGTCCTAGTCCCGCGGGACGTTCTCGTTTCAGGCGGACAGAAGGGCCGTTTGTGTTGCTTTCCATGTACGGTGTAACAAATGGCGGGCCGGCCGATAGCACTCAGTTAGCACGGTGGCCCGTCGCAAGGTTGGCGCGCGGTTCCTGGACTGACCTACAAATACGGGTCCGCAGCAGCGGCGGCGCCTGCATCTAAATTGCGATCTGAGCGGCGGCCGCTGGCGACTGCTCCCTCGAGAGCGGACGAGACGCATGCTGTGCCGATAAACTGCCGTGCTCAGACCGGTCGTTCGGTACTAGTGCCAACCTTTTAAAAAAGCTGTTGTACCAAACATTTTTTTTCAAACTAACGCATAATATTATCGAACAGTTTAGACTTACAGGTTACCCGTAAGTATCTCTACCATTTCAGAAGACAACAGCGAAAAAACTACAACAAATACAGAACAATGAGATGTGTGAGCGGACAGAGCTCTCTGCAAGTTTCGATTCGTAATACGCACCGTGGCGTAGTTGCAGAGCACACTGCTACATCTACTGGGTCATCAAAAAGTCAGTATAAATTTGAAAACTTAATAAACCACGGAATAATGTAGATAGAGAGGTAAAAATTGAGACACATGCTTGGAATGACTTGGGGTTTTATTAGAACCCCCCCAAAAAAACAAAGTATTGCTAGACGCGTGAAAGATCTCTTGCGCTCGTCGTTTGGTCATGATCGTGTGCTCAGCCGCCGCTTTCGTCATCCTTGGCCTCACAGGTCCCCAGACCTCAGTCCGTGCGATTATTGGCTTTGGGGTTACCTGAAGTCGCAAGTGTATCGTGATCGACCGACATCTCTAGGGATGCTGAAAGACAACATGCGACGCCAATGCCTCACCATAAGTCCGGCCATGCTTTACAGTGCTGTTCACAACATTATTCCTCGACTACAGCTATTGTTGAGGAATGATGGTGGACATTTTGAGCATTTCCTGTGAAGAACATCATCTTTGCTTTATCTTACTTTCTTATGCTAAGTAATGCTATTCTGACCAGATGAAGCGCCATCTGTCGGACATTTTTTGAACGTTTGTATTTTTTTGGTTCTAATAAAACCCCGTGTCATTCCAAGCATGTGTGTCAATTTGTACCTCTCTATGTACATTATTCCGTGATTTCTTCAGTTTTCAAATTTATACTGACTTTTTGATCACCCGGTACATACATACTCTGCAAGTCACGATACGATGCATGACGGCGGATGCACTGTTCCAATACTAGTCACTACCTTTTCTGTCCCACTCGAAAATAGTGCGAGGCAAAAACAACTTTCTATATGCCTCCGTATAAGCGCTAATTTCTATTATCTTGTCTTCGCGGTCCTTACGCGTAACGTTTACTGGCGGCGGTACTGACGTTCTGCAGTCAGCCGCAAATGCCGGTTCTCTGAATTTTCTCAACAGTGTTTCGCGAAAAGAGTGCCTATTTTGCTCCAGGGATTACGTTTGAAATCACGATGCCTCTCTGTAATACTCGTTTGTCGATGGAACCTGCCAGTAACAAATCTAACAGCAGGCCTCTCAATTACTTCAATATCTTTCTTTAATGCGACCTGGTATCGATTTAAAACAATTGCGCAGTACTTAAGATAGGTCACACTAACGTGCCGTACCCGACTTCCTTTTTAGAACAGCTGTACTTTCCTAGAATTTTCCCAATAAACCAAAGTCTACCACCCGCTCTTCCCTACTACCGAACTTTCGTGCTCGTTCCATTTCATACTAAAAATGGTTCAAATGGCTCTGAGCACTGTGGGACTTAACATCTGAGGTCATCAGTCCCCTAGAACTTAGACCTACTTAAACCTAAGTAACTTAAGGACATCACACATATCCATGCCCGAGGCAGGTTTCGAACCTGCGACCGTAGCGGTCGCGCGGTTCCAGACCTAGTCATCAGTATTCCAAATTTAGAGCAAGCTTCCATTCATTACACCAATCACAAATTCTGTCTTATCTTGTATCCCCTACAGACACACAACTTTTCTGTATACTACTTAGTTATCAGCAAACAGTAGCAGACTGCTGCCCACCCTATCCGTCAGATGATTTTTGTACAGAGAGAACAATAGCGGTCCTGTCACACTTTCCTGGGGCAGTCCGGATGATACCTTTATCTCTGTTGCAAACTCTCCGTCGAGAGCACTAAGGGACAGAACATTCACACAAATCATCCGCCCCGTATTTTCACATTCAATTAGTTCACGCCTGCAGACGCTATCTCCAGCTGTTTGTCATCAATATTGTAGTTGTACAGTAGTCGGTTTCTTTTCCTATGCATGGGCAATATGTTGCATTTATTTACTTTCAGGGTCAACTACCAGAGTCTGCACCATTCATCAGTTCTCTGCAGGTCGTTCTGCAAATTATTACTGCTTTCTGGCGTTGCTACTTTGGCATAGACAACTGCATCATCTGCGAATAGCCTTAAAGAGCATCGGACGTATTCTGCTACATCATTTACATATATTGTAAACAGCAACGGTCCTATCACACTTCCGTGTGGTACTCCAGTATTTCCTTTATATCTGTCGAATTAGTTCCGTTAAGAGCGACGTGTTGAGTTCTGTCTGCAAGAAAGTCTTGAATCCAATCGCAGGTCTGCTCCGATACTCTGTAAGCTGGTTTTTATTTTTTTTTCATTAAACGGCATTGCGGGGTGGTGTCAAACGCCTTGCTGAAATCAAGGAACACGGCATCAACCTGAGCGCCGTTGTCCACTGCGCTGTGGATCTCATGGAGGAACAGAGCGAGCTGAGTTTCGCAGGACCTCTGTTTGCGGAATCCATGTTGATTTTTACAGAGGAGATATTCATTTTTCAAAAACGCCATAATTCTTGAGCAGAAAACATGTTCCATAATTCTACAACAGAATGACGTCAACGATGCAGGTCTATAATTGTGTGGATCTGTCTTACGGGCTTTCTTAAAAACAGAAATGACCTGCACTTTTTTCCAGTCGTTAGGTACCTTTCGTTGCTCAAGCGATCTACGATAAATTACTGTTAGAAGGGGAGCAAGTTCTTTCGCATAATCTTTACAGAATCTTATAGGTATCTCATCTGGTCCTGAAGCCTTTCCGCTACTAAGCGATTGTAGCTGCTTTTCAGTTCCGCGATCGGCTAATATCTGTCATTTCAATGTTCGTGCGATGATTGAAAGGAGGGACAGTGTTACGATCTTCCACGGTGAAACATCTTCGGAAAACCGAATTCAGTATTTCATCCTTCTCTCTATTATCTTTCGTTTTGGTGCCGGTGTGGTCGCTGAGACACTGAATAGATAATTTTGACCCACTTACTTATTTTACATACGTCCAAAATCTCTTAGGTCGAACTTCCTGGCAGATTAAAACCGTGTTCCGGACCGAGACTCGAACTCGGGACCTTTGCCTTTCGCGGGCAAGTGCTCTACCAACTGAGCTACCCAAGCACGACACCCCCCCCCCTCCCCCGTCCACACAACTTTACTTCTGCCAGTACCTCTTCTCCTACCTTCCAGCGGAGTGTGCGCTGATATGAAACTTCCTGGCAGATTAAAACTGTGTGCCGGACCGAGACTCGAACTCGGGACCTTTGTGTTTCGCGGGCAATTGCTCTACCAACTGTAGAGTGAAAATTTCACTCTATAAACATCCCCCAGGCTGTGGCTAAGCCATGTCTCCGCAATATCCTTTTTTCAGGAGTGCTAATTCTGCAAGGTTCGCAGGAGAGCTTCTCTAAAGTTTGGAAGGTAGGAGACGAGGTACTGGCAGAAGTAAAGTTGTGAGGACGGGGCGTGAGTCGTGCTTGGGTAGCACAGTTGGTAGAGCACTTGCCCGCGAAAGGCAAAGGTCCCGAGTTCGAGTCTCGGTCCGGCACACAGTTTTAATCTGCCAGGAAGTTTCATACCAGCGCACACTCCGCTGTAGAGTGAAAATTTCATTCTCTTAGGTCGGTCGACAACGTTTTACTTTCAAAATCATTGAACGCTTCTCTCATTGCTCCCCTTACTCTCATTTTCGCTTCGTTCAGCTATTGTTTGTCAACTAGGTTTTTACATCTCTTGAATCTAAGATGAAGTGCTCTTTATTTACATAGCGCTTTTCTAACACGGCTATTAAAACAAGGTGGATCTTTCCCATCCCTTAAAACCTAACTCAGAACATACTTGTTTAGGGCATATTGAACGATGCCTTTGAATTATTTTCCGTTTGTTTTCCACATCTTCGTCCTCATTACCGAATATGCGATGCTGCCTGCTGAGGTATTCTGAAATTTGTATCCTGTCACCCTTGCTGAGCAAATATATCGTCCTAGCTTTCTTAACATTCCTTGTAGAGCCCGTCGTCATATATGCTGTCACAGCCTTATGATGACTGATACCTTTCTCTGCGTTAACTTATTTGATAAGTTCACGTCTGTTTCTTGCCAAGAGGTCTAAGACGTTACCCTCAGTAATTGGTTCCCTCTATGATGTGTCAGGACACGACACATTTACACCTAACAGCTGGTATCGTCAGCCAGCAACATATGGCTTCAAACAGTGATTTATTGACACTGATGGCGGTGGAAGTCTATCTGAACCCAACACAACGAGAAAACAGCGAATAACCCTATATTTAGCTCAGAATTTTACATCTTATTCTGAGAAAGCGAATGATATCACTGCACGTTAACGGAAGGTACGTTGCTTATTTGTACGTAAGTCAATGGAATCCCTCCAGAGGCATCCTGTGTCACATGGTTAACAGCAGGCGGTGCAGAGAAACAGTGAGAAGCCGTTTCCAGTGTGTTCAACTGTGCCGGCCGCGGTGGTCTAGCTGTTCTAGGCGCTCAGTCCGGAACCGCGCGACTGCTACGGTCGCAGGTTCGAATCCTGCCTCGGGCATGGATGTGTGTGATGTCCTTAGGTTAGTTAGGTTTAATTAGTTCTAAGTTCTAGGGGACTGATGACCACAGATGTTTAGTCCCATAGTGCTCAGAGCCATTTGAACCATTTGTTCAACTGTCATTCAACCCACGAATTTCATTTGCATGTATCGATGAATCACAGTACAAGTAAGGACAAGAGAGCTCGTGACAGTTTAAGATAACACGTCTGTAGAGACAGATTTCTACAAATGAAACCATCTTGCTACAAAAATGGTAAATTATGTCTAAATTCACGGATATATGGTGAACAAGTAGTTACTCATGTAAGAGATATATGGCTATTAGACATATTCATTTCGTCGACTCGCCGCACAATACCTGAATTGTGAGTTTACTGTCCGTTCAAAGGTTCAGGGAGAGCAGTTGTGCGCAGCGGGTAGTCGTGTGTATTTAAAAATGGCTCTGAGCACTATGCGACCTAACTTCTGAGGTCATCAGTCGCCTAGAACTTAAAACTAATTATACCTAACTAACCTAAGGAGAGCACACACATCCATGCCCGAGGCAGGATTCGAACCTGCGACCGTAGCGGTCGCTCGGTTCCAGACTGTAGCGCCTAAAACCGCACGGCCACCCCGGCCGGCTGTATGCATTTAGTACCCGAAATTTGCGATAAACATTATATCCGACCACTGCTGCCCTCTTCTGATTCCAGCAAATAACAAACAGGAACCACGAGGACTGGCGCTATCTGAAATGTGAAATTTGTAATTGTGAGCTGACTAAAACATGCCACGTTTTTGTTATTTTCGGCACTCAGAAAATGGAAATGTTAATTTACCGTCATTTTCTTTTATCTACGCCATTAAAACCTTGTAGTTCATTACATCATTTCATGAATTTGCTTTCTTAATATAACGCTTTAACTTACAGAATATGATCTAGTTAGTATGTAATGGCAGACTGGGATAATGGCACGTCAAAAGGGAACAGGTACGCAGCACGTGAAAAGAAGCTAAAAGAAGCTGAAATGAAGAGGAAAGTAAAGAATGAAAAGAAACAACAGACTAGGCTGAAGAACATGGGTGCGGAAGGTTTACGTGGCTGCTTCACTGAGCAACCAGGAAAGACGAGAAAAGAATCAGAAGTAAGGAGGAAAGAGCAGAGCCGTTGGAGCTATCGGACGTTTCCAGCGTCCACTGTCACGATGACAGTGATTGCAACAACCAGTTTACTGGAAGGCTGAAACTACCATCTGCACATGGTAAACAATCCAATGAGTTATGTTGCGTCTGTGATGAAATATCTAAAGAGAAAGAATTGTGGTACATGCATGTTGGGTGCTCTGCTTGGAATCATGATGCATGTTCTGGAGAAGAGACACCCCAAAATAC
This sequence comes from Schistocerca cancellata, assembly GCF_023864275.1. NCBI lineage: Eukaryota > Metazoa > Arthropoda > Insecta > Orthoptera > Acrididae > Schistocerca > Schistocerca cancellata. The sequence goes on along the minus strand of NC_064626.1, from coordinate 354,102,349 downwards.
TATGTCTGGCATAATGATTATCCAAGAAATGAAGACATTGAGAACTACTGACTTATGAAAGTAAAGAATTACACATTACACGTTACTATTTACACATATTTCAATATTCTAGTCTCGGAAGAGAAACCGACAGATAATTCAAAAGGCGGTTATTTTCGCTAACGTATGTATAAAATAAGCTTTTGTTCTCTAGCTCACAATTCTCCAACCACTGCGGATAATTACCCGATAGGGTTGGGGAATTGTTCAAAATCTCATCTATGTGATATTTGTAGTTAAAGTTCATCGTACGGTTCTTTACCTTTACATTTATTCAGTACAGTAAAAGTACAAAACTACAGCAATCTTACATGTAGTCGGTTTTAGGTTACTTATTATGAAAGTGTCAAAACAATAATTCCGAACTGGGCATTATTCCCCCAGCTTTCTCCTATAATATTCGACTTAATTTCAAACTCCACAGCTACCTGCTTTCCACGTGAATTACATAGTAAAAGTTGCCGCGGTTTCGCATCATCATTAAGGGTTAGAGGTTTAAACATGCGTAATTTAAATACAGCAAAGACATGCTTACACATAGGCCAGAACAGACAGACAATGAATACGGTAACCTCGCGTTCCTCCGGTGCACCGATGATGAGCTCAGACGAGAGGCATGCAGCAGCGGTGGTCAGAATAACACCGTGCAAGGCCTAAGGCGTTGCACAAAGAAGCTAACCAAACTACAGTCATAAAGCACATCCCTCCAGGGAACAGGCCTGCATACATCTCTTTGCACGAAAGTATTTGCAACTATTACAATACGTGTATTGAAGCATCTTCACTCGGTATTATTATAGCAAAAATTATCTTCATTTAAAGGGTTCAAACTTCTGAACACCAGTGTTTAACGTTTTTCTATCTCTCTTTGCAAGTACCTCGGGAGTTCAGCCATGAGATTTTCCTGCAAACAGTCACGACATGACGTGCAGACTGTTTCAGACAAAGAAAAATAAATTGTAGCGCTCTAAAATAGTTTTCACTACGTGAAGTGTGTCATAGTTATCAGCGGGGATACGCGAAGAGCCTGGTATAGGAACTGGGGCTATGCAGCATTCCAGATCATCGTAATACAAATCGGGTGATTCTTAGATGGTGTGTTGAAGAACACTTCATTGAATGAAGAGGAATAAGAGCAAATACAACTCACTTCTAACCATGGAGCCACATGAAACTGATAGGGACATCTATTGCTGCGGTTGTACCGCTCACAGGAATCCTTCACTTTGACTACCAAGTGATCCACAGCTTTTATGTTACGTCTGTCTTATTCCCATAGCTCCTACTCCTCATTACACTCGTCTTTATTCGGTTTGCTCTCAATCCATAGTGTCTGATCATTGACTGTTCATTCCTTTCAACAGGTCCTGCACGCCTTTCTCACTTTCACTGCGGATTTCAATGACATCCGCGAATATTATCACTGATATCTTCCCAAACTGAATTTTAAGCTCACTCCTGAACCTTTCCTTTGTCTTCATCATCGCTGCTTCCGTGTACAGATTGAACAATACTAGGGGACCGAGTGAATTGGCGAAGTGCTTAGCACACTGGACTCGCATTCGGAAGAACGACGGTTCAAATACGAGTCCGGCCATCCTGATTTAGGTTTTCAGTGATTTGCCTATATCGCTTTAGGTAAATACCGGGATTGTTCCTGTGAAAGAGCACGGCTGACTTCCTTCCGCATCCTTCCCTAGTCCAATGGGACCTATGAACTCGCTGTTTGGTCCCGTGCCCCGAATCAACCAACCAGCCAGTACTAGGGAAGACTGTGTTCCTGTGTTGCGATCTTTCTGGTGGGAGCACATCTTTCTTGGTGTCCGATTCTTATTTTTCGCTCTTAGCTGTTGTATATATTGTATATTTCCCGCCTTACCGTATATGTTATTTGATGTCCGCTCCTGATTCGAATAAAAACTCTGTAAACAAAACCAAGTTCGTGGAGAAGGAGAGGACAACGAGGTCATTAGAGACAAAGCACAAGCTCGGTTTAGGGAAGGATGGAGAAGGAAAGCGGCCGTGCTGTTTCGAAGGAACCATTCCAGCATTTGCCTTAAGCGATTCAGGGAAAACATGGAAAACCTAAATGACGATGGCCGGATAAGGGATTGAACCGCCATCCTCCCGAGAGCGAGGCCAGTGTGCTAACCACTGCGCTACTCCTCTCGGGACTAAGTCAAGTTCGTCATGCGTTGAACAGTCAATAAACATCAATAACGGCAGCCAGAAAATCAATATCGAAGGAGAGTCGGTATTGACACACACTCTCACGGCTGCCCGCCCAACTCTGTGACTGTGAGCTGCTGGGACCGCATGACGCGACAGCCACATCTCTGATGCCTCTGGCCAGTCGCTAGCTGTACTGCCTCCGAGCCGATATTCATGTCCGCCGCTGGCGGAAATATTTCAGATTACACCTACTTTCCTGAAAATTTCTAACATCTTGCACCATTTTACACCACCGAACGCTTTTTCCAGATCGACTAAACCAATGAACATCTCATGGTTTTCCATAGGTCTTACTTCTGTTGTCAGGCGCAATGTTAGAAGTGCTTATCTGGTGCCTTTGCTTTTCCTAAAGCCAAACTCATCATCATCTAACGCAAACCTCTGATGGACGGAAACAGAAGTAAGTAAGGTATCGAGTGGTTACAATTAAACTGACATGTTCCAAGTGCTGTAGTGCAGGCTGCATTCAAAAAATGGTTCAAATGGCTCTGAGCACTATGGGACTTAACATCTGTGGTCATCAGTCCCCTAGAACTTAGAACTACTTAAACCTAACTAACCTAAGGACATCACACACATCCATGCCCGAGGCAGGATTCGAACCTGCGACCGTAGCAGCACGCAGTTCCGCATTGAAGCGCCTAGAACCGCTCGACCACAACGACCTGCTTGCTTACCTGTACAATAGCGTGTGTGTGTGTGTGTGTGTGTGTGTGTGTGTGTGTGTGTGTGTGTGTATGTGAACTCCTAAGGGACCAAACTGTTGAGGTCATCAGTCACTAGACTTACACACTACTTAAACTACGAACACCACACACACACACACACACACACACACACACACACACACACACACACACAAGTCCGAGGGAGGAGTCGAACTTCCGGCGGGAGGGGCCGCGCTATCCGTGGCTTGGCGGCTCTAACCGTGCGGCCACTTCGAGCGGCTGTACAGTAGCCTACGGTATCTTCCTGATCTGAAGGTCAGCATGGTACGACATATCGCTCTGTTTACACTGGATATGCTATGAGCATGCTGTGTTACAGATGCAGCATGTTGTTGAGTCGGGAGATCGTACTGAACAGATGTCGTAACTTGTGACTTTATCCTAATACACCTGCCAGAACCACCGTTAACACATGTTTGATCGTCTCTCCCTTTTTCTTGCTCCCACACGACATTCTGCCACCTTACTGCACTATATTTTCCCCTGGTGGCAAAAAGTGGAACTATAATTTTTTCAGGAAACTCCTCGAGCGCAGTGATTATGGGACATACCCACAATATTTCAGCATCTTGCGATGTATACAGTCCGCCCTGCAGTGCTCGGAATACCATCAGTTAACTGGCCAGTTTGAAAGAAGGAACTAAAAAGTTGGAGGCAAATTCCAAGACTGATCGCGTGGCCCCGTTGGTTGAGTGCAGAAGCTGCTGCTGGAAGCGCCGCGCCTGGAGGCTGGGGCTGCGGCTGCGCCTGCAGGCGGTGAGAGTGCCAGGGGCGGGGTCAGCGGCCAGCGGCCAGCGGCCAGCGAGCAGAGGATGGAGCCGCGGCGGCCGTGGCCCTGCCTGGCGTCACGCGCCACTGACTCACGACGCGGCGCACGCACTGCCCACAAACTGCCACAGCGCCGTGCCGTGGTGCTGCGTGCGCATCGCGACGCGCGCTCACATTCCCTGTCCGTGTGTGCAACACAACAGAGCCTGCTCAGCCGCTAGAAGCACCGCTTGGTATAGGTCACTGCCTCCCACGTGATCATTAATCATCGTGCAGACCGGTCAGTATGTAGAGTATTGTGCCCCGTGTCGCACTGCGTGAGTTCGATCTCATTTAATTCAGTCACGAGGCGCCGCGGGGAGCTTGTGTACACTGACACACGACACATTTATTTATCATCGTGTCAGAAGTACAAAGCGTACAATCAACAAAATAAAATCGATCGCTGACATCGGTTTATATTCGGTTGCTGCACGCATTGTTTTTCTTTTCCCATGTTGTTATTCGGTTGCTATGGGTTTATTTATCAATTGTCATCTTTTATTTGTAGTTCAGTGTCGCTATATGGGTCAACAAATTGTCATTCCGTCATTTATCGATGCTGAGTCGAGCTGTGGACGCTAGAAAGTGCCAAATGGAGAAATCGGTACATTTTCGACGTATTCTTCTGTTCGAGCTCAACAGAGGGATGACGGAAGCGGAGAAGCCAGATACATTTGCGCTGTGTATGGGGATAGAGCACGACAAAATAATGATTTCTTTGTTTTAAGGAGAATCGTTTTGACATTAGTGACCTCCACGTTCAGGAAGACGTTCGGGGTTTGATGAAGATCGTTTCAAACCATTTATCCACGTCAGTGTACTCGAGAACTTGCAGATTTGATGAACTGTGATCACTCATCCATCGTGCAACATATGCATTGCAGTGGGGATGGTTCAAAAATCGAGGTATGTGTTCGACATGACCTAAAGCTGAAATCACAAAACCCACGCTGGCCATGTGTCCATTTCTGCTTGTCCGTCATCAATTGGGTCGTGAACAATTTCGATCATTCCTATCCTGTATCGTTAATGGTGATGAGAAACGGTGTATTTGTGCTAACATAAGGAAAAGAAAGGAACGGTTGAGCCCAAAGAAAACAGCAACTCCCCATAGAAAGACCTGCGCACATCCACAAAACATAATTTTATGCATCTGGTGCAACAAGGACGGTGTGATGTACTACGATGGCTTCCATCAAGTGTAACCATCACTGATGATTTTTATTGTCAACAACTGCGGTGTCTTGCAGACGCAGTCCAAGAACAACGACCAGGAATCCTGTATGATGTGATGTTATTCCACGATAACGCCCGCTCGCATTATGCTAGACTGACAAAAAATACTGTACAGTAGTTGGGTTGGGAAGCCATTCCGCACCCACCTTATTCACCTGATCTTGCACCCTCAGATTATGACTTTTCCACCCCTATGGAACAACCGTCTAGGAACTTCCTTTCCGGATGGAAATGTACTCCGGACGTCGCTCGACGAGTTCTTTGCCTCAAAACCACGTGATTTCTACAGTCATTGAACCTAAAAGTTACTCCAGCATTGGTAGACAGTTGTAAAAAGTGAATGAGAATATATTATTTATGACTAAAGTCTCTGTTATGTGTACATGTTGTGTTTATTAAACTTATGGAAGAACGCTACGAACTTATGCACCAACCCAAAAACTGACTCCACAGGGTGGTCCCATTTCTGCAGGTGGGTCTTGCATCTCGTGGTATTAGCGCGTAGTGTTGAGAGCCTTCCATGTTTTCCAGTTCCCTGAACGATCAAGAGGGAGATGAACCTTCGCAACCACCCATTTCTCCAAATGTTGACATTTCCCCCGCCACTTTGAGATGCTTATTTGTTGTGGTATTCCTGAAAGAGCTTCAGTAGTGGCCACAAAGCACTTTTTTTATTTCAGCCGAGGATGTGCTGGCTGATGTCCACTGAAAGGCGGCCTACGGAAGTCATAGCGTTTACTTTCTCGCATCTAGCAATTATCTTGATTCTAATTTCAGGATGGGCTATGCCACCAAGACACTGCAGTTGATCTAAGGTTGCAGGTCTTAAAAAACTCTTGATGCGACAGTTCTCATTAAGCGCCACATCTAGATTGAGGTGACAAAAGTCTTGGAATACCTCCCAGTACCATGTCGGACCACCTTTTGCCCAGCATGTGCAGCAACTCGACATGGTCTGGACTCAACAAGTCGTTGGAAGTCTCCTGCAGAAATACTAAGCCATACTGCCCCTATAGAAGTCCATAATTGGGCCACTGTTCTCAGTACAAGATATTGTGCATGAACTAACCTCTCGTTTGCATCGCATAAATGCAAGATGTCACGCCATCTGGGTGACCAAATCATTCTCTTGCATTTTCCAGAATGTCATTCAAACCAATCGCGAAAAATTGTGGCCTGGTGACATGGCCCTATGTCATCCATAAAAATTCCATTGTTGTTTGGAGACTTGAAGTCCATGAATGGCTGCAAATTGTCTCCAAGTATTCGTGCATAACCGTTTCTGGTCAATGATCGGTTCAGTTGGACCAGAGGGCCTAGTTCATACCATGTACACACAGCCCACACCATTATGGAGCCATCGCGAGCTTGCAGCGCCTTGTTGACGTGTCGAGGACTTCGTGGGTTCTGCGTCACACTTGAACCCTACCATCAGCTCTTACCAACCGAAATTGGGACTTATCAGTCAAGAAAACGATTTTCCAGTTGTCTAGTGTCCTACCGAATCAGCTGGTGCAAACGACAGCTCCGCCACTACACTGCGTTTTATACGTTGTGTACACGGTACTACCGCCATAAGCATATGTGCCTATCGTTGCTATGCCATGACTTCCTCACCTCAGCGTACTTTTCTGGCTGACTGAACTTGTACAATGCTACTAGAGTAATTCAGAGCTAGCGTGCTGGTTCTCACGGTGCATGGGCGAGCTTCGCATGTGGTACCTATGTTTCCGCACTATGTTGTTTTTGGCAGACACTTTATGTTTCATGTTTAAGCCATGTTTCTTATGTATAAGCGTACGTACAGTGTCACTATCAGATATTCCGGTGACGGACAGTGTTCAAGAGCAATTTCTTCTCAGATGATTTCAAGTGATTTAGTAGCTTGTTTGTTACAGAGGTGAAATACACAGTTCTCAGTTTTAACAGGATGTTGCTGCAGGTGATTGTCACTGTAGTAGGTTGTAAATTTGTCCAGGGCTTTGGACAGGGTTTGTTCCACTTTTTCAGAACAATCGTCTTGAGCAGTGATTGCACAGTCATCAGCATACACAAAACTCTGGTTTCCTTCAGGTGATAGTTGATCGTTATAGCAGATGTGTGTCATGCGTCACATTTTGTAGTTGGTATATACTTGAGAAAATGAATGTTTGTTTAATCTACTCATTATTTCTTTTAAGAGTTGCCACAAACAATGATGTATAGTATTCCTGTGAAAGCAGTTTATTTCAGTACGTTTGATGAATTTCAATTTTTAATTACGCAAAGTTCATAATTCAATTAATTCCAATCGTAAGTCACTACAGGCCGGCCACTGTGGCCGAGCACTTCTAGGTGCTTCGGTCCGGAACCGCGCTGCTGCTACGGTCGCAGGTTCGAATCCTGCCTCGTGCATGGATGTGTGTGATGTCCATAGGTTAGTTAGGTTTAAGTAGTTCTAAGTCTAGGGGACTGATGACCTCAGATGTTAAGCCCCATAGTGCTTAGAGCCATTTGAACCGTTCTGAAGTCACTACAACAAAGAATAAAATGGGATATGTAGAGACTTTGTTTCTTGTCACCGCCTTCTTGAACACGACTGTGGAAATGTTCTGGCAGCGTGATAGGAAGAACTCACGAAAAATCAATACTGAATTGAAACGGGGCGTAGCCCGTGCATACTATTCTACTCAAAGCACCATCAACAGTGCAAATATTAGTAAACTAGTAAACAATACATTTTTGAGATCAACAGAAGCTAGTTATTCTCGCAGATTATAACACACACATTCAATGTCTGCTCATTTTCATGTCCGGTCCCTTTACCAATTTGGACAGTGGGCAACGGAAGAAAGAATACCCATGACAGCTACTCGTACGGTCCTCTAGTCCCTATATTCCACAATAATACGGATGAACGAGATTTCTACAGTCATTATTTTGTGATGTCGAGTTATTTCAAACAAATAACAAGGCTCAGTGGTTACATTACAGCCGAATTTTGATTTGGTTCTCTATTCGCTCTAATTCCAATGCAACAACTGTCTCCCAGACAGCACAAGTAAGGCGTCAAGAGTGTTCTCCAATTAGAGGCGCGGCATTTACATTTCCGTTATCTCGTGACCTCGACGAATCCCAGCAATAAACAGTCAGTCCCAACCGGAAATAAATTTATCTTTGATAGTGGATGAGATATTAGCTGGGAAACAAATTGTCATCAAAAAGACGTCAGGATCTAATTCTGAATTTGCTCTCTCAGGGAGAGAAACAACCTGACGCTAGTGGTGTCGAAATAATAGCAGTTAGGATCTCGGCACTGTGGTTGAGAGCTCCACTCGCATCTGGCAGCAAGTGATTTCAGTCCAATAGGAGGCTTTACATACAGATTTGCTGCTGCTAACGAGTCAGTGGAGATGTTATGTTCACAAACATTCGGCTACAAATCATCGTTGGCAGAGTGACCAACAGGGCAAGCGCAGTGAGGTGGACTCAGATTCCGAAGGGGTGGGGGTTCTAATCTTTATCTGGCTATCCAGATTCGAGTGTCACGTGACTTCCCGAGATCGATTAAAAAAGGAAGGAAGGAAGATTCGGTTTAACGTTCCATCGACATGGAGGTCATTAGAGTTCATTAGAGTCGGAGCAAGTGCTCGGATTGTGTCAAGGATGGGGAATGAAATCAGTCGTGTCCTTTCAAAAGAACCATCCTTGCATTTGCCTGGAGGGATGTAGGGAAATCACGGAAAGCGTACATCTGGATGAGCGGACGCGGGTTTGAACTTGACGGTGTGCGGTTGATTTTATAGGCTCTACTCGGCGTATCGCTGTCTTTCCCCCAAAACCTTTACGCATTTATGAACGCTCCGCGTAAAAGAGTGTCGGTAAGCCTCCGCGCGAGCTCCAATTTTGCCATTTTCAGTCACTGTCATTTCGCGAGACGTACGTGGGAGTAAGTAAGACACTGCCTCACTCTTCTTGGAATGCGGGACCTTTCAAGTTTATCAGTGAACCTTTGCATGACGCAAAACGCGTCTATTGTTGCTCCTGTTCCTTGAGTCACATAAGCGTGTGCGCCACGGTTTGGACCTTAGTGAACGAAACCGTTTAGGAACCTAATGTACTTCTTTAAGTTTTCTCTATCTCTTGTTTTAAAACCATATGGTAACGAATCCAGAGTATCTAGCTATTCTGAAGAATCGATTGAATAAGGGTTTTGCAACTGAGGAAGATAAGAAAATAGAATTGTGGTAAGTTCCAATGGGATCGAACTGCTGAGGTCATCGTTCCCTACCCCGTGCGCCAAGATAAGAAAGAAACGGAATCTTCACCCTGGTCCAAGATGCGCTTCAACGTAACTAGATATATGGACCTGAGGGTGATCTGCATCAAAAGTCAAACCTGTTATTGTACACTTCGTGAAAAAAGAGACACCGAGAAGGTATAGTCGGATGTCAATTTAACTTCGTCTACATACACAATCAACTAGCGTTACAATTCTCTATAACAGATAGAACGGCGACTAGACAGCATTCGTCTTGTTTGCTTTTAGTGTTGTTATCAGGCTTGGTACGGTATACGATGGGCTTGGACAGCATCACATGTTGAGTGATCATCATGAAGGACACGGACACGCACATAGTCGTGAGAGACAGCGTTATGAGGCTTGACAAACTTTGAAAGAGGCTTCATAGTGCGTCTCCGTCTGGTCGGCTGACCGAATGGTGCAATATCGTCGTATGTGGAGCATTCGAAGGTGACAGTGGCTCCGTGTTGGACTGCCTGGGAACGCGAGGAAGCCGTACTCATCATCAACGTTCCCGTCGCCCACCACAAGGCATGATCGCCTTACAGTGCACCTAGCATGCAGTAACCCCATGATGTCTACGCCTGCCATCCGAGAGCAAGTACTTGACTGCCTGCTACATTCTGCCGGAAACCGGCAGCTGCTGAACTGGGGAATTACCGTCCCATGCCGTTACCAACACAAGACAAACGGTTATGTTTGGATTGGTTCCGTGCCGGAAAGCACGAACAGCTGGTGAATGGTGTCGCATTTTGTTCAGGGATGAATTTCGGTTCTGCACTAACACTAATGATCATCGTCGGTCAGCTTGGCAGCGGCCTGCAGAGAGGTTACCACGCACCTCAAAAAAAGTTTTGAATCACCCCGGTTGCCAGAACTCCTGAAGGTAAACGTTCACTGTGGATATTGTATCACAGACACAGTCACTCTGACTGACCAGAAATGTCACTAAACCCGCCCAAACATGTAAACAACCATGCATGAGCAGCGTCTATTAGACGGAGAGGGTCCGACAGCCGATGAATTCCAGTCATTCTACCAGGAACGAGGTACATGGCTCATGTTGTCTGTAGTTCAACCATGGCTAGATGGTCAATACCGTAGTTCGATCGCGTCCGCATTGTTGCTTTGTGCCAGGAAGGTCTCTCAACAAGGGAAGTGTGCAGAAGTCTCGGAGTGAACCAAAGCGCTGTTGTTCGGACATAGAGGAGTTACACAGACACAGGAACTGTCGATGACGTAACTCACTCAGGCCGCCATGATGTTGAAAAAATGGTTCAAATGGCTCTGAGCACTATGGGACTTAACATCGATGGTCATCAGTCCCCTAGAACTTAGAACTACTTAAACCTAACTAACCTAAGGACATCACATAACACCCAGTCATCACGAGGCAGAGAAAATCCCTGACCCCGCCGGGAATCGAACCCGGGAACCCGGGGTTGCGAAGCGAGAACGCTACCGCACGACCACGAGCTGCGGACCCATGATGTTGAATAATGCCTTTCGTACAGTCACAGGACGTCCTGTTACGACTCAAACTGTTCGCAATAGACTGCATGATGCGCAGCTTCACCCCCGACGTCCATGACGAGGTCCATCTTTGCAACCACGACACAATGCAGCGTGGTACAGACGGGCCCAACAACATGCCGAATGGACCGCTCAGGATTGGCATCACATTCTCTTCACCGATGAGTGTCGCATATGCCTTCAACCAGACAATCGTCGGAGACGTGCTTGGAGGCAACCCAGTCAGGCTGAACGCCTTAGACACACTGTCCAGCGAGTGCAGCAAGGCGGAGGTTCCCTTCTGTTTTGCGGTGGCATTACGTGGGGTCGACGTACAGAGCTGGTGGTAATGGAATGAGCTGTAACGACTGTACGATACGTGAATGCCATGCTCCGACCGATAGTACAACCATATCTGCAGCATATTGGCGAGGCATTCGTGTTCATGGACGACAATTGGCGCCCCCATCGTGCACATCTTGTTAATGACTTCCTTCATGATAACAGCATCGCTGAACTAGAGTGGCCAGCATGAGCGCTATCGAACATGCCTGGGATAGATTGAAAAGTGCTGTTTATGGACGACGTGACCCACCAACCACTCTGAGGTATCTACGCCGAATCGCCGTTGAGGAGTGGGACAGTCTGGATCAACAGTGCCTTGATGAACTTCTGGATAGTACGCCGCGACGACAGCAGGCATGCATCATTGTAAGAGGATGTGCTACTGGGTATTATGGGTACCGGTGTGTACAAGAATCTTCACCACCACCTCTGAAGGTCCCGGTGTATGGTGCTACAACATGCAATGTGTGGTTTTTATGAGCCATAAGAAGGGTGGAAATGATATTTATGTTGATCTCTATTCCAATTTTTTGTACAGGTTCCAGAACTCTCGGAGTCGAGGTGATACAAAACTTTTTTGATGCGTGTATTTCGATTCTCGTCCCCTCTGGGCGCTTCACTTTTTTGGGAGGCAGTGTATAATAGATGTGAAGTGACTCCGGCGAGGTCTTCATTGATCACACCGACAAGGAGCTGTGAACGGAAATCGGTAAGCAGTGACTGATGAGAGATGCGGGCGTGCTCTTGACCTGCCCGGGCGGCCAGCACGGCCCGCTGCTGCGTGCGAGTGAGTCAGTGCGGGCGACACGACATGCTGGTCACGGCGGCATCGGCAGGGCGAGCCTCGCTGCACGCTACACGGCGATCTCGCGCCGATCCGCGCGCCGCTGCCGCCGCGACGCGTGCGTGCGCCGGCGCGCCCCGCATCCCAACCAGCGCGGTGCTCGCGCTTTCCCTCTCTGCGCCGGCGCGGTCGTAAACACGCAGTGCTCTCACCAGAGCTGTCCGGCCACGCCACACCCGCACGAAATGTATCTAGCGTTTCGCGGTCGAAGTTTTGCGTTGCAGCCTTCTCGGAATGCTTTACAACAATTCAATCAAGTAACATTAATAGTTTTATTCCCAGAAAGCAAATTGACGATTGTTAACTTGACTATAGCAAATGAGAGCTAGCGAGAGGCGACTTGAAAACGATACAGTCTGATAGCGAAGCACTAAACACGCTGCAGGCTCGGGCCGATCTAAGCGGCCGAGGCTAGGTTTTTTTTTTTCTTTCTTTATTGTCATTTTACACCTTACTCAAGGTGGGCTGGCAGCGGCAGCAGTACACCGCTCTTCAGCCACAGGCAGTACAAGAGAAAACAATGGAGACACAGAATGGACATAACATAACGGTGGGCAAAAAACAGTAGACACAGTAACGGAAAAAAACACGAAGCCGTTCACACGCGAAGAAAACCAAAGAAACTGCTAGCACTGTACACGAACACTGATGATGGAGATGACACACGTGAACGATCGAGCGTGGGCGGCGAAAACATTGAAGCACAAACAGGACGGCACACACACAAAACCGATGACAATGATATCTGGCGCGCTAATGTCCACTTAACGCGTGCGAGTCCGGGGACCTGCCAAAAGAGGAAAAAGGTGGAGGAGGAGCGAGAGCGGAGATGCCAATGGCAGGGGAGATGGGGGGTAGAAAGAAGGTATGGGGCGTAGGGGAAGCCCGGGGGGAGGAGGGGGAGGAAGGGAGGATGGAGAGAAGGGAGAGAGGGTACCCTCAGGGAAAAAAACCACACAGGAAGAGGAAGAGGAGGATCAAAGTTGATAGGAGGGGTATATGGAGGGGATGAGGGCATCATCAGGAAGGGGGAGCTGGTGGAAGCCACCTTGGGAGAGGGTGAGGAGGGTGGAGAGATGGAGAGCAGGTGGGACGTGGGAATACAGGCGCGGCAGCGGACGAGGGTGGGAGAGGATGCGAGAGACAAGCGGGTGAGGGGGATCTAGTTCACGGGAGGTGTAGAGGATCCGTATCCGTTCGAGGAAAAGGAGGAGGTGTGGGAACGGAATAAAGTCGTACAGGTTCCCCGTGGGGGAGCGGAGACGGATGCGATAGGTTAGGCGGAGAGCATGGCGTTCGAGGATTTGAAGGGATTTGTAAAAGGTAGGAGGGGCGGAGATCCAGCAGGGTGGGCGTAGCAGAGTATAGGGCAGATGAGGGATTTATAGGTGTGGAGGATGGTGGAGGGGTCCAGACCCCATGTGTGGCCAGAAAGGAGCTTGAGGAGACGTAGTTGGGAGCGTGCCTTGGCTTGGATTGTCCAGAGAGGGGGGGGGGGGGGGGTCCAGGAGAGGCGACGGTCAAGGGTGAGCCGAAGCTAGCAGGAGCTGCGTATATATTCACTTGCTGCAGGGTGTGCGCCTGGAGCTGCGCTGTCCGGTTCTGCCATTGGCCGCCCTTTCTTCACCGCCTTCTCTGATCTTACGTGTCGCCTCTTCGTTCCGGCGTTTGTGGTTATGCCAGAACAGTTGCAATACCTCTCAGTGGGACGTCCGAAACTTTTGGGGCACGGACATTCATTGGGCATAGCCGTGTTTACAATGTGAGTTTGTCGATTTGAGCGCGCATGTGCAATTCAAGAACTCAGGTGCGAGTAGAGTGAATTGGTAGGTACCATCGTGAAAGGAGATTGGCAGACTCTAGAGAATAAGGTAGTTATGTTGAATGTTAGTGAAGATTAACAGTATGGCTCTGAGCACTATGGGGTCCGCAGCTCATGGTCGTGCGGTAGAGTTCTCGCTTCCCGCGCCCGGGTTCCCGGGTTCGATTCCCGGCGGGGTCAGGGATTTTCTCTGCCTCGTGATGACTGGGTGTTGTGTGATGTCCTTAGGTTAGTTAGGGTTAAGTAGTTCTAAGTTCTAGGAGACATCACACACATCCATGCCCGAGGCAGGGTTCGAACCTGCGACCATAGCGGGATTAACAGTAAAGTAAGTGTCTACGATCAGAAAGAAGTGAAGGTGTTATGATAGGAATGATATTATTCAGTGAGTAATAAGAACTCCTGAAGGACGTTGAGTTAGTGTTTAAGTGGTTCAAGCGTTCTACGTTAACAATGATGAGAAACATTAACTGTTCTGTATGACGATACACTTAAACGTAAAGTATTTACAAGAGGAAATTTCTATAATGGCACTAATAACAACGTAAAAAATTTTGAAAGGCGATGGCGAGTGTGTTTGCGAACTGAAGCTTATCACGGTTGGAATTTTTGTCCACCAAACAGTGACTACGATTAAAAATGGTTCAAATGGCTCTGAGCGCTATGGGACAACATCTGAGGTCATCAATCCCCTAGAACTTAGAACTACTTAAACCTAACTAACCTAAGGACATCACACACAACCATGCCCGAGGCAGAATTCGAACCTGCGACCGTAGCGGTCGTGCGGTTCCAGACTGTAGCGCCTAGAACCGCTCGGCCACTCAGGCCGGCTACGATAAGAAGTACTTCTTAATAACTAAGCAGAAACCAGGCACATAACACATCTACTAAAAGAAAAAAAAACATCAAACCGTATTAAAAGTTCGAGATAGTGAATCTGTGTGCTTCCATTGAGCTGACTGGCGCTTTGTTTCTGGATTGAAAAATGGCATCCACGTCACATCCATTGTCACAACCGACGAAAAGGAAGTCCCGTTCATGCTGTCGTTGCACGTCAACATTGCTTGGCAACATGCCACATGGGCAGCCATGTGGTCGTGCGTCAGCATTCATGGCACCCACCTGGATGACTCTTTCCGCATTTTCAGGTCGTCATGCAGGATTGTGTGCACAGAACCCACAGAAATGCTAACTCTGGAGGTGATCTGTTCAACAGTCATTAGGCGATCCCCCAAAACAATTCCCTCCACTTTCTCGATCATGTCGTCAGACCAGCTTGTGCGAGCCCGAGGTTGTTTCGGTTTGTTGTCACGGTTTGTTGTCACACGATGTTCTGCCTTCATTAAACTGTCGCACCCACGAACGCACTTTCGACACATCCATAACTCCATCACCACATGTCT
The DNA here is from genome assembly GCF_023864275.1 of Schistocerca cancellata. Lineage (NCBI taxonomy): Eukaryota > Metazoa > Arthropoda > Insecta > Orthoptera > Acrididae > Schistocerca > Schistocerca cancellata. The sequence continues at coordinate 354,087,093 of NC_064626.1, read as the reverse complement.
CCTTCAACTGTAGATGAATTTCAATTGGTTTCACACCACACAAATTCAGAAAACGAATGATTGCACGCTGTTCAAGTAAGGAAAACGTCGCCATTTTAAGCATTTAAAACAGTTCTCATTCTCGCCGCTGGCGGTAAAATTCCATCTGCCGTACGGTGCTGCCATCTCTGGGACGTATTGACAATGAACGCGGCCTCATTTTAAAACATTGCGCACGTTTCTATCTCTTTCCAGTCCGGAGAAAGAAAATCGAAGGCCTTAGAACTTAATGCACCTCGTATATCATCCATTAAAGTTGCAAAGAAGAAGTAAAATCTGTTTGGAGAGAAAGGGGATCGCGGTAGATCATGTGACCGGGGTTTACCAGATCCACTCTGCGGTCACAGATTCGTCCGGTACCCACAACACAGCACGCGGATTATCGCTGGCAACAAGAAGGTACGCTGATCCTGAATGCAGCCTTCACCTCTGCGCTGCTTGGCTAATGTATGCAAAGTGCTCGGGGCGTAAGGAGTGACTGTAATGATAAGGGACGGTTGCCGGTAAGTTACGAAGCCTGCATCATCAGCAGCTTACTTTAAGTCTTCTACAGGGCTCTATTGGAAGCCTCAGTAATTGCGGTGCTGTCAAGACAAGAACGCTTTAGACCGTCACGCACTGCTCTCATAGAGATGATTGTGGCCGCCTAGGAAGCCGTTTGTAGTCGGTTCTCATGGAAGATCTGAGGAATCATGGAAATGGAGCTTGAAGACGCCGATAAAGCAGGTCTAAGAACTTGCTAGTTCATAAATTTTTATGTAGTGAAATGGGAAAATTAATCGGACAGGATCATCGACAACCCGTAGCAGATGAAAATAAAGAAAAGCACCGCTCGTGTGTAGAGTACAACATCGTCTCACATGCTGAAGTAACTAATTGCCAATTAAGTAACAGCTACATGAGAATCATTTCTTTCGACACTCACTGCTCCGTAGCGAGAAGCCCTACCGCTTCTTCACAGGGCCGGCCAGTGTGGCCGTGCGCTTCTAGGCGCTTCAGTCTGGAACCGCGTGACCGCTACGGTCGCAGGTTCGAATCCTGCCTCGGGCATGGATGTGTGTGATGTCCTTAGGTTAGTTAGGTTTAAGTAGTTCTAAGTTCTAGGGGACTGATGACCACAGATGTTAAGTCCCACAGTGTTTAGAGCCAATTGAACCATTTTTTTCTTCACAGGAGAGATTGGCCAGAAGCCTTTACCTGCTGCCGCTTTTGGACGTCGCGTCGCTCGAGAAGTAGCGGAACGTTGCAGTCGATCCTATCAGGATAAGACGTGATTCTGGCGACACACGAAACGCAGATGAACTTAAAGCTTAAATGAAACCAGTGAATCAACAGCGAGCAGGCGAACAACCGTCAACACAAAATGGAGTTAACCATTTTGCAACTTCGAGTTTTCATGCCGCACACGGTTTTGATCTACCTGGCAGTTTCATGGCAGTGCACACTCAGCTGCCGAGTGAAAGAACCATTCTGAAAATATGTCTCGCCTACAGCCCTAGTATTTCATAAACAGCTCCACGCGATTAAAACAAGATTTTAGAAAAGTGGTAGCATGCTGAGAACCGCGTATTTTGCTGTGCGGTTAACATTTTTGCCCTTTTATTGAGCAAGCTACACAATCAACATTTTTATCCAATTACATACTCTACAATTCTGGAACAAAGAGCAAAATCCAAATTTAAAGAAGGACTGCTGTCAGTTGCATTTATTGAAGAAGATCAAGATTTGGACTATTACGTAGTCATATCAAAAAAGTGATGTAGGTCCCTTCGTGTCAGAGCATAGATTCTGATAAATGACAGGCCTTTACGTGACTGACACAAAAGTGATGCCTTTTGTATCCCGCCTGGAAGGTGGGTAGGAGCAGGAGCAGGAAAAATACGTCGGTACTGCACGTAAGTAAAAGTGGTTTACTGGTGCAAAAAACAAGTTAATACATGGATACATAACTTGCAGTGAGGTACGATGCTGAGACCCAGCGTATGTAGAGCAAAGCTGAAGCGAAGTGTCCCGGCCGTCTGCTCTTGATCAAATGCGGAGAAACTACAGTGGTGCTTGTAGAGCTGAACTGCGCCTGCTAGAGGGCGCTGTCGTCGTTGTCTGTCGTAGTGCCAACTTAAATGGCAGCTACGGCGTGGCATCCTAGCTATCGATGCCACAATGCCTATGACACTCTTTGGTAATCTCATCAATGGTGAATATGTAGTTGTCGAAATCTAGATCTGCTCCAATAAATGGCGGATTTTGCCACTGATTGCTGTCCTTTAAATTTCAGTATTCAACGGTTGCTGCTCACATAAAGATCTAATGCTATCCAGCTTATTTAGAAGAATAAAGTAGTATTAACGTTTTTGCAGTGAAACTTATCGCTGGAAGTAGTAATAAATTTGCCCTTCACACGGCAATGATAATGAAAATCTCGACCTACAGTTACCCAATGTTTTCCGTCTTTATGTGCAGGACGTTCCATATTTTACTTTGACAATCTTTATATGATTGTACTCTTCTCTTTTCGAGATATTAAAAAGGTCATTCTTTTGTTAGAAATAAAAAACAATATTTTAATTTATCACCACACAAAAATGTTGCATTACCCAGACAGAAAAATAACTTGTCCCCTCTGTGTTCTGTCATTTGCAGGAAACTTACTTTCGATTTTCTGAACCATTCATGAACAGTTACAGAATGAGGCGTGTACGAGAGCCAAAGGTAACCTATTTCAAGGCAGTCATTTCATATTTAGTCAGTAGCAGCGAAAATCAAGAGACATCAACGTTCGCTTTGAAGTATCAACTATTTACAATGTCAGAACATCAGATTCCATTAGGAACGCCAGGCCGGAGTGGCTGAGCGGTTCTAGGCGCTACAGTCTGGAACCGCGCGACCACTACGGTCGCACTTTCGAATTCTGCCTCGAGTATGGATGTGTGTGATGTCCTTAGGTTAGTTAGGTTTTAGTTCTAAGTTCTATGGGACTGATGACCTTAGATGTTAAGTCCCATAGTGCTTAGAGCCATTTTGAGCTGTGATGCTTGGAATGTTGCTAACAAAGATAGTGAGCGTTTAGTGGGGCCGCAAAGTGCTGACTCAATTAGCCCTCAACACGAGAAACTAACAGATGTTCGCCGATAGTTATCTGATGTAGGCAGACACGGAGTGGTGGAGTGGCTGATTTTTCGTTGGATGAAAAGACGGCGCACCCTGCATGGTCACTGAAGCAATGGCTTTCTGTTTCACGTTCATTGTATGTAATCGGCTTCTGATACTGTGTTCGTCTCCAATTGGTAGTGCTTGGGTTCCTCCGAAGCAAAAACGGGTAATACATAGACGGTAAGCAGCATGGCCGCAGTCTGGCCTTCTTTAATATATAATCATCATTTCTGGACCCCTCACTCACTGCGAGGGAGCGCTGTAGAAAGGCACTGACATACATTCTTCATCAACATCTGCATAGTTACAGGGTTTTGGTACCCAAAAAACTTATTGGGTTTTTCTCGATAAAGGGGAAAGGTTTTTGAAAGCGGGGAGATGGCTCACGTAGAGAAATGCCTAGAGAATATACCGTTAATATATGAGCAATTTGCTGCGGCTCTTTATTACTTAGATCTCACCTCACACCGAATTTTATGCGTACAAGTAGGGTAAGTTTGGACCTCTGTATCTCGGAAACAGGTAAAGATATCAGGAACATTTGCGAGATCGGGATCCTAGAAATATATCGTAAAAATTTTAGCCATTTGCTGTGCGTAACCGTTCTGCAATTCTGGTCGGGGTTTTATTTTGCTGGTGACGGTGAAAAGATATCAAAATCTCTTGTTGTGGGGTTTACCGAGGAACCACCCTTGAACTAAAGGTGACACATTAAGTTCTATCGAGCCCACCGTTGACCACACCACATGAAAAAAAAAAAAAAAAAAGAAAAAACGTTTGCTCCATTTGCTTAAGCAGGAGAAGTGTGTTACATTGATACTTTGACCCTGTACTGTAGGATAGTGACACAGAGATGATCGTTGTGTTGGGTACACGAATGATTCCTAGCCGAAGGGCTACTTAAAGCGCTTGACTTTACCTTGTTATCACCAACAGATCCTGAGGTACGAGCACCATAAATTTCAATTTTTATGCGCCGCGTTTTGGAACAGATTAGGTGCGCATGCTGCCGCATGCATGGCGATAACTGTGTATCAGATAGGGTCTCCTATCCAGGACGTTGCCTTACCGATTTAGACATCCAGTGCGACAAACCATTCATCGTCCCATCTTCAATACTGGCAGAAGCTCCGCTACATCCCCAGCTTCACAGGTCTTCCTGAGCAGGAGCGCTTCTGCGCAGTCTGGAAAGTAAGATGGAGATAATGGCGGAGTTGTGTAGCAAAACTGGCCAGCGATGGACGGCAGCGCAGATCCCACAGTGAGAACCTTCGGGGTATCACCAAAAACTTCCCATATCAGAATGCTGCCAGGGAGCGGAAAGGCCCTCCTCGAGGAAAAGGTACGGAATCGACAATTACGGGCCGTACTGCGACGCCCTGCCCCCCTAGGTGTCCAATTACGGGCTGGGAGTGATGGCCGCCTGTCAGCCGTAAACGACTCACTCGTGGTCGCCGGTGGGAGCGCGGGGTAGCCTGGTGCGGCGCTCGCCATATGGCGCTCGTTACACGCATGTCGCCTCCACCGTGCCTAACAAGTGTGGCCGGAGAAAAAGACCAGCCAGCAATTTCTTCGAAACAGTTTTCATGCTGTGACTCGGCATTCACAAGCCCGGCCAACGCACTTGTCTCCTCTCTTCTCCCTTATCTCCCGTTCGCCCTTTTTGTTCACCAAGCGTTATGTCGTTCTTCATTATGTATCTGTGGAGACGCACAGCTCCCACACACGTAACTAGTCTGGCAAGTCTTCACCGCTAAGTACTGGAGCCGTGTGGGGAGGTGCGTGGAGGAGGGAGCAGGTTTAACATTTGTTGTCACACAAGTGGTGCGACCATTAACGTAGGAGGGAGTGGAGGTACACTCGCCTTCCGAATCTTGTTGCTACTGCCTGTAATATCAACGTATTATGAACCATGCGCGCTGCTATTAAAATTTCAGTAAAATATTGACAATGGAGAAAAGGACAGAAATCGATCGCGAAATTCGCGGTTTTATTACAGCAGATCAACTATTGCATAGACACCTTCAGTGCTAAAAATTACAAAACACGAGAATCGTGACCGCTCTGAAGAGGACTGCAGCAAGTCGGTCGAAACGTCGGCAATTTAGGTGTTACACTGGCGCAATCCAGTATCCAAAATTATTTTATCCAAAATGACACCGGCCGTGGAAGCCTACGAACTTTTGTAAATACAAGGTTGTTAACAACGAATCGTAACTGCAAATATAAGCACCATACAGTTATATGCCACATAATAACAGGTGACGTTAGCCTGAAGTGTGACGTAGTAAACAATATAGGGCAATGTAGAACACACAGGAATCGAACAAGAACTGAAGCCGTTGCTTACTGATATGGTGGAAGAGGAAGAAACTGTGACGTGAGAGATATGTGGCTGCCCTGTGCTGCGGTACCGGGGGGTAATTAAATAATAGTGAAGTTATATAATTTAAATGTTTTATTATGTACTGAATAATAAAACCATATGTAACGGTTAAACCATAAAAAATACCGAATGTTTGGAGCAATAAGCATAACACGCTCAATAATAGTAAGAACAGTGTAACATGTATTGAATATAGTCACATTCTCAGTTAATTACAGATTTTAACATATTTTATTTCCTGTAACTCTGAAACAATCCTTTATTTTACTTATTTGTTCATTTTTATGCGCCACTGGCTAGCTTCATACCTTTAGACGTTGTAATACTGCTTCATTCCACATGTTTACACTATAAGCTTGCAGATGATGGCCGGCCAGAGTGGCCGAGCGGTTCTAGGCGCTACAGTCTGGAACCGCGCGACTGCTACGGTCGCAGGTTCGAATCCTGCCTCGGACAGGATGTCCTTAGGTTAGTTAGGTTTAAGTAGTTCTGTGTTCCTGGGGACTGATGACCACAGCAGTTAAGTCCCATAGTGCCCAGAACCAGAGCAGATGACGCTAATGTATTTTTACGACCTGCACGATTCTGGTTTACGCCCACGTAGGGGACGTTATGTGTTATCGTACTATTTTCATTCTTTTAATTATTTTGGTACGTTATGTTAATAGTGTACTTTTCACTGTTGTATGGAATTGTAAATGGATGTTCGATTAGTCTGTAATCTAAAAATGCATTACATGTTATCCTGTACTTACTGTTACTGAGCGCTCTACTTATGCGATTTTTTCCATGGTTTAACCGTTAGTTGTGGGTTTACTGTTCAGTACTTTAAAAAAAAAAAAAACTTTTAGCCGGCCGCCATGGCCTAGCGGTTCTAGGCGCTTCAGTCCGGAACCGCGCTGCTGCTACGGTCGCAGGTTCGAATCCTGCCTCGGGCATGGATGTGTGCGATGTCCTTAGGTTAGTTAGGTTTAAGTATTTGTAAGGCTAGGGGACTGATGATGTCACATGTTAAGTCCTATAGTGCTTAGAGACATTTGAACTATTTAAAAAAAATTAACTTATATAACTTCCCTGTTATTTAACTTTCCACCGGTGCCGCAATATAGGGCACCACACGTCTCTGAAGCCACGTTTTTTTCTGTTCGACCATCCAAGCAACGGTTTCAGTTTATGTTGGACTTCTGTGTGTCGTGCATGGAGCAATATTGTTTACTACGTGACACTTTGGACTAACGTCAGCTGTAACTGTTTGGTGTTTATGTTAGCAATTACGATTCGTTGTTAACTAATCTTAGATTTGGTTGTGATTCTCTTCTTTTGTAATTTCTAGCACTCAAGTTGGCTATGTCATAATTGAAATCTAGATCTAATGTAATAAAACGACGGATTTCGATATCGATTGCTGTACTTTTCCCCATCGTCTATATCCAACGATCGCTGCGCACAACGGGATCGTATGGATTCCAATGTAATTACAATAAAACGTTGTTGCCTCTTTCGAGACGACGGTGCTGTCGAAATGCTGCCACAGCACTTTAGGCGAATACACTGTGAAGGCGCATGTGTAGCGAGTCCCGTCAGCCCAAGGCTGGTAAAACAGTGCGTGTTCGGCCGGCTGCAGTTCCGGCGCAGTTCTGCAGCACTTCCGGAACGGAAACTGTGCGCCTGCCGAAGCTGTAGCAACGGCGGGCGCCTCGGCGCAGGCAGCACGAACCCGCGCTGCCCTCTCATCTAAATCTACATCTACATTTATACTCCGCAAGCCACTCAACGGTGTGTGGCGGAGGGCACTTTACGTGCCACTGTCATTACCTCCCTTTCCAGTTCCAGACGCGTATGATTCGCGGGAAGAACGACTGCCGGAAAGCCTCCGTGCGCGCTCGAATCTCTCTAATTTTACATTCGTGATCTCCTCGGGAGGTATAAGTAGGGGGAAGCAATATATTCGATACCTCATCCAGAAACGCACCCTCTCGAAACCTGGCCAGCAAGCTACACCGCGATGCAGAGCACCTTTCTTGCAGAGTCTGCCACTTGAGTTTACTAAACATCTCCGTAACGCTATCACGCTTACCAAATAACCCTGTGACTAAAAGCGCCGCTCTTCTTTGGATCTTCTCTATCTCCTCCGTCAACCCAACCTGGTACGGATCCCACACCCTATGAACAATACTCAAGTATAGGTCGAACGAGTGTTTTGTAAGCCACCTGCTTTGTTGATGGACTACATTTTCTAAGGACTCTCGCAATGAATCTCAACCTGGCTACCGCCTTACCAACAATTAATTTTATATGATCATTCCACTTCAAATCGTTCCGCACGCATACTCCCAGATATTTTACAGAAGTAACTGCTACCAGTGTTTGTTCCGCTATCATATAATCATACAATAAAGGATCCTTCTTTCTATGTATTCGCAATACATTACATTTGTCTATGTTAAGGGTCAGTTGCCACTCCCTGCACCAAGCGCCTATCCGCTGCAGATCTTCCTGCATTTCGCTGCAATTTTCTAATGCTACGTGGCCTCAGCGACACGGCCGAAGGTCTGTGCTCACGTATCTTCGCTTCTGGCTGATTTACGAGGTCATCCAGAAAGTAAAGAACGATTTCGCCCCACGCCCTACGGCGATCCACCTCCATCGCAAGTCATAAGCGTACTAGTTAGCTCCTTCCCTTGTCCCAGTGTGGGCCATGGCTTGTTGCCGAGCGAGCACGCCCTTTGTTCAGCAACCTTTAGGACTGGCGGCTCCCATCCAAAGTGTCGCCACCTGCCAAGTGCTTAGCGTCATTCGTCTTCTGAAGGTACGAAATGTTTTGTTTAACAAATTTTATAGGCAAACGAGGAATGCTTGTGGTGACAGCGCAATGAACGGTCTTCAGTGAGGAAATGGTGCGTTACGTTTAATCAGGGAAGGAATGGTGTGCACGGTGAGAATCGGAATGGGATGCCATCTGTCGTTACGGCATCAGCACGAAATAGCAAGAACTTCAATGTCTTATGTGGCACAAAGTGATTTTCACTTATTTCCGAAACTGAAGGAGTGGAAAACAGGTTGCAAACAATGAAGACATCGAACAAGCAGAGACATCCTGGTTCAAATGGTTCAAATGGCTCTGAGCACTATGGGACTTAACATCTGTGGTCATCAGTCCCCTAGAACTTAGAACTACTTAAACCTAACTAACCTAAGGACATGACACACATCCATGCCCGAGGCAGGATTCGAACTTGCGACCGTAGCGGTCGCGCGGTTCCATACTGTAGCGCCTGGAACCACTCGGCCACTCCGGCCGGCTATGTAATTACAAAATCGAGTGAAATTTACAAAGAACTTGGCAGTATGAGCTCGGTTATCAGAATGACATTGCACCCCTCTGGCATGGATGAAAGCACCTATTGGGTTGGGAAGGGTGTCATGAGGCCGTTGTATCCTCTACTGAGACAAGCAGGCACGCAACTGCCCCTTGATGTTCTGCGTATTGGCACTGTGACGGAGCTTACGTCTGAGCCTGTCCAACACGTGTTCTATTGGAGACAGAGGATCTACGAGGTGCATTCAAGTTCTAAGGCCTCCGATTTTTTTTCTATGGACTGGAAAGAGATAGAAACATGCGCATTGTTTTAAAATGAGGCCGCGTTCATTGTCAATACGTCCCAGAGATGGCAGCACCGTACGGCAGATGGAATTTTACCGCCAGCGGCGAGAATGAGAACTGTTTTAAATACTTAAAATGGCGACGTTTTCCTTACATGAGCAGCGTGCAATCATTCGTTTTCTGAATTTGCGTGGTGTGAAACCAATTGAAATTCATCGACAGTTGAAGGAGACATGTGGTGATGGAGTTATGGATGTGTCGAAAGTGCGTTCGTGGGTGCGACAGTTAGTCAGTAGTTAAGTCCCATAGTGCTCAAAGCCATTTGAACCATTTGTAATTACATAGCCCATCAACTCGTGAAGTTTCATTTCAGTTCCTCTTTTTCTTCTGTATGTTTCAATTTTTTTTGCCAGGTCGCTATAACTGCCCACTGAAAATGGACCGCTACCAATCTTCTACATACCATGATCAGATCGTTAGTTATACACAAACGATATTCCACAGCATTCATTCATTAATGCAGCTCCACTACATACGTATATGTAATTCTGTCATTCGTTCCTTCCTTAATGTATAGGACCCACACAGTGACATGTTTATACGGAAATACTTCCTCGTCGCGGGACTGCAGTCCATGAGCTTCACGTTGAGAGGCCTCATTTTTTCCAAGAGTAGTAGCACAACAACATATGCGGGAGGACTTCTGTGAAGTTTGAGAAATTGGAGAAAGGTACCGCCGAAAGTAAAGCTGTGAGGGAGGGCAGCGAGTTGTTGCTGGATAGCTTAGTCGGTAGATCGTGTGCTCGCGAAAACCAATGTCCCAGTCCGGAATACAGCTTTAATCTGCCGGGAAGTTTCATTTTCTTTAAGCAGAATCGACTTGCCACAGCATCTTCCTTCACAGATTATTACACAGACATAGTCTAATCTACCGAAAAATTGTGATTCATTTTTATGAGTTTCCCAGGCACTTGCTGAAATACTGAGATAGAGTCCGTCTTATTTCATTGTAGTATCATGCGAAGTGCGTATCTCTGTCGTGTGAGTACTATCATACATTTGGAATTTATTGTTGCGTTTGTGTTCATATTTCTCAATATCGAAATGAAAGGAAGGAAGAATGCGAAATCTAGTCAAGCCTCACGGTTTACTCGTCGCGAATTATAATTATACGTCACCACATTTACGTTCCCATCAAATTGACAGATCACCACAGTGTCTCAAGTTCTCATGCACTGAAACAATTCCAAGAAGGCCGGGTGTCAATACAGGACGTTTACACGCAGTAAGGAATCGGAAATGTGTACCACCGTCTCTCTTCCTCTTGACAGTAAAATACTGGTGGTGACGATTCGAATGTTTTATCATGTAGTCGAGTTATACCCAACTCTCATCGACTGGTGTCCTCGACCTATGTACCGAGGAAATACACCACATGCATTCACCTAGCCATATATAACTACTGACTTCCTCACACAATAAGGCGGTCTGTGAAGAAAACCTCCTCTCCAAAGAATCGTTCCGGTTCTCGCCTTCAGCAAAGCTTCGAAAACCTAAGTCCTGATGGGCGAACGGAGATTTGGATCCTGCTCTCCCAAACGCGAGTCCTTGGCGTCAGTCACATCGTTTGGCACTAAATGCTGAGGATGAAATGCAAAATCACTTGGGAATCCAGCTGTTTCGGCAGACTTCTGTTACTGTATGCAGAAAAACTCGTTTAACAGGACCAAATGGTTCAAATGGCTCTAAGCACTATGGGACTTAACATCTGAGGTCATCAGTCCCCTGTACTAACCTAAGGACATGACACACATCCATGCCCGAGGCAGGATTCGAATCTGCGACCGCAGCAGCAGCGCGGTTCCGGACTGAAGCGCCTAGAACAGCTCGATCACAGCGGCCGGCTTTAACAAAATTTCAGAAATTCTCTACAAATATCAGTTCCCTGAAAACATTGAATATAGCTGAAAAAATATAAGCTAGTGGTCGTGAATGTTAACTGTCTGTATTCCAATAGCATCATATCCCATCCTAGAGCATGTCATTACCAACGAGAACATAGGAGTTCCTCACCACCAAATTGTGCGCCGGTTACCTGTTGTGTCTTACGGCTCTGGGCCGTTATATACGCTCGATGGTAATTAATTTGTCGGATGGGGACACTAAACCTGGTGGCCCGATTGATGAGTTTCGGGAAAAAAGTATGCCAAATCCTCGCATTGTACTCACATCAGGCATCTTCCCAGAAAACTTTCACGTGATGCGGACCACCCACAGTTTACAAAAGAGACTTTCCTCTCTGGTCCCTGTAATTTGGATGGCTCAGCAGCCTGTTGGTCATTTCTATTACAGGTGAATCAGATAACGCATCTGACGATTTTTTTACTAACTGTACAAATTAAAGTTCTTTGCATATTTCTCTATGTCCACAACTTCACACTTACGCTGTGAGAACCTCTCAATCGATCTCCTTTTACAGTGAAGAACGAAAGATGATTTTTAACAGTGTACAACTCTCCTAGGGATTGGCCTTCTGATTCAGGTGACGCAATTTCGTAAACCTCCGACCGCGGAACCTGCATACAGAATCGCAACTTGCCTCCAAACTGGAGGTCGCTAACGGACGCTTCTGCGCTGATGTTTCACTGCTACGTGACCAGTTCGAATCCTGATGGAGGGAGAAATTTTCATCTCAAGTAATTGCGCGGCGAGATGGCGGCATACATTCCCTGAGCATCTGGTGGGCGGCAGTGTCTTAGGTTAACACGAATCTCCGCTCGCGGTCACACGGAGCGAAATGAGTGACACAATTTTAGATGAATATGAAAATTAATTATATAATGCCTAGTTAACGAGCTACGGATAATAATCTCAGAGCAGACAATGTTACTGCAGGAAACTGGCCAAGGCTTATTCAAGAGAACCACTGCAGCGTTCGCTTCCAGCGATTTAACGAAATAGCGGAAAGCCTCAAACTGGGCTGTCGCACGAGTATATGAAAATGTTTCTTGAAAGTAAGTCCACTGTTTTAACGACTACACCTCAATGTTTATGACGATCTGTCCTTCGGATGCAGACATATATGCCCATGGTTCCTCAAGATTTTATTGGAGAGGTGTATAGTATTATCAGCATCAGTAAAAATCTCATCACAGTAATTTACACTAAAATCTTAAGCTTAGGACATGAGAAATACATTGCAGTATACTTGTCTGACGAGTGTAAAAAAGTAGTATTACGTAGTTGAACCTACCAAGCGGTATCCCCTAAAGGACAGTGCCATACAATTTTATTCACACAGACAGTATATTGTAAAATCATTTAAGGCTATTAAAAGCTTGTAAACTACAAATGTTGTTGAACATTGCGTCTGTGAAGTAAATGGACGATTATTCTAATAAGAAACACATTCAGGCAGGATTTATTATGCCGAAATGTTTATTCCAGTACGTGCTACCTTTCAATTCGCTCTAGGTTCATGAACAGTTGTGACACAAAGAGAAACATTTCGTAAACCACGTACAGATGGTCGCAAAATCCGTAGTGGTATTTTGTAATCTGAAAGCTCTCGTGATATTTTGTCACCTCGAACGGAAACGCTCCATAACGATAGCCATTATGCACCAATTTATGTACTAGCTCGTGGAGGAAAAGCATTGCAACACAACAAAATCGTAACAGTCTGCTATTTCTACCAGAAACACGACACCAAAACGTTGTTTCCAATAAGGACTCACGGGCAGAAGCAATAGAACCAGTTATTCATATTTTCTGCGGGCCGAAGCGTCCTACGACATCCACTTTCGATAGTTTGAAACCTTCTGTAAGTGCACGCTCCGGTAAAGGAGCTTGAGAGGTATTCACGCTGACTATTGAGAGAGTGAGTACACTAACGACCTGCGCTTCACAATCTCCACATACCTATTTTAGTTTCACAGAGTCGTCGACACACATCTGTAAATAAGCATCTACCGAAGCAGATGTTCCACTTTCGTGGCCACAGAGTTTCTAGGAACCGGGTTGTTCTTGACTGTGGCGGACGATGTGAGAGCGGCAGCAGGGACGGCTGTGCTGCACAGTACTTACTCTGGCTGCCTGGGACCGGAGTCGCAGCAAGTCTCGACTCGGCGTCGACTACAGCAGGCGTTCGCTGGGCGCAGAGGTCGGCGAGCTGCGCGTCGGCGCGGCTTTCTGCAGGAGCCCGCGGCACACACTGGCGCTGAGTGCGCCTGCGCCGACCGGCGCGACTGGCCGCTGACGTCACGGCGGGACACCCACGCGGGCAGCGGCCGCTAGGGGCGCGACACTCGCTACAGCCGAGGTGAAGAGCTGCAGTCTTGACACTCGCGCAAAGATTCGAGGAAGCGCCCTGTCACCGTATACGTCACACTACCGAGGCGTTCCGAGCCGTCCCTTCTGCCAGACGGCTGCGCAACAGACGTGTACGGTCGCCACTTGAAAATTCGCATCGGTCATTTGATTGGTTCCGTATAGTCGTTAGAACTTGCCCTGACCATACGTCGTGACGAAACAAAACGCCAGCAGTCACTATTTCGTAACATTTTCTTACTCAGCCCTTGACTAGTTTCAGGAAGCTATGCTGATCTTCAGATGTCTTTTCCGTGGTGCACGTCTTCCTCCTTCCGCCTCACCACCGTTCCACTACTTGTGTACCCACTGCATCGGATGCATGACTGTGAAGTGTCTATGACTGTAATGCATTTATATGAAGTACAATCTGGAGGAGTTGAGAAAGCGCGAGAATAACATGAAATGGCCTGCCGGGCTTGACAACCCTACCAAGTGTAGAGATCACAACATTAACAGCTTCGTACTCTCCTACTGCACGAGACACATTATATGTTTGAAATGGTGCCAAGCCTTGTCATCAGCAGCTTTACGCCAAAACCACTCCTTCCTTTGCAGGACAAATTTCTGTGGTGGGCGAGATTTATCTGGCTACGTCCTAGTTCAGTGGTCCCCCACCTTAATGAGACCATTACCTCAGAGTGCAATCAGATGTTACCTAATACACTCACCCTCCCCTCCGTTCCTCCCCACCATCTTCAGAAAGTTTCTTTCAACAAATTTATTTTTAAGATGTACAAAGATAAATAATATTTAGTTTTTACAGACGCTTTATTAAACCACGAAATAATAAGTCAATGACACAATTATTTCTGCTTGTTTGCAACAACTTGTTATTATAGAATTATGAAGCAATTCTCAATGCACGGCAAGTGCTACCTACAACTCCTCTTCAGAAAGGGAAGCCAACTATCCTTTTTGAGGGTAGACACTTTTTACAAAACATGCTACCTCTGAACTGCTCCTCTGCCTACTGACAGTTGCTTCTCCGGCGCCTAAGGCCCACAATAGTTACTACAACTGATGCTAGACTACTGAACTGGCAGAAATTGGAAGACTTTAGTCTGTCACTGCTTTGTGCCCGACCACTGTCACTAATAATAATAATAGTAATAATAATAATAAATGTGGTGTCAACGTTAGACACCACGCTAGAGGTTTCGGTAATCGATAGCGGTGCAGCACTTGCAACGTCTCTGGACTCGCTGGCGCTTGCAGCGCCGCCGTATGGCACGGACAGAGACTTGCACCGGCCGTGTCAGCGACAGGTCGTGAGCGAAGTCAGATTGGAACAGCCTTCAGTTCGCTAGGTTCGCAGCCTCTAGTTCGCGCATGTATTACGCACAATATCAGAATTGTGTTATCTTGCTTGTTGTATAACCCAGTTAATATTTGTTAATGAATCATTTCTATTCAAGAAACATAGTTGTTATTAGTTATGTTTCTGGTCCTGCAGTAACAGGACAAAGTTAAGTAAAAGTTATTTACAAAAGTATTCCAGTATTAATTGTTATAGAATGTTCCAGATTCCTACAACCACCCTACTCGTGCTAGCCCTCTTTCATCCCACTGCAAATCCCAGGGGTATCGATCGAAAAGCATCCTGCATTTGTGTGAGGTCATGACATGCTGCCATCGACAATCATACCAATGGCTTCCTATATGGACTATATTGGATGTTTGGCCACACGATGTCTCCACTGTCAAATGTTCTGACATTTCTTGGCTTCTTCACGTAAATGAGGCGGTTCACTCTCACGTCGACGAAGCCAAGGCAACCATCAGGTCCAGTCCGTACATGAGAGAGTCTTTTTTATAAATCCAGACAATTAAATTCAGATCACAGTTTCTGACAGTTGATGAAATTACATATCAGCTGACCCCACTCATGGATCGATTACATGTAATAGATGTTTCTTACATATATTAAGCAAGTACATGAACTTAACATGCAAATCTTTGCCACTAAATCAGTTATGACTACCAATGTCTTGGAGAAATACTGGACTATCAAACAGTGTTGTCATAACAATTATATGAGAACCATAAATTATTTTCAATTAAAATACTGATATGACGTTGGCGATCAGAGGAAGCCGTTGCATTATGGACCAAACTGCTGAGGTCATCGGTCTCTAGGCTTACATACGGCTTAATGTAACTTAAACTAACTCACGCTAAGTACCACACACACACACTCATACCCGAGGGAGGACTCGAACCTCCGACGGGAGCAGCTGCGCGAACCGTACAAGGCGCCTAAGACCTCGCGGCTATCTCGCGCGGCTCGGTTCAAATGTTGGTCGTGTTCCACATGGGTGTGAAGGGAGACATTTATCTCGTAATTTTCGCGCTGACGCCACGTGGAGAGGGCAATAAAGCGATAGAGCGACAAAAAGTCCTCGCTCCAGCCGTGCAGTGGTGGGTCAGTGCAGCTACCCTGTAGGAGTGGGAACGAGGAATATGTTTTTAGTTGTGGACGCAGATTGTCCACGTTATAAAGCTGACGGTGACACCTCTTTCCGACTCAGTTCACTCGGCTATTTCTCAAGCCTTTTGTGTCATTCGTCGGATTCGTTTCTAATTAACGTACACTTTGACTCGGCGACCTGACGCAATTATGAGCCATAGCAAGCTCTGACTTCCATTTACTTGGAGTCAGACTTGTATATTCCAGGCGTTCTATTAAATCGGTCGTGTTGCGAGAATATGACCGCTACAGACACCAGAGTGGAGGCCACGAACGCCAGGGATCGATGCTACGACGAGCCATTCACAGAAAAGCTGGTTATTGTACTAGTAATTTTAACAAAACTTGGACGATGTTTCACTTATTATATTGGAAAGTGTACTGCTATGCTCAAACACCTCTAGTATCCTGTATGTGTGTGTGTGTGGGGGGGGGGGGGTTTCATGTGTGAAGAGGGCTAGTGTCGAACAACGGTTCGGTGACAGTCGCGGCTACATTTAGACTCTAGGAGTGAAGTGGGTGGCAAGAAGGGGTAACATTTAGGGCATAACTTCGCAATGCTTCAAGCAACTAGGGGAAAATATTGGGGGCGTGGGAAAGGGGCAAGTTGGGGAGGGAAATGGAAGTTTTTCCCCTCTCATTACCAGGAGTAAACAAGTAAAGGAGGTGACACCTTGAAATAAAATGAATAGACCGATATTAGTGTTGGGTGCATAGTATTTGAAGTTTCCATCCCGAGTAGTAGCAATTCTGAAGACACGCCATGGGCATATGCAGAGGAGGGTGGGAATCTGGTAATATGGAAATAATAGAAAATGGATGCTATTAATGCCATATTCATTGTCTTCAGAGTCGTTGGCTAATTGTTGACAATCCTGACGTTATTTATCCCCTGCTAGTGACTTAAGGGTGAGAACTGGGTGACCGTGTGACTCCGTGTAATCAGCCAGTAATGATGGAAGTAAAGCTATGAGGAAGAGTCGTCAGTAGTACACGGTTACCTCAGCCGGTAGAGCACTTGCCCGTGAAAGGCAGAGGACGTAAGTTCGAGTCCAGGTCCGACACACAGTTTTAATCTGCCAAGAAGTTTCATATCAGCGTACACTCCAATACACAGTGAATATTCATTCTGAAGCTACTATACAATTCAGTACTAATGTAAATCAACAGAGGAAGCTAATTAATGTAGTCAGAAAGCCATAATGTCGTAACTTACATATTTCATGACAATGCTTTCACTACACTGCAGACACAGGAAGTGCGAATACTCCCAGAGGTAAAACCTTCATTCTTTGTTTGAACATATTGCTATGACCAGACGAAACTACGATTGTCCGGTCATACCTGTGGGTTCATGGATTTCTCTGGGAGACGGCCCATCTGAACTAAAACGCATCAAATATCAATTCATTTTATTGTATGAATGATAAAAAGATTTACTTAACTTGTGACGATCTTTTGCCTCAGGACTGCTTGATAATTTACAACTGTCACTGAATATTAAACCATCGCTTGGAACACCAATTAACAAATCCTTCTCTTGAAGTACAATGTTCAACGTTTACAAAAGTTCATTTTCATCTGAGACTGGAATTACACTGGTCCTACTCGATAATGTTGACTGCTTTAGCTGGGGTCACGAGCTGGGGCAGAGCAATTCCATGCCTGGCCCTATATTCACCTCTGTGTGAGAGCGCTGCTGATCTGAGAGAGAGAGCATGTCTTCTTCAGCCTCTCCTATTCGTCATAGCGGATTGCAGCGAGAGAGTATCGCTACTGTCTGTGTTATTGATGTGCACTGCCGACTTTGATGTGGCACCGCGATCTCTCGATGGTGCCATACTTAAAACACTGCGGACAGTTAAAATCGCAGTATTGTGAAGGCGTCATGTGGCGAATTGGTAACAAGTTACTAGATCCTTGAATCTGCAAATGATCAGCTTTTCGGAGCAACCACACACAGCAGGCTGCAGGAACGCCATCTGTGTTCTGTAAATAAATTACATTTGTATACATGTTATTTATGAGAAGATCGCATTGTGCCTCGTGAAGGGAGTGGAAATGTCCGTTGGCATATGTCGAATTTCGACAGCTACTTAAGTGAGCATCTTTCTTACTTTTCTTTCCATTTACTTTTTCTCTTACGATTTACTGAATTTGTAGAACTTCGACTGCTCCACTGACTTTCCGTATGATGAATTTCGCCAAAAATATTTTCATTCCTGTCCACACAAGATTATTTAAGATTACTTTGAAGGTAATGACTCTATTATGACTGGCATCGAGTCGAATTTAGCTTGAATGAAAGATACTGGTATGTCATTCCACTCTGCTTCACCTGTGTGTCGGAGTACTTCTGTTATATTGTCTGGCCAGTAACGGTGTTCCCGTCTCTCAACAGTACCTGACCATATCTTTTCAGTGGTTGGGAGGCGATTTCCAGACCGTACTGCCCAGCGCAGCAACCGAACACCTGTCGCGAGGTGGGTCAGGAGAACACGGGAAACATTTGTTTTCCCTTTACCCTGTTGAGAGATAACGTCACGGAGACCTCGAAGACAGCGTATAACCACCAGCCTCAAGACAGAAGTCTAACGAACCAAATTTGGTCTTTTTGTGTGCCCAATAGCATCCCGTATCATAGCTTACAAGTACTGAGCAGATGTGGCATTGGTGAATGCAATCTGACAACTGTGATTACTCTCGGAGCCTCCACTTAAGTTTACGTCCATGGAAGAGCCAGAAGTCGTCTGAAAAAGACGACGAGGTGCCACTCTTTTATTCGGTGCTGTCGTTGGATTTAACATTGTAAATGCGCCTCTCAATACACGCTGCATAAATCGTCGCCACACTGACAGTCTGTGATGCTCTGTACATCGCCGTACTTTTCGTATTGATACTTCGCATGCTGAAGAAAACACCATTTCTAGACTTTTCATATGACTTTATATAAAACACGTGGCCACCGGCAGGGGAGACAATTCCTCCCACTTCGAGTGTCAGCCAGGAATCCTGTTACGTGTCGTACGTAACGGTGCACTCCGCCAGAACTTATCCTTAGCGTGTCGTCGCCAGCGTGCGGAACTAACTACCAGCATTATCGAGTGTTCTCAAGCGAGGACGTTGCGTCACGGGGGGAACCGCTCAGCTATTCACACGCAGCACTGATTTACCGCAATGAATCTGGAGAAAACCTTGCTGTCATTTGCCATCAGGTTTTTAATAATATTTCAAATAGGCCTGCCATTCGCTATTACAAGAGTCTCCAAGTATGCCCGTCCGATCCTATCAGCTGCCAAGTTTCTGGCAACTGTTTTCCGCCTAAAGCTGACATATTTCTCTTGGAAACAAAAACAAATTGGACAGAAAATCCAGAAACTGGACATTCACTAAACCGTGGAGTAGTCTGCAAAGCACGTAGTACAAAGAGCATTGCTCTTTTTCGTCTAAGTGTTAATACACTAAAGAGCCAAAGCAACTGGTACACCTGCCTAATATCGTGTCGTGCCGTAACACGACGTAGCGC
The DNA here is from genome assembly GCF_023864275.1 of Schistocerca cancellata. Classification (NCBI taxonomy): domain Eukaryota; kingdom Metazoa; phylum Arthropoda; class Insecta; order Orthoptera; family Acrididae; genus Schistocerca; species Schistocerca cancellata. The sequence continues at coordinate 354,067,550 of NC_064626.1, read as the reverse complement.
AGACTCGAGTAATGTGTGAAGTAATGCTGGAGAGAATTGAAACCATGAACCTTGTAGAGCTGTCCATAAATCCGTAAGATTAGGGGGGGGGGGGGGGAGGGAATCTCTTCTGAACAGCACATTGAAAGGCGTCCCAGATGTGCTCAATAATGTTCATGTCTGGGGTGTTTGGTGGCTAGCGATAGTGTTTAAACTCAGAAGAGTGTTACTGGAGCCACTCTCTCGCAATTATGGACGTGTGGGGTGTCGCAATGACCTGCTGGAATTGCGCAAGTCCGTCGGAATGCACAATAGACATGAATAGATGCAGGTGATCAGACAGGATGTTTACGTACGTGTCCCCTGTCAGAATCGTATCTAGACGTATCAGGGGTCCCATATCACTCCAACTGCACACGCCCCACACCATTTTCTGCCTCCACCAGCTTAAACGGTCCCTGCTGACCTGTAGGGCCCATGGAGTCTTGACGTTGTCTCCATAGCCGTACATGTCCATCTGCTCAATACAATTTAAAACGTAACTCGTCCGACCAGGGACGTGCTTCCAGTCATCAACAGTGCAATGACAGTGTTGACGGACCCAGGCTAGGTGTAAAGCTTTCTGCCATGCAGTTTTCAAGTACACACAAGTAAGCCTACGGCTCCGAAAGCCCATGTCGATGATGTTTCGTTGAAGCGCAGATCGAAGCGCCGTATTCAGACTGTTTACATATCTCTGTATTTGACTACGCATGCCTAAACCAGTTTCTTTGGCGCTTCAGTGTATTTAGTTGCCTCCCTAGCAAAGTATTTATGTTGAATTAACAGTAAATGAGTGGAACGACCTACACTATGCGATCAAAAGTATCTGGACACCCCCGAAAACATACGTTTTCCATATTAGGTGCAATGTGCTGCCACCTACTGCCAGGTACTTCGTATCAGCGACCTCAGTAGTCATTAGACATCGTGAGAGAGCAGAACGAAGTGCTCTGCGGAACTCATGTTCTCTGAACGTGGTCAGGTGATCGGGCGTCGCTTGTGTCATACGTCTGTACGCGAGATTTCCACACTCCTAAACATCCCTAGGTCCGAAGTTCCCCATTTGATAGTGAAGCAGAAACATGAAGGGACACGTACAGCACAAAAGCGTACAGGCCGAACTCGTCTGTAGAGTGACAGAGACCGCCGACAGTTGAAGAGGGTCGTAATGTGTAATAGGCAGAAATCTATCCAGGCCATCACACAGGATCCACTGCAAGAACTGTGACAGTTGGGCGGGAGGTGACAAAACTTGCATTTCATGGTCGAGCGGCTGCTCATAACCGACGCATCACCGCGGTAAATTCCAAACGACGCCTCGCTTGGTGTAAGGTGTGTAAAAATAGGACGGCTGAACAGTGGAAAGACGTTGTGTGGAGGGACGAAACGCGATGCACAATGCGGTGATCCGATGGCAGCGTGTGCATAAGGCGAATGTCCGGTGAACGTCATCTGCCAGCGTGTGTAGTGTTAACAGTAAAATTCGGAGGCGGTGGTGTTATGGTGTGGTCGTGTTTTTCATGAATGGGCTTGCATACCTTGTTGTTTTACGTGGCACTATGACAGCACAGGTCTACATTGATGTTTTAAGCACCTTCTTGCTTCCCACTGTTGAAGAGCAATTCGGGGATGGCGATTGCATCTTTCAATACGATCTAGCACCTGTTCATAATGCACTTCCCGTGGCGGAGTGGTTACACGACAATAACATCTCTTTAATGGACTGGCCTGCACAGAGTCCTGACCTGAATCCTACAGAATATCTCTGGGATGTTTTGGAACGCCGGCTTCGTGCCAGGCCTCACCGACCGACTTCGATACCTCATGTCATTGCAGCACACCTTGAAGAATGAGCTGCCATTCCCCAGGAAGTCTTCCAGCACCTGATTGAACGTATACCTACGAGAGTGGAAGCTGTCATTAAATCTAATACCATATTGAATTCCAACATTACCGATGGAGGGCGCCACGAAGTTGTAAGTCATTTTCTGCCAGGTATCCGGATATTTTTGATCACATAGTGTACGTAAAAGTTTTGTAAAACTAAGGTCTTACCATTTTGAAGCTCTACGAAAAGTATTTTGAGGAACTTCAGAATTAATTTTTCTCTCATTTTCGTTGCACTCACTTCTCGTGTACCACCCTTCTTTCGTAACATGTTATGTCATGTAATCACTGAATTGTGGATAGAATTCGTAAAGAGTCGGCAGATCATAGAATTGTGTGATGTTATCCCAGAGCAAGCTCTACTTCCTGTGAACAGGGCGTGGGTCTTTCGGTTTGGACTTTGGGGCTGAAACTGAGTGAGCTGCCACTATTTCAGGATGCACCTCAGTTCACTGCTCTGGCTGAAGGGATTGTTGTTCGAAGAAGACAGAGAGGATAACAGAGACAGGAGTTTATGGATTAAATTGAATTTGCTGGAAGACACGAGAGTATCAGGAGGGTAGCAGCGAGAGGGGTGGAAGTATGGGCGAGCCTGCCAACTTTAGGGTTGAGAAGAAAAAGAAGACAAAATAAATTCGGAGCTTACTAAATACGCCAATGAAATCTTAAGATTAGGCTTCTCAATTTTCTAAATCTATAATGGAAGAAGGGTCATGTTCGGGAAGGTAGGCAGAGCTCACTAGGCTTACCTATATTTTAAAATGAAGTCCTGATAGACTCTAATTAAGTATATAGGTATAACACTACTAAACTGTAGGTGTATGCTGAGAGACTTTCCAAAAGATTAAATACTTCAGCAGAGAGTCTTCCGGTAGAAGAAAGAAATGGTTTTGGACCAGGAAGATCATGTGTTGATTGTGATTTCCCTATAAACAAGATAAAGCAAAATCATAGAGAATTAAATCCCCAAGGTATGCAGAATTTACAGATTATAAAAAATGCGTTCCTTTGGATAGTGAAACTTAAGTTAAGGGGAAATTTTAGGAGAGTATGACCTTCTTCAATATTTAATAAGGCGAATTTAAAGTTTGTATACTGATATCAATATCAATAAACGCGTCGGCTCAGCCATGAGTACTGGAGCGAGAACAATCATACAAGTAGTCAGAGAAGGCTGTCGTTTATCGCCTATAGTCTTTAACATATATAAACGATATGATCAACAAATGGAAAAAGAAAATTGGACATTCCTACCCACTGACACATACAGCATTTAACTCACTCCTTTTTTGCAGATGGTCAGGCTGTACTGATGGATACAGAAGACAACCAACAGCTGTATGGTCCTTACGTATAATCAAAAGCGATATAATTTAACCATATCCCCGAAGAAAACGAGTGTTATGCCCTTTTGTGCAAATAACAAAATGGTTCAAATGGCTCTAAGCACTATGGGACTTAACATCTGAGGCCATCAGACCCCTAGACTTAGAACTACTTAAACCTAACTAACCTAAGGACATGACACACATCCATGCCCGAGGCAGGATTTGAACCTGCGACCGTAGCAGCAGCGCGGTTCCGGACTGAAGCGCCTAGAACCGCTCGGCCACAATGGCCGGCTGCAAAAATAACATCTTAAAGCTAAACTCATAATTGAGAATAACATATTGCAACAAGTTCATATATTGAACTAGCTCTACTGTGGTTCGTCTTATGACTGTGATAATGATCCTGAAAAGAAACTACAAGGATTCTTACAAATGTTAGGTTCTATTAAGAAAACGCTCCTGAGAAAACCAGGAAAGAGACTGTACTTAAAGTCTATATTACTATGTCTGTGCCTTTCCTGCTGTGTGGACCTGAGGTATGGACACCAACTATCAACAGTTTCACAGAACAGAAGCAGCAGAAATGAGACTTGTAAGACCTTTGGGAGAATACAGATTAGAAGATCGTAAGTGCAACAATGAAACAGGAGAGTAGCTACATGTTCTGCGAGTAGTAGAAACGATTTCCAGAAAGGAATGGCACTATCATCTACTATGTACGGATCAGAGCCCGATACCAAGGACAACCCATAACTACAGACCCAGATGTAGAAGAAGGATCCGACTACCACAAATAAGAGGATGCGATTAGCATAAAATTGCTTAGTTTCGGAACAAACAAAGACGTCTAACACGAAAATGATGAGAAATGATGAGGAATATAAGGAGGGTATGTGAGGCGTCTGTGCCTGAAGGTTTAGTACCTTACGGCCGCGTCCGCCAGTTTTTCATACATTCTAAACACTAGTCTGGCGTTTTAAGATACCTCTCCCGGTATCTTATTTAAATGCTGTTCGTGATTTGAAATAACTTCGAAATGCATAAGGAACGGAGAGGACCGCATCGCATGACTGCAGCACAGCCGTTATCCAGCATTGAGAATTCAAGGTCGCTTCGTATTATAGCTGCCCGACCATTTGCATTTATATCGACTGACGGAGCTGCCTACAACCGCCGACATTTCCGTCTATTTGAAGATTCGTACCTCTATATAGCATTATATCTGCTTTTAAATCTACTTCCACGTGTATTTGCGTGGTTATTTCTTCGGAGCGCAGGGTTTAGATGAATTAAGCATCAGTGCAATTCTCAGAAGTAATAAATGTTTAATTAGGCTATGTTAGTGATGCACCACATTAGTGTGACAGCTAACAGATGCACAGTGAAAGTATCTGAAAACTGTGTCCAAAATGGTTCAAATGGCTCTGAGCACTATGCGACTTAACTTCTGGGGTCATCAGTCGCCTAGAACTTAGAACTAATTAAACCTAACTAACCTAAGGACGCCACACACATCCATGCCCAAGGCAGGATTCGAACCTGCGACCGTAGCGGTCACTCGGTTCCAGACTGTAGCGCCTAGAACCGCACAGCCACTCCGGCCGGCTGAAAAACTGTGTATTTGGTCTCTTCTCAAAATATGCTTCAAAAACATACATATTAGTTTTCTATCTTGTCCCCCTTCTCTTAAAATATATTTCAAAAGCATACAAATTACTATTTTTCTTGTTATTTATTTTCCTTTTCATTGACTTTTAAAATTGTTATGTTTAATGGTTAGCTGCCTCTGGAAAGTACAGTTGCTGCTAAAAGAAAACAAACGACTGGGAAATAATCAGCCCTCTATGTGCTAAAGAACTCATACACTAATTCCTGCAAATTTAGTACTTCTTATTGCGCATCACACTGAATTTTATAATGACATAAATCATGCAAATAATTAAATGAACGACAATAATGAATCACTAGTAGATGTATTGATACAGGATGGTTACTTGAGTACGACCTTTGCACTTCATATAAACATATTACGAAAATATGCCAGATGAAAAACAAATGGGAACCCAAATCTATCAGAAAATTTACCGTCGCATTGATTATGGTTATTCAACCGGGGCAAAACAATTTTGTCACGTAGAGTTCCCGAAGCAAAATGTAACTGAAAACTAGGAGGAAAGTGGTGGAATGTTCGTGACTCTAAATTAAAAATTGTTAATTAGGTAAAATTCACTTAATTTTCTAACATGTCCCTTTTTATGTCAATGCACTCCACCAAACGTTTCTCCTGTAAGTAGATATCAATCCTAAATTGTTATTTTAGATGATTTACAAAATACTAATTTATAAATGGCTCTGAACACTATGGTACTTAACATCTGAGGTCCTCAGTCCCCTAGAACTTAGAACTACTTAAACTTAACTAACCTAAGGACGTCACACACATCCATGCCCGAGGCAGGATTCGAACCTGCGACCGTAGTGGTCGCGCGGTTCCAGACTGAAGCGCTTAGAACCGTTCGGCCACACCGGCCGGCTATTAATTTATAGCTTCCATAATTTCGTAGTTGCAATTAGTAAGTTACCCAGGTCCAGATTCTACAGCTACATGGATACTCTGCAAATCATATTGAAGTGCCCGGCAGAGCGTTCACCGAAGCACCTTCACAATTCTCTGTTATTCCAATCTCGTATAGCACGCGGGAAGAACGAACACCTATATCTTTCCGTATGAGCTTTAATTTCCTTTCTTTTATCATGGTGATCGTTTCTCCCTATGTAGGTTGGCGTCAAAAAAATATTTTCGCATTCGGAGGAGAAACTTGGTTATCGGAATTTCGTGAGAGGATTCCTCCGCAACGAAAAACTCCTTTGTTTTAATGACGTCCATCCCAAATCCTGCATCATTTCAGTGACACTGTCTCCCCTACTTCACGATAATACAAAACGTGCTGCTGTTTTTTGAACTTTTTGTATGTATTTCGTCAATCCTATCTGGTAAGGATCCCACACCACGCAGCAGTATTCTAAAAGAGAACGGAAAAGCGTAGTGTAGGGAGTCTCTTTAGTAGATTTTCTAAGTATCCTTCCAGTATAATGCAGTCTTTGGTTAGCCTTCCCCCACAACATTTTCTGTGTATTCCTTCCAATTTAAGTTGTTCCTAATTGTAATTTAGGAATTTACAGTCTTTAGATTTGACTGATTTATCGAGTAACCAAAGTTTATCGGATTCCTTTTAGAACTCATGCGGATGACTTCACACTTCTCATTATTTAGGGCCAATTGCCAATTTTCGCACAATACTGATATCTTTTCTAAATCTTTTGCAATTTGTTTTGATCTTCTGTTAACTTTACTAGTCGATAAACGTCATCAGCAAACAACCTAAGACTGCTGCTCAGATTGTTTCCCAAATCGTTTATTTAGATAAGGAACAGCAAAGGGCCTGTAACACTACGTTGGAGAACGCCAAAAATCACTTCTGTTTTACTTGATGACTTTTCGTCAGTTACTACGAACTGTGACCCTCTGACAGGAAATCACGAATCCAGTCACATAACTGAGACGAAATTCCGTAAGCACGCAGTTTCACTGCAAGTCGCTTGTGTGGTACAGTGTTAAATGCCTTCCGGAAATCTTAAGGAAAATTCAGAAATACGAAATCAATTTGAAATCGCTTGGAAACAGCACTGAACACTTCATGCGAGTAAAGAGCTAGTTGTGTTTCACAAGGCAGGTGTTTTCTAAATCCGTGTTGACTGTGTGTCAACAGACCGTTTTCTTCGAGGTAATTCATAAGGTTCGAACACAATATATGTTCCAAAATCCAGCTGCATATCGATGTTAATGATGTGGGACTGTAATTTAGTGGATTACTCTTACTACCCCTCTTGAATATTGGTGTGAGCTGCGCAATTTACTATTATATGTGAGAGCAGATGCATATCAGAAGGTGAATAGGTACGACGTTCTACTAACTGCTGCGCCAAAGCTTTTAGTTTTATGATTGCCGAAGTTATTTCTGCTCGTGAGCTGATGAGGGTCTAGACTAATTAACAACGTTGCCAAGAAACCTCCATCATGAACTGTTCATTGAAAAGTTGTCGGCAGGTTGTAAGTATGTAAAAGGGAAAGTGTTTTGTTATATGATTGATACTAGTACCATTTTTACCCATAGAAATTCTGGAGCAACTACAGATTTTTGAAACTGAACAAAGTAGTTGTAAACCAAATTTTCGAGCTCTTGTCGTGAGAAAATATGAAGCAAATTAATGCGTTTAATGAACCTAATGAGAACAATGTACGTATTTTCAGCATCTTTGGTTCTCACACTTAGAATGATCTTCTTCTGATTTTGACAAAGATTTAATTGCGAACATTAAGAAGAGTTATAACACCTCATTCCTTTTTTGAAGAGTTCTCGAATGCCGAAAAAAAGCAATACAGTTGTCATTAAAAGAAAACTGATTTAGTTTGTTGGTACAGACATAAGTGCCTGGTATTAATCACACAGAAATATACTCGATATTTTACGTTCTTTCCTTGGACGAACCGTTTCTGAGGCATTATGTCTGCCCATCTTACGTGTAAATGTCTATTTGTAGATGGAAGCTGACTATTAGCGCCGCGTCCAAGTAACTGCTGAGCAGCAAGACGCAGTAGTAAGACATTGGACTCGCATTGGGGAACACGTCATTTCAGATCTGCGCCCGGGTGTGCAGTCTTTTCTGTAATTTCCATAAATTACTCAAGACAAGTGCCGGGATGACTCCTTCGAAAGAGCACGATCGATTTATTTTCCCATCCTACCATATCCGAGATAGTGATACGCCTTTAATGAGCTGGTCATCGACAGTAAGCGAAATGTTAATCGTCCGTCCTTCTAGGTAGAACTAGCAGAGGTGTAAGAGCCAAGTGGAAAATGACGTAGAATACGACGAGGAGGGAGGAGTCTAGTATCAGCTTTTTCTGGTGTGCACCGGCGTTACGTAAGGTTCAACCATTCCGCGTCCCTGGTTCGTAACGCGGTGTTTCTGCCGCGAGAAAATAATCCAGCCGGCAGCCACCGCAACAGGTGCGGGTGAAACGGAGCCCGCGCGCCCGTGCAACGCCTGGTGGCTGCCCCACTTGGGCGCTTCTTCAGTTGCGCCGCGTTTGTCACGCTCGTGTCTCAACGCGGCTGCCGGCCAATTAGCGACGAGGGGCGTTCTCAAGCCTCGACTCGCTACTGGAAGTCTCCCTCTTACTGCTGAAGTCTACAGTGAAGAAACGGTAACCGGGGATTTACACAAATACAGGGTGTCCAGGCTAGAGGTATACAAAAAATTTGTATGTATTTCAGTACCTATTTATAGCTTGATTTATCCAACATTGTACATAAGAGCTCAAAGATTTTAAAGAATGTTAAGACAGTTCAATGTGGGCCTCGTTTGTATCTTGACAGGAATCGAAACGTCACTCCACTTCTCGCCACATGTTCGTAAGAATGACAGGTGTAATAGCCTCTACTGTTGCATACATCCGTTGTCTCAATTCGAACCCTTGTTCTGTAAACAATGTCCCCTACAATCCCCCATGCACTAAAATCCAGCGAAGTCAGGCCGTGACACCGAGAGGTCCACGAAATGGGACCCACCCTTTCGATCCAACGCCCAAGCAACGTATCATGGAGAAATGTGGTAAGATCCCCATGGTAGTTGGAGGGGAGGGCGGACGGAAGGGGAGGGCACGTTTCTACAAAGTGACGTCGGGAGGCATCTATAGAACTGCATAGTTCGCCAACATGTCGAGCTAGGTCTGGCGCGCATACGCCATGCAACTCAACGCTGTTGATGAGATTGTAGCACCACATATTGGGGAGTGTCTCTATCGATTGCGTGCTTACCCAACAACATAACATGTCGAATTCTTTCTTTACAAGGATTTGTTTATGTACACCTCTAGCAGGACGCCCTGCACTGTCTGATCAGAAGTATTTGGACACCAATGAGTAGCCGGTCGCGGTGGCCGAGCGGTTCTAGGCGCTTCAGTCCGGAACCGCGCGACCGCTACGGTCGCAGGTTCGAATCCTGCTCCGGCATGGATGTGTGTGATGTCCTTATGTTAGTTAGGTTTAAGTAGTTCTAAGTCTAGGGGTCTGATGGCCTCAGTCCCATAGTGCTCAGAGCCATTTGAACCAATGAGTAGACATGAATTTGGGGATGTATCCGCCCATCTCTTTTACGACGCCTTCAGTTGCAGTGAGACACTTTCAGTGCGATTTCTGAATGAATGTGAAGGAATGGCAGTCCATCCTTCCTCACGAGCGGAAACCAGAGAAGGTAGTGATGTTAGACGCTGGGGCCTGTAGCAAAGCGGACGTTCTAACTCAAGCCAAAGATGTTCCGTAAATGGGAAGGAGAAATTGCACATATCCATCGGATCAGACGAATCCGGGCACCATTTAATGGATATTAATACGGACTGTGTCGGCGTCTATTTCAGGAATGCGGCAGAGATGTTGCTTAACGATAGGGCACTTTGACGTGTTAATACAGTCATCGTCTCCCAACCGTTCCTCAACTGTGCACAGTACACAATCCTGTAAAAATATGTCCATATCCTTCCGGTTTATCGCTTTCTTAATCGCAGTTATGGGACGATACGGTAGCCACAAAAACCGTTCGTATACCGTAGCACCACCCCTTGCGTGTTTCATTGTAGACACTATACCTTATCGCAAATAATATTCTCCAAGTAGTCGCCAAAGCCAGACGCCTGCCATTGGATTGCCACACGGTATATTGTGAACCATCATTACAAATGACTTGTTTGCAGTCATCTACTGTCTAGTGGCGACGCAGTTTACACGACATCAAGTGCCGCTTAGGACTGAGCACAGAAATACGTGCGTTGTGAGGACCTGTTCTACCGTTGTAACCCATTCTTTTCTCCTACTTGTGCACGATCATTGTGGTAGCTTCGCTAGTCGTAGGACTTTTGGCTTAGGACTAATTTCTTCCTTTGACTCCAAGCGATTTCTACAACCACCCTCTCAATGCTCGACGGTCCCTGTCCGTCGCTACATGAGGCCTGGCTAGTCTTGGTTTAGCTGCGGTTGTTCCTTGCTTTTCCACTTCAGATTCATACCAACAACATTCGACTTGGGGAGCATTAGGAGGTTGAAATATCCCTGATAGATCTGTTACTCAAGCGACATCCAGTGACTAGTCCACGTTCGTACTTGTAGAACTACCTGAACGACCTATTTTACTGTTGCTGCTTCTCTTTTGATCAAACACTACACAGTTGTTCCCCGTTAAAGGCTCAAACAAGGAACCTATCTCGTTGAGGGTAAGTCAGGTTGTTCCTATTCTACGTGCGAACTCCTGCGACCACCATATGGTTTGTGGCTAACTGACGGAGACATTATTTAGTACGTGACTACGAGGGTGCATCTCGTTTTAAATTATTACAAGCGTCTGCTGGATGGTGCTACTGAGGTGTGACACCGTCGTCGTTTCCTGCTTTGTAATTTGTCACTTTTAAGACAACAGCATATTAGTAATTTGTCGGGTGATTTATTTAGAGTGAGCGTTTACAGAACACTGTTGAGAAAAGACGGAACTATATACTTGAAAGTTTTAAGTTCGACATTTTTTGTGATTTTCGTGAAGCCGAAACTCAACGACAATGCTTCTAATTGCTTCAGTCAACTTGGTAACCAATTTCCCGACGACAGTGTTTACTATTGGTTTTCAGAAATTTATTTGGATGTACCTCTGTCAGCGATGAATTTCGTGAAGGTCGACCAGAGTCGGTTTTCGTTCCAGGAAACATAGCTGCAGCGCCCAGCATGATTAGAGAGGATAGCCACGTGATTTACTGTGAGGTAGAGACTTCATTGGACAAAATGGTTCAAATGGCTCTGAGAACTATGGGACTTAACATCTGAAGTCATCAGTCCCCTAGAACTTAGAACTACGTAAACCAAACTAACCTAAGGACATCATCACACACATCAATGCCCGAGGCAGGATTCGAACCTGAAACCGTAGCAGTCGCGCAGTTCCGGACTGAAGCGCCTAGAACCGCTCGGCCGCAGCGGCCGGCTTCATTGGACATGTCTAAGATTGCGGCACATGCGATTCTGCCTGAACTTTTTGCTGTGAAAGTGACTTGTTCGTGTTGGATATCCTACAATTTTATCGAAGCACAGAAATAGGATCGTGTCAATTTGTATGAAAAAATGTACAAAAATCGATCGAGTAAATATAAAATCATATGAAGAGTTGGGACACTGATACAGTCGTACGAGCTGGAGAGTAAGCAGCAGTCACTCATAAATGACAGTTCCAAGATGAAAGGTAGCCACCTAAAGAGGCTCGTTTGGGAAACACTTCGAAGAACACTTAATGCTGAATGGCATACAGCAGTTTGTTCGGGAAAATTCATTGATTAAATCAGGAAAAATAAAGGAGAAAATCGCGTTATTCTTAATTAGGATAACATGTCATATGACAGGTCGAAAGATTATACACAGGTGTCCAAAATTAAAGCAACAAAAGGAAATTTTGAAACCTTGGGGTTATTTTGCCACAAAACAGTATAAACAGGTAGTAGTAATGTAGAAACATTGTAAATAATACAGAACGTAAACATTTGCGACATGCATAACAGTAGACAAAAATGTTCTCCGATTTTTTCCACCATAACAGATTTGCACACACATTCCGAAAACTGGTTAATGTGCTCAGTATATGGTATGACAACCTCTGGCAGCAATACAGGTCTGACAACGACGCGGCAAGCTTTGAATAATGTTATCAATCTCACGTTGAGGCAGTAACGCCTATTCTTCCTGCAGAGCTGCTCATAGGTCTTGGAGTGTGGTTAGTGGATGCTGACGTGATGCAAACCGTTTCCCTAGCGCACCTCAGACATGCACTATGGAATTTAAATCGAGAGAGGGTGCAGACCACGCCATGGCTTTAGTATCTTCCGTTTCCAAGAAAACATCAAAGAGCCGTCTCTATGAGGTCGAGCAATATTGTCCATCAACACGAAGCCTGATCCCACAGCACCTTGCAATAACTGCACACGAGGTCCCAAGACCTTGTGACGGTACCTGGTAGCAGTTAAATCTTGTCGATTCACCCGTACTATTTCATGAAGAGGTCAACATAATCCCTTGTCACATTGTTCGGGATCCTTCTCGATAGCGGTCACTTTCCACAACGTTTGGGTCTTGAAATCGTGCTTCACGTTTCCTCCAGGTGCGAATCCGTCATTAATCACGCTCCAGACCAAATTGTGACTCATCTGTGAAAAGAAAATTGGCCCCCTGTTCGATCGTCCAGGTGCCATGTTGACAACCCCATTGTAGACGACCGAGGAAGGTGGTGCAGTGGTTAGTACACTGGGCTCACATTCGAGAGAACGACGGTTCAAACCCGCGTCTGGTCATCCTCATTTAGGTTTGCCGCGGTGATTTCCGTAAATAGCTTCAGGCTTCCCGTGATTTCCATAAATAGCTTCAGGCAAATACCAGGATGGTTCCTTTGAAAGGATACGGCCTACTCCCTTCCCCATCCTTCCCTAATTCGATAGGACCGATGACCTCGTTGTTTGGTCTTCTCCCCCAAATCAACCAACCAACCATTCTAGACGTTCCCTTCTGTGAAGATGAGTCAGAGGTACACATACAACAGGTCCTCGACAATTAAGGCCACTCTGCCGAAACCTACTGCACACCGTTTGCCTCGATATAACATGTCCAGTGGATATTCGAGGTCAGTCGCCAATTGCCGTGCAGTACTAAACCAGCACCGTCGTGCCCTTCTAGCCCGTTCTGATATCACCTGTGGTCAGCCCGGCTCTGGTCTTCGGAATACAGTTTCGAACTGTCGCCAGATCCGAGAAACAACAGAACACTCACATTAAGCCGTAAGGCCACATAAGTTTGCGACTGTCTTGCTTCCATTCTTTCCACGGCCCTCCATTGCAGAGTATCTGATAGGCGTGTTCTCTGTGCCATACCCCACTGTCTGTGTTGTGTACACAGCGGTTCTGGATGTGGGACTACACTGCATACACAACCCAGTTTGATAGGTGCCTGACGTTTTCGTTGGCATGGCTGTCCGTTGACTCGAATACTATCTTCCGTGCATAACGCGACCGTATAAATATCTGTTAGTAGTTAGTTCCATTATATCGTGAATTAGACACAGAACGGGGTCTCACGGATTGACGGATTGAGCGGCCCCTCCCGTCGGAGGTTCGAGTCCACCCTCGGGAATGGGTGTGCGTGTTGTTCTTCGCGTAAGTTAGTTTAAGTAGTGTGTAAGTCTAGGGACCGATGACCTCAGCAGTTTGGTTCCTTAGAAATTCACGCACATTTGAGACATTTTTTGAGGAAATAGCGGATTATTGCTTTAAATTTGGACACCAGTGTATGACTGAAATAAACATCGAATTAAGGTTCCACGGCCAATATCCAGTTGATTTCTAACCTATCGACTACTTTTTGTCCTTTTTCGCCAAACAAATAATGCCTGGACAGCGGTTTTCATCACCTGCAGAAGCTCCTGAATCCAAAATTTTGTTTTCGAGTTACCAATATAACGGCGGAAAAAAGAGTGTTAGATCTGGGTTTGTGCGTATGAACAACTGTATAAATGTTAAAGATGATTATTTTGACGAACAATAAAACGATCGTCTGGACAATGCATTCTAGACCACAACGTTATTTGTTTTCGATGACCTTTCAGCCCATATAGGTCATTATCATTAAAGAAATATCTTCGAGTAACCATTTTTACATCTGAACAACTGGCAACAACTGATCATAGAAAACAATTAAAATTGTGGTCTAGACTGTGCAGACGATCTGAAGATACAGTTTACTGTCTTATTCCACGATAGTATAATTTCGTCATTTAGTGTGTCGTATTGTCTGTTCAAAAAAATGGTTCAAATGGCTCTGAGCACTATGCGACTTAACTTCTAAGGTCATCAGTCGCCTAGAACTTAGAACTAATTAAACCTAACTAACCTAAGGACATCACACACATCCATGCCCGAGGCAGGATTCGAACCTGCGACCGTAGCGGTCGCGCTGTTCCAGACTGTAGCGCCTTTAACCGCTTGGCCACCACGGCCGGCTATTGTCTGTTCAACAACTGAAAGTCGAATCCTTGTCTACTGAAAATATTCCTTCTCAAATACCAATATTATCAGAGATTGAATATCTTGCCGGCCCGAGTGGCCGTGCGGTTCTAGGCGCTACAGTCTGGAGCCGAGCGACCGCTACGGTCGCAGGTTTGAGTCCTGCCTCGGGCACGGATGTGTGTGATGTCCTTAGGTTAGTTAGGTTTAATTAGTTCTAAGTTCTAGGCGACTGATGACATCGGAAGTTAAGCCGCATTGTGCTTAGAGCTATTTTTTAAATATCTTATACAGACTAGAGTAAAAATTGTTAACATCGATTATGGTAAAACTAAGTTTCTAACACGCCGTTTTTGAGTAGTATGTCCTCGTATAGATTGAAGTTCCTGTCCATAATTTGAGGTTACAACCTACGACTGAAATAAGGATTGTGACTTTTTAGCGTCCATTAAGAATTGCCTGAAAGAATCCCAAATCGCGGAGTGTATAGAACAGTGTATCAGAAATACGTCGTTATGCGTGCAGAGATAAGGCGGAAACGTAGGTCCAGCAAAATTCTTTTGTGACCATAAATTTCTGTGTCGCGCAAAGACGATGATCTGCCATAAGCAAAAATTAACAGTTATGCTCCATCGATGTCCAAGGACTCAACATCAGCATCTGTGTGAATTCTAAAGTGACAAATATTTCGATATCGAGGAAATGAACGTTCCACATTGGACATATCACCTCGCACGGTGTGTACGTAAGATCAGCGTATAGAACAGGGACGTATGTAGCGACAGATGGCTACTGGATAAAACAGGGACACCACAGCAAGTGATGATTACCACGTCGTCCATATGGCGGCTACCGACCGCACAGCTTCGTCGGCACTGGGGCACTGCAAAGGGTGTCCACCTGTTTGCGTCGACGGTGCGATACAGTCAACTGCAGGGTGGTCTGGTGGCACACATACCATTGTGTCGACTCTCTCTGCGCAGGAATGATAAACTTCCCATAGTATGATGAGGAAGTGAATCGTAAAATGTGTTCCTGGTCGAGGGACGCTTCACCCTGTCCTGCGGTGAATGCTACAAGCGTATGGGCGCCACAGTAGTCACTGCTGCTGCGCTGTCTGCATTGCTTAAAGGCGCAACGGACGACTGACAATTACGATAGGTATAAATGATCTGGCAAATAATATATATGAGTGCCGGGTGGGTTGCTATTCCCATACTGACAAGGGAACCTCACCATCGCACCCCCCTCAGATTTAGTTATAAGTTGGCACAGTGGATAGGCCTCGAAAAACTGAACACAGATCAATCGAGAAAACAGGAAGAAGTTGTGTGGAACTATGAAAAAAAAAAGCAAAATATACAAACTGAGTAGTCCATGCGCAAGATAGGCAACATCAAGGATAATGTGAGCTCAGGAGCGCCGTGGTCCCGTGGTTAGCGTGAGCACCTGCGGAACGAGAGGTACTTGGTACAAGTCTACCCTCGAGTGAAAACTTTAATTTTTTGTTTTCAGATAATTATCAAAGTTCAGGCACTCACACATAATCAACTTCGCTCTCCAAAATTCCAGGACATGTTCAGATTTGCTTGCACATATGCAGGATTTAACGGTCTACACACGGAAAAATTTGAAAACGTTAAAAACATATGTTTTGACAGAGCACAGGGAAAACTGCGACTGTGAAACTGTTGCATTCATTTGTTGCAGTTTATGTGACAAACTCTTATGTTTTCATCACTTTTTGGGAGTGATTATCACATTTATAAGAAAAGCTAAATCGATCAAGGTAGAAGAATCTTTTTACCCATTCGCCAAGTGTACAAGTTACATGGGTCGACAACATATTCCTGTCATGTGAAGCACATGCCGTCACCAGTGTCGTATAGAATATATCAGACGTGTTTTCCTGTGGAGGAATCGGTTGACCTCCGACCTTGCGATCAAATGTTTTCGGTTCCCATTGGAGAGGCACGTCCTTTCGTCTACTAATCGCACGGTTTTGCGGTGCGGTCGCGAAAACACAGACACTAAACTTATTACAGTGA
The DNA here is from genome assembly GCF_023864275.1 of Schistocerca cancellata. Taxonomy (NCBI): domain Eukaryota; kingdom Metazoa; phylum Arthropoda; class Insecta; order Orthoptera; family Acrididae; genus Schistocerca; species Schistocerca cancellata. The sequence goes on along the minus strand of NC_064626.1, from coordinate 354,051,120 downwards.
ACAGAGACGTCAATGAACGAACAGACAGATCTAACTTTACGAAAATAAACAATTAAAATTTTCATTTGAGGGAAGACTTGAACCAAGGACCTCTCGTTCCGCAGGTGCTCACACTAACCACGGGACAAAGGCGCTCCTGCGCTAAAACTATCCTTGATGTTGCTTATGTTACACATGGACTACTCAGTTTGTATATTTTGCTTTTTTTTTCATAGTTCCACACAACTTCTTCCTGTTTTCTCGATTGATCTGTGTTCAGTTTTTCAAGGCCTATCCACTGTGCCAACTTATAACTAAATCTGAGGGGGGTGCGATGGGGAGGTTCCCTTGTGAGTGCCGGTGGTGGATAGAGGAACGCCCATCAGATATGAAGGATAGCGAGGAAATAAAATACTCGGGGCGGACCAAAAATAGCACAGCAAATCCAGGCGCGACGGCATCCAGAGTGGGCGGCTTCCCGGTCAGCGTCTGTCCGCCCACAGGTTGCGGCTGCAAATGAATGCTCTACGAACTAACAATCCCTGGTTCTAACCTCCCAGAGGAAACACTGGCCCAACAAGTTAACAAGCAACCATAACTCGTGCGAGGAATAACAAGAATATCCCAGGTGGTAGCCAATCCACCCGTCAACAGACGGCAACCAGGAACTCGGATTCTGTGGACCTGGACTTACACGATCACAGAGAAAGTCGAAGTTTGCTGGAAAACTTCCACACAGAATATTTACATTTCTTGTGTGCTTCAACATAAATACAACCAGGAAAACTGCACAGACTAACATTAGATCTCAACAAACAGAAGATAATGATACCTGCCATGCAGGAAACCCTCATGACAGCCGAAGACACAATGGATTATGGAGACTATGTTCAAGAGCAAGATAGACAAACGAGTCACCAACGGTGCTCCTCTTCTTAGCATGGCCCATACGGTACATAAGAAGATCATCAATTCAATTAGAGCGGTCAATCCAATAAACCACAGGTTAATGACAATTCGCTTACAGTGTGCAAACAAGAATTAGACCATGATCAACATACACGGCCCCAAAAACTGGGGTAGCAAAATATACCCCTTTTTATCAGAGAAATTCTGGACAACACTAGAGGCAGTGACGCTCAAGACGAATTCTGCCTCGGGCATGGATGTGTGTGATGTCCTTATGTTAGTTAGGTTTAAGTAGTTCTAAGTTCTAGGGGACTCATGACCTCAGAAGTTAAGTCCTATAGTGCTCAGAGCCATTTGAACCATCTCCAAAGACGATATAAAAATTTTGTTACGTAATTTCAACACACAAATCAGCAGAGAGAAACGTCGTCAAAGAACTGTAGGAAAGTTTTGTCACACCAATCGCAATATATCAGCGTGGTTCAAAGAGCACCAGGATGAGTTTAGCATACTTCTCTGGCCTCCTTCCCCCCCTCCCCCCCCCCCCAAATTAAAATCTGTGAGACCACCTCGATCGGTATGTCACCGCCTTGGATGCTCAACCGAGATACCTGGCACAGCTGACCACGGCACTGACCTCCCTGACTCTCTTCTTCTTGCACGTCTCGCCACAGTCCGCACTGCAGAAGGTGGTTATTCAGGCGTTTGAGAGATGGTCGCACAAATGTGACGGGTGGAGGTATGCAGATGCAGACGCAGATATACGATGCTTCAGGGTGATACTGAATAAAACATCTACTCTGGGATTCTATGAATTGATAGCAATCTGGATGGCACTTCGCCCTTTACGAAGTATTCCTTCCGTATACCGCTAGGAACGAGCAAGGGCTCTTCGAAGAAAGATGGGTGCCATGGCTTCAACCTACAAGTTTGTCTGGCAATTCACTCATCCAAAATGCGTGTTTGCTAATTTATTTGTCAAAATCCTCCAGCAGGCACTGCCCTTGCTATGTGAATTCCATGCAAACGTGATACAGACAACAGAGTAACATATCCACACCCTCTTTGACTCCACGTCACAGCACTTAGAGGTTCTTACTGCAGTTGGCCAGTACATCATACAATTATCGTCACTCAGTCACAGGTCATGTGCTCAAACGAAGTACAAATCCAATACTGTTAACAATATACAGCCTGTAACGGGTATAAGAGAACATATATCTACTGTTAACTGAGGTTGGTGTACTGTACAACGTTACATCAGTATTTGCGTCATTTACAGACTAATAATTATAGCTGTTACAAGTCGTGTGTTATTATGTTGGTTAGTACCTGCAAGTACATGTGGCAAGAGCAAGCCATCAATAGGTTATCCCCTGGGCAGCAGGTCCCATGATGAAGTGTGCATACGTCTAAACAAAAGGGTTAGTCTATATTCACGACCGTGAAGAAAAAACCAGGTTGTAAACTCTGTTTGACGAAAGACTGCTCGACACAGAAAAAAAAAACAACCAACACGCTGACGTGTGTACATACACTATGATCAAAAGTCTCCGGACACTTGGCTGAAAACTACTTACAAGTGGCGTCCTCCATCGGTAATGCTGGAACTCAATATGGTGTTGGGCAACCCTTAGCCTTGATGACAGCTTCCACTCTCGCAGGCATACGTTCAATCAGATGCTGGAAGGTTTCTTGGGGAATGGCAGCCCATTTTCACGGTGTACTGTCAGTCGGTGAGGCCTGTCACGAAGTCGGCGTTCCAAAACATCCCAAAGATGTTCTATAGGATTCAGGACAGTACTCTGTGCAGGCCAGAAGCAAGAAGGTGCTTAAAAAATCAATGTAAGCCTGTGCTGTGATAGTGCCAAGCAAAACAACAAGGTGTGCAACACCCCTCCATGAAAAACACTACCACACCATAACACCACCGCCTCCGAATTTTACTGTTGGCACTACACACGCTGGCATTCGACATGCCCACACCCTGCCATCGTATCGCCATATTGTGTACCGTGATTCGTCAATCCACATAACGTTTTTCTACTGTTCAATCGTCCAATGTTTAAGCTTCCTACACCAAGCGAGGCGTCATTTGGCATTTACCGGCGTGATGTGTGGCTTATGAGCAGTTGCTCGACCATGAAATCCAAGTTTTCTCACCTCCCGCCTGTCATAGTACTTGCAATGGATTCTGATGCAGTTTGGAATTCCTGTGTGATGGTCTTGATAGATGTCTGCCTATAACACATTACGACCCTCTTCAACTGTCGGTGGTCAACAGACGAGGTCGGCTTGTACGCTTTTGTGCTGTACGTGTCCCTTCACGTTTCCACTTCACTATTACATGATTACATGAGAAACAATGGACCTAAGGATGTTTAGGAGTGTGGAAATCTGGCGTCCAGACGTATGACACAAGTGACAACCAATCGCCTGACCACGTTCTGAGTCCATGAGTTCGGCAGAGCGCCCCATTCTGCTCTCTCACGATATCCAATGACTACTGAGTTCGCTGATGTGGAGTACCTGGTAGCAGGTGGCAGCACAATGCACCTAATATGAAAAACGCATGTTTTTCAGGGTGTCCAGATACTCTTGAAATGTATTGACGTACCACATATAAAAGTATCTGCACTTACAACTGTTAGATCGTGTACATAAATGATTTGACAGGTGACGTCGAAAGCCCCAAAAACCTCTTCGAAGATGATGCTATTGTACATAGAAAAGCCGTGACGCTAGAAAATTGTAAGGAAAGGAGGAAGATCTGCTGAGGATCACGATTAGTGCAGGATTCACAGTAGACGCAAACAAATGTAACGTACAGCGCCTAAGTAACCGGAAAGACCCACAATTCGATGATTACACGATTGCAGAACAATTGCTGGATGCTGTCACATCAACAAAATATGTAAGTGTACTAGTGCGATGTGATTTAAACTGAAATCATCACGCGAAACTAATCGTAGGAAACTGAGATGGCGGACTGAGATATACGTGAGGAATCCTGTGGATGTTTGGTTTACCCCATAAAGGAGCTAGCTTACAAAATCCTCGTTCGACCGACACTTGAGTATTGCTCGTCAGTCTGGGGTCCGTACCACATGACATAGTTAGAAGAAACAGAGCTCTAAATAAGAACAGCGCGTTTCGTCACAGGTTTATTTAGTAAGCCCGAAATAGTCGCGGAATTACTCCGCCAACTGCAGTGGCATACGGTGCAAGATAGACGCTGCACATCACTGTGCGGATTACTGTTAAAATTCCGAGAGCGTACGTTCCTAAAAGAGTGAAACAATATATTGCTTCGTCCTATGGATATCTCCTGAGAAGATCGTGAAGACAACATTACAGAGATTCTAACTCGCATGGAGACTTACTAATAATCGTTCATTCTGTGCTCCATTCGCGACTGGAACAGAGAAGGGGATGTACAGTAATTTTAGTTATTTGTACCTTGTAACTAAGCTATGCAGCTCATTGCATTCAGTAACAGGCATCCTTTTTGCTGTAAATGTTCTCTGACGTTTCTGTAGGAAACAGCATCAGCATCCTCGTCAGCCATTTATCATCCACTGCTGGATATACGAGGCCTCTTTCACATTTATTCATACTTTACGATCTTTAGCTTTTCTGAACCAAATTATCCTGCTTGTTTCATTACGTCGTCAATCTGCTTTCCATTATGAGGAATCTCACGCTGAATCTCCTTTTCCGCCACCATTAATTTCATATCGCTATACCTCCATTGCAGTTCCGCGACAGTCACTATCACATTATCCATTCATTTGTTGGTTTGTAAGCCATGAATTTTTAAACTGATTACGCATGTTAAGTCCATGTTTCACTCACGTCGTTGGTGCTAGCAGGATACACTGCTTACAAAATTTCCGTTTAGGCATATTGGGAAATTACTTTTGAATAATAGCGTTAGGTGCTCGTAAACGTCAACAATTTCTTTCGCGGAGCAGATCGCAAGTTAAGAGGTTTTAGAAACACATGTACGAAGATGCTTCTGAAGTAAACCAACAAACACTAGAATTTGAGTGCTACACCGCCATTTCCGTAGCTCGTCCTTATCTTTGTAGCAAGCTCACGTTACTTCTACAAAAACTGCGACGTCGAAGAGATGTAACCATAATCGTAATTCCTTCCTTAAATATTAATTACATAAAGTTATGAAACGAAATAATCGCATCGCATTTTCTGCCAGGGACTGCTCGGTTCCCTGGTGAAAGTCTTTCTACTTTACACCACTTCAGCGACTTGTGTATCGACGAAGAAGAGATGAAATGATTAGAACAATACGAGCACCCAGTAAAGGAGTGAACAAAATTTCCGAATCGGCCGAGAACCGGTAACTCGCAATCTAGAGGCAGCCATGCTAAATACTACACGAGCTGCTGACACAATTGTCTATCATAAAATGATACAACAAATAACCAGAGAAACACGCACTTCTATTTGAAAGCCAAGAGCCCATTAAAAATGGCCGCAGGAGGGCGTTCACTGTAGGCAGTCTTTGCAAACCAGTGCGTGTCGCGCCAACGCATGCTTCTTCCGGCATTGCGTCATTGCTGTATCCGGTGACGAAATTTTGCGTTCTTCCTCTACGTTTAACACTGCGGGTTCCCTGGCTTGCACTTGGTCTCATACCAGAGATACACGTTATTGTTTTATTTAGGTGCTTTACTCTAAGGAAGGCGTAAGCGAGAATGGTCTGCCGGAATAGCTGGGTCTTGCACGAGGCAATGAAAATGAAGAGAAGATTCAATAAACAGATCTGCGGTATGGACGTAGTCACAAGGGGAGGCTTGCAGAATAATTAAGTAAAAGATCGGATGAAAGTGGCCTGTGTTCAACTCTTGGTTTTCTGATCGTATAAACTGCTTACCTCGAAGACACTTTTGTCAGAAGCTGGCACAGGTCTTCCAATGGATAGAAAATATAAATAAAGTTGAAGTGATTTGCGAACAACACACAATCTTCGTTAGAAAATACTTGTTTAGTAATTACCTAACTGAGCTAGTTCGTCCATTTTCAGAAGACTACAGTCTTGATGTTTACAGGATGATCACCGTAAGCAACTTATCATTGCTAATGATGTTTAAAAATACTTAGAAGCGGTAAAAATATACTGCATTTTACGGAAGCTATAATTTGGAGCATAATTCGTTCCATTACCAACAAGTTATTAATCCTTATGTAACAGTTTCGCATAGGAAATAGAGTCGAGTCCACTTCACATCATGCAAAAAATTCTACAACTTTAAATGTTTTGGAGGGATATTTTGTAACGACAAACTTAAAATGCATGCTAATCATTTTCTAACTTTTCAAAAATGGTTCAAATGGCTCTGAGGACTATGGGACTCAATATCTGAGGTCATCAGTCCCCTAGAACTTAGGACTCCTTAAACCTAACTAACCTAATGACATCACACACATCCATGCCCGAGGCAGGATTCGAACCTGCGACCGTAGCGGTCGCGCGGTTCCAGACTGAAGCGCCGAGAACCGCTCGGCCACACCGGCTGGCTTCTAACTTTTGCTTATAATTTTTAAAAATAAAACTGTAGTACATTCTTTAATAGCTTGACAATATGCTTTATACAATCAGTATTTTATTTCCAAATTACCACGTACCCTTTTAAAAAACTTATTATCCATTGTTATTTGGAGCGTAAGTGGATGGATGAAAAACGTACTAGAAAATAAAGTTCGCGAAAACAAGATTTGATACATGGTGTCCAAGAAATACGAGTACTTTTCTCTTTTATTCAATAGATTCATATGCATGAATATCTCGAAAGGTCCCGTATTAGGAAGTGCGACATTCCACAAATGACTCACAGAATTAAAGGTAAAAACAAATAAAAGACCAATAAATATTATTTTGATTGTAGGGAGCTACCTATGTTATTAAATGAATTTAAAATTATGAACAGTCTTGGCGCCAATGTATGAATTGTTTCATGCTGGAAACATTTACCAGTTTTCAAAACGACGATAATACTGCGAAACAACAGCGTTTAGGCAGTAACACATGCAGACGGTCGTATACAATAAATAATTTTTTTTCTCACGATTGAGATAGAATGATATTACAAAGAAATTCTTTCGCCTGGTGATACGCCATCCCTTTGCAGAAGGTAGAAATCAACTGTCTGCTGTCTTTCTTCTCAAGCTCTTGCCTTATTTACCTTGAAATTAACTGCCGTGAATTTTCGCCTTTATTGAGAGCTAAATATTTATGACATCTGCAAAATGGACGGATTCTGTTCAGTTTAGTCAAGATTCACACTCAGGGATATTTATTAGTCAACCATTACATTAAATCATTTTATACATTGGTTATGTAATATTCCACAAAAAAAATCTACATTTTCTGCTTGTTGTTCCACAAAGTGAAACGTATGTTCGTAATAACATTATTTTTAATGAGGGTAGTAATGTATTATAGCGTAATGTCTGCAGCTAAAACTAAACACATTACATTTTTGTTCCACTTCATTTCTATTCCAGAGTTATATTTCGTCACGTGAGCCAAGCTGACTTGTGTCAAGTTCTTGCGCGACTCCGTTACTAGTCTGACGGGATATCAATTCAGTTTTACTGCGAGCAACAGATTTCCCTCGTGAACGTGTTTTAATGCTACCAACCAGTAGGCGGAACTAAGCTAACCTTTCAGAGGATCCAGAAGCGTCCATTAGGTTCACTGCTGAACAGACCTCGATTTGTTCTGCAACTGCTGTGGTGCACCATTCCTGTATATAAAGTGGAGTGCGTGAGGCCGGTCAATTCGATACACTCTTTTTGTTGGTTTAGACTTAATGGTCTTACAACAGCCGGATACGATCGATGGGTCGTAACGGTTCAACGAACGAAAGTCATGCTATGACAGCCAAGAGAAAAATTGAGAATGCAGAAATGATTCCGTCTCCAACGAGTTAATGACAAGTCGTTAGCTAATCAGCGAAGTAGTCGACGTCTTAATGTTACCCTAAGTACTCAAATTTTTCTGTGGCACAAATTGCCTTCTGCGAAAATACCCTGTGGAAAGCTTGTGTACTCACATGTAACGACTTTTTGGATCCTTTTATTTATTAATTCTCTTAATGGCTGTCAGACTATCAGAGTATTAACGAACGTCCCGCTCTGATCAAGGGAGGCCATGGGAGGGCGACGTTTTTATCGCTGCAAGAGTTAGTCCAGCTGTTAATAGTGTTACCGAACGTATGCTCTCACGATGGATATGTGTGCTGCCTCACTCTTGCGGCGACTCATTGGAGCTGAGGATTCAGTGTGAATTCAGTGAAGTACTCTGAATAAGTAATCAATAAAATGTATTCGCTATTCATTCTGATTTATACGTCTTATTTCACCACCTCATTTTTAAGTTTTCTATAAAACTACAAACTGGTGGATAAGATATATCTTTACACAAAATATGACGTAGCTTAGGGATCCGCAGCGCCGACCTTTACCCCAACCGAACGGTTTCGATGGTGAAGTTTCAAAACAGCGGCAGTGAGTACATCAGATTTGTCCAGAAACTTCGGTCATAACACAGAAGTTTTGCACATCGCCAGTGCATGGAAAAACCATCTGTTTTGTCAACCTTCACTGGCTGCGTAAGCTAATCAAAGGGAAAAACAAGACCCTTCGCTCTGTGAGATATGACGAATTTCTTTCGAGGACAGGCAGTCCAGATGTAAGACACCCGTTCCACAGTGACATTTAGTGACAAACTATGCGACATCGAAAGGTTGTGGCTTCACAAAGGAAATAAACTAAGCACACGAAAAACAGAATTTCGTTAAAAGATAAGACACGTGTATAATGAGCCATAAAATACATATTTCACTTGCAATATTAATGTCTGTTGATAGTAGCACTTGATAATAATGGTGTCATACTGTGTCGCATAAATGTGTGAAAAGTCAATGTGAAAACATGTATTTTCGAGGAGTTATGCAAATGTATTCGTGGAAAGTCGAGCAATCAACAGCCCTTTTTGGTTTCTATAATAGTATTTTACCTCTATGTCATGAACGCCGGTTAAAATTTTTGAATGACTGAAAATATTAATGAATTCGCCTGTAGATTTGATAACAGTCATCCTAAAATCGATTACCGCTGAATGTATCGACATGTGCCCCCGCGTATTACATGACAGACATTGTTAAGCGAGAACTGAAGTCATGGGTGAAAGGAGTTACGCGGTAGAAATAACATACGCGGCTTTGCTGACATTTCTATTTACGGCGACGCCCTGCCAAAAGTTATTGCTCTGCAGTTCTGGTCGACTGCTGTCTCGATGATATTTTCGATTAATCTCGCAATCACACATTTACGGACTTTGAAAAATTCTAGTCAACGCAATCATTTTATTTCTGAAAACCACAACTACGGATGTGACGTCAGTCTTAAAGCAGTAGAATTGATGACATACTTTGAAACACACGTAACCAGCTGCCGTGTAGTGTCGATAGAGGAATCGAGAAAATACTGTACCTGCTCGTTTGCCGCAGTGCATAACTAATTAACCAAATCTGAATTACAAGCAACACTGAAAGGCATAAATCGCAAATAGCGCCACGTTTCCTCAAATTGCTTTAACGTCGTGCCTTGCAAGTTCCCTACCGATATACTAATAATCAAGTTTCTTCTCTAGAATTTCTCGTGACCTGATAACTTAAAGTTGTTGATGATCAGAGCAGAATCTCGTAATGCAAGTGCTTGTTTCGAAATTTGTATTGTTCTGGGAATTCATAATAATATAGATGGTCGAAACTTGCATAACAAACGAATGGAACGATATTTCACGTGCTTAAATTTTAGGGTACGTGTTGGTTGGTTGGTTGGTTGTTTGGGGAAGGAGACCAGACAGCGTGGTCATCGGTCTCATCGAATTAGGGAAGGATGGGGAAGGAAGTAGGCCGTGCCCTTTCAGAGGAACCATCCCGGCATTTGCCTGGAGTGATTTTAGGGAAATCACGTAAAACCTAAATCAGGATGGCCGGACGCGGGATTGAATCGTCGTCCTCCCGAATGCGAGTCCAGTGTCTAACCACTGCGCCACCTCGCTCGGTCGTGTTGGATGTTTTGGGCCAAAACAGCCAGAGAAACGGTCGCTTGTCAGTAAAGGGTAAAAGTAATCTGTTTTACCTCCACATTCATCAAGAATTATCGGAGGTGGAGCAGAAAGTATCACGGAGTGTCGTGTTTCGGACATGGCTTTCTCTTTTGATCTGAAGCAATCTTAAAAAGAATTGCCTTAAGAACAAACTATTTTCAAGAATATAAAAGTTGTGCAAATAAAAACAGGTAAGTAATATCGAAAAGATATCGGATATCGACGGATTCTTCTGCGGAACAGCAGAAAGTGCCCACTGAAGCCGGTAATACTAGAAACTGGTGGATCATAGAAGATCATCGAGCGACGTATTTCTCTGTTAACAGGATAGTAGAGTACTATTACAGATCTGGGTTCAAATTCCCACCCGAAGATCCAGTTTGAGATGTTCCCTTGTTTCCCTAAAATGCTTAAGGCAAATGCTGAAGTTATCCTCTGAAAAGAACACGGCAGATTTCCTTCTCGAACCGAGCTTGTGCTCCATCTCTAATGACCTGACCGTCGACAGAACGTTAAACCAAAATCTTTCCTGAGGCTAAAGCTAACTTTCTGGATCCGTGTTAGCTTTCAAATCACTACGTTTTGTAAAAGGATTCTGTCTTGAGAAAACACAGTTTCCTTCTTTTTTCACCCATAAGTCTTTCAATGACGTTTCATTACCGCCAGTGGATTCCATTTATTTTCTGTCAAATAACAGATTAAAATGTTTCACAAGAGCACAATTACACTTCCTGGAAACAAAAATGAAGCACTCAGAAGCGGAAGACGAAATGAAACCAAACTTCCCGGTTGAGAGGTTGTTGTTGGTTGGCAGGTGAGCCAACACCGTGTGACTAGAGGAAGCCGAAAGGCACGCGTTTTAGCTCACGCCGGCTGGCGTGAGGTCTGGAACAGGACAAGGAAATTAGAATTTAGAAAAACGGACGTAGCTGGTGGAATACTTAACTTTAATCCATTAATGATGAGCGTCGCTCTTGACTGTACATGATTCATAATATCAATAGTAACTGAACGTGGCGCCTTGCTAGGTTGCAGCAAATGACGTAGCTGAAGGCTATGCTAACTATCGTCTCGGAAAATGAGAGCGTATTTTGTCAGTGAACCATCGCTAGCAAAGTCGGTTGTACAACTGGGGCGAGTGCTAGGACGTCTCTCTAGATCTGCCGTGTGTCGGCGCGCGGTCTGCAATCACTGATAGTGGCGACACGCGGGTCCGACGTATACTAACGGACCGCGGCCGATTTAAAGGCTACCACCTAGCAAGTGTGGTGTCTGGCGGTGACACCACAGAGGTCATGGGACGCAATTTCAGTTATTACAAAATACAGCTAAACTGACAAGGAAATTCGCAGTATGAGCCGCTTATCAGTATGGCGTTTGACCTCAACTGCCCTGGATGCATGCAGTGATTCGGTTGAGAGTGGTGTCAAAAAGCTACTGTAGCTTCTCCTGAGGCAAGCTGACCCACAACTATTGTAACGGGTGTTTGATATCTCGGCTCTCGAAAGGAGCTGACGTCCTTGCTGCTCCCACATATGTTCTGTGTTCTGTCGGGGACAGTCTGGGGGTCTTGCTGGCCATGGACGTACCTCAACGTCACGCAGACTGTTCATAGAGACAGGTTCCATGTGGGGACGAGCATTGTCCTCTTGAAAACGGCACCACGGTACTATCGCATAAGAGGTAATACACGAGGACGCAGGATGGCCTTGAAGTACGGTTGTGCCGCCACAGTTGCCCCAATCACTACCAGACGTGGCTTGAAGTCATAACCGATGGCTCTCCACACGATGAAGACAGGAGTAACATCGCTGTGTCTTTCCAAAACATTGGAAAGCTGGGAACTCTGCCCAGGTCGCCGCACTGCTTGCCGTCGATTATCATCCGGGGTAGTGATTCTTCACTGCAGACAGTGCGGCGCCATTGATCAGGAGTTCATGCTTCCAGGTCACGACACCAGTCGAGACGCAGCTGTTTGTGTCGTAGTATTAGTTGCAGCCTCGCGTTGGAAGGTAACTGGGTAGTCTGGCTGCTGTTAGACTCCGATCAGCCTGCATGATGAGACAAAATGTTGCACGGACTCGATTACTTGTTCTCAGATGACAGGCGCAGACAGGAATTACGATGTTCTCGGTGCACAATACAACGATCCTCTCTTGCGCTGGTCAGATACGGTCGTCCAGACCTTCACTACCTATATGCCTGCCTTTATGTTTGCATGTAGTCCAAAATTGGGCCACTGTCACATACACACGCACAACAAATCTGGATATTGCCCCATTCGACCAGCCGATCAAATGGGGGCCCTTTTAAACTGTCACGTGCTGATAACGGCGTTTCACACGAGTCCGCGGCATTTCCGTGTTCTTCACAGTCATCACTATCTGGTGAACTTCGCACCCCTTTATATACCCAACCAGACTTGATATCAAACAGTAAAGACGAACAACATTAATGCATCTCCAAGCGTCACAGAGAATTACAAAAAATGTTCAAATGTGTATGAAATCTTATGGGACTTAACTGCTAAGGTCATCAGTCCATAAGCTTACACGCTACTTAACCTAAATTATCCTAAGGACAAACACACACACCCATACCCGAGGGAGGACTCGAACCTCCTCCGGGGCCAGCCGCACAGTCCATGACTGCAGCGCCCTGGACCGCTCGGCTAATCCCGCGCGACAGAGAATTGCAGGTCTAATCATTTACGTACTGGCCGATAGTGTGTTAGTATGCAAACTAATATTGGCACTCCACCGAGTCTTCTGGGTGTTTCACTTTTTCTTGACAGGCAGTATAGTTTTGAGTTTGTACTCACAGTGTTCGTAACATTTTGACGAAATGTATGCCTTAACAGCACATACACTTGTTCGTGGATCTACCTGTCGTCTGCAGTGGAGCTGTTACTTCGGTACAGTTTTTCATCTGCAGCTAATAAGAATTTTTGTATATTGCATTAGTTATATTGAACGGAAACTGTGGACCTAAAATGAAACTGTTACTTCAAATTTTATATTATGCTTTCTGCTGCCAACAGTGTTTAATTACCTTTTTACGATTGTTTGCAAGGTAATGATAATTATTTTCGGAGACAAACAGAAATTTGCTTTAAATTCGAGTTGTTAATTCAATATGTATAAAATTCACTAAACGTTGCTAGGAAGGTGCGTGGAAGACAAGCCAACACATTTCTTGGATCACGTACGGTAGTGTGAAGTGGCATCATAGAAAGCTACTATTCCACCTGCTCTCTAACCATCATCGACATTAGGCCGGTTGTAAACAGTCTTGGAGAGGCATCTAGACTGTTTACGGAACCTCACCTCATTGTACCTGCATGACTGTTCCACTGTGTATCATTAAACTTCAGGTTTCCTAGTCCGCGATGTCATGGCTCGTGAAGAAATGTAGCTGGTATTTGGTGCACTTGTGAAAGTTGTGAAAGTTGTGTATTATGCGGGATTGGTAGACGTATGACTAGCCTTTTTTGCACCGAAAAATCTACCATTATTTTTTTACGACGACTTGCGTACAACGTACGCTGTCTGACATTTGGCGAGTGTCTCGCGCACGGTGCCAATACAGCAAAAGCGCGTATCATCGAGTTGCACAACTAACATTTTTGGCATAACGAGTTTCGGCTGCAGGTGTGCGCGCCTGGGACCATTCCGCTGGGGCCCGCGGTGCTGTGCTTGCACAAGCGCAGTTCCCTCTCTGCTGGCGCGGGCCGCGGGCCGCCAGCTGGTCAGAAAGAACGGCTGCCCGGGGGCCGTCACGCGAACCGTACACGCCTGGAGCGCGTGCGCACCGCAGCTACCGGATTCCCTGCCTCTTAACACTGGCCAGCCGGCCATAATGTCTCGCTTTTAAGGCTGCATTACCTCCCATAACACACAATATGGAATGCATTTCTCTGCAAAGAAAAGTGAAATAATCGTCACAACAAGGAAGAAGAATAGGCCAAATGTGGATATAACTTGTGGAGGGGAAAAACTACAAGTGGTAGAGAACTTCAAGTACCTGGGAAGCGTGATTGAAAGTAAGGGGGGAAACGCAATGGAAATAAATGAAAGGTGCAGAAAAGCAGGGCAGTTCTACAAAGGCATTAGGGGGCTTATTTGGAGCAAGGAGGTGCCACAGAAATCCAAGGGAATTATATACCGAACCTACTTTGTCCCCATATTGGCATACGGAAGTGAGACATGGGTAATGCACAAAAGCGACAAAAGTAGAATACAGGCTAGTGAAATGGAAGTTCCAGAGGAGCAGGTTGGGTGTAACAAGACGAGACAGATTGCGAAATGTGTATGTGAGGGAAAGACTAAAGGAGGAACCAGTACAGGACAGGATAGAAAAATCAAGACTGCAGTGGTATGGACACATGAAGAGAATGGATGAGGGAAGAATTCCAAAGAGGATGTTTGATCTGCAACTGGAGGGGAAGAGGCCCAGAGGAAGACCAAGGGATAGATGGGTGAAGGGAGTGAAGGGATGTGTGATGAGAAGAGGAGAGAACTGGAAGAAGGTGGAAGAGGGGGAATGGTGGAAAGACAGAACACGATGGAGAGGCTTGTGTTCCCGACAGACCCAGCCAGTGGCTGGAAACTGTCCAAGATGATGATGATTACCTCCCATAACGTACTTGAGACTTGAACAACTATTGCTGCCATCGTCACCACGAGCAAACTGCTAATTACTACTGGAAGCAGTTAATTCCATAAATTATCTGAGAGTACGCATTAGGAGTGATTTAAAATGGAATGATCATATAAAGTTGATCGTCGGTAAAGCAGATTCCAGACTGAGATTCATTGAAAGAATCCTTGGGAAATGCAATCCGAAAACGAAGTAGGTTACAGTAGGCTTGTTCGACCACTGCTTGAATACCGCTCAGCAGTGTGGGATCCGTACCAGATAGGGTTGATAGAAGATATAGAGAAGATCCAACGGAGAGCAGCGCGCTTCGTTACAGGATCATTTAGTAATCGCGAAAGCGTTACGGAGATGATAGATAAACTCCAGCGGAAGACTGCAGGAGAGACGCTCAGTAGCTCGGTACGGGCTTTTGTTAAAGTTTCGAGAACATACCTTCACCGAAGAGTCAAGCAGTATATTGCTCCCTCCTACGTGTATCTCACGAAGAAACCATGAGGATAAAATCAGAAAGATTAGAGCCCACTCAGAGGCATACCGACAATCCTTCTTTCCACGAACAATACGAGACTGGAATAGAAGGGAGAACCGATAGAGGTACTCAAGGTACCCTCCGCCACACACCGTCAGGTGGCTTGCGGAGTATGGATGTAGATGTAGATGTAGATGAAGGTTCAATGTCCTCCTTTCGTAGCCTTAAAAAAGAAAAACGTCATAATTTTTTAGAGGTGAGCATAAATTATAGTGAGCATTTCAGCCCCTAACTGGCAAATTTTGAAGGACGATTTGCCACCTACACATATATTTTTACTGATGAATGTATCTTTCTTAAGCCGTCGTTTACGCTTATCTGCACCTACATACATATGATTCCTCTGTGATTCATACTTAAGAGCTGTTCGAGAGAAGTAGGCTATTGCTAGATTCGGGTACTGCCCGTATCCCTTACTTTCTGGCCTAACCCTATCGTGACAATACAAACACGAACACTGTGAGTCAAAACTCATGTTGCACACCGTCAGAAATTTGTTAACATCGAGTATAGATTTAAGTGTCAGGAAGTCATTTCTGAAAGTATTTGTATGGAGTGTAGCCATGTATGGAAGTGAAACCTGGACGGTAAATAGTTTGGACAAGAAGAGAATAGAAGCTTTCGAAATGTGGTGCTACAGAAGAATGCTGAAGATTAGATGGGTAGATCACATTACTAATGAGGAAGTATTGAATAGGATTGGGGAGAAGAGAAGTTTGTGGCACAACTTGACCAGAAGAAGGGATCGGTTGATAGGACATGTTCTGAGGCATCAAGGGATCACCAATTTAGTATTGGAGGGCAGCGTGGAGGGTAAAAATCGTAGGGGGAGACCAAGAGATGAATACACTAAGCAGATTCAGAAGGATGTAGGTTGCAGTAGGTACTGGGAGATGAAGAAGCTTGCTCAGGATACAGTAGCATGGAGAGCTGCATCAAACCAGTCTCAGGACTGAAGACCACAACAACAACAATGCACGATATGTTTTTTAAGTGCATCATCTACCCTGAAATACATGGTGATAGAGGCGTCAATGCAGATTTTGGCTGATGACCTCAGAAGTTAAGTCGCATAGTGCTCAGAGCAGATTTTTATTGGAGACTGAGGAAAGTGTACTGAACAAAATTACATCAATAATTACTTCATTTACAGACTAGTAATAGCATCTCTTAGGAGTACCACGTTTTTAGGTTGGTTAGTAGTTCCAAATACATGTGGGAAGAGCAAGACTTTAATGCTTACTTTCCCCTGAGCAGAAGGTCAGGTGATGAAGTGTGGATGCACGCACGCTATACGGTCAGACTATACTGACAAGCATAGTGCACTTAGTGATATAGTTACAACCATATAGAAAACATCAGGATTAAAGTATGTTATGTGTTAGCGAGAAGACTTTTTTTAGATACAGAGAATAAAAAATTATTACACTGAAGTGGGTATGTTTAACGTACCAATGATGACCATATCTGCACTCATACTCCTGCATACATATACCACTAAATATTACGCAGACCTGATAACTGGAAAAGAAAACTAAATATATAGATTTTAAACATATTTGAAACGATTTTACATACTGCTTCTATATGCCTGCAAAGAGAAACGACTCAAAAACTTCTTGTGCCCCTTCATATATAAACAGCATCCTGAATCAACTGCTCGGTGTGTTTCACAGTTATTACCATCATGTACATTCCAGTCTGCTAATGAAATAGTTTCCTTCTCTTATCTATAGTCGTCTGTAAGCTCCAAAACCCAATATGTTACATCACTTAACTACTTAGAAAGTAAACTCTGTGGCTCAAGACTGTCTGGGCTATTGGCCTGATTACATGTGGAATAGAATTTTTCTTCACTGCAGCATCAGAATAAATCATCCCTGCCGCCTTTTTCTCCCCAGGAAATATCCCTACTCGTTATCTTGGCAGCAGGCTGGATGGACTTGTGGCCGTCATGGAGGGACTGGAACGAGAAAAAAATTCCCGTCCTTGTACCGGGCTGAACCTGGGATCTCCAGGACTAGAGTCTAGAGTTCCAGCTGCGATGCTACCACAGCCACATGTAACTACTTAAAAATAGAAGAAAAAGAATTAATAAAAGGAAAGTGATGTAGATAAGGAAGAAAAATTGAGGGCAGGAGAGAGTGAGATTGAAAAAAATCAAGTTACCGTCTAGCTACAAACGAAGCTTAAAAATATTAAAAGACATTAGTACCAATGGTAAAATTAAGGAAGCTGGTAAGATAATGCTGCGCATAGGAAGTAATTCTTCATGATACTTTTATTATTTTTACTGCAGTTGATGAAGGGCAGTTTATAACGGGACAGCCTCCTGTAGCATTGCTTTTCCTCGACAGCAGTTGTCGATACCAATATTATTTTTCGAATTTTGGACAGGTCAGTATTATCTGAGCTGCTTTTCTGAAATGTTATTATATTGGATGTTATAATCGATAAATACCAGTTCTGAATGGACAGTTCAAATTATTATTTTTTTTTTAGAAATGTTTCAAATTACGAAATATTTGGCACACATAAAATTTCTAGTATTAATTACGAAATCTACTCGTATTATTCTTTATTATGTTTATTTCTGGATTCGTTTATGAAATGATAATCGAAACTAATAGAAATTCATTTGTCAACAAAATTTGTAAACCCTTTGGAATATGGTTATTACCCCGGATAAGTAGTAGTAAGCATGGCTCTGATGTGATCGGACGTATTTTTGTATTTTGGGCGAACAATTTAGTTTCGGATTTGTTTATGTGAAAACTGTATGATATACTAAAATGTGACAAAATATATTAACGTAACAGCAAAAATTCGGCAAAAAATACCTTCAAACTTATTTAGATTAATTCAACCATGAGGACCTAAAAGTCAGAATTTCAGCTTCAAGAATCAGACCCCTAGACAAGAACTGGAGCCAACTCTACACGAAAAGCTAAATAAACTAGAAAGTTTATTGTAATCTTCGCTCCTCTCAAATTTTTCATAAAAGACTTTGCTTACTGTGGACAATAACTGGAATTAGAAAGGACGGAGGAGATTACAAGTTGATCAATCGTAGTTCATGACTCTGTATCTGGAGCGCTGCAGCACCCCGGCGCTCGGCGTCGGATTTAGATTCGGAAAACAAGGCCGCCATCATTCTGGTAGACGTCCGCTCTGATCCTCATGTTTCTGGCACGTAGTGGTTTTTGAGTCTTCAGGCTTCTGACTGGTTTGATGCGACCCGCCACGAATTCCTGTCCTGTGCCAGCTTCTTCATCCCGGAGTAACACTTGCCACTTTCGTCCTCAATAATCTGCTGGATGTATTCAAATCTCTGTCTTCATCTGCAATTTTTACCCTCTACAGTTCCCTCTAGTATCATGGAAATTATCCCTGATGTGTTAACTGATGTCCTACCATCCCTTCCTCACCGATTCTACACAGAACCACCTCGTTCCGTAACGCATCATTCCACCTAATTTTAAACATTCGTCTGTAGCACCTCATCTCAAATGCTTCGTGTCTCTTCTGTTTTGGTTTTCCCACAGTCCATGTTTCACTACCGTACAATGCTGTGCTCCAAACGTGCATTGCCAGAAATTTCTTCCTCAAGTTAAGGTATATGTTTGATACTAGTAGACTTCTCAGTCAGGAATGCCCTTTTTGCCAGTGATGGTCTGCTTTTTATGTCCTCCTTACTCCGTCCGTCATGCGTTATTTTGCTGCCTAAGTAGTAGAATTCCTAACTCCATCTACTTTGTGACCATCAATCCTGATGTTAAGTTTCTCGCTGTTCTCATTTCTACTACTTCTCATTGCTTTCGTCTTTCATCGACTTACTCTCGATCCATATTCTGCACTCATTAGATTGTTGATTTCACTCAGCAGATCCTGTAATTCTGCTTCCTCGTCACTGAGAATAGCCATTTCGTCAGCGAACCTTATCACTGATATCCTTTCACCTCGAATTTTAATACCACTCTTGAACCTTTCTTTTATCTCCATCATTGCTTCTTCAATGTATAGACCGAACAGTAGGGCAAAAGACTACATCCCTGTTTCACACCCTTTTTAATCTGAACACTTCGTACTTGGTCTTCCACTCTTATTATTTCCTCTTGGTTCTTGTACATATTGTATACTATCAGTGTCTCCCTAAAGCTTACCCATTTTTTCTCAGAATTTCGATCATCTTGCACCATTTTACACTGTCAAACGCTTTTTCTAGCTCGGCAGATCCTATGAACGCGTCTTGATTTTTCTTAAGGTTAACTGCCTTTGTCAACCGCAACGTCAGAATTGCCTCTCTGCTGCCTTTGTCTTTCCTAAGGCCAAGCTGATCGCCATATAACACATCGTCGATTTTCTTTTTCATTATTCTATATATTATTCTTATCAGAAACTTGGATGCATGAGCTGTTAAGCTAATTGTGTGATAATTCTCGCTCTTGTCGGCTCTTGCTACTTTCGGAATAGTGTGGATGAAATTTTTCCGAAAGTCAGATGGATATCGCTACATTCATACATTCTACGCACCAACGTGAATGGTCATTTTGTTGCCACTTTCTCCAATGATTTTAGAAATTCTAATGGAATGTTTTCTATCACTCCTGTCTTGTTTAATTTTAAGTCTTCCAAAGCTCTCTTAAACTCTGATTCTAATACTGGACCCCTATCTCTTCTAAACGGAGTCCTGTTTCTTCTTCTACGTCATCAGACATGTCCTCCCGCTCATAGAGGCGTTAAATGAATTCTTTCCACCTATCTGCTGTCGCCTCTGCATTTAACAGTGGTGTTCCCATTGCACTCTCAATGTTACCACCCTTGCTTTTCGTTTCAGCGAAGGTTATTTTGACTTCCCTACATTCCGATTCAGTCCTTCCGACAGTCATTTCTTTTTCGATTTCTTCACATTTTTCATGCCGCTATTTCGCCTTAGTTTCCCTGTACTTCCTATTTATTTCCTTCCTAAGTGACTTCCATTTCTGTAATCCTGAGTTTCCCTGAACATTTTTGCATTTCTTTCTTTCATCGATCAACTGAAGTATTTCTTCTGTTACCCATAGTTTCTTCGCAGTTACCTTCTTTGTGCTGACGGTTTTCTTTCCAAAGTCCGTGATTGCCTGTTTTACAGATGCCCATTCTTCTCCAACTGAACTTCCCGCTGAGCTATTCCTTATCGTAGTATCTACAGTCTCAGCGAATTTCAAGTGTACCCCACTTTTGCTCATTGATTCTCCCTAACTAGTCTCTTACACTTCATCCTACTCTTCAGCACTAATAAATTGTGAGTCTATTTCTGCTCCTGGGTACGCCTTACGATCCAATATATGATATAGGAATGTCTGCCTGACCGCGATGAAATATAATTGAAATCTTCCCGTATCTCTCGTTCTTTTCCAAGTATAAACGTGCCTCTCGCGATACTTGAACAGAGTACTCTCTGTCACTAGCTGAAATTTATTACAGAACTCAATCGTTCTCTTCTCTCATTCCTAGTATCAAGCCCATATTCTCCCGTATTCTTTTCGTCTACTCCTTCCCCTACAACCGCATTCCAACCCCTATGACTATTAGATCTTTAGATCCCTTTACGTACTGTGTTAACCACTCAGTAACCTTATGGACTTTCTCTATCTTCTCATCTTTGGCTTGCGACGTCGGCATATCTACCTGAACTATCGTGGTCGGTGTTCGTTTGCTGTCGATTCTGATGAGAACAGGTCTGTCAATGAACTGTTCACAGTAACTCTCTCTCTGCCCTACCTTCCTATTCATACCGAATTCTACTCCCGTTATACCATTTTCTGCTGCTGTTGATATTACCCTCTACTGATATGACCATAAATTTTTGTCTTCTTTTCATTTTACTTTACTGAGTCGCACTACATCTAGAGTGGGCCTTAGCATTTCTCTTTTCAGATTTTCTAGCTTCCCTGCTACATTAAAACTTCTGGCATTCCAAAGCCCGACTCGTAGAACGTTATCCTTTCGTTGGTTATTCAATCTATTTCTCATGGTCACTTTCCCCTTGGTAGTCCCCTCCCGGAGATCAGAATGGGAGACTAGTCCGGAATCTATTACCAATGGAGAAATCATTATGAAACTTTTTCAATTACGTGTGAATACACGTTACGTGTTTTTAATGCAGTAATTCCCATTGCCTTTTGCATCCTCAGGCCGTTGATCATTGCTGAAACTTCCCCCTTTAGGGCAGTTTCCCATCCCAAGGGCAAGAGAGTGTCCTGAACCTCTTTCTGCTTTTCTGTGCTCTGTGACAAGGCTGTTGGCTGAATGAGGGGTGACTTCTTTTGCCAGAAGTCTTCGACTGCCGCTGCTGCTCATTAGTAGTCAAAGACCTCCCTAGACCATAACTGCGGTCCAGTGTGTTATGAGATTGGTAATGGAAGGAAGACTTAAGAATAATCAAAAGATGTCCGTGGGATTTGTGGACCTAAAAAACATTTGACAATGCAAAATGATGCAAGATGTTCGTAATTATGAGGTAAATACGTGTAAGCTATAAGGACTAACGGATAATACACACTACGACGAGAAACAAGAGGAAAAGATAAGAATGGAAGAAGAAGAACGAAGTTCTCGGAATAAAAACAGTGTAACACAGGGACGCAGTCTTTCGCCTCTACTATTCAATCCATACGTCGAAGGAGCAATAACGATAATAAAAGTAAGGTTCGGGAGCAGCCTTAAAAAACAGGGTGAAAGGATATCAATGATAAGATTCGCTAGTGACATTGCCTGCCTCAGTGACACCCCCTAAGGAAGAATAACATATCATGTTGAATGGCGTGAACAGTCTAATGAGTACAGATTGTGGATTGAGCGTAAGCTGAATAAAAACGAAAGTAATGAAGAGCAGCAGAAATAGTAATAGCAAAAAAATTGACATCAGAACTGGAGACCAACATGTAAATGACGTAGACGAAATATGCTACCTTGAAAGCAAAATGGCACATGGCGGACGAAGAAAGGAGAAAATATATATATATATATATATATATATATATATATATATATATATATATAAACAGATCAGTACAAGCAAAGAGGATATTTCTGCCCAAAAGTCTGCTAGTATGATACATGGGCACTAATTTCAGGAAGAAAGATCTGAGAATGTACTTTTAAAAAACAGCACCGTATGGAAGGGTGTCATGGACTACTCAGGAACCGGAGACGAAGAGAAGCGAAGCATTTGTGATGTGGTGCTATAGAAGAATTTTGAAAATGAGATGGACTGGTAAGGAGTGAGGAAGTTCTCCGTAGAATTGGTGAAGAAAGGAAAGTTTGTAAAACACTGATAAGGAAATCTGTTAACATATCAAGGAAAACTCCCACTGCTATAGACAGAGTTGTAGAGGGTAGAAACAGTAGAGGAAGAGTTTCGAGCGGTTCTAGGCACTTCAGTCCGGAACTGCGCTGCTAATACGGTCGCAGGTTCGAATCCTACCTCAGGCATGGATGTGTGTGATGTTCTTAGGTTAGTTAGGTTTACGTAGTTCTAAGTGTAGGGGACTGATGACCTCAGATGTTAAGTTCCATAGTGCTTAGAGCCAATTTAACCATTAGAAGACAGAGTTTGAAATATATAAAACGAGAGCGTGCTGAAAAGTAATGCCATGGAATTTAAATAAAACGCACTTCGTTAACATTCTACATGTTTTTCGTGTCTGCATGTTAATTTCTCAACATAGCTTGGCGACGAACACATACCTACCAACGAGAGACTAGTTTGTTGATACCGTCGCTATAGAATGTTTGACTTCCATGACGGAGCCAGAATCTCACTTGTACTTGCACGGCTACATCACTATCAAAGTGAAGTCATAGAAGGTGTTCTTTAACTTCTGCAAACAGATGAAAATTAGATGGGGCCAAGTTGGGACCGTATGGAGGACGATCTATGACTGTGAACTCAAGGCGTCGGGTTGTTGTAGGTGCCGCAGCGCTCGTATGTGACCTGGCATTGCCACGATGAAGGAGAGGGTGCTTCATGTGTGGACGAACTCCTCGAACTCGTGTTTTCTGTTTTATGAGGGTCTCTCAAGCGCCGACATGCCTGCACTGCACGCCGCAATGTTACACACAACAATTCCTAGCCGTCTAGCAACAGAGGATTGTAACTCGTGCCAGTTAAGCGGGAAAGTCTATCAATTAATATCCATGACATGCAATACCTCAACCGATATTGAGAACAGAATAAAAAATTCCGAGGAATTACTTTTCTGCACAACCTCGTAATTGAGGACATTGGATGCTGCTCTGAAATGAAAAGGTTGGGACAATATAGGAAAACGTGGGGCGCCGCATCAAACCAATCAGGAGGCTGATGACTACAAAAGAACTGTGTGACAGGTCCACTCATTTCTACAGCACTGGAGACCCTGATGACGTGATATACTGTCTCCCATTCTTCTGTCGAAGTTTGCACCAGGCCGGAACCACGATGGATTTCCTCCCTCAATCCGTGCTTTTGCTCTGTCTTCACTGAAATCTTCCTTCCCAATTCCGAAAACTGAAGAATTTCGGTTAGAGTCAGTTGTCGATTGAGTGTAATTGGTAAGTATCGTGTAACTCCAGTTTCAGTGTTCATATTTGGGTTTTCTGAGTTGCAGTTAGTTAGCATCAGGGATCAGACCACTAATATACGAGTGGGAACTATGATTTTTTTCTAGTCTAGAAGGTCAAATTGATGCTAGCGGTCTTTAATAAAACAGATTCATGGCATATTAGCAGATTAAAGTGATGGGTGCAGGCATTCCGATGAAACATTTTTTATGTCACCGGGAGACAACTGAACTGCGTAACAAAACAGTGCGCGAGCACATCTTTTGACCACGTTGGAAACGCCAACTAGAATTATTCATTGATCATGATGTGCATATCAGTCGTCGCAGTCGGCTCACAAGTTAGAATCACTGTACGTTAAAAAAGACGTCAAACTGGGTTGTAGCATCCACTTCAAGTGAAATAATACGTTATTCTAACATTAACGTAAAAAAGATAAATAGTTTAAGAAGTATCGACGATAAAACACATGTTAGTTAATCTAAAGGGGCTGACCCAATTAGGGGACGCGTTGTTTCGTGATTACCTGTAAGCGCACTGTAGTCACAGGGACAGATCAAAGCGAGAATCGTTCCGACTGTAATTGGTGTAGATGTAGCGCTACCTGTCTGTCTGTGTGCTTTTAATAGAGTAGCGAGTTGATCTCAAATGCTTGTCCCAAGTACGGTTAACAGCAGTAGACATTCCATTAGTCACTCATTTGTCTACCAAATGGTGGCTCAAGAATTTGCTTCCTTGAGATTAATCAGAATCTATTAGCATTCTTATGCCCTGATAGCCCGTCCCACCTAGACGGTAGATGGAGACAGGGTCGCTTAGGTATCTGTCCACGTACAGGAAATGCTGCGAACTGCATATAACTGGGGTTTATCGCTTGTCACTAAAGTGACAACACGGAATAGTTTCAAACACATTTCAGGCGAAAACAGTTCCAAAACTGGAGTTAATGGAATACAGAAAGCTTCGAGCTAAACGACTTTTAGTGGAACATGAATGCGCGGCTTCCATGTAGGGCGCTGTGAGAGACCGCCGCTGCGCTGAAGCACCGCAGCGCGAGCGCATTCCGCTCAGCGCTTATAAGCCGACTTCTCCCTCGTCCTCGTATCGCGTTTCCGTCGTCTCGTGGCACTTTGTATTTCACTGCCCGCTAGTGACAGTCTGTGCAATTTCCAACTAGCCTTGTGGAAGGCGCAGCAAACATGGCAATGCCGGGCAGAGTGTTATCAGGTGTAGAGCGCCGCTACAATACTCCGCGCTGTGCTGTGGATAATATGTTAAATGTATTTTTAGTATTGCTGACTTTCCTGGACAGGCGTGTGATGTTTTGAATAGTTAGTGCGCCGTAACTTGTAGATACACTACTGGCCATTAAAATTGCTACACCACGAAGATGACGTGCTACAGACGCGAAATTTAACCGACAGGAAGAAGATGTTGTGATATGCAAATGATTAGCTTTTCAGAGCATTCACACAAGATTGGCGCCGGTGGCGACACCTACAACGTGCTGACATGAGGAAAGTTTCCAACCAATTTCTGATTCACAAACAGCAGCTGACCGGCGTTGCCTGGTGAAACGTTGTTGTTAGGAGGAGAAATGCGTACCATCACGTTTCCGACTTGGATAAAGGTCGGATTGTAGCCTATCGCGACTGCGATCTATCGTATCGCGACATTGCTGCGCGAGTTGGTCGAGACCCAATGACTGTTAACAGAATATGGAATCGGTGGGTTCAGGAGGGTAATACGGAACGCCGTGCTGGATGCCAACAGCCTCGTAGCACTAGCAGTCGAGATGACAGGCATCTTATCCACATGGCTGTAACGGATCGTGCAGCCACGTCTCGATCCCTGAGTTGACAGATGGGGACGTTTGCTAGACAATAACCATCTGCACGAACAGTTCGACGACGTTTGCAGCACCATGGAATACCAGCTCGGAGACCATGGCTGCGGTTACCCTTGACGCTGCATCACAGACAGGAGAGCCTGCGATGGTGTACTCAACGACGAACCTGGTTGCACGAATGGGAAAACGTCGTTTTTTCGGATGAATCCAGGTTCTGTTTACAGCATCACGATGGTCGCATCCGTGTTTGGCGACATCGCAGTGAACACACATTGGAAGCGTCTATTCATCATCGCCATACTGGCGTATCACCCGGCGTGATGGTATGGGGTGCCATTGGTTACACGTCTCGGTCACCTCTTGGTCGCATTGACGGCACTTTGAGCAGTGGACATTACATTTCAGATGTGTTACGACCCGTGGTTCCACCCTTCATTCGATCCCTGCGAAACCCTACATTTCAGCAGGATAATGCACGACTGTATGTTGCAGGTCCTGTACGGGCCTTTCTGGATACAGAAAATGTTCGACTGCTGCCCTGGCCAGCACATTCTCCAGATCTCTCACCAATTGAAAACGTCTGGCCAATGGTGGCCGAGCAACTGGCTCGTCACAACACGCCAGTCACTACTCTTGATGAACTGTGGTATGGTGTTGAAGCTGCATGGGCAGCTGTACCTGTACACGCCATCCAAGCTCTGTTTGACTCAATGCCCAGGCGTATCAAGGCCGTTATTACGGCCAGAGGTGGTTGTTCTGGGTACTGATTTCTCAGGATCTATGCACCCAAATTGCGTGAAAATGTTATCACATGTCAGTTCTAGTATAATATATTTGTCCAATGAATACCCGTTTATCATCTGCATTTCTTCTTGGTGTAGCAATTTTAATGGCCAATAGTGTATTTGTCAAAAACCATGTTACACACCATCAGTTGTTATGATAATTTTTGTTTTTTATACCAGTTTCGATGTTTGCTATCCGCTATATCTACCAAAGTCCCTTAATCTTGAGAGAGGAAGAGAACGCGAATCTCGGTATTGCCTAACAGTACCACTTCACTGTAGAGCCAGCATGAGAGGAGCGTGCAAGTAACGATGACTGACGTCAGCACTTGGCACGTACTGCATCATATTCCCACGGCTTAGGAGTCTCGTCTCCTGAGTTCCTTATGACTACCAGCGGTTCCGGCCCGGCGCAGAACTTTTAAAGGAACCGTCCCGGCATTCACCTAAAGCGATTTAAGCTAATCACAAAAACCTAAATGTAGACGGCTGATCGAGGACATGAACCGCCACCCTCCTAAGTACGAACTCAGTCCCTCAAAACTGCCGCACTTCACTCGGTTTGAATTTTCGCTTACTAAAGTCTTAGGATAATACCGACGAGTACGAACCAACGGTCTCAGCAGGGTAATCACGTTAGTTCCAACACTAACAACGAGTTTATTGTCACTTCGACTAATCTTAGCTAACTCAGCTTCTTCAACAATCGCCCTTTCCACGTTGATGACTGAAAATCTATCACAGAGTTGCCACCTAAAAGTATGAAACATCAGGAAAAAACTCAGTCAGATCTCTCAAGTGATTCCCTCCACATTACTCACACGCGTAGATGACAGAGGCATAGAGAAACAATTAAAATCGCTCAAAAGAGGAAAGGCCGCTGGACCTGATGGGATACCAGTTCGATTTTACACAGAGTACGCGAAGGAACTTGCCCCCCTTCTTGCAGCGGTGTACCGTAGGTCTCTAGAAGAGCGTAGCGTTCCAAAGGATTGGAAAAGGGCACAGGTCATCCCCGTTTTCAAGAAGGGACGTAGAACAATTGTGCAGAACTATAGACCTATATCTCTAACGTAGATCAGTTGTAGAATTTTGGAACATGTATTATGTTCGAGTACAATGACTTTTCTGGAGACTAGAAATCTACTCTGTAGGAATCAGCATGGGTTTCGAAAAAGACGATCGTGTGAAACCCGGCTCGCGCTATTCGTCCACGAGACTCAGAGGGCCATAGACACGGGTTCACAGGTAGACGCCGTGTTTCTTGACTTCCGCAAGGCGTTCGATACAGTTCCTCACAGTCGTCTAATGAACAAAGTAAGAGCATATGGACTATCAGACCAATTGTGTGATTGGATTGAAGAGTTCCTAGATAACAGAACGCAGCATGTCATTCTCAATGGAGAGAAGTCTTTCGAAGTAAGAGTGATTTCAAGTGTGCCGCAGGGGAGTGTCGTAGGACCGTTGCTATTCGCATTATATATAAATGACCTTGTGGATAACATCGGAAGTTCATTAAGGCTTTCTGCGGATGATGATGTGGTATATCGATAGGTCGTAACAATGGAAAATTGTACTGAAATGCAGGAGGATCTGCAACGAATTGACGCATGGTGCAGGGAATGGCAATTAAATCTCAATGTAGACAAGTGTAATGTGCTGCGAATACATAGAAAGAAAGATCCTTTATCATTTAGCTACAATATAGCAGGTCAGCAACTGGAAGCAGTTAATTCCATAAATTATCTGGGAGTAGGCATTAGGAGTGATTTAAAATGGAATGATCGTATAAAGTTGATCGTCAGTAAAGCAGATGCAAGACTGAGATTCATTGGAAGAGTCCTAAGGAAATGCAATCCGAAAACAAAGGAAGTATGTTACAGTACACTAGTTCGCCATCTGCTTGAACATTGCTCACCAGTGTGGGATCCGTACCAGATAGGGTTGATAGAGAAGATAGAGAAGACCCAACGGAGTAATCGCGAAAGCGTTACGGAGATGATAGATAAACTCCAGTGGAAGACTTTGCAGGAGAGACGCTCAGTAGCTCGGTACGGGCTTTTGTTGAAGTTTCGAGAACATACCTTCACCGAGGAGTCAAGCAGTATATTGCTCCCTCCTATGTATATCTCGCGAAGAGTCCATGAGGATAAAATCAGAGAGATTAGAGCCCACACAGAGGCATATCGACAATCTTTCTTTCCACGAACAATACAAGACTGGAGTAGAAGGGAGAACCGATATAGGTACTCAAAGTACCCTCTGCCACACACCACCAGGTGGCTTGCGGAGTATGGATGTAGATGTAGACTGCCTGTACGCACTTGAATCGACGTAGCTCTACGCCTCAAAGAACACCGACAGGTAATACGTTTCCTCTGAAGAAGTCTGCGTTTGACTCCCCGTTTTCAAGAGGCCAAGATGATTCAAATTTAGCCTTTCAGCCACTTGCCTACTTCCTCAGAAGATAACATTTTCAATGGTTCTGCGCCTTCTCTTCCTAAACTACTTCTCTTTCTATTGCTGCTCCTGGAAGGGTTGCTGGTTACTGTTATTTACACTCTGCGTTCAGGAAGTATCCACTAAACCTGTGATTCTTAGGTCAGCCTATATACTTTTCTGATAGTATCAGCGTTTTCTACGAGCCTGGGAACAAACTGTAGTCATTATAACTCCGTTCTTCCTTGTTTCCTACCAATCTTTTAGTTTTTCAGTAAGATGAATGTGATATAAAATCGTCTACAGGTGGCACCTTCTCTATCCATTGATCCTACCCCATTCATCGGTCTTTCGAAAGTCTCCTTTATTACACAGACTGGTTTAATCTAATGCTCAATGATTTCTTTTGTTTCACTTGATTACTGTTAGTAACAGCTTTTTCTAATTCTGCGTTTTGACAGCCCCACATATTATTTTTGTCTTTCTAATAAATACTTATCATCTTCGTCTACATTCATCCTCGTCTCTTCTCAAGACCCAGAGTCTCCTGTATATTGTACTCTAAAACGTACATGATTAAGAATCATGCAAAGCCACATGTGCAGAAATGTAAAATTGTGCACCTCACAAGCGAAAAAAACGTATATTTTATGACTATTAAGATAAATGAGTCACTGTTAGAATCAGACAACGCATACAAACACCTGGGTGTAACACTTTGTAGTGATGTTAAATGGAATGATCACATAGCCTAAGTGTTGGGTAAGGCAGGTGGTAGACTTCAAATTATCGGTAGAATTCTGGGGAAGTGCAATCAGTCTACAAAGGACATTGCTTAAAAATCACTCGTGTGACCGGTTTTAGAATATTATTCAAGTGCATGGGACTCGGACCAGATAGGGAAACAAGCGATGTTGAACATATAAGAGAAGGGCAGCACGAATGGTCACATGTTTGTTCTATCCGTGGGACAGTGGCACAGAGATACTGAAGGAACTGATCTGGAAGTATCTTGAAGATAGACATAAACTATCCCGAGGAAGTTCATTAACAAAGTTCAAACATCAGATTTAAATTATGATTCTAGGAATATACTACAACAAGCTACGTATCGCTCATATGGAGATTGTAAGGATAAGATTACAATAATTACTGCACACACAGAGGCATTCAGTCATTCTTCCCGCGCTCCATATGTGAATGGAACGGGAAGAAAGCCCATAACTGGTACAGTGGGACGTGCCCTCTGCTGTGCACTTCACGGTGGTTTGCAGAGTATATATGTAGACGTACGTGTAGATGTAAGCGAAATATTTTGCTATCCATTACTTAGTTATTCTTGCCAACGGCCACAGAAAATTTTCTTTAATTTACAGAAATGCTCCTATTGAAATTGCTACTACTGTTTTTTTTGTTTTTTTGTTTTGTTTTGTAAAAAGAGCACCCTTATAGTATCGCCTTATTGTCCGTCTACCTGTCTGTTCGACTGTTAAGAACAGTCAGTTTTTCTCGGGTACTGGAAGACGTATCAAGTTAAAATTTATGTCACATGTTATGGTCCCTGGGAGGTGTAAAAATTTTAAGCTTCTAAGTCACTTCATCTAAAATATATGCCCATTAATGTTACATATTTTGATATTGGAAAGCTCACTCATCAAAACCTATAGTTGTCTCGGTTGACTTAGACTCATGAAGCAAGATTTCACAGTGCACAAGCAAAGGAAAGAATCCAACAATTGCTTATTTATAACCATATCACACGAAAAAATATTTTTGTGTCATTTTTTATCCATGTGTTCATCTTTGTCTCTGGAACAGTTTGGCGTATTAAGTTTAAATTTATGTAGTAAGGTCTATGGTCCCTTGTCGATATAAAAATTATAAACTTATAAGACAATGCAGGCAAAAGATACGGCCATTTACGTAACATATCTTAATGTTTGGAAACTCACTCATCAATGCCCCCAGTTGACATCGAATCATGGAATTTATCAAGAAGCAAGCTTTCACAGTAAAAGTAAAGGAAAAAAATCCGAAATTGGTAATCTGTAATTATAACACATGAAAAAATTTTTTTTCATTTCATCCGTCTGTCCGTCCATTAAGATCCCTTTTTCTCTGGGACATGTTGGTGTATCATGTTCAAATTTATGTCACATACTAAAATATATGGTCCGTTAGCAGTGTATCACATAAAAAATACGTTGCGTTCATCATCCGTCAAATGTACAGGGTTATTACAAATGATTGAAGCGATTTCACAGCTCTACAATAACTTTATTATTTGAGATATTTTCACAATGCTTTGCACACACATACAAAAACTCAAAAACATTTTTTAGGCAGTCACAAATGTTCGATATGTGCCCCTTTAGTGATTCGGCAGACATCAAGCCGATAATCAAGTTCCCCCCACACTCGGTGCAGCATGTCCCCATCAATGAGTTCGAAAGCATCGTTGATGCGAGCTCGCAGTTCTGGCACGTTTCTTGGTAGAGGAGGTTTAAACATTGAATCTTTCACATAACCCCACAGAAAGAAATCGCATGGGGTTAAGTCGGGAGAGCGTGGAGGCCATGACATGAATTGCTGATCATGATCTCCACCACGACCGATCCATCGGTTTTCCAATCTCCTGTTTAAGAAATGCCGAACATAATGATGGAAGTGCGGTGGAGCACCATCCTGTTGAAAGATGAAGTCGGCGCTGTCGGTCTCCAGTTGTGACATGAGCCAATTTTTCAGCATGTCCAGATATACGTGTCCTGTAACGTTTTTTTCGCAGAAGAAAAAGGGGCCGTAAACTTTAAACCGTGAGATTGCACAAAACACGTTAACTTTTGGTGAATTGCGAATTTGCTGCACGAATGCGTGAGGATTCTCTACCGCTCAGATTCGCACATTGTGTCTGTTCACTTCACCACTAAGAAAAAATGTTGCTTCATCACTGAAAACAAGTTTCGCACTGAACGCATCCTCTTCCATGAGCTGTTGCAAACGCGCCGAAAGTTCAAAGCCTTTGACTTTGTCATCGGGTGTCAGGGCTTGTAGCAATTGTAAACGGTAAGGCTTCTGCTTCAGCCTTTACCGTAAGATTTTCCAAACCGTCGGCTGTGGTACGTTTAGTTCCCTGCTTGCTTTATTCGTCGACTTCCGCGGGCTACGCGTGAAACTTGCCCGCACGCGTTCAAACGTTTCTTCGCTCACTGCAGGCCGACCCGTTGATTTCCCCTTGCAGAGGCATCCCGAAGCTTTAAACTGCGCATACCATCGCCGAATGGAGTTAGCAGTTGGTGGATCTTTGTTGAACTTCGTCCTGAAGTGTCGTTGCACTGTTATGACTGACTGATGTGAGTGCATTTCAAGCACGACATACGCTTTCTCGGCTCCTGTCGCCATTTTGTCTCACTGCGCTCTCGAGCGCTCTGACGGCAGAAACCTGAAGTGCGGCATCAGCCGAACAAAACTTTATGAGTTTTTCTACGTATCTGTAGTGTGTCGTGACCATATGTCAATGAATGGAGCTACAGTGAATTTATGAAATCGCTTCAATCATTTGTAATAGCCCTGTATAATAGACAAATATTACTGCCTGCATGCAAACATAAAATTTTGGGTGCATTCATGTTTTAGTAAGTAAAATATAATATATAAACTGACGTTCTCTGCCCGCTTCTTTTTGTATGTCTAGATTAGTTTGAAGAAGTACTGTAGAGATTTTGATACGGTCTTGGAATTCCCGGGACCAATACCTTGCCATTAGCGGTACCGTTACCAGCGAAAAATCCTTGAGACTCTCGATTCCCAGGCTGTATAAACTATATTTTTACATAACTAAGTTAGCACGGAACCCTCAGTGCGCGAGTCCTTCTCGCATTTGGCCATTTTTTTAAAATTTCTCCTGTGTTTCTGATTCTTTACTTATTCTGCATGCCAAATACTGAAAGCTATTTTCCTGCTTTATAAAGTTTCTCTCACTACGCTTTCGCTTAGGGAAATCTACTGTTTGTCGTCAACAAACAGACATACTCCACTTGAAGATATGTAAAATCACTCCCTAGGTCAAAATCCGGTACCTACCATTCACTTCTACGAAACCTCGTTGATACTAAGATAGCAAACCTTACGTTACACGAATTGTGCTTACTTCCGTGACGGAAGCTACGCCATTTCTACGTCTAATACGGATGAATATCAACTGCGAGCTTGAGATATAGGGAAGGATATGGAGGAAGATTTGAGTTTAATGAGATGTCGGCATCGAATTGTTATAAAATTACAGGACGCGTGATGATCATCTTCTTCGAGACCGAAAAATTGCTCTGTAGTACTAGACATGAATTTAGCAAGCAAAGATAACGCATAACTGGATTGCAGTTTTCATTGACAAGATCTTGACGGTGGCACATAGTGGCGCCTAAGTTGATGCCGTGTTTCTCTACTTCCAGCTTTTCTCCAGTATGGTTCTGCGTTATCGTACAGTACACAAAATGCGTGCTTATGCAATTTAAGGTTAGATATGTGACTGGAGTGAGGATTTCTTTGCATAATTATTTTAGTAGTTCGTTGTCAGTGACGAAGGAAGGAAGAAAGTGAGTTTGGGGTTTGATGTCCCATTTACTACGAGGTCATTACAGGCGGACTGTAACATCCTACTTCTTTCCCATTTGAACCACCTTGATCTTCACCTTAACTGGCCGAGAGAAACTATGGAAAACCTAAATGGGGATGGCATGTCGGGGAACTGAAACTTGTTTCTTAATGGGGACTCATCACAAAAGCGGAATTAATGCTGTGTTTATCTCGATGAAGTATGCTGGCACTATGTACATTATATGTAGAGTTTC
Organism: Schistocerca cancellata; assembly: GCF_023864275.1. NCBI lineage: Eukaryota > Metazoa > Arthropoda > Insecta > Orthoptera > Acrididae > Schistocerca > Schistocerca cancellata. The sequence continues at coordinate 354,017,396 of NC_064626.1, read as the reverse complement.
AGTAATGATAGGTGATAACTATGTAGAACAAAATTATTCAGTCGGTTACCCCGCCCTTTATATATCCTCAATTTCTAGACAGTTCACTGCTTCCGATTTTTAGGGGAATCTGGTAAGACACTGATCGCTTATACAAAGAAACTGATCATTATGAGTAAACGCCCGATAGGTACGCAACACATCAAATATACTGCTAATGTGGGAACGACTTAACTGATCTAAGCTGGTAGGAAAACTACTGTAGTCTATGGTAGACAGCCTATGGTAGTTTTACAAACTGTAAAATTTGTTTTATGTGAGTCAGTTAACGTAGAGGACCATTTATTTTTTAAAACAGGGAGATGTCTGTTTTAAGTAATGAATCGTCTTAAAAATATGATGTAGTGACTTGTATTGAGACATTATCCTGTCAGTAAATTGTAACTACACATGTTTACCTCTTGGATTCACAGATGGTTCCACCAGCTGACAGAATAACAGCATTTTTTCCTAGTAAGTTCACTAAACTTATCTTTCCCATTGCTAACTTTGCCTCCTGTTGTCATTTTTTGATGACAGGTTTCAGAGCCGATCTTGTACAACAAAACGATCACAACATCTCTACAACAGACGTAGCTTCGCCAGCGAAATGTTTGTCAAGTCGATGAACTCTTTTAGGCAGTTGTCCGTTTCGAGGCAGTAATATCTCCAGACAAGCACAAAAAACCGGCTTGTCCAGTTTTATAACACGATGCAATGTTATAGCCATGTTCCACACGCGAAAGTGCTGAAAAAAGACATGCTGACTCACGTTCTTTCGCTATCCCTTGCAAACTTTTATGTTTTTTCCTTGGCTGAAGGAGCGCACTAAAAAATGTGTGTAAAGCCAATGTTTCTAATCCAAGCACCACGAGCGATTTTCATGAGTGTTTGACACTTTCCTTCTGCGAACGAGCAATGGCTAAGACAGTGAAGATGTTTTTGGAACATAATTCAAATAACTGCCAATTATGATTTTGGTTTTTCACTCCGGATCGATTTTTATTTCGGTTTATTTATTTCTTTATTTATTTGACATCATATTTAAGGTTTTTTGTCTAGTGAGTACGCCAAAAGTGCCAAGTACTACATAAAAAAAGGTATATACACTATATACACATCTTGCCTCTAAACTGCAGCATAATATTTACTGATCTACTTCATAAAATGTTTATATGAAATTATGATAAACCTACATATGATTTTTAATGAAATATCTCGTCTCCAATGTATCTGGTTATCTGAAGACTCGGATGCGTACGGCCAAAGCAGACACAGGTGTATCAGTTCCTTCCACAAGTACATGGCCGATTCCTTCCTCGCCACTACTCAACACAACACAGTTCTATGTCTCTATCCCTACGAATGATCCAGTACCTCTGGTAAAACAGGAAACGCTAAGTGGGAGAGTGTGCGTTCATACACGGTTTACTTGGTGGTCTAGTGTGGACTGCTGAGCATTGCGCACTGCAAGACTATTCGGAGAGCGAGAGCGAATGAAGCAATACTTCTAACAGCAAAGTTTATCCTGGAAGAAGCGTCCGGTTACCTCCTATTGTCAGCAAGATTAGGTCGCCTACATATTTGTTAGAAAAGGTACCTGAGAGACATACTAAGCCCCTATGCGTGTAAATGCCCGCAACACGTTTGTTATTCTGTATATTTTGTGAAATGCTTCAGCAGCTTCAGGCTGAAGGACTCAGATATGTTGGTGAGCTTTGACGTCGTTTCACTTTTCAGCAGGACCCTGCACGAGAGTCAGCTGAACTCACTGGTCAGAAATTTGGCAGTAAGACCATTGACCTTTTCGGGCGTGTCCTGACCTCCACGTACGAACGAACGGAGAGAGTCGCAATGGGCAGCTCATTCTCGCCTGTAGTTGTGAATTTGTAATGCGGAGCACTTCGAATAGGAAGCTCTGAAGTCCTGCAAATGGAAACCCACTTGCTTTTTCCATTATGTTGACGATGCTTTCATCACCTTGCTCAATGGAAGGGGTAAACTCGGTGACTTCGTCGCACATCTGAACTCCATTCATCCCAACGATTCACTATGAAGACCGCGGCAGAAAGAAATCACCATCCTTTGACGTCATAGTCAAGAGAAGAGCTGATAGCATCCTGGGTCATGGTGTGCATCGGAAGAAAATGCTCATTGATTCGTAGTTGCACGCAGGCAGCTGGGGTACTATAAACGCTAGTACAGAGGGAAGCACCATCTTAGATGCATATAGGCATCTCCAGGAACGAGAATATCTCAGAATTGTGTTCCGAAATAACTGTAACTCGTAATGGTACATTAGTAGGTCTGTGTGCCCCTCCACTGCAGTACAGCTTGCTGAGACGGAAAAAGGCACTGCCTTTTCGCCGTACGCCAGTGCGCTATCTGCAAAATCAGACGCATACTAAAAAAGCACCTAGTAACTTCTGTCTTATGTCTGTAAACTAAAACACGAGCGTTATTGGGAAGCGTCAAAGACCAGGGCATATTAGACCCCATGCCAATGTGGCCAGACGTATATTAGACAAAGAGTGGGCATCGTCGGGAATCGATGCTGAGAACGCCAGCGGCACACTCGACTAACATCTCCCAACAAGTCGGCGTTCGGATCACTGAAACCGAAGAACAACAAGCCCTCTCTAAAGACATCACAGACACAGAAATAATAGACGGAATATACTCTGAACGCAACTGTGTCCCAGAGGAACGACATATGACGTATCTACGATCAAAAAGAAGCTCGTCTCCACACTCTAATTTCCATCCTATCCCTCATATTCAGTTACTGTTTAACAACGAGACGAAACCAACGAACTGGACGACCAGCAAGGGAGTCACGATCCAAAAACCCGACAAATCCAGGACAGATCCAAAATAAGACAGACCAATAACCCTTCCGCACGTAAGAGGGAAGACTTACGAACGAATACTGACTGACATATTAAAGACCTACGTCGAATACTAAGGTACATTCCAACCTCACACAGACAGGCTTCAGACACACCCACTCAACAATCGACCCACTTCTCAAACTGACTGACGGTGTAACTAAAGGACTCAACAAGGACACTGCACACTTACAGTGTTCTTGCATACTAAGTGAGCCTTTGACAAACTATGGGACAAGGACTTGCTGGTCAAGCTGGTTAATATGTGCATTCCGAGTGATGCCGTTTGACTAATCACAACATATATCCCAAAACGGACCTGTATGGTGCATCTCGCCAATCTAGCTTCCGAAGCTTTCACCCCACAAGATGGGGTCCCCCAGGTCGGTATCTGGTCTCTACTCCTGTATACCATATACACTGCTGACGTACCTAACGTGACGACACAGAACAAAACAGTTTAGCAGATGACACACTCTACTGGTGCACCGGATTACGCACTACAGCAATATAAGGCAAGAAACTCTCGTACCTCCTCCTTCTACAAAAGCAGATGGTCAGATGAAGGATACGATCTAACCCCACAAAAACACAAACAGTCCTTCTTAGATACAGACGTCTAATAGAGAAAAGACAGCAAAAAGAAGACGACATTCGCCTAGCACTTTGAGACACCCCCTTGAGACTAAACGACACAGCAGATACCTCGGGACCTATATTGAGAAATACTTTAACCGGAACACCCACCTGACATACCTCATAAACAAATCACCGGACAAATTCGAGGTCGCATCCATGGCTTCAGTACATACACTGCACTTCGTACATACGTGGGTGGTCCTGGAATACGCAGCAGCCCCCTGGGAGATATGCACACACCAGTAGCAAATAGGTTATACACAGAAAGGAGAGTTCTCTGCAGCATTGCCAAACTACCACCCACCCAGTATTGAGGTCTACCGAACAACCAGAGTAGAACCCCTATCAACTAAGTTAGCCAAACTGAGAGCTAGCTATGGTAAACACATATTAAACAAAAGGCCCAACCTGGAGGACTTAATTTCCACAAACCACGTCACACGCGAAAGACTAGGTTCTAACACATCACCCCATCCTGCACAATAGCCCAGAACACTGCTAAAATGTACGCAGACCTGGCTCCCATTTTGGAACCACTCACAGAAAACACCATCACCGCCCCACATCTAGATGAAAGAACAGACAATTCACTACTACACATGCACACACACACACACAAAACACACACACACACACACACACACACACATTATATATATATATATATATATATATATATATATATATATACTCCTGGAAATTGAAATAAGAACACCGTGAATTCATTGTCCCAGGAAGGGGAAACTTTATTGACACATTCCTGGGGTCAGATACATCACATGATCACACTGACAGAACCACAGGCACATAGACACAGACAACAGAGCATGCACAATGTCGGCACTAGTACAGTGTATATCCACCTTTCGCAGCAATGCAGGCTGCTATTCTCCCATGGAGACGATCGTAGAGATGCTGGATGTAGTCCTGTGGAACGGCTTGCCATGCCATTTCCACCTGGCGCCTCAGTTGGACCAGCGTTCGTGCTGGACGTGCAGACCGCGTGAGACGACGCTTCATCCAGTCCCAAACATGCTCAATGGGGGACAGATCCGGAGATCTTGCTGGCCAGGGTAGTTGACTTACACCTTCTAGAGCACGTTGGGTGGCACGGGATACATGCGGACGTGCATTGTCCTGTTGGAACAGCAAGTTCCCTTGCCGGTCTAGGAATGGTAGAACGATGGGTTCGATGACGGTTTGGATGTACCGTGCACTATTCAGTGTCCCCTCGACGATCACCAGTGGTGTACGGCCAGTGTAGGAGATCGCTCCCCACACCATGATGCCGGGTGTTGGCCCTGTGTGCCTCGGTCGTATGCAGTCCTGATTGTGGCGCTCACCTGCACGGCGCCAAACACGCATACGACCATCATTGGCACCAAGGCAGAAGCGACTCTCATCGCTGAAGACGACAAGTCTCCGTTCGTCCCTCCATTTACGCCTGTCGCGACACCACTGGAGGCGGGCTGCACGATGTTGGGGCGTGAGCGGAAGACGGCCTAACGGTGTGGGGGACCGTAGCCCAGCTTCATGGAGACGGTTGCGAATGGTCCTCGCCGATACCCCAGGAGCAACAGTGTCCCTAATTTGCTGGGAAGTGGCGGTGCGGTCCCCTACGGCACTGCGTAGGATCCTACGGTCTTGGCGTGCATCCGTGCGTCGCTGGGGTCCGGTCCTAGGTCGACGGGCACGTGCACCTTCCGCCGACCACTGGCGACAACATCGATGTACTGTGGAGACCTCACGCCCCACGTGTTGAGCAATTCGGCGGTACGTCCACCCGGCCTCCCGCATGCCCACTATACGCCCTCGCTCAAAGTCCGTCAACTGCACATACGGTCCACGTCCACGCTGTCGCGGCATGCTACCAGTGTTAAAGACTGCGATGGAGCTCCGTATGCCACGGCAAACTGGCTGACACTGACGGCAGCGGTGCACAAATGCTGCGCAGCTAGCGCCATTCGACGGCCAACACCGCGGTTCCTGGTGTGTCCGCTGTGCCGTGCGTGTGATCATTGCTTGTACAGCCCTCTCGCAGTGTCCGGAGCAAGTATGGTGGGTCTGACACACCGGTCAGGAGTATATATATATATATATATATATATATATATATATATATATATATATATATATATACTCCTGGAAATGGAAAAAAGAACACATTGACACCGGTGTGTCAGACCCACGGTACTTGCTCCGGACACTGCGAGAGGGCTGTACAAGCAATGATCACACGCACGGCACAGCGGACACACCAGGAACCGCGGTGTTGGCCGTCGAATGGCGCTAGCTGCGCAGCATTTGTGCACCGCCGCCGTCAGTGTCAGCCAGTTTGCCGTGGCATACGGAGCTCCATCGCAGTCTTTAACACTGGTAGCATGCCGCGACAGCGTGGACGTGAACCGTATGTGCAGTTGACGGACTTTGAGCGAGGGCGTATAGTGGGCATGCGGGAGGCCGGGTGGACGTGCCGCCGAATTGCTCAACACGTGGGGCGTGAGGTCTCCACAATACATCGATGTTGTCGCCAGTGGTCGGCGGAAGGTGCACGTGCCCGTCGACCTGGGACCGGACCGCAGCGACGCACGGATGCACGCCAAGACCGTAGGATCCTACGCAGTGCCGTAGGGGACCGCACCGCCACTTCCCAGCAAATTAGGGACACTGTTGCTCCTGGGGTATCGGCGAGGACCATTCGCAACCGTCTCCATGAAGCTGGGCTACGGTCCCGCACACCGTTAGGCCGTCTTCCGCTCACCCCCCAACATCGTGCAGCCCGCCTCCAGTGGTGTCGCGACAGGCGTGAATGGAGGGACGAATGGAGACGTGTCGTCTTCAGCGATGAGAGTCGCTTCTGCCTTGGTGCCAATGATGGTCGTATGCGTGTTTGGCGCCGTGCAGGTGAGCGCCACAATCAGGACTGCATACGACCGAGGCACACAGGGCCAACACCCGGCATCATGGTGTGGGGAGCGATCTCCTACACTGGCCGTACACCACTGGTGATCGTCGAGGGGACACTGAATAGTGCACGGTACATCCAAACCGTCATCGAACCCATCGTTCTACCATTCCTAGACCGGCAAGGGAACTTGCTGTTCCAAAAGGACAATGCACGTCCGCATGTATCCCGTGCCACCCAACGTGCTCTAGAAGGTGTAAGTCAACTTCCCTGGCCAGCAAGATCTCCGGATCTGTCCCCCATTGAGCATGTTTGGGACTGGATGAAGCGTCGTCTCACGCGGTCTGCACGTCCAGCACGAACGCTGGTCCAACTGAGCCGCCAGGTGGAAATGGCATGGCAAGCTATTCCACAGGACTACATCCAGCATCTCTACGATCGTCTCCATGGGAGAATAGCAGCCTGCATTGCTGCGAAAGGTGGATATACACTGTACTAGTGCCGACATTGTGCATGCTCTGTTGTCTGTGTCTATGTGCCTGTGGTTCTGTCAGTGTGATCATGTGATTTATCTGACCCCAGGAATGTGTCAATAAAGTTTCCCCTTCCTGGGACAATGAATTCACGGTGTTCTTATTTCAATTTCCAGGAGTGTATATATATATATATATATTTCAAGGTTTGAGTAGAGACTGGGTGCGCAGATGAGGTGTCTTAAGTACTATGTACACGGTATATATATATGTACTAAGTACACGATATATATATATATATATATATATATATATATATATATATATCACTAGAACCACGATACCGCGATCACAAGATCAACACCCTCTTAAGGAGCCTCAATGACACCCAAGGTCCAACCAAACTAGCTCTGACCGTGTACATAGTACTTAAGACACCTCATCTGCGTATCCAGTCTCTACTCAAACCTTGAAATATGAAATATTCTACCTCTTCCATCCCTCCGCTGCCCATCATCATTAAACTACTGTTAATAAGCTAAAAATGAAAATCTAATATTTGTAAAATTATGGTAATGTCGAATTGGTCGTACTATAAAATTAAAACAAGCTCCAAAGGGTTATTATAATATGATGACGTTAAAACGACTATACTGTAAAGTTACAACAGGTTTCAAAGAATATTTGTAAAATTGTAATAATCTCAAAGTGAAATAGCACTGTATTCCAAGAAAGGGAAAAAATCTAATAAAAATTGGTTGTAAAACGCTGTGGCTGTAAAGGGTAAACAGGAAACCCTAAAACAGACCGCTCTGATCTCCGAAGAGCAGAGAATGAAAAAAAAAATAGCGAGGACGTCAGTGCATATGACGATGCCGACATGTCTGATTGCCGAAAATATTGTGTCCGCTGGGCACTATGAACCGGCATACGCGCCGGGAGAAACTGAATAATGAGATACACTACGTTTGAAAGCGGCCGCCAGACAGCCACGACAAAGCGGACGCGGGATAACGACAGCCAGCACGCATCCTCGGGAGCGGCGTCCATCGCTGAAGGCGCAGCCAAACAGGCAAGGCCAGCCGCCCGGCCACTGCAGATTACCAGCTCGCCGGCCCTGACCCAGAGCCAGGCCTAGGGGACAGCTCGTTGATCTGCCAGACCCAGAATCGCAACACCAAAGTGGGGCGAGTGCTGCTTCTACCGTTACCGTCACATCTCCACCGTCACGTCTAGGAGCGCACTCGCTGCTAGAGGAAGTTTTGGTCGCATTAGAACCGCCTGGGTCTAGGCGCCTTGCCACCGCTAGCGCGGGTCCCCCCGTCGGAGGTTCGAGTCCTCCCTCCCTTGGGCATGGGTGTTTGTGTTGTCGTTAGCGTAAGTTAGCTTAAGTTAGATTAAGTAGTGTGTAAGCCTAGGGACCCATGACCTTATCAGTTTGGTCCCATAGAACTTACCACAAATTTCTGTTTTTCCAGAACCGCTTAGTACGCAAAGTTAATGTCAGATTTGTCAGAGTTCATCAGAAAGAAAACGAAAATTGAGTTACATCTTAACAAAAACCAAATTATCTCATAAACAGCAGGATTCACGATAGTAAAACAAGAGCTAATTCAAACTTACATAGGTGTTGTCGAAAACTAACATTTTGAAACCATGGCTGTGTACAAAATACAAACTGACTCTTGCAAAGAAGAAAATGGCAACCAGCCATTGTTTACAATGCTTTTTATTTGCTCAAAAAGCGCTTTTATCTGTTTAGAAAGACAGACTCATATTCAGACGACTGTTCGCGTTTAGATTACATTAGTTGTCAGCCTATAGGCCTTGTGCCACATGGTTTATTGCTGTAGAGCACTGTACACCAATGAGTATGGCCACAGGAGGGAAAAAAATCGACAACTAATGAAAACAGCAATTAATGTAATCTGAACATCAAGCGCCGTCTGAAAATGAATCTGTGGACTCGAAACCGATAACGGCACAATTTGTATAAAGAAATAGCATGTTTAATACGGTGAACTGCTGTCTGCTTCTTTGCAAGAACGACCTTGTATCAACTTACATCTACCAAGAGTAAACAAAGAAAAACATGCAAAACTGCTACTAGGGAATAAAATTGTTCAACAGGTTGCCCGGGAAGATTAAAGAGTCAACGAAAACTTCAAATATTTACTAAGCCAATTAAACCACACCTATTCATAATTTACCCTACAAGGTCAACTTTTATTTAGGTAACACAGAGCAGGGAATGGAAAAAACAAAATAATATTACAATAAACAACTGTCGTTCCACAATAAACTGCCGTACTTTAATGAATCGTACTGTAAAATCATTTGCTCAGGAATTGCGATGGATAATTCTAACCTCTTTCCATATTCCAGAGCTCAACATCTCACTCTCTGTGACGAGACGCTGACCAAGCATTTTCAGGTGAGCTGTAGCGACAGCACGAAGAATTCAACAGAATGACGGAAGTATAGCCAGGGTCCTGATGCCAGCTAAATGAGTGTGTGTGTGTATGTGTGTTTGTGCGGTTGTAGTGCAGTACAGTGTAGGCTTTTGTGTAGTATGGGCAATGACCAATGGAGTATTATTAAGGAATAGTGTAAAAATTGATATTACTGAGCGTCTTACATCTTTTTATAAATGATGTGTGGATGAACAAACAATTAACTAACTAGAGATGGATGGATGTTAGTCGTAGACTGAGTGCTACAGCTAGTGAGTAGTGTACATAGAGAAGCGCTATATTTTTGATCGGAATCACGTCAAGAAATGCGCAACAGGGATCGCGGTAAGCATTTTCCTCCATTTTCTAGTCTTTGTTGTTATTAGGTATGAGCCTGCGTTTTGTGCAGCTTTTGTAAATATTTGACTTGAAACTTCCTGGCAGATTAAAACTGTGTGCCGGACCGAGACTTGAACTCGGGACCTTTGCCTTTCGCGGGCAAGTGCTCTACCATCTGAGTTACCCAAGCACGACTCACGCCCCGTACTCACAGCTTCACATCTGCCAGTATCTCGTCTCCTACCTTCCAAACTTCACAGAAGCTCTCCTGCGAACTTGCAGAACTAGCACCTGTGGAAGAAAGGATATTGCGGAGACATGGCTTAGCCGCAGTTTGAGGGATGTTTCCAGAATGAGATTTTCACTCTTCAGCGGAGCATCTACACTACGCCACACCAAGAACTGGGCCATCAACTTCTGGACATCACCTCACCTGGGACACGATCATTGGAACATCGTAATAATTGTACTGTTGTTCTTATAGCCAATAAGATAATGTCAGACTGAAGGTTCTATCGTTGTCGGTCTTAGATATTTCATTACTGTTGGCTCTCAATACTTCTTCAGCGAAGTGCCCCATGAGAGTTGTTATGCGTTTATTCAGTTTGATGAAGCTTGGATTTGGTTCGAAATGGTTCAAATGGCTCTGAGCACTATGGGACTTAACATCTGTGGTCATCAGTCCCCTAGAACGTAGAACTACTTAAACCTAACTAACCTAAGGACTTCACACACATCCATGCCCGAGGCAGGATTGGAACCTGCGACCGCAGCGGTCACGCGGTTCCAGACTGAAGCGCCTAGAACCGGACGGCCACAACGGCCGGCTTGAATTTGGACTTTGGTTTTAAACCCGACTTATTTTTCCGTTTTAGCGACAGTTATTAGACTTCAAGATCCTTCTCATTATAGAGGATGTGACTAGAGAAAGTTAATTCACTGCTTTTTAACGAAAATCTTTTAAAATTTGAAGTTTTATTCACTCTTTCAAGTATCTCAGAACTTATTTATTTACTTTGTGATTCTGGAAGTCTAAATGGCTTCGTTACTTACGAGCTATCATTTATTTTGTTTCACTTACTGAAGGGCTAGGAACCATCTTTATTTCACTTATTAAGAACCATCGTTTCTTTTGTTTCATTGTGGAGAATATTTTTATGGAAATTGTGTTCAATAAACTTTTGTTTGTTCACTATATCTGGGCGCACACATCAGGAACCACCACTATAAAGATATTACAACTGTCTTATTTCGGATGATACACTGGAGGCTTCGAAACGTCTCACAGTGCGCTCCTCAAGTTATTGTCCCCCTATTCTCATGGCTACCATTCAGAGTGAAACCTGCCAAAATCTTTTAATTTTGGCTTCGCTCTTCTATTCTCTGGAGGTCAAATTGTGTGTTAACCGTTCACTGATCCGCAATTGGTTTCAAATATTCCGCACGAAACCCAAGTCTCATCTTACTGTGGCGTTATTTGTCCGTTCGTCCCCTACCGGATAGAGTGGGCGCAGCGCTGTAGGTCTCCATGACAGGGAGAAAACTTGGTTCTGAAAAGTTTGATGGTAGAGGCAGGCAGCCGGAAGCGAACTTGTCGGAATTTCCAGAGTACGACGGTCTGCAGGCTGAGTGTGAATGGGAACCTTCCCTGAGGTCGCACAAAGCGAGTCTTCAGCAAACGCTATTTTTGCCCTCAAATAATGGATTTTAGGTTAGAAATTCCGCGCAGATGGTGGTCGAGTCACCGTATCGCCAAACAGTGCCAGCCGCACGGGAAGCAGAGGACGAACGAGGCCAAGTGCCTCCTCTGCGGGTACGGCGCCGGTTCGCGAGCAGGGACGCGTGGATAACGAGCTGGCCGAGCGCGCGTCTGTGTGCCGTCAAAAGCGGGCAGAACGGGCGGCGGCTGTGAAGACGCAAAACGAGCTGTCAACACCGGGCGTTCTAGCAGCTCGTGCTCGCATGCTGTGTGAATTCTGATGCGAGGTGCGGTTTTCTTTTGCATGTGTGAAGATGCACTGAGAAATCGCAGAAATATAGAGGTGAGGCCGACCGCGGAGGCCGAGCTGTTCTAGGCGTTTCAGTCCGGAATCGCGCCACTGCTACGGTCGCAGGTTCGAATCCTGCCTTGGGCTTGGATGTGTGTGATTTCCTTAGGCTAGTTAGGTTTAAGTAGTTCTAAGTTCTAGGGGACTGATGACCTCAGATGTTAAGTTCCATAGTGCTCAGAGCCATTTGAACCATTTTGAGCAGGCGTGAGGGAGACGTCTAAACCAACAGGTATAGGATTAGAAGCATCCAGCCTCAATAACAACCCAGAGCCCGTGGAAAAGGCAAATTTTCCCTGTTACATCAAATACCCGGAGATACAGCACTACAGCGTCGTCGTAAGGCCCCTGTTTTGGTTGGTCGGTTCGCAGAAGGGGACCAAACAGTGAGGTCATCGGTCCCATCGGATTAGGGAAGGACGGGGAAGGAAGTCGACGTGCCCTTTCAAAGGAACCATCCTGGCATTTGCCTGAAGCGATTGAGGGAAATCAGCGGAAACCTAAATCGAGATAGCCGGACGCGGGTTTGAACCGTCGTCCTCCCGAATGCGAGTCCAGTGTGCTAAACACTGCGCCATCTCGCTAGGTCTAAGGCCTCTGTAGTGAGGAAGGAAGGGAAAAAAGCTTGCGACAAGTTACGACGTTGAGTCAGTCCTTGAAGAGTACTGGTGTAGGTGGTACTCGTTCCGCGAAAGGCAGGTACCTTCTTCCTGTCCTCGTTTAATGCGCTTGTGATCAACACAGCATTTAGAATGAGATTTTCACTCCCCAGCGGAGAGTTGTGCAAGGTTCGCAGGAGAGCTGCTGTAAAGTTTGGAAGGTAGGAGACGAGGTACTGGCAGAAGTACAGCTGTGAGGACGGGGCGTGAGTCGTGCTGGGGTAGCCCAGTTGGGAGAGCACTTGCTCTCGAAAGGCAAAGGGCCTGACATCGAGTCTCGGTCTGGCACACAGTTTTAATCTGCCAGGAAGTTTCAACACAGCATTTACACCGCATTGCGATATAAGAAAGCTACATCAAAACTAAGTTTTTTATCCGTGGGCAATAGAATTGCAGATATGTATTTTCCGTCACGATGACTGCGGCGAAGCTCAGTACTGTGGCCTCCAGAGCACGCCAGAAGCGTTGATGATTCATTCTGATCCATGATGCGTTGGAACTACGACCCGGTCCTTCGCATCGTTCTCGAAGCGTCGGTGTGGTCGTGCGAAGTCTCACTCGCGGCCCGAGTTTGGAGTCGCACCGGTCGCATTATTGCTCTGAAGATTAAGTAGGAAATGTTTATTGTCGATCCCAAATAAATATATTACGCTGCTACACTAGCGAAGGAGTCCAAATAAGGGCCGCCGAGCTCTCTTTCACTGGCGAAATGCGATTAAATTTATCAGCGCTCCAAAATCAATGATTAATGGGCTCTAGCTTCGAACTGCGGATTTCTAAATCTGCCCACGGGACTCGGCAAAGTACCGCACCACCTGTCAACAGACCGCTTACATCTTGTTTCTGGCAACTTAGGCAGGTAATATACCAAAAAAGGCCAGAACAGGATAGCAATTTAAAGACAACAGGTAAAAACCCACACAGAAACACCAGATATCAAGATTCCATGGGTGGACACGTAATTTATTAGATCTATCCAGATACGGCACATTTGCTAAACAGCAACTCCAATTGTCTAGTGCTCCACGCTCTAAAATAAGACCTCTTACTAGAGCACACCTGAACATTAACTAAACCACATCACTCCTAGAAAATCGAAAAACGACTAATAAGAATTCGATGGGAATGCATTTTTGAAAAATCGAAGGTCTTCGTGTTGTAAAAGTGATACTGTTGCTAACGAAGTGTAAGTAGAAGTACAATGAAAACGTATTTCATGGAAAAAAGTTAGTAAATTGTTTATTATTCCAAAAGTAAGTATCGTAATTGTTAATACATCCATCCCACTGTGACACAACACTGTCAATGTCTTCACTGAAAAATGTTCGCGGTACCGAGACGTGCACCTCTTCGACCGAAGCTAATCAACGGCTACGTGTGTCTTCCTTCATGGCTACGAAAATATTTAAATCGCATGGAGAGGTAGGGAATTTTAGGAGGATGTGTAAGATTTTCCCAGCCAAACTTCTGTTGTGTAGTAGGAACAACATGTGGCCCTGCCCAAAATCGTCGCCGTCGATTTGCTGTCTCACTGTGGGATGAATTTATTATCAATTACGGCGATTACTTTTGAAATAATAAACACATTACTTACTTTTCTTGTATGTGCGTCGTTTACATTTGACTGCCGCTTACATCACCAATGCCCAAGTTTATAAATATTAACCACTTCAACATTTTTTTCGGAGTGAAAGACCCTGATGTATAGTTGTTTTAATTAATGTCGCAGTCAGAAGTAACAGTATAAAAAAAAAATATTTCTCGCGGCAAATGCATTTCATCGACAGGAATTGCTTAGGAAGGGGCGACAGCAAACTGTTTTGCAAACTTGTTCATTGGGTTGCCTGCGTCTAGAAGTGCATCCTACTAATCCTTTGACTGAAGACCACAACATGGCTGGACTCACTGCAATACAGAGGCAAACACATTAAATCCCCTATTTCGCACACCACCCACAGCACATTCTCTTCAAAAATGGTACAAATGGCTCTGAGCACTATGGGACTTAACTTCTGAGGTCATCAGTCCCCTAGAACTTAGAACTACTTAAACCTAACTAACCTAAGGACTTCACACACATTCATGCCCGAGGCAGGATTCGCACCTGTGACCGTAGCAGTCGCGCGGTTCCAGACTGTAGCGCCTAGAACCGCTCGGCCACTCCGACCGGCCACATTCTCTTGTTTCTCATTGTAAGCTAAACGTAGAAAAAGAGCTTTTCGTGTGCGTGAAATGCCGTAGATATTTCATAAGTATACATATTTTATTTTTATGCGGGCCTCACGTATGTAAAGCATCTTTTGCGTTGCAGTCTATAGGTAAAGCCTCCGAAAGCGAGAATGTTTTCCAGACGATAGCTCTGTCTGTGAATCTCGTTAATGCCAAATACTAAACACTAACCACAACCGAAACTAGAATGGTTTAAAAAGCATCGCTGTTCCTGGCCATTTCGCAGCTTGCTTGTTACCTTGCTCGCGGGTTCACGGAGTATCCAGCGAAAGGGCTCGTGGTGTATGACGAAGCGTAAGAACGGACCACCTGTGAACAGAGAGAAACCAGATTTAAAATCAGAAACTTCATTTCGATTCTATCGAGAGAAGCAGAAAGTCAAAAAGAGCTTTCTTCGTTCGTCGCCAGATATGGGAACTCGTAAGGAAACAGGAAAGAATAAGTTGTACCCTGAAGAATGCCCTAAGCTTGAAGTCAGCTTCGGAAACTTTGAAAATTGTAAACCAGAGTGACTAAAGCGGAATTTGGATTCATCTCATCCTTAAACGGTTAGAGAGCACCTTGATCGTTGCTTACAAAAGTTTTCGTTACAGGCGCATTTTCGTCGCTGTCCACGTAGACAATAATTTTTTATGCGTGTAACCAGCCTAATGTTTACATTTTTAAGGAAAATGATTATGGCTGGCCGCTGGCTTCTTCGCGTGCTATGAGAAACGTATGACCATAATTTACAGCACCTGACGAAGGCGGCAAGACCAGTGCTCGAAAAATGAAGACGTGATGAATATTTCTCGAATGGACAGATGTAAGGCAATTATATCAATGATATTTAGTTCTGTTATTCTGATACACGTAGCGCTAGAACTTAAGCCAAGTAAGAACTTTATGAAACGTCCCCTTAGAAAAATTTATGAATTACTGTGCTGATAAACCTCTTACATTATTTGCTTTTCAAACAGCTGAGCAAAACTGAACTAACTCAAACAATCACTAAAGTGACACACAATATTTTTAGCGCAACGCAATCTGACTTTCAAAAATCTCTACAAAAGAATGGCCCTGACTAACATTAACCTATACCTTTCACAAATCACTTACCTCACCAAAAATCTTCGTTACTCGAACTACTGCAATACAGCGAGCGCCACTACTGCCAGCTAAATAAAAGATTCAAACTACTGAAGGCACTAACTACTGATAGGCATAGTTAGCAAATGAAAGATTTTAACAGAGAACAAACAATGTATTTACCATAATAGCGTTGAAAAATCATAATATACATAGCAGTTCATGACATCCAGTCTTACAAATTTCCAAACTCCGCCACCTCTCTCCCCACATCCACCACTGCTGGCGGCTCACCTCCAACAGCGCAACGCTACGCGCTGTTAACAGCCAACTGCCCAACACTACAATAGCCAACAACAATGCAAACCAGCCACAGACTGCACACAGCACAGCCAGTGATTTTCATACAGAGCGGTATGTGGCGGTACCAATAAAAAAAAACCTATACAGTTTACTTACAACTTGATATGTGAAGTGTTTCATACGGTTTCTTAAAGTGTTCATGTTACATGCGTTATTCATATAGATAAACTATAGTGCCATGAAGAAATAAAAACTGTGACAGAACGACAGTATAAAAAATTAATTAGGAGATAACCTCGTGCAAGTAGATTACCGCCCTTGTTGGTTGATAAAAAGTCATGTGACTAGGGCCTTCCGTCGGGGGGACCGTTCGCCGGGTGAAAGTCTTTTGATTTGACGCTACTTCGGCGACTTGCACGTCCATGGGGATGAAATGATGATGAGGAGGACAACACAACACTCAGTCCCTGAGGGGAGAACATCTCCAACCCAGCCGGGAATCGAACCCGCGCCCTTAGGATTGACATTCTGTCGCGCTGACCACTCAGCTACCGGGAGCAGACTGTTGGTTGGTGACCAAACGCAAATGTGCCAACGAATTTCTCACTGATGTTAGAATTCTTTTAAGAATAATCCAGCTGATTTTGTGCTCCAAATTTGTACCGTGAATGTCACAAGGGATCACCACATTAGTCACAAAACTCATTGGTTTCAGTATTGCTCTTGTGTATTCTGATAGTCCCCCCATGAACCATGGACCTTGCCGCTGGTGGGGAGGCTTGCGTGCCTCAGCGATACAGATGGCCGTACCGTAGGTGCAACCACAACGGAGGGGTATCTGTTGAGAGGCCAGACAAACATGTGGTTCCTGAAGAGGGGCAGCAGCCTTTTCAGTAGTTGCAGGGGCAACAGTCTGGATGATTGACTGATCTGGCCTTGTAACATTAACCAAAACGGCCTTGCTGTGCTGGTACTGCGAACGGCTGAAAGCAAGGGGAAACTACAGCCGTAATTTTTCCCGAGGACATGCAGCTCTACTGTATGATTAAATGATGATGGCGTCCTCTTGGGTAAAATATTCCGGAGGTAAAATAGTCCCCCATTCGGATCTCCGGGCGGGGACTACTCAAGAGGACGTCGTTATCAGGAGAAAGAAAACTGGCATTCTACGGATCGGAGCGTGGAATGTCAGATCCCTTAATCGGGCAGGTAGGTTGGAAAATTTAAAAAGGGAAATGGATAGGTTAAAGTTAGATATAGTGGGAATTAGTGAAGTTCGGTGGCAGGAGGAACAAGACTTCTGGTCAGGTGACTACAGGGTTATAAACACAAAGTCAAATAGGGGTAATGCAGGAGTAGGTTTAATAATGAATAGGAAAATAGGAATGCGGGTAAGCTACTACAAACAGCATAGTGAACGCATTATTGTGGCCAAGATAGATACGAAGCCCACAGCTACTACAGTAGTACAAGTTAATATGCCAACTAGCTCTGCAGATGACGAAGAAATTGAAGAAATGTATGATGAAATAAAAGAAATTATTCAGGTAGTGAAAGGAGACGAAAATTTAATAGTCATGGGTGACTGGAATTCGTCAGTAGGAAAAGGGAGAGAAGGAAACATAGTAGGTGAATATGGATTGGGGGGAAGGAATGAAAGAGGAAGCCGCCTTGTAGAATTTTGCACAGAGCATAACTTAATCATAGCCAACACTTGGTTCAAGAATCATAAAAGAAGGTTGTATACCTGGAAGAATCCTGGAGATACTAGTAGGTATCAGATAGATTATATAATGGTAAGACAGAGATTTAGGAACCAGGTATTAAATTGTAAGACATTTCCTGGGGCAGATGTGGATTCTGACCACAATCTATTGGTTATGAACTGCATATTGAAACTGAAGAAACTGCAAAAAGGTGGGAATTTAAGGAGATGGGACCTGGATAAACTGAAAGAACCAGAGGTTGTACAGAGTTTCAGGGAGAGCATAAGGGAACAATTGACAGGAATGGGGGAAAGAAATACAGTAGAAGAAGGATGGGTAGCTCTGAGGGATGAAGTAGTGAAGGCAGCAGAGGATCAAGTAGGTAAAAAGACGAGGGCTAATAGAAATCCTTGGGTAACAGAAGAAATATTGAATTTAATTGATGAAAGGAGAAAATACAAAAATGCAGTAAATGAAGCAGGCAAAAAGGAATACAGACGTCTCAAAAATGATATCGACAGGAAGTGCAAAATGGCTAAGCAGGGATGGCTAGAGGACAAATGTAAGGATGTAGAGGCTTGTCTCACTAGGGGTAAGATAGATACTGCCTACAGGAAAATTAAAGAGACCTTTGGAGAGAAGAGAACCACTTGTATGAATATCAAGAGCTCAGATGGCAACCCAGTTCTAAGCAAAGAAGGGAAGGCAGAAAGGTGGAAGGAGTATATAGAGGGTTTATACAAGGGCGATGTACTTGAGGACAATATTATGGAAATGGAAGAGGATGTAGATGAAGACGAAATGGGAGATAAGATACTGCGTGAAGAGTTTGACAGAGCACTGAAAGACCTGAGTCGAAACAAGGCCCCGGGAGTAGACAACATTCCATTTGAACTACTGATGGCCTCGGGAGAGCCAGTCATGAGAAAACTCTACCATCTGGTGAGCACGATGTATGAGACAGGCGAAATACCCTCAGACTTCAAGAAGAATATAATAATTCCAATCCCAAAGAAAGCAGGTGTTGACAGATGTGAAAATTACCGAACTATCAGTTTAATAAGTCACAGCTGCAAAATACTAACGCGAATTCTTTACAGACGAATGGAAAAACTGGTAGAAGCCGACCTCGGGGAAGATCAGTTTGGATTCCGTAGAAATGTTGGAACACGTGAGGCAATACTGACCTTACGACTTATCTTAGAAGAAAGATTAAGAAAAGGCAAACCTACGTTTCTAGCATTTGTAGACTTAGAGAAAGCTTTTGTCAATGTTAACTGGAATACTCTCTTTCAAATTCTGAAGGTGGCAGGGGTAAAATACAGGGAACGAAAGGCTATTTACAGTTTGTACAGAAACCAGATGGCAGTTATAAGAGTCGAGGGGCATGAAAGGGATGCAGTGGTTGGGAAAGGAGTAAGACAGGGTTGTAGCCTCTCCCTGATGTTATTCAATCTGTATATTGAGCAAGCAGTAAAGGAAACAAAAGAAAAATTCGGAGTAGGTATTAAAATTCATGGAGAAAAAGTAAAAACTTTGAGGTTCGCCGATGACATTGTAATTCTGTCAGAGACAGCAAAGGACTTGGAAGAGCAGTTGAACGGAATGGACAGTGTCTTGAAAGGAGGATATAAGATGAACATCAACAAAAGCAAAACGAGGATAATGGAATGTAGTCAAATTAAGTCGGGTGATGCTGAGGGAATTAGATTAGGAAATGAGACACTTAAAGTAGTAAAGGAGTTTTGCTATTTAGGGAGTAAAATAACCGATGATGGTCGAAGTAGAGAGGATATAAAATGTAGACTGGCAATGGCAAGGAAAGCGTTTCTCAAGAAGAGTAATTTGTTAACATCGAGTATAGATTTAAGTGTCAGGAAGTCGTTTCTGAAAGTATTTGTATGGAGTGTAGCCATGTATGGAAGTGAAACATGGACGATAACTAGTTTGGACAAGAAGAGAATAGAAGCTTTCGAAATGTGGTGCTACAGAAGAATGCTGAAGATAAGGTGGGTAGATCACGTAACTAATGAGGAGGTATTGAATAGGATTGGGGAGAAGAGAAGTTTGTGGCACAACTTGACTAGAAGAAGGGATCGGTTGGTAGGACATGTTTTGAGGCATCAAGGGATCACAAATTTAGCATTGGAGGGCAGTGTGGAGGGTAAAAATCGTAGAGGGAGACCAAGAGATGAATACACTAAGCAGATTCAGAAGGATGTAGGTTGCAGTAAGTACTGGGAGATGAAGAAGCTTGCACAGGATAGAGTAGCATGGAGAGCTGCATCAAACCAGTCTGAAGACCACAACAACACAACAATTCTGATAGTGAGTTTGATGATAAAATATGGTAATAGGCTCACCGTGAATGTCACGAGGGATCACCATATCAGTCAAAAAACTCATTGGTTCCCGTATTGCTCTTGTGTATTTTGGCAGCGGGTTTGATGATAAAATATGGTAATAGGCTCACTGGACAAAATTAGTCACCCCAGTGCGCACGCACAGATGAATCGTTAAGCCTTTACAGATGGGGCAGCGATCGGTTGTCGTGCTCAACCACGCGCGCACTGCTTTTACTTGAGCATAAGGCACTAGTGCTGCAGGCGGTAAATGAAGGTCAATCCCCACCTTTAGAGAGGACACTGCGACAGTAACTGCATGCAATGAACATCAGCAGTCGGTCTCTTCGAAAAAGGCCATTACTCACACGGGCACACAAAAACAACACACCGGGCTGGAAGTATATGTGACTGGTTTTATGAACTCTACCTCATTTTATCACATCTCGATTGGCCTACAAAATCACCTTACTTGTACTCCATAGAAAATCTGTGGGACGTACTGGAACAGCGAGTTTACGCCGACATGAGCATCCCTGCAATTTTGAGGAATTGCGAAATAAAATCCTCAACGAGGGTCTTACCCTCGAATCGACGTACTTCCACAACCTTGTGGACCCCTTACTAACCGATTCCAGGCGGTTAACAAATCCAGGGGCGGAATTACACGGTATTAAATGATTCTTGTAACGATATCTCTAGGGGTGACCTTAGTAAGTGTGTGTGCAAAGTGGCAAGTTCCACTGTAGGTTATGAGATGGATCACGTGAAGGATGCATGCAGAGCTATACCGCCTGGAATTTTTATATGCATAAGAAAGCAAAATGATGTGCAAATTAGGTTTCAAGTTGACGGCTGCTTTACATAAATCGCAGTGTCTCATAGTAGGGAAACGAGATGTACAGCTGAGATACATTTTGCATCAATTACATATCTAAGAACGTGCGTGAGCTTCGTTTCAAGCGGAACAGGGAGTGCAAAAATAAGTGTTATGAAAGAAAATTGAAAATAATTTTACTGCGAAATAAGAACAAAACAATAAGCCAAATAAGGTTTTCTTGTAAAATATTTTAATTACCGTGATCTCATAGACCTATTACTTTAAAACTGATTACTAGTTTCAGTTGCTAAACAACTATCTTGATATCTGTAAATGTAACAAGAAACAGAAAATTCCCTTAGGTTAAATTGTCTTTCAGAATATTCAGGAACACTCATTGTTTGGAAGTAATGACCGTTAAGTAGTGACAATATTTTCTATGATCTTCAATAAATATGTTGCAACTTGGGATACAGTAGGTGCCGGTCCGATGGACCGCTTTGAGCGTGTCTTGGACAGAAGGCAGCGACATGCACTGACGTCTTCTCTTGGCCTTCCGTGCGCGCGCGTCGACTGGGAGGAAGCACCATAGCCAAAGCGGCAGACCTTAATAAGTACTTTTACCATTTATGACCAGTATTCATTTATTTAAAAGGTGTAAATTACAATCTTTGATTTTTGTCATTCTTTAAATGGCTACCTTCTCATAGTTGCTCTTGTATGTTCCTGACTGTACTGCGTAACTGACATTTATACTGTGATTTGAATTTTTCCTATACGTTGTCGCACATATTTTATAATTTGTATTATACGTCATATAGTTAATAATAATTCTATTTTGTTACTGTAATTGCAAAAGTGTGCACTTGCGCGCTACATCTGGTCCATCTCGCACTTTTTGACTGGCGCTGACAAGCACACACAGCAGTTAGTGTTTTGATGGGTCCAAATGTGGACAAACATGCTCGACCAAATTTTCATATTTTATTTTACGTCTCTGATACAAACGTTTAGAATTCGTAACGGGGATGTGTTGATTTTATATTCATGCACATTTCTTAATGAGCATGGTATGTTCTTATGTATTTTTAACGAAAGAAAATGATTCGGTTGTCTCCATAGGCTCAGAAACGCATTGTGTAGCTTCGTTGGTATAACCAACTGTGTATCGAAAACCTGACACATTAATGAGCGTGGTATGTTTTCATCAAATTTATTTGCCTGTTTACATAATATTTCTTAAAACTGTTACTTGTTCACATTGATCTGATAAGTATTTTCCATCTATTTACATAGTTCCGAGATACACTATCAGACGATGCCAGTCTAGCTCTTGCTGGACGTTGACACAGAGTCTTTGCCATCAGTGTGGTATGTTACCCCTACTTAACGGTCACTGCTTTGAAATAAAATATGTTCTCGAAGATAGTTAAAGTCAGTTTAACTTATGGCGATTTTCTGTTTCTTGTCAGCAACCGAAGCCAGTAATCATTTTTAAACTTATCTTTTTTCCGATCAAGACGATTAATTTATTATGTAATTTTTTTTTAAACAGTTTCAGAAATATCAGGTACTGCCAAAGTAAGGGTATTTGCCATGAAGTAACACCTCCAGTTACACTTTTACATACGATGACCACGAATATTTTGGGCCTCCTAGGCCAATTTTCATGGGTTACGACTCTATCGCCGTGGTAGCATCATTATACTCCGACTACGATAGACTCATAACCCCTGGAAAATAGCCTAGGAGAACAAACCGATCGTGGTGATTCAAAGTGAAACTGGTGTTGTTATTTGATTACCAGTAATTACTGAAGTTGCGGAACCTGCATCATCATGTTCCACTTGCTGGGAAAGAAGAAAATAACGCTACTCTGGTGAGAGGGTCCGTCTATGTAGCTGAGTGGTCATCACGTTTGACTGGCATGTGGAGGTCCCAAATTCGATTCGCAGTACTGCCAGGGATCAATCCCTGGTGGAAAAAGTGGAACAAGGTGCTCTTTTCCTTGTGATGCAAGCTGAGGAGCTACTTGACCCAGTAGTAGACACTTCAAATAACGATAACTGATAACTGCCGGGAGAGCGGTGTGCTGACCTCAGGCCCCAGTACACCACATCCAGTGATGCCATTGGCATAGGATGACACGGCAGTTGGTCGGTACCGGTGTCCACCAGTCTTTTAGGGCTGGAGTTTACGTTTTACTTCTACTCCGTTGAGTGTGCACATCTTTGTACATCTGCTAAATGAAAATCGCTGAGTATGGTGTTGCTCCATTTTGGAGATAATAACAAGCTTGGACACTCGTTGGGATACTGTCCACAAGGTGGGCAAGGCATTGTTTCCCAAGTTCCTGAGCGGATGTTGCAGGACATCGCAGGCGATTGATTACATCCCATTGGGTTGATCCTTCCCTCCTGGAAGAAGTTGTCCACGAAGTCGGCGCTGTTTTCGTTCTCGTTATCAGTGACGAACCCACAGCCGAACTGTTGACGGCAGGCCTGGACAGTGGGTTGGAGGATCCTGTCGAGATACTGCACAGTCCTGTACCATCGGCAAGGGGCACCCGACGTCCGTGCAAGATACCTGCCCTAAAACATGATCAACTCACCTCCCTGCCGATCCCGTGGGGCAGTATATCTGGCACGTGCAACGGTACGGGAGTCATGCCGAACGTCGTGAGCAACTCATTGTTAAAACTGAAATTCCAAGAACATAACGCAAACTGAATGTTGCCATATCGTCACGTCATTACCGTTTGACAAAACCACAAATGCTGTTCGTTACCTGCAGACGCCATTGAAGCTCCTTCGTGCATTGCGCAATTAACGGTCCAGGAAGAAGACCATTTGCAACAAAATATCGCCCGTCCTCACACTGCTGATATCACTGTGGAGACGATCGGAACAATATACTTATATGGACATGGTGTCTGTTCTTTCGGACATGTCCGAAAGAACAGACACGATATAAGTATATAGTTCTGGCAGTGCCGGTCATGACCTTCTTCTTCTGTGCGGATGCACACATATTCCCCAAACTCTTACGGGTCATGAGTAATGAGTGTGTTGTGGTGGGACACTACGAATGTAGTGTGTGGACATACAAGGTGAGAATGTGAGTCTCGCGGGAGGCGTGCACGAAACAGGCCGTGCAGTCATTCTATCCAGTGTGCCCTCGGCTCAGATGGATAGAGCGTCTGCCATGCAAGCAGGAGATCCCGAGTTCGAGTCCCGGTCGGGGCGCACATTTTCACCTGCCCCGTTGATATATATCAACGCCCGTCAGCATCTGTAGGTATTAATATAATTCTAAGATCAGAACATGTCGATGGGAAATTCTTCCCCCCTGCAGTACCGGCTTGGCAACCTCCGATTACCATCTTTCGGTTCCATTAAGGGAGAGATGCGAGATCAGCGCTACGAGACTGTGGGGCATGCTCGGCAAACGGTTTGTCACCGTCTTCGGAAAGCTGGAACCGATTTGCGTTGTACGGGTATTTTCAAATTTGCAGAACAATGGAACAAATGGGGGCAAAGAAACAGAGGTTGTGTTGAAAAGTTACAGAAAGTGTGCAGGCTAAGATAACGTACTTGGTTTGCATAAAAATAAAGACTAAAAAGTTTAAAAACTGCTGCTCATTACATTCAGTATGGTCCCTGCTTCTGTCCGCCTCCAACACTCTTCTTCTCAGAAGTCAGGCGAATCCTTCACTCGTCGGTGAAGACAAAACACTCCATTGTCCCAGTTTCCATTCCAAGTGCATACTTACACACATTTTTCGCGCACCACAATATTGGGGAGTTCGCATTGTTGTTCGTAATGGGCGCCTAGGAGGCAAATTGGTCCCGTGAAGACAGCTGTGTATTGCCTGGACCGATGCAGCCTTCCCAAATGCCGCCAAAAAGGCAGCTACTGCAGAAACATTCGTCGCGACAGGTTCAGCAACTGTACTGAAATTTTAAAAATTTTCATCCTTATTTCACTGTCGCAGTCGCACAGTATTTGTGATATGGGTAGCTTCGATTAATATTTGATCATCTACAGATTTATTTAGTTACGTATGTAACGGCTAGTCATATTGTAAAAATAAGTATGCAACTGAGAAGCTAAAATAAAGGATATTTTCAAGAACAGATTACTCATATTTTAAGAAAGGAACTAATCATTAACTCGCGAGGTGGACTGTACTTGAAGTGCCTTGGTACTCCCATTGCTGTAACAATTTGCTTCGCGCTGTGTTCCTGCGATTAACTATGCGTAGTATGCTTCCAACCCCTATTCGCAATTTTCGCTGATCCAAAGCGTAACGACTAAGAGAGTACCCCTTTAGAGATCAGAGTGATCGCAGTACCAACAGAGGTACAGAGATTATTTGAAATACTTTCCATTAACATTTCTAACTGAAGGGAACGTTTTCTTACTTAGCTGGCATTAAATGACGCGGAGATAACGAGCTATGTTGGTGTACCTTACTTTAAGTTTTTGCTTCTGCGCCAAAGATCTAATGCACTGAGGCTCCAGCAGCCATTGGCCTCAGTCATTGCTGCTACTTAACATCGAGCTTTTTTCCATTTAGGTATTTTACTGGTGCACTAGTTTATTTATGTTCGAGAGAGATGAATATATAACTGGCCCTTCACCTTCATTAGCAGACTGCCGGATGCGCATAGCTCTCTCTCGTACCAGACTCATTAGCAAGGCGCAACTGGCCTGCAGGCGATGAGGAATGCAGCTTCTGCCGATTTAGTGCGCTTCCTCTCTTAGCTCTCTCCGACACCCTTTGCGGGTCAGCAGAGCTTTAGCGACTACACAGCACAACAACACACTACGAATGGCGCTACAAAGATCGCAGGGTTCCCTGACCTGTCGCGTATCATCCCTACCATAGCAACTGAAACATTTTGTTACCGTACGGAACAGTAAACAAAACCTCGTCCCGAACAGTCCATGAACGCCCAAAGGTACCGACCGGCCGCCGTGTCATCCTCAGACCATATGCGTCACTGGATGAGGACATGGAGGGGCATGTGGTCAGTACACCGCTCTCCCGGCCGTATGCCAGTTTCCGAGACCGGAGCCGCTACTTCTCAATCAAGTAGCTCCTCAGATTGCCTCACAAGGGTTGAGGGCACCCCGCTTGCCAACAGCACTCGGCAGACCGGGTGGTCACCCGTCCAAGTGCTAGCTCAGCCCGACAGCGCTTAACTTCGGTGATCGGACGGGAACCGGGAACAGTAAACAGAATACTCAAAAATTCCTATTTCCAAGGCTTTTAGTGTACACTGAACACACAACGTAAAGCTGGAGTGAGAATGGCTAAAAGTGAGGAAAAAAATAGTGTTATACTCTCCAGAGTATTCTACTCTGTGGGCAATTAAAAATTACAACAGGAAGTATAGCAAATTACGAAGTTTTAATTATTCGTTTAAGGTATAGAAGGGAGAACACATGATTAAATTTGTGGTTGATTTGTGGCTTTACAGGGTGTGAAATTCAGTACGCAGTGCTGCCATCTATAGCGCCACCAACAGCTATAACACGGCTGGATAGCAGGTCGAACTGAGCTTGGATGAAAAAATGGCTCAAATGGCTCTGAGCACTATGGGACTCAACTGCTGTGGTCATAAGTCCCCTAGAACTTAGAACTACTTAAACCTAACTAACCTAAGGACAGCACACAACACCCAACCATCACGAGGCAGAGAAAATCCCTGACCCCGCCGGGAATCGAACCCGGGAACTCGGGCGTGGGAAGCGAGTGAGCTTGGATGACAGATACTGGGTAAGTCAATCCGTTTTGCTTCAGCTCTGAGCTAGGAATCATCAATCGTGGCGCCTGGCAAGTGGTGGAGCATCAGTCTCTTGGAAACTCATGACCAGATGTTCTCAATGGCTGGGAAATATGGAAAAAATACGGTTCAGCGCAACAGATGAAAAGTTCTCAGTACCGAGGCAGGGCGAAACTAGACTGGCAACATGCAGCATAGAGTTATCTGGTTGAGATATGTCATGGAGATCTCTAAGATAACGCGCACCACCCTTAACATTTTAGAAATGTAACGCCTGTTGTCCAAGCTACCATCTATGCGAAGTAGACGTGATCTTGTTGTGCATTCATTGGTACCCCGTATCATCAGGCTACGTGCTATGCCTGTATGACGATGACGAATAAAATACGGCAACGTTCGTTCTTCTTGGGTCCTCTCAACATGAATACACAGCAACGAAAACATCAGTTGTAAAGAGTAGGTGAAAAGTAGCGAAGCAAGTGGTGTTATATCGTCCACTGAGAAAAGGTAACGTAGGTAGATCACAAAGAAGAAGGCCGGAAGCGTGAGGGCAGAACGGAAAGCATCATAACAGCTACGTGTGCAAGGAGAAGGAAAAGAAGAATACGATGAGGATAACGATGATGATGATTACGATAATCTTCATCTAAAGTGACAAAGAAACTGATACGTACCAGATCGTCTGGCAGAATGATATTAACGACAGCTCACAAAAGGTGTACAAGCAGCCTTTCTTCCATATTTAGTGACTAATGATTCCATCCACGAGCCCTGGCGGGGCCATCGGTACAGACAAACCGCTGTGTCACCCTCAGCTACAGGCGTCATTGGATGGTGCATCTAGGGGCGTGGGGTCAACACAACGCTCTTCCGACCATTGCCATATTTCGTGACAGCTACTATTCGATCGAGTAGTTCCTCAGTTGGCATCGCGAGATTCAGTACGCCCGTTCCATGCGTACCACCAAGAAAAAACCTGACAGCAGCGGGAATCGGAACGGGGTCGTTCGCATCGCCGTGTGCTGCTCTGACCAATCAGCTACGGCGACGGAAGACTCAGGAAAGATTATGAAAGACGCACTCTAAACCCATGCTATCACGTATTTCACCGCGATTTGCAAAACATGTGCATACAGAAATTTGGTGCTGACAAATGAAAGAAAAATTTAAGAAAAGGCGACACGAAGGGACCAACAGCTGCTGTAATATGAGTTTATTTATGGACAACTACCTTTGGTCAAGCGGCGATCTTCAAGTCACGGTTACATTACGTCAGGTGAAAAGAAGGTTTCTTAAAGTCAAGTACATAATTATCACTTGTTGCATTTGTGATTTACACACTATATGAACAAAAGTATCGGTACAACTATTAGTGGACAATGATATGGGGTGTGTCCACTTTTCGCCTTTAGGATGGTGTTCAAGTCACGGTTACATTACGTCAGGTGAAAAGAAGGTTTCTTAAAGTCAAGTACATAATTATCACTTGTTGCATTTGTGATTTACACACTATATGAACAAAAGTATCGGTACAACTATTAGTGGACAATGATATGGGGTGTGTCCTCTTTTCGCCTTTAGGATGGTGTGAACTCTGCTGGGGACGCTTTCAGCGAGGTGTCTGAATGTGCGTGGAGGAACGAAATGTTCCTCTGTACACACTACACGATACTGTAAAATATGTACATATTCTTCGGCCTCAGCGTTTTCTTCGGCACAAGAAGGGGACTACACCCTATCCTCGAGAAACACCATCCATACCATAGCAGCACCTCCTCTGTACTTCACTGTTGGCACTACACTACAATGTTCTCCAGGCATTCGCCACACCCAGACCATTCTATCTACCTGCCACGGGCTATAGCGCTTCAAAACACAGTCATACACTGTCCGGTAGCACTGCTCTTAAAGCCACCTCAAGCGTCGTTTAGCACTGCCTACAGAAATGCGTGCCTTGTGAGGAGCTGCTGAACCACTGTTATCCACTCACTGCGCTAGCTGGACAGCTGGTAGCACTTTGGAACTCACGAGTGACTCCTTCCGCCGTGTTCACGAGATTTTTGTAACCACTCTCCCCAATGTTCGACGGTCCATGTTGGTCAGTACACAACTTCTACCTTATCTTGGTTTAGCCGTGCTCGCTTTTCGGTTTCTGAAACGCATAAGCAACAGAGAAGGCGGATTTAGAAGGATTGAAACGTACCTGATGGAGATGTTACTCAGATGACATCCAGCGTTCGAAGTCACTGAACCTATCTGACCGATACATTGTGCTATTACCGCTTCTCTGCTACAACCCGATAATCACCGCTTTCTTTTCGTGACCTCTCATGGTCAGTTCGCATTAGATAGGTGTATCGGGATACTATTGATCAGGTAGAGCATATGCTTTTATTATCTTATAATGATAAGCGGTGTGTCACATACATCCTTTATCTCATAATGAGAATTGTTGCATTGGAAGAGGCAGATACGGAACGTTCCTTTAACCTCACGTTGTGTTAACCAACCAACGACTTGACGAAATTCCCTCGACTGAAACTCGTTGTCCATCAATAAATACACATAGCGGAAGCTTTTGGTGGTTTCGTGATGCCGATCTTCAAATACCGGGTAGTTATAATTAAAGTGCAGCTACTCACGGAGATCCAGCGTGGGCTTTAATTATTGTAACTTTGTAGGTACACTAACGCGATAATGTGTAACCGATTTACGCCGGAAAAAATTAGTTCCAGTTTTGGCCACCAGGTCCAAATCTGGAGCTGTGTAGCATCTCGTCGACGTCTCCGGTGCTCATAATGAACAAACTGTGAAAGGATCGTTAGTAATAAAATCAACATTACGGCTTTCTCACTTTTTTTTTACTTTTTCTGTCCGTGTCGCTTTCCTAATCCATTACAGATGGAACCATTTGTATACATCTTTCTTGCATTCATAGCGTGAGATTTGCGCCTGGTGGTCAAAACTGGAACTTATTCTTTTCGCAGAGTAAAACGGTTCGGCAAGGACGCATCAGAATATCTACCAAGTTTCGATGCCATACGATGATTACAGCCCACATTGGACCTCCGTGAGAAGCTGCAGTTTAATTACAACCATCCCGTACATTGAAGCTGTACAGAACTGTTTACATTAAATATGTATTAGAGACAAACTGAGCTGAATATCTTTTTGGGTGTGGAGAGGGCGAACCATTACGAAGTGCAACATTCAGTGTTCTTGACAGCGCTGAAAAATCTGAGTGAAACAGCAACATTAACATAGAAGATTTGCAGAAGGTGCATGTTCCTTAGCTGCTAATCTTCAGGAATGTTGCTGCCTGCTACAATGTATGTGTGATTACGCATGATTTCTCACAGAAGAATCCGGAATATACGGGGGTTATTCAGAAAGAAAGGAACGATCGGTAGCGACATGGAAACCACAGTGGAAGTCCGGTGAAGTTTTGCACAGGTGTGTTCGGCAGTGTATCTAGTATGCCCGTCGATCGCGTTACGTCGTTCTTTTAGTTCTTAGCACACAGGGAGCGCATAAAGATACCTAGAACAATAGTGTCCCCCGCCAAGTACGAGGGCCTGGTGAGAAATTTTGCCTGAAGCTATGCAGCCAACATTACATAACTGTCCTGCGTTTTCTTCTTCAAGACAATTCTCAGCCGCATTCTGCAGGCCAATGAAGATGCTCGTGCATCGTTTTCAATTGGAAATGTCTGATTACCCACAATACAGCCCGTAATTGTCTCCCTCTGAGTTTCATCTCTGCTCACATGAACCGTTGGCTATAAAGACAACATTTTGGCACAGACAACGAGCTGTAGGCCAGGGTGGAGAATTGGCGGAAAGCACTGGCGGATGTCTTCTATAAAGAAGGTATTGGAAAGTTGGTACAACGCTACGACAAACGTCTAAGTCGGATCGGCGACTATGGAGATAAGTAGTTGGAAGTTGTAGCTAACTGTTGCGAATAAAACAGTTTTGATTTTCACTGTAGTTTCCATTTCGCGACCTATCGTTCCTTACTTTCCGAATAGCCCTCGTTCATTTCACTACCGCTATTTAAGCGTGCAACCACTCCACCTTCTACAGGCATTTTAACGCGATCTTCATCACTCTTCAGTGAACACAGTAAACAGACGTCAGAGTGTCTCCGATCTGCTGCCCGTGCCACTCCACCTTCTACAGGCGTTTCAACGCAATCTTCATCACTCTTCAGTGAACACCGTAAACAGACGTCAGAGGGTCTCCGATCTGGTGGCCGTGGGGGACAGAAAATGAGGCAGGCACGACATAACCATCTGGCTGTTAGGAAGTGACAGTCGTCGTCGGTTACAAAACGCACGGCCCCACCTCCTTATTTGCGCTCACATGGCGCAGCAAAAATTTTGTCGGCGGCCGCACGACAAAGAGATCGCAAGCACCGCTGCGCCGCGTCCCTGGAGCTCAATGTCAGCGCCATTGTGTCCGCACACGGCGGCCGGTCTTCCTCCAGGGCCTCGACAGTGCCGCTGACTGACGCTGCGTCATTTCTCGTGACACGTTTTTTACCCGTTCGTCTCCGCCGACCTCGCGGAAATTGACACCCACGTAATCGGCACATCGGTAGACACACTCGCGGAATTCGCTCAACTTAAATATGGTATATGGAGATCGTATCGCTCTTTTCCGTAAACGGAAGCCACGAGAGGCAGTCTGGCCAACATTTAACGCTGCCGTTTAACGAGTTTCGGTGTGGAACGCGAGCAGCTGGATCGGCGTCCTCGTTAAGTGATAGCGATCAGGCGGGCCTTGGGCAGCGGTCGGTTCGTGACGCCCCCCAGCGGGACGAGCCGCTGCAGCCCGGCCGGCGGCCTTCCGGGGAGAGCCTGCACTCGGCCTCTGGTTGCTAATTGCTCTGCGGACGCCCTTATACGGCCGTTTCTAGCCTCCCTTCTTCGTTGTCGCGTGTCGCCGACGGTAAGGACGAGATGCTCTTTCGAGTCGAGCCGCGTCGGCGACATCCGTCGCCAGCGTTGTCCTTGTTCTGCACAGTAGGAGGCGTGGCCTTAACTCTGACGAACCGGCATAGCTGCGTGTCGAGGTAACGCTCTGCAGCTCCGGAAATTCTTTACTGATTACTAGAAGGCACCGTTTTTCTTACGGTAAACTACAGTTTTCAGAAAGATAACACAGTGTGAAATTTCGCCTCTAGTTGCAAAAATACATCTTTTCGTGTACCTCTTCCGCTTCTAGTGTGGCTTACGGTCTGGCGCATACACTTCTCGTGATCTACATTTCAGCGCCTTCGACTACACAACTGCAATGAGTGTGAAATGAACATAATGATGTGTAAGGGTTTTTATAGATGATTGCGGGAATGGGAGAATGTGAAATTATTCTGTCACATGAAGTACTAACAGGGCTGACGGTCGAATCTCCATAAGCAGGGCCCCACCGTCCAACATTATGACACATTTCGGAACTTCGCTGAGGACACTGGTGTTCACTCTGAATCTTGGCTCCACCATCTCTTGTCCCCTTCTCAGACGAATTCAATTTGTTGTTGATGTGGTCTTCAGTCCAGAGACTGGTTTGATGCAGCTCTCCATTCTACTCTATCCTGTGCAAGGTTCTTCATTTCCCTGTATCTATTGCAACCTTCATCCTTCTGAATCTGTTTAGTGTATTCATCTCTTGGTCTCCCTCTACGACTTCTACCCTCCACGCTGCCCTCCAATACTAAATTGGTGACCCCTTGATGCCTCAGAATATGCCCTACCAACCGATCCCTTCTTCTAGTCAAGTTGTGCCACTAATTTCCTTTCTCTCCAATTCTATTCAATACTTCCTCATCAGTTACGCGATCTAACCATTTATGAAGGTTTATTACACGATCAAGGTTCGAACCACCTTTCTCTGGGCAGAGTACCAGCGCAAACAACCGTTAGCTACGGGGAAGAGTTGGTTGGAATTCACTTTTAGAAAGTAATTAAACATAATGCAACGTACAACCATTCATTTAACCACTTAGTTGCTGTACTTCGTTATGTGCTCGACCAGTCAGTTTTAGACAAAACTCGTAAATCATTTAACAGCAATTTTATTTTCAATGCGTGATTTAGCTGTGAAACGGGAATATCTTAAATAAGTGTCTTCGGAAGTCGATAGCCTATGCGGTCAATGCTTTCATGTTCAGTTTCAGTGAGCAACAGATGAAACAAAATCAAATGGCCCTGAGCA
Source organism: Schistocerca cancellata (assembly GCF_023864275.1). NCBI lineage: Eukaryota > Metazoa > Arthropoda > Insecta > Orthoptera > Acrididae > Schistocerca > Schistocerca cancellata. The sequence continues at coordinate 353,984,499 of NC_064626.1, read as the reverse complement.
CTATGGGACTTAACATCTGAGGTCATCAGTCCCATAGAACATAGAACTACTTAAACCTAACTAACCTAAGGACATCACACACATCCATGCCCGAGGCAGGATTCGAACCTGCGACCGTAGCGTCCCGCGGTTCCGGACTGAAGCGCCTAGAACCGCTCGGCCACTCCAGCCGGCAACATATGAAACAGTATGAGTCTGATTCGTTCAGTACGCACAGTGTGTATACTCTCGTAAAATATAGGTGTTTGATAATTTTGTTGTTCATTTGTAACTAATTTCATAAGAATTTCCCATTTATTTATCAGTATATCATTGTTCGAGAACAAATGCAACAGACCATGAATGAGAACTTCATTTAAACCTGTGAGACAAGATTATTCGGCTAGTATGGAAATAGGTATAGATTCAGTAGCAATGGATATACAGACAGTAGACGGCCGCCAAATGTGTTGAAGCGAAAATTACGTAAAAATACTATCAACGATTTTTTCCTCTTAGCTTATCTGGAGACCTATCTATATTGAAATTGTCAAGGAAGAGGTGAGACACGTAACATGTTAAACTCACATAATTCGGACAACATAGAAGGATGTTTTCGAAAGCTAGAGTAACTGTTTGGTCAATGCTTTTATCTGGCGGTCATTGAAGAAATAAAGGTTCTCCAGTGGCTTTATGTACTTTTCTAATGACGCTCGAGAACCTTTAAAACGAAAGTATAGCGACGTGAATATGAGCACATTATTTTTCGTGTAGTCTGCAATTTTCAACTTTTCGTCAATGATAGTTACGTTCACTTACAAAAATCTTTGTTGTTTTAATACCTTGCTGCTTATCGTCAATGTTATGAATGTACAAGATTTATTTATTTATTTTTATTACTTTATTAGTTACTTGCTAACGATTCTCGATTATTTGCTACGTAGAAGCAAAAATAACCCTTCATTTACCGTCTTGTAAAGTCATCAGATGATCAAAATAACTTGCAAAATGATTTAGATAACGTATCTGTGTGGTGCGAAAAGTGGCAATTGACCCGGAATAAAGAAAAGTGCGAAGTTATGAACATGAGTACTAAAAGAAATCAGCTAAATTTCGATTACGCGATAAGTCACACAAATCTGAGGGCTGTAAAATCAACTAAATACTTAGGGATTACAATTACAAATAACCTAAATTGGAACGATCACATTGATAATATCGTGGCTAGAGTAAACCAAACACTGCGATTCATTGGCAGAACACTTAGAAGGTGCAACAGGTCTACCAAAGAGACTGCTTACACTACACTTGTCCGCCTTATTCTGGGTATTGCTATGCGGTGTGGGATCCGTATCAGGTGGGTCTGACGGATGATATCGAAAAAGTACAAAGAAGGGCAGCTCGTTTTGTATTATCGCGAAATAGGGGAGATAGTGTCACAGACATGATACGTGAATTGGAGTGGCAATCATTAAAACAAAGGCATTTTTCGTTGTGACGGGATCTTCTCATGAAATTTCAATCACCAGTTTTCTCTTTCGATTGCGAAAACATTCTGTTGGCACCCACCTACATAGGGAGAAATGATCATCACGATAAAATACGAGAAATCAGGGCTCGCACAGAAAAATTTAAGTGTTCGTTTTTCCGGCGTGGCGTTGGGGAGTGGAACGGTAGAGAGACAGCATGAAGGTGGTAAATTGAACCCTCTGCCAGGCACTTTATTGTGAATAGCAGAGTAATCACGTAGATTTAGATGTAGAAATGTTCTACTAAAATTATATTAATGAGGTGAAAAGAGGAGAAATTACATTAGTTACGATATAAAATAAATTCTAGCAATAAGCCAAGATGGTAGAATACAGCTCTTGTTAATGTTATTATCTAAAGAATGTTTCTCATAATATTCAGAAACTTATTTTCTCCTTATTATCACAAGCCACAGCGGGAGTTAATATTAAACCTTAACCAACGTGTTAACGTCTCGAGCCCACGACCCAGCGGAACACCAGCGTTCCCCTTCATCACCGCTCTCTTTAGAATGCACCACACACTCACTCATAACTCCGGCCCTCTCGACGCTGCCTTGAGATATCGACAGCTTGGCAACGTCGTCAGAATTATTGCACTGTACTTGAAACGGCAGCAATTAAGTCAGTAAAGGGAAAACAGGCCGAGAGGGCTGCCGGCTCCGGCTGCCCCGTGCCCCTCGCGTGCAGCCGGGCCGCAGCGTGACTTCCGCCTCTGGTGCCCCCCGCCAGACACCTGCGGTCACGGCGCGATCTGGGATGAGCTGAAGAAGCGCGGCGCCAGCTGCGGCTGCCGCAGGTCCGGCGGGTCAATGTCAACACGTCGCGCTGTGACGCCGCTGGCGCCACGGACACCGCTGGCGCCAGCCGCGAGGTCGGCCGGTGTGGTTCGTGCCGCTGCTACCGGCGTTGCTAAGAGCTCCCAGAGCGCTGCCAGCAGTCAGACACGAGTCATCGTCTTGTTAAGCAAAGCTCCTCACATTGTTGTTCATGTCTACATCTACATATACATGGATACTCTGCAAATCACATTTAAGTGCCTGGCAGAGGGTTCATCGAAGCACCTTCGTAATTCTTTATTATTCCAATCTCGATGGTGCTTGTATGGTGGGTGCTTTCTAAACCAACATAGTCGAAGCCGAATGTTTCGTATTTCAATTGGCACCGTATCGAAGTTTCATACCGCATACGATCAAAGCAGGAAACCATCATCCACAAAGTCCCAACGCAGACGAAAGTGTGCGTCGGGTAATAGTGATAGATCGCCATTGAAAACGATTGTTACGAAACATGAGGACGGTAGCTCTAAAACTCACTGCAGAACTGATTGTCTCACTCGCGAACCTTGTCAGCAGCAAAGCAACACGAAGAGAGCTTGGTAAGCAGGAAACTGCTAGGCGAGCTGGAATTCTAAAAATACTAGTCAGTGATTTAGACGCGCTTAACAGGAAAACGTGGTGACGAATTCATAAAACCCCGACTATGGGGCAATGGAACTACTGATTTGGTCCGATGTGTGTTGTTACACGCTGTTTCCAACTTCTGGCCGAGGTCACGTCCCCAGAGTGAAACATGGCGGGGGTTCGGCGATGATTTGGGCGGCTATATCGTGGTGTTCCATGGACCCCATGGTTACTTTGCGGGGTCGCATTATTGCCAAGGATAATGTGGCCATTTTGGTTCATCAGGTCCCTCCCATGGTACAACGTTTGTTCACCAATGGTGATGCTGCGTTCCAAGACGAAAGGACCTCTGTTGACATAGCTCTACATCTACATCTACATCGATACCCTGCAAATCACATTCAAATGCCTGGCAGAGGGTTCATCGAAGCACCTTCACAATTCTTTATTATTCCAATCTCGTATAGCCCGCGAAAAGAACGAACACCTGTATCTTTCCGTACGAGCTCTGATTTCCCTTATTTTATCGTGGTGATCGTTTCTCCCTAGGTAACTAGGTGTCAACAAACTATTTTAGGAGGAGATAGTTGGTGATTGCAATTTCGTGAGAAGATTCCGTCGCAACGAAAAACGCCTTTCTTTTAATGATGTCCAGCCCAAATCCTGTATCATTTCTGTGACACTCTCTCCCATAATTTTGCGTTAACACAAAACGGGCTGCCCTTGTTTGAACTTTTTCGATGTACTCCGTCACCCTGGTAAGGATCCCACACCGCGCAGCAGTATTCTAAAAGAGGACGTACAAGCGTAGTGTAGGCAGTCTCCTTCGTAGATCTGTTACATTTTCTAAGTGTCCTGCCAATAAAACGCAGTCTTTGGTTAGCCTTCCCCACAACGTTTTATATGTCTTCCTTCCAATTTAAGTTGTTCGTAATTGTAATACCTAAGTATTTAGTTGAATTTACGGCTTTTATATTAGACTGATTTCTCGTGTAACCGAAGTTTAACGAGTTCCATTTAGCACTCATGTGGATGACCTCACACTTTTCGTTATTTAGAGTCATCTGCCAATTTTCGCACCATACAGGTATTTTTCTAAATCGTTTTGCAATTTGTTTTGATCTTCTGATGACTTTATTAGTCGATAAACGACAGCGTCATCTGCAAACAACCGATGACGACTGCTCACATTGTCTCCCAAATAGTTTATATACATAAGGAACAGCAAAGGGCCTATAACACTTGTTGTGAATTGGCAGGAGCCAATTCACGGAGTTTGGAGGAAGCCGAAAGGCACGCGTTTAAGCTCACTCAGACTGGCGTGAGGTCTGGAACAGGACAATTTAATTAATATAGCCAATAAGGTACGTTGCTGCTGGAATACTTAACTTTAATCCATAATTGGTGAACATCGCTCTTGACGGTACATTATGGCATCACAATATACATAGCAAAGGATAAATGGCGCCTTACTAGGTCGTAGCAAATGACGTAGCTGAAGGCTATGCTAACTATCGTCTCGGCAAATGAGAGCGTACTTTGTCAGTGAACCATTGCTAGCACGTCGGCTGTACAACTGGGGCGAGTGCTAGGAAGTCCTTCTAGACCTGCCGGGTGGCGGCGCTCGGTCTGCAATCTCTGACAGTGGCGACACGCGGGTCCGACGTATACTAGCGGACCGCGGCCAATTTAAAGGCTACCACCTAGCAAGTGTGGTGTCTGGCGGTGACACCACAACACTACCTTGAGGAACGCCAGAAATCGCTTCTGTTTTACTCGATGACTTTCCGTCTATTACTACGAACTATGACCTCTCTGACAGGAAATCACAAATGGTTCAAATGGCTCTGAGCACTATGGAACTTAACATCTGAGGTCATCAGTCCCCTAGAACTTAGAACTACTTAAACCTAACTAAGCTAAGGACATCACACACATCCATGCCCGAGGCAGGATTCGAACCTGCGACCGTAGCGGTCACGCGATTCCAGACTGAAGCGCCTACAACCGCACGGCCACACCGGCCGGCAGGAAATCACAAATCCAGTCACACAACTGAGACGATATTTCATAGGCACGCAATTTCACCACAAGTCGCTTGTGTGGTACAGTGTCAAAAGCCTTCCGGAAATCCAGAAATACGGAATCGATCTGAAATCCCTTGTCCTTGTGTGAATGAACAGCTAGCTGTGTTTCACAGGAACAATGTTTTCTAAACCCATGTTGACTGTGTATCAATAGACCTTTTTCTTCGAGGTAATTCGTAATGTTTGAAGACAATGTAAGTTCCAAAATCCTGCGGCATATCGACGTTAATGATATGGGCCTGTAATTTAGTGGCTTACTCCTACTACCTTTCTTGAATATTGGTGTGAACTGTGCAACTTTCCAGTCTTTGGGTACGGATCTTTCGTCGAGCGAACGGCTGTATATAATTGTTAAGTATGGAGCTAATGCATCAGCATACTCCGAAAGAAACCTAACTAGTATACAGTCTGGACCAGAAGACTTGCTTTTATTAAATGATTTAAGTTGCTTCACTACTCCAAGGATATTTACTTCTACCTCACTCATGTTGGCAGCTGTTCTCGATTCGCATTCTGAAATATTTACTTCGTCTTCTTTTGTGAAGGCATATCATCGACAGTTTCTCCAGAATGCAATGTTCGTGCATCCCCATACAGCAGGAAACGAAAACAGAGCGAAGACGAAAGTTTCGCGTGTATGCGTGACAATGAAGTTTCTGGAATATTCCAAGAACATATATACAGAAAAAAAACCATTCATGAAGGCAAAAGTAATTTAAAAAGTCTGGCCAAGTGTGAGGAGACCTCACACACTGAGGGCTCATCATTCCTAGAAATCAGGAGTCTGTTAATTAAAACATGACGGCAAGTTATATTTTATGTTTGCTTGCAGTAATAGCCGGCCGCGGTGGTCTCGCGGTTCTAGGCGCTCAGTCCGGAACCGCGCGACTGCTACGGTCGCAGGTTCGAATCCTGCCTCGGGCATGGATATGTGTGATGTCCTTAGGTTAGTTAGGCTTAAGTAGTTCTAAGTTCTAGGGGACTGATGACCACAGATGTTAAGTCCCATAGTGCTCAGAGCCATTTGAACCATTTTTTTTTTTTTTGCAGTAATAATTTTCTATTATGCTTCTGACTTATGATGAACGCTAAGTAAGTTCTAATGGCAAAATGATATTTTTTATGTGATATAATTACATTTAAAAGATTTTCTTTCTTTTACGTGTACTGTGAAATCTTGCTTCTTGCCAAATTTCAACGGGAAGTACTCTAGGTTTTGATGGATGATCTTGTGATTATCAAAACAAGTGACTTAATTGACAGTATCTTTTAACTGTATTGACTTGGAAGCTTACGTTCTTTGCAATTCCGAAAGACCATAGACCTTAGTATGTGACGTAAATTAATACGTCTATCCGTTCGTGAGAAAAGAGGTTCTTAACAGTCGGACAGACAGACAGCCAAAAAAGCTATCCTATAACAGTTCCGTTTATGCCGATTTAGGTACAGAACCGTCAAAGAGATGCACAGAAGGAGTTTCAAATCTCCCATTGCCGGCCGGAGTGGCCGTGCGGTTCTAGGCGCTACAATCTGGAACCGAGCGGCCGCTATGGTCGCAGGTTCGAATCCTGCCTCGGGCACGGATGTGTGTGTTGTCCTTAGGTTAGTTAGTTTTAATTAGTTCTAACTTCTAGGCGACTGATGACCTCAGAAGTTAAGTCGCATAGTGCTCAGAGCCATTTGAACCATTTTTGGAATCCCCCATCCACAAGATTGTTGAGCACAATCTACAGATATCGGCTTATGTCAGGGGCTAATCGTTGTACTGCTGCCAACGAAATTGGAAAGAAGATTAATATACAAAACAGTCCATTTCAAGCCTTCTGGTTATACCAGTTAATATTGGCAGTAATAAGGAAATTTTAGTAGCTGACACGTGCAAAAATATGAAAACCGTATTTTCACAAACGAGTGACAACCACAGGAGAACTTCAAATGCCGACCCAAGATCTCTGGGAACCAATTCGTGCTGGAGTGACCGCACGGCCTGTACGGAAGGTCAGAATCGCCATGTCTAGTCTCAACATCTTCTCGGCCTTATTGCCAGACAGAGATGAGACACAGGTGATATTTTAATGAGGACAGGTCCACACCCTTCATGAAATTGAGTGTAGTAATTGCGCTCATATTGCGTTTGCAGTTTCGACATTTTGTCATTTTCAAGCACATTGAAAGCAAACACCGTCACCTTAATGAAGAAGCCGGCGTTAAAAAGAGAGTAACAGAACGTAACACTGAAAATACAACAAGTATTTACGTGAGGGGTTAAAGATCACTGTACAATGTTAAGCCGTGTCATGTCAAAACGTAGTTTCCAGCAGTGTGAATGCATTTTTACTTTGTTGTTAATTTTTCTCTCTTGTCCCAAATGAGCTGTACGCAGTTATAATATACAACTCTTCAGACGAATTTAAAAATTTTGAGAAGATTTTAAAGGCGTTAAAAATGAAATGTTTTCACAAAATAAAATGCAGATGGTATGTTGAATTGTTTAAAAGAAAAAAGGTAACGATTTCTTGATTGCTTAAAAACAGAGAAGAATGCCAGGGGTTAGTGTATTGTGGGATATGTACTGTTTTTGGGTGGCGTGTAGTACAGATTTTTATATGGGTGGATGTTTGCCTGCGGAATTTGGGAGGATGATGAGGTGAGGTTCGGAAACAAGTCTTGGGATGATGGTAGAAAGGTGACGCCAAGAGATTTGGTCAGGAGTGGAGACGACGGTTCTGCTAGGTCTGGTGGGATGAGGTGTATACATCTAGACGGATTTAATGATCAGCAAGGAGATATGATCAAAATTTCGTTAGGGGAGAATTTGGAGAGAGTGTAGTTGTAGCATTGGGGGAATCTGTTGGTAACGGTGTGGCAGAGAACTAGGATCGCAAAGCAGGGGAGAACCGTAGGGGGTTAGTATCAAGTTTGAGGGTAATGTATGATTGCTCAGTAGTATTCAGTATGGAATTTATTATCCTGATAAGGATTCCTATAGGGGAGGATAAGTGGCTCAAAAATGGCTAGGCGGATTGCGTTCCGTTTTACGATCTATAGGGCATGACTGAATTTTGGAAGGTTGGATATCCATATTACATTTGCATTGCAGAGACTGAGTCGGATGAGGGATTTACAGGTGTGGAGGATTGTGGAATTGCGCAGTCCCCATGTTTAGCCACTTTGTCGTTTTAGTGCACTTGTATTATGCCTTTCTGCTGTACGGTCAGTAGGCGGGGGTCTCACGTTAGTTGACTATCGAGCGTTACTTGGTGGTACTTTAGTGTGTTAGTTAATTGGGCAGAATGGTCGTAATGGTAAGGTAAAAGTTGTCTGGGGACCTTCCAGGTGGTTTGCCCTACAATCTGTTGCACAGCAAACCTACTCTCGGGTGCACAAATAAGTTTTTGAAGCTATTGCTCAACAGAGACGGCAAAAGAACCAAGTCCGATTCAGATCGAGTGTCACAACCATTATCTAAAGCACATGAAGAGTACCAATCTTTCAAAAGCTGGCCACCGTTTCTAACTCAGTTCCACACAGAGAGTAGAGCCACAGCAAGGAGCGCAATCGGTGCAGTGTGACAGTACTCAGACGTCGTTCTGCAAACTGTACATTACGGAGTAACAACAGGCAACATCCGGACTCCTTCGCTCCAAGGAACACTAGTACTGATGCGAAATGCAGAGGCAGGGAAAACCGTCCGTAACTGAGACATCACGGTGCGAACGAGCTCGCTGACACCTCTGATTAAATGAAGGAAAATGGCTACCTAACCTGCTACACTGACGTGGTGTCTGGCTTTAAATACCCCTGGTATCCCACCGCTGTTCGCCGTGTTCTCAGCCACTTCTTCGGCCTGGTATCTCATTGACGGGTGTCGAATTGTCTCCAGTGGTAAGTCTCGCTTCGAACTGAGCCCGGCGGCAGTGAAGACATCTGTGGAGACAGCCCTGGTCAGCGGTGAGATACCATCTTGACTGTCACTCGCCATACGGCCCGACAATCAGGAATGATCTTCTAGAGAGCCATTTCTTTTCGTAGCAGGACACCTTTGGTTGTAATCCGCGGCACCTTTACAGCACGGCGGTACGTCGTCGATATTCTACGCCCCGTCTTTATGGCCTTCCTACCAAGCCATCCTAGGCTCACATTTCAACAAGATAATGCTCGTCCGCTCGTGGTGAGAGTTTCTCCTGTTTGTCTTAGTGCTTGCCAAACCCTGTCTTGGTCAGGGAAGTAGGCTGATTTCTCCCAAACTGAGAACGTTCGGAGCATTATGGGCAGGGCCCTGCAACCAGCTCGGACTTTTGATGATCCAACGTGACAATTGGACAGAATTTGGCATGACATCCCTCAGGAGGACTTCCAACAGCTCTGTCAGTTAATGCTCAGCCGAATAACTGATGGCACGGGGGGCAAAGGTGGACCAACGAGTTACTGACTTGTTCAATTTGGGTTGATCAAAAAATGGTTCAAATGGCTCTGAGCACTATGGGACTCAACATCTTAGGTCATAAGTCCCCTAGAACTTAGAACTACTTAAACCTAACCAACCTAAGGACATCACACACACCCATGCCCGAGGCAGGATTCGAACCTGCGACCGTAGCAGTCCCGCGGTTCCGGACTGCAGCGCCAGAACCGCTAGACCACCGCGGCCGGCTTGGGTTGATCTTTCTCCTGAATAAATCGCCCAGTTTTTCTGAAATTGGAACCATTTGTTTGCCTGTACATGTACTGATTTCCGCCTCATCCGGGTAATTCCTTCGTGGTGCCTTTTTATGTTTTATTTTTTTAATTTTTATTTATTCATTTTTTTGCACTCAAGAGTGACGCTATTTTTCAACATTTTCACAAAATGTACATAAACAACTGTCGGAACGTTCTACAAGTCATTCAGTTCCTCGACGGCAGGAATCCGCTTCTTTGTCGTGGAGCCATTTGGGAACCGATGTGTGTAGGTCCTCATCGTCGGAAAATCTCTTTACCCACAGATGTCTTTCAGCTTGCCTAAAAAACGAAAATCGCGTGGTGCAAGCTCTTTCTTCTTTCTCTATTAGAATCACCACTCATGTCTATGCAGCCTTGGTCAAATTTCTGGCACCGTTTCACTACTGCTGACTGCAACATCGCGTTTGGTCCATATAATGCCCGAACTTCACGGTGAGTCTGTGTGGAATTTAGGCGTCTCGCCCAGCTGAATCGTACTGTACTGCGTACTTCCCATTTTTGCATTAACGTGTTTATTCGGTAGCCTGGTGAGGTAAAATGTTGCGCAAGGGGTAGAGATTGTGAGATCGCGCAGCAAGAACGGCGAAAGCTACATGGAGACTTAGGAAACTGTGTACAACACGCGGCCATTGTAAATCGCCGAAGGAGCTAACTGTGCGTGAGCTGAATAAAAGACGTGAAGGAACACGTATTATGGCGAACATCAAAAGCTGTGGGCGTACACGAAATCGTTGCTTTGGTGTCGGCATAGACGTTGTACGTGACTCCGTTGTTAAGTCCAGAGAAACAGCATCGTCGTCGCTTCCGGGAGCTTGGCTTGCAGATATTCACTGTACAACAATTCCTTACAATGAAATGCCATTTATACGCATATAAATACCTGTTACGACAGTAATTCTAGCAAGCTGAGCATGCAAGCGTAAGTAATTTGTTGAATGGATTTTGGTGTGGCAACAAGTGACTTACGGTTTTGTACGCAACGTCATATTCTGATTGGACGCACGAAGCCATTTAAATACGAAGGATATAAATGTTTCGTCTTCTGCCATTCATAAAATCGTAGCATGATGAATGTAAAATTTTTGTACACTCAGAAACTCACGGTGACTACATTTACATCTTTACTCTGCAAATCACTGTACATGGCCGAGGGTACTTCCCGTTGTACTACTTAATATGTTTACTTCCTTTTCCAGTACGTAAGCAAGCGAGAAAGAAAGATTCGTTAAATACTTTTGCAAAAGTCAAAGTGGTTCCATTGTCGTCAAATGAGCAGATACACGAATCCTGCATCGCCAATCCTGGAAACATCCTAAAGAACATTCGCTTCTTCCGACCTGTTATGAAGTCTCAATATTTATCTGTGTCGTGAGTGTGACTGTGATGACTGCTCGCACAGTGTGGTGTTAGGTTTCTGTTGTGATGGGTGAAGTGAATGGAGGGGGTGAATCCTGGCTCCAGCATATAGACCACCCCTCTCGAGTAGCACCAAGAGGCCCGCCGAACCTAACGTTCCTATCTGACGAACGGATCACCATCAACAGTGTCGCACTGCGGAGACGTTTCGAATTTAATCCTAGCCACAGGCACAAAAACTAGTGATCAAGAACTTACCGCTATCGCATCTCCTCCCATTTCCGGCCAAATTCCGGCCGTGAAAATTTTATCCATCATCAGGATTCTAGCCTGATTACTCCGGAGTCGAGCACTGCCGCACAAGCTTTCATTAGCGACTTTGATTGCGGAGGCGGGTAAATAACTTTATGCGCGCAGCAGTTAGTCAGGCCGTGTCTTCGTGGGAATGATACGTTAGGGCTTGTCCTGTTGTTGTTGGAATTTTCAGTCAGAAAACTGGTTTGGTGCAGCTCTCCATGTTACTCTAGCCTGTGCGAGCCTCTTCATCTTCGAATAACTGTTGCAACTTAAATCCTTCTGAATCTGCTTACAGTGTTCATCTCTTGGTCCCTCTCTAAAATTTTTACTCCCCACACTTACTTACAACACTAAATTGTTGACGTCAGAAAGTGTCCTCACAACCGATCTCTTGTTCTAGTCCGGTATTGCAAAAAATTTTTAGCCCAATTCTACCCAGTACCTCCTAATCAGTTACGTTATCTACCCACCTAATTCTTCTGCAGCAACACATTTCAAAACCTTCTATTCTCTTCCTGTTTAAACTGTTTATTATACAGGGTGTTACAAAAAGGTACGGCCAAACTTTCAGGAAACATTCCTCACACACAAAGAAAGAAAATATGTTATGTGGACATATGTCCGGAAACGCTTAATTTCCATGTTAGAGCTCATTTTATTACTTCTCTTCAAATCACATTAATCATGGAATGGAAACACACAGCAACAGAACGTACCAGCGTCACTTCAAACACTTTCTTAAAGGAAATGTTCAAAATGTCCTCCGTTAGCGAGGATACATGCATCCACCCTCCGTCGCATGGAATCCCTGATGCGCTGATGCAGCCCTGGAGAATGGCGTATTGTATCACAGCCGTCCACAATACGAGCACGAAAAGTCTCTACATTTGGTACCGGGGTTGCGTAGACAAGAGCTTCCTAATGCCTCCATAAATGAAAGTCAAGAGGGTTGAGGTCAGGAGAGCGTGGAGGCCATGGAATTGGTCCGCCTCTACCAATCCATCGGTCACCGAATCTGTTGTTGAGAAGCGTACGAACACTTCGACTGAAATGTGCAGGAGCTCCATCGTGCATGAACCACATGTTGTGTCGTACTTGTAAAGGCACATATTCTAGCAGCACAGGTAGAGTATCCCGTATGAAATCATGATAACGTGCTCCATCGAGCGTAGGTGGAAGAAACTAAAATGAGCTCTAACATGGAAATTAAGCGTTTCCGGACACATGTCCACATAACATCTATTTTTTAATTTGTGTGTGAGGAATGTTTCCTGAAAGTTTGGCCGTACCTTTTTGTAACACCCTGTATATGTTTAACTTCCATTCATCGCTGTCCGCAGCTGGTGGCCTAGTGACTAGCGTTACTGCCTCTCGAACAGGTGTCCCGGGTTCGATTCCCATCCGGGTTGGGGATTTTTCTCTGCCTGGGGATTGGATGTTTGTGTTGCATCAGTCCTAAGGGCCCGGGTTCGATTCCCGGCTGGGTCGGAGATTTTATCCGCTCAGGGACTGGGTGTTGTGTTTGTTGGGTGGGGTGGAAGAGCAGCGCGAGTCAAGCATGGGAGCCTATCAGGCTGGTTTCTGAAATTAAAAAAAATGGTTCAAATGGCTCTGAGCACTATGGGACTTAACATCTGAGGTCATCAGTCCCCTAGAACTTAGAACTACTTAAACCTAACTAACCTAAGGACGCTACACACATCCATGCCCGAGGCAGGATTCGAACCTGCGACCTTAGCAGTCGCGCGGGTCCGGACTGAAGCGCCTAGAACCGCTCGGCCACCACGGCCGGCTGAGATTAAAAAACAGTACCGACCAAATTACTGGACTTAAAAATATAGCCAGCACGATAGGTCAGCGTGTTCGGTCAGAGGTTTAGCTACCCTCTGCAATAAAAAACTGAGTGAACGCAACAACGAACAATCTGAACGGGTGTCATCGGACGTCCGCCCCGAACAAAGTGCACGAACAATATAGAACAAAATGAGATCAACTAAAAACAAAAGTGACTATCGTTGCTACCTCTGGATCCCGGGTTCGATTCCCGGCCGGGTTGGGGATTTTTCTCTGCCCGGGGGACTGGATGTTTGTGTTGTACTCATCGTTTTCTCATCATCATCCTTATCATCATCATCAGCATCGTTCGTAACAGTGGGTTGATTGTATTGTTTAAAAATTGGACTTTGTAAATGTTGGGACTTTGAACGTGCGCTGATGACCGCACAGTTGAGCGCCCCACAAACTAAACATCATCATTCCATACATCGCTACAGTCCACACAAATACTTTCATAATAGATTTCCTACACTTAAAATCTCTATTCGACGTTACCAAATTTCTCTTCTTCGTAAACGCTTTCCTTGCCACTGCTAGTGTACATTTTATATCCTCTCTACTTCAGCCATCGTCAGTTATTTTGGTATCTAATTAACAAAACTTTTCTACTACTCTGAGTGTCTCGTTTCCTAATCTAATTCTCTGAGCATCATCTGATTTAATTCGAGTACTTTCCATTATCCCCTTGTCTTGCTTTTGTTGATGTTGATCTTATACAATGTCGTCAGCTAACTTCCAAAATTTTATGTCTTCCTCCTGGAATTTAATTTCTACTGAAAGATTTTCTTTGGTGTCCTTTACTGTTTGCTCAATGGATAGATTGAATAACAGTGTCAATAGGTTACAATCATGCCTCACTTCCTTCTCAATCACTGCTTCCCTTTCATGCCCTGCGACTCGTGTAACTGCCGGCTGGGTACTATACAAATTGTAAATAGTCTTTGGCTTCATTTATATCACTCCTCCTACCTTCAGAGTTTCAAAGAAAATATTCCAGTCTACATTGTCAAAAGCTTTCTCTAAATCTCCAAATGTTATAAACATAGGTTTGCCTTTCCTTAAGCCACCATTTAAGATAAGTCGTAGGGTGAGTGCTAACTCCCGTACTCCTACATCTCTCCGAAATCCAAACTGATCTTGGCATCTACCAGTTATTCCATTCTTCTGTAAAGAATTCTTGTTAGTATTTTGCAACTATGACTTATTAAACTGACAGTTCGGTAATATTCAGATCTTTCAGCATATGTTTTCTTTGGAATGGGAATTATTATTTCTTCTTTAAGTCTGAGGTTATTTCGCCTGTGTCATATATATTGCACTTCAGATGCAAGAGTTTTCTCATGACCGACTCTCTCAGGGCTGTCAGTAGTTCTGGCGGAATGTCGCCTACTCTTCGAGTCTTGTTTCGACTTATGTTTTGCAGTTCTCTTTTAAATTCCTCTCGCGGTATCATATCTCCCATCACATAATCATTTACATCCTATTCCATTTCTATAATATTGCCTTCAAGTTCATCACCCTTGTACAGGTTCTCTTTATACTGCTTCCACCTTTGAGCTTAGTACTGGTTTTCCATTTGAGCTCTTGATATCCATACAGTTGCTTCTCTTTTCTCCAAAGGCCGCTTTAATTTTCGTGTAGGTGGTGCCTATTGTTCCCCTAGTGAAATATTCTTCCAAATCCTTACATTTTCCCTCTAGCCATTCCTGCTTACCCGTTTTCCACTTCCTGTCAATCTCATTTTTTAGACGTTTGTATTCCCTTTCACCTACTTCCTTTAGCTGTATTTTTATATTTTGTCCCTTCATCGTTTAAATTCAGTATTTCCTGTATTATCCAAGGATTCCATTAGACCTTGTCTTTTACTCATTTTATCCTCAGCTGCCTTCACAATTTCGTGTCTCAGAGCTCCTCATTCGACTTCTACTGTACTTTTTCCCTCGTTTTAGTCAATCGTTTCCTAATACTCCCTTGAAATTCTCAATAACCTTGGTTCTTTCAACCTCCCAGGTCCCATCTCCCTAATTTCCTATCTTTTTGAAATTTCTTTAGTTTTAATCTACAATTCATAACCAATAAATTGTTGTCAGAGTCCACATCTGCCCCTGGAAATGTCTCACAATTTAAAATCTCGTTCCTACATCTGTGTCTTAACAATATACAATCAATATGAAATCTTCAGTTGTCTCCCGGTCTCTTCCACGTATACACCCTTCTTTCACCATTGTTAAATCAAGGGTCAGCCATCATTACATTAAGCTTTGTGCTAAGTCCTGCCACTCAGCTTCCCGTTTCATTCCTTTCCCCCTGTCCATATTAATCTACAATTTTCTCTTCTCTTCCTTTTCCTACTACCGAATTCCAGTCCCCCATCACAATCAAACTTTCGTCTCCCTTAACTATCTGAATAATTTCTTTTACCTCATCATACATTTCTTCACCTTCTTTATCAACTTGTGCTATTGTGGCAGCTGTTGGCTCTGTGTCTATCTTGGCTACAATAATGCGTTCACTATGATGCTCGTAGCTACTTACCCTCATTCCTATTTTCTTATTCATTGTTAAACCTAGTCCTGCATTACCCCTACGTCATTTTGTATTTATAGCCCTGTCTTCATCTGGAGAGAAATCCTGTTACTCCTACCATTGATCTTCTCTAACCATCGCTATATCTATCTTCAAGTTATCAATTCCTTATTTTAAATTTTCTAAGCTAAAGTCGCGATTAAGGGATGTAAATTCCACTCTCCGAACCGTAGAACGCCAGTTGTGTACCTAATGCGATAACACCCGCCTGAGTTGTCCTCGCACGGAGATCCAAATGGGAATATTTTACCCAAGAGGATGACATCATCATTTAACCATACTATAGAGCTGCATACCCTCGGGAAAAATTATGACTCTAGTTTCCACTGTACTATATTCCGAAATTCCAGAAATAATACTGGTTCTTGAAACTTTGTAAACAGGCTTTCACGGAACAGACATTCTTCTTCTTTTCTTGTCTTTGTCCCACAACGGTGCATGGTCGGCATAGTCGCTAACGGAACTAACGTGATTAGCGTAAGGGATAGCCGAGTCCCTTCCTACATCTACTTCTACATGATTACTCTGCAGTTCGCAATTAAGTGCCTGGCAGAGGGCTCTTCGAACCCCTTTAAGTTATTCCTCTATCGTTTCACTCTCGAACAGATTGTGAGGAAAACGAACACTTAAATCTTTCCGACAGAGCTCTGATTTCTCTAATTATATTATGATGATCATTTCTTCCTACGTCATTTGGCACCAACAAAATATTTTCACACTCTGAGGAGAAAATTGGTGATTGAAATTTCATGAGAATTTCCTGCCGCAGCGAAAAACACCTTTGTTTTAATGAGTGCCACCCCAATTTGTGTATCATATCCTTGGCACTCTTTCCCCCGTTTCGCGATAGTAAAAGACGGGCTGCTTTTCTTATCTGTTACATTTTCTGTTTCATTTTCCAAGTGTTCTGATAATAAATCATTGTCTATTATTTGCTTTCCCCCCAAACATCATCTATGTCATCGTTCCAATTTAAGTTACTGACGACTGTAATCCGTAAATGTTTAGTTGAGTCTACAGCCTTAAGATGTGTGTAATTTATCGTCTAACAGAAGTCTAGCGGATTTTTTTTAGCGCTCATGTGTAAAACTTCACACCTCTCATGATTTATAGTCGATTGCCACTAATTGCACTATACAGGTATTTTGTCTAAATCAGTTTGCAATTCGTTTTGATCATTTGAAAACTCGACATGAGTGTAAATGACAGCATCATCTGCAAACAATCTAAGAGGCTGCTTAGATTATCTTCTAAATCATTTATGCAGATCAATAACAACAGAGGACCTGTAACACTTCGATGGGGAATGCCAAGTATGACTTCTATTTTTCTAGATAACTTTTCGTCTATTACAACGAACTGTGACCTTTCTGACAGAAAATCACAAATCCTGTCACACAACTGAGACGACACTCTATAGGCACGCAATTTAATTAGAAGTCCCTTGTGGGGAAGGGTGTCAAAAGCCTTCTATAAATCTAAAAATATTGTACAAATCACTTCGCGAGAACAAAGAGCTACTTGTATTTCACAAGTACGATATTTTCTGAACCCGTGTTGTCTGTCTGTCAATAAATTGTTCCTTCGAGGTGATTCATAATGTTTGGGCACGGGATATGCTCCAACATCCTTCTGCGAATCGACGTTAGTGATATGAGTCGGTAATTTAACGATTACTCCTATTTCTTTTCTTGGGTATTGGTTTGACTTAAGCAACTTCCCAATGTTTAGGTACTGACCTTTCAACGAGCAAGCGGATTTACACTCCTGGAAATGGAAAAAAGAACACATTGACACCGGTGTGTCAGACCCACCATACTTGCTCCGGACACTGCGAGAGGGCTGTACAAGCAATGATCACACGCACGGCACAGCGGACACACCAGGAACCGCGGTGTTGGCCGTCGAATGGCGCTAGCTGCGCAGCATTTGTGCACCGCCGCCGTCAGTGTCAGCCAGTTTGCCGTGGCATACGGAGCTCCATCGCAGTCTTTAACACTGGTAGCATGCCGCGACAGCGTGGACGTGAACCGTATGTGCAGTTGACGGACTTTGAGCGAGGGCGTATAGTGGGCATGCGGGAGGCCGGGTGGACGTACCGCCGAATTGCTCAACACGTGGGGCGTGAGGTCTCCACAGTACATCGATGTTGTCGCCAGTGGTCGGCGGAAGGTGCACGTGCCCGTCGACCTGGGACCGGACCGCAGCGACGCACGGATGCACGCCAAGACCGTAGGATCCTACGCAGTGCCGTAGGGGACCGCACCGTCACTTCCCAGCAAATTAGGGACACTGTTGCTCCTGGGGTATCGGCGAGGACCATTCGCATCCGTCTCCATGAAGCTGGGCTACGGTCCCGCACACCGTTAGGCCGTCTTCCGCTCACGCCCCAACATCGTGCAGCCCGCCACCAGTGGTGTCGCGACAGGCGTGAATGGAGGGACGAATGGAGACGTGTCGTCTTCAGCGATGAGAGTCGCTTCTGCCATGGTGCCAATGATGGTCATATGCGTGTTTGGCGCCGTGCAGGTGAGCGCCACAATCAGGACTGCATATGACCGAGGCACACAGGGCCAACACCCGGCATCATGGTGTGGGGAGCGATCTCCTACACTGGCCGTACACCACTGGTGATGGTCGAGGGGACACTGAATAGTGCACGGTACATCCAAACCGTCATCGAACCCATCGTTCTACCATTCCTAGACCGGCAAGGGAACTTGCTGTTCCAACAGGACAATGCACGTCCGCATGTATCCCGTGCCACCCAACGTGCTCTAGAAGGTGTAAGTCAACTACCCTGGCCAGCAAGATCTCCGGATCTGTCCCCCATTGAGCATGTTTGGGACTGGATGAAGCGTCGTCTCACGCGGTCTGCACGTCCAGCACGAACGCTGGTCCAACTGAGGCGCCAGGTGGAAATGGCATGGCAAGCCGTTCCACAGGACAACATCCAGCATCTCTACGATCGTCTCCATGGGAGAATAGCAGCCTGCATTGCTGCGAAAGGTGGATATACACTGTACTAGTGCCGACATTGTGCATGCTCTGTTGCCTGTGTCTATGTGCCTGTGGTTCTGTCAGTGTGATCATGTGATGTATCTGACCCCAGGAATGTGTCAATAAAGTTTCCCCTTCCTGGGACAATGAATTCACGGTGTTCTTATTTCAATTTCCAGGAGTGTATATGATATCTAAGTATGGAGCTATTGTATCTGCATAGTCTGGAAGGAATCTGGCTGGTGTATAGTCTGGACCGGAAGCCTTGCCTTTCTTAAGTGTTTTAAGCTGCTTCTCTACACCAAGGACGTCTATTTCTAAGTTACTCATGTTGGCAGTTGTTCTTGATTCCAATTCTGGAATACTTATTTCGTCTTCTTTTGTGAAGGATTTGCGCAGAACCATGTTTAGTAAATCTGATTTAGTAGCGGTATCATCAATAAATTCACCATTGCTACCGCGCAATAAAGGTATTGATTGCATCTACAACAGTGTTCTGACATGTGTCGTGTAACATGGGGTATCATTACCATCTCTTACTAATATATTTGGTATATTTCTCTCAATTGCAGACGATGGTGTTTCCTTGAATTTAAACCTCATCTGGTCTGCACTTACATTGGAAGGAGTGGAGATTGTCACTTAGGAAAGTGTCAAGAGAATTTATATCTTCTGTTTTAATTAGAATTATTTTGCGTTATTTTGCGGTGGGTTTCGATGTTAAGGTATTCAGCCTAGCTACAACAACCTTGTAGCCACGAATCCTTGTATGTGTCATGATTCTCCTCATTTGGTTAGAATTATTCGTTGCTGAGAGGTCAAGTGTGGTTTCGCAACCATTTACACTTCTAGTGGGCGCCTGAGCTATTGGTTCAAAATCTTTTTCTGAGAAGGCAATTCAGTACGACTTCGGACGAAGTTTTATGCCTACCACCGACTTTAAATATGTATTTTCGCCAACATATCGAAGGTAATTTGAAGTCACCACAAACTATAATTGTATGAGTGAGGTACCTATTTGAAATGACACTCAACTATTCAGCAGTCGCAAAAACGATCTTCACGGTCAGTCGATGGGCATTTTACTAATCAGATTAGTCACTCGCACTTTCTCTGTTTCATGAATGATACCAGTATTAATTAATTAACAAAATACCTTATCATCCATGTTTACTATTGTAATCGCCTCAGCAAGTTCCCGGCGGCAGACGGTGTTGCTCGGTCTTGGAAGATGGTCTGCATTTTCCCTAATCCTCCTAAATGGCTGCCGGTTGGAGCCGACTGGGCTGGCTTACAGACAGAGTAATGGCCGTTGCAGAAAACGCTTTCACATTTCTACCAGGAGGCAGCACCATACAGAAGCGCTGTGAACACGAGAAGCTAGTGGCCTACGTGCTGCTCCTGATTCCGATCGGCTGAAAGGCTTCAGTGTTAAATACTTCCGTGGAGCTGCTTTGGTGCTCGCGCCATGAAGACATCCGGCTTCCCTTGTGGGGAGAGAAATGGTGTACCCTCTGGGGTGGAGGCAGCGTTTTCCCTACGTAAAGGCTGTTCCCGGGCGGGGCTTTGTTGTGGCTCAGTATGGTTAGATGGAAAAGAAAGAAAAGAGAAAGCACACGCTTCTAATATAAATGAGGATTGGTTGTATGACCTCCCTCTGTCCATCTCTACCTCCCCCCCTCTTTATTCATCTCCTCCTCCTTTCTTCCCACTGCCTCTGTCCATCACCAGCTCTGCTTCTCTCTGTCCATCTCCTCCTACCCACTTTCTATATCCATTTCCTCACACGTCTTTGGCCATTACCTGCTCCCCCCTCTCTCTGACCATGAGCATTGTTTATTGTCATAGTAGATTCAAATTCTGTAGAAGTCCTTGTCATAGGCCGATAAGCAATAATATCACTGTTTACTAAGAAACAGCAGTATTATATGTATAACACATATGACTTGTGTCCATACGTTCATCACACTAACGTCGAAAATATGAAGTAAATCTGTTGTATATATACACTATGTGATCAAAAGTGTCCAGACACCTGACTGAAAATGAATTACAAGTTCTTGGCGCCCTCCATCGTCAGTGCTGGAATTGAGTATGGTGTTGGCCCACGCTTAACCTTGATGACAGCTTCCACTCTCGCAGGCATACGTTCAGTCAGGTGCTGCAAGGTTTCTTGAGGAATGGCAACCCGTTCTGCGCGGAGTGCTGCACTGAGGAGAGATATTGATCTCGGTCGGTGAGGCCTGGCACGAAGTCGGCGTTCCAAAACATCCCAAAGATGTTCTATAGGATTCGCGTCAGAGCTCTCTGCAGGCCAGTCAATTACAGGGATGTTATTGCCGTGTGACCGCCACAGGCCGTGAATTATGAACATTTGCTCGATCGTGTTGAAAGATGCAATCGCCATCCCCGAATTGCTCTTTAACAGTGGGAAGCAAGGTGCGTAAAACGTCAATGTAGGCCTGTGCTGCGATAGTGCCACGCAAAACAACAAGGAGTTCATGCCCCCTGCATGAAAACCACATCATAACACCATCGCCTTCCAATTTTACTGTTGACACCACACACGCTGGCAGATGACGTTCACAGGGCATTCGCCATACTCACACCCTGCCATCGGATCGCCACCGATTCGTCACTTCACACAACGTTTTTCCACTGTTCAATCGTCCAAATTTATGCTCGTTAAACTAAGCGAGGCGTCATTTGGCATTTACTGGGGTAATGTGTGTCTTATGAGCAGCCGCTCGTCCATGAAATCCAAGTATTCTCACCTCCCGCCTAACTGTCGTAGTACTTGCAGTGGATCATAATGCAGTTTGGAATTCCTATGAGAAGTCTCTATAGATGTCCGCCTATTACGCATTACGACCCTCTTCAACTACCAGCAGTCTCTGTCAGTCAACAAATGAGGCTGGCCTGCACGATTTTGTCCTATACGTGTCCCTTCACGTTTCCACTTCACTATCACTTCGGAAACAATGGACATAGGTGTGTTTAGGAGTTGGGAAATCTCGCCTACAGACGTATGACACAAGTGAGACCCAATCACCTGACCAGGTTCGAAGTCCGTGAGCTCCTCGGTGCGCCCCATTCTGCTCTCTCACCATGTCTAATGACTACTGAGGTCGCTGATATGGAGTACCTGGCAGTAGATAGCAGCGCAATGCACCTAATGTGAAAAACGTATGTTTTTGGGGGTATCCGGGTACTTTTGATCACATAGTGTATATGTAAAATGTATAATTTATATGTTTTGTGTCCTTCAGTTTATTACACTATCGTTGAAAAATTTGAACAAAATCGGTCGAATACTTTCTGAGTTTTCTTGTAACAACGTTTTCCCTTTATATGTATGAAATATGCAGCCTACGACCCTCCGATTATTGTTTCGAGTATTCGTAAAAATTTGAAGAACATCTGTGAAGAGCCTTTCGAGATTTTTGCTAATAACGTTTCCCCTTTGTATATTACATATCTATTTATATATTGTACATATTAAAAGCCGATATATAAAAACACGCGTGTATTCGAACGCAACGTTGTGTCAAAATTTCCAACTTCAAATTAGTCGGCAAAGAACTATCGGAGACATACGATTTTGGGCACGAGACATTTACATTTTTATTTATATAGATATCGGAAATCGGGAGTAGGTGTTCCTTCGTGACCAGCCAAGGTAGTGCAGCACAGAAGACTTTTTTGTGTCAAATTTAATTTGTATCCGTGCAAATTTGAGAGTTGTGTTTTGGTATGACTTTTTCCCTGTTAACTTTGAACTGTGTCCATGTTTTGTTGTTGAGATTATCGGCGGCAATTGCTAATAGCCAGCTGGAGATCGAGAAAATATTGCAATTGAGCGGAAATCAAGGTCCCGTGTTAGCATGCGGATCCCGTGCACAGTTTTTAACTGTACGAAAATCGATCTAGCAAGTAGTTATTGTTTGTGCCATCTCTCCTTGGGTTTGTTTGAACGCTGCTGACGCGTTTGGTTCGAGAGTACGAATCAGTGGGAGGACGCAAAAACATAATTATATCCCGTGTCATCCTCAGGGTCAATAACGGCACTTCACGGTTAAATAACTGTGACGGAATCCTTGAGCCTTCCATTTTCATCCGCCCCGTCTTCGAGAAGAGATCGTGAGCAGTTCTTCGCTTTCGATTTTTGTTTGGAATTAACTGCAGCGACGTCGATAGCATGACGGTTTGAATGTCGCCTGTCACGATGAGAAACGAGGTGGCCCGGAAAGGAAGTATCCGTTCATGAGTGTCGGGAGCGAGGCGTGAGCCGTCGCGGCCTTGAGCCCGGCGCTGACTGCCGCTGGAGCGCGCTGCGGCCGGGTCAAGGGCGGCGGCGCCGCGCCGGTCGGAAGCTGGCGTGGCGCCGCTGACACGCGTCACCGTCAGCGCCGCTCTGCCGACTGAGACTCCGGTCTGATTAATAACGGCGATAGGCGGCCGCGACCTCGCACACCGCTGCACGGGTTCACGGCCACACCGCCACCCTCGGACACTCGTCATCGGCGCCGGGACTGACAGGGGGTCGTATACAAACAAAAGCGGCACGAGCTGTAGCGGGCTTGTTTCGAATGGTTCAAATGGCGCTGAGCACTATGGGACTTAACATCTGAGGTCATCAGTCCCCTAGAACTTAGAACTACTTAAACCTAACTAACCTAAGGACGTCACGCACATCCATGCCCGAGGCAGGATTCCAGACTCAAGCGCCTAGAACCGTTCGGCCGGCGCTTGTTTCGAAAGGGGTACCGTGTCACAGAGGTACTGAAAAGTACACAGGCTCAACCAGAATCCCACCGATAAACTTTCACGGGGGATAGTAAAGACCAAAACAAGAAATAGTGTCGAGG
Organism: Schistocerca cancellata; assembly: GCF_023864275.1. Lineage (NCBI taxonomy): Eukaryota > Metazoa > Arthropoda > Insecta > Orthoptera > Acrididae > Schistocerca > Schistocerca cancellata. Next base: position 353,960,836 of record NC_064626.1, on the reverse strand, counting down.
AAACACGGGCTCTAAAGTGCACACCTGAGCTGTGAGCACATCTTTGCTAGTGTGAAACATCTCTTGTACTGAAATAAAGTGCCCATTACTCTTAAGGTGTGCATATTAGAATCCACATATACTAGACATTTGTTTCTTGTTCGGTGCACCACCTCTAAAAGTTTATCGGTGGAGTTCTAGTTCACTCTGTAAAGTGGCAGACAGCGACCGACCAAACAAGGTCGTGGAGTCGTGCAACACTGGATTCACGTCTGGTAGTAGGACGCTTCAGACACTTTCAATTTTTTTTTTTTTTTTTTAATTTGTGGTAAGGTCTTATGCGACCAAACTGCGGAGGTCATCGGTCCCTAAGCTTACACATTAGTTACTCTAACTTAAACTAACTTACACTAAGAACAACACACACATACACACACACACACACACACACACACACACACACACACATCCATGCCCGAGGGAGGACTCTGACGGGGGGAGCCGCGCGAACCGTGACAAGACGCCTGAGACCAAGCGGCTATTCCACGCAGCTACCTTCAAATCAATCTGCCCCCATCCCCCCCCCCTCCCCACTTCCGCCTTACCTGTCCTGACATACACTGAAGCGCCGAAGAAACTGGTACAGACAAGGGTATTCAAAGACAGAAATATGTAAACAGCAGAATACGGGCCGGCCGGTGTGGCCGAGCGGTTTTAGGCGCTTCACTCTGGAGCCGCGCTACCGCAACGGCCGCAGGTTCGAATCCTGCTTCGGGCATGGATGTGTGCGATGTTCTTATGTTACTTAGGTTTAAGGGGGCAGGACGTCAAACGGGCCGACTTGGAGTAGGATAGGCAGCACAGGACATTTTATTTTCTACTGTCTATACTTTTACAAATAAATTCATAAAACTTTGTCAGCATGACCAGGAAGGACTCGGGATTCACACTCATAGCAGTGGAAGTTCAAAAACATAACAAAATAAGTTTTTTTACATGTGAAATTTCATCATTTTTTCCCTTACTATTGGCTGCATTTGTTGCTATAGGTACATTTTTCTTCAAAGTAAGAGAGATTCTTTGATGAATTTTGCACAGCATACAAACCATACTTCCACGTGTATGAAACTCTAGAATTTTCCAAATCTAGTAAAAACTGTGGTAAAAATTGAGATAATTAACTACAAAACTTGATATTTTTCTAAACATAAAGTTTAAAACGTAACAGCTCATTCATTTTTTCTTAAATTAAATAGATTCTAGAGTCTCAGACACCTGTAAGTATAGTTTGTATGCTGTGCAAAATTCATCGAACAGTCTCTCTTACTTTTGAAGAAAAGTGTACCTATAGCAATAAATGCAGCCAATAGTAAGTGAAAAAATGATGAAATTTCACGTGTAAAAAAACTTATTTTGTTATGTTTTTGAACTTCCGCTGCTACGACTGTGAATCCTGATTCCTTCCTGGTCATGCTGACAAATTTTTATGAATTTACTTGTAAAAGTATGGACAGTAGAAATTAAAATGTCCTCTGGTGCCTCTCCTACTCCAAGTCGACCCGTTTGACGTCCTACCCCCCTTAAGTAGCTCTAAATTCTAGGGGACTGATGACCTCAGACGTTAAGTCCTATAGTGCAGAGATCCATTTGAACCTTTTCTTTTTTTTTTTTTTTTTTGCAGAATACGGCATCTATATAAGACAGCAAGTGACTGGCGCAGTTGTTAGATCGATTACTGCTGCTACAATGGCAGGTTATCAAGATTTAAGTGAGTTTCAACGTGGTGTTATAATCAGCGCACGAACAATGGGGGCACAGCATCTCCGAGGTAGCGACGAAGTGGGAATTTTCCCATACAACCATTTCAAGAGGGTACCGTGAATATCAGGAATCCGGTAAAGCATGAAATCTCGGACATCACTGCGGCCGGAAAAAGATCCTTCTAGAAACAGACCAATGACGGCGTAAGAGAATCGTTCAACGTGACAGAAGTGCAACCCTAGCAAAAATTGCTTCCGATTTCAAAGGTGGGCCATCAACAAGTGTCAGAGTGCGAACCATTCAACGAAACATCATCGATATGGGCGTACGGAGCCGAGGGCCCACTCGTGTACCCTTGAAAACTACACGACACAAAGCTTTACGCCTCGCCTGAGCCCGTCAGCACCAACATTGGACTGTTGATGACTGGAAACGTGTTGCCTGGTCGGACGAGCCGTTTCAAATTGTATCGAAACGACGGACGTGTACGGGCTTCGAGACAACCTCATGAATCCATGAATACTGCATGTCAGCAGGGGACTGTTCAAGGTGGTGGAGGCTTTGTAATTGCGTGGGGCGTGTGCAGTTGGAGTGATATGGGACTCCTGATACGTGTAGAAATGACTCTGACAGGTGACACGTACGTAACTTTCCTGCCTGATCACCTGCATCCATTCATGTCCATTGTTCATTTAAACGAACTTGGAAAATTCCGGCAGGACAATATGACACCTCGTATGTCCAAAACTGATACAGAGTGGCTCCAGGAATACTCTTCTGAGTTTAAACACTTCCCCTGGCCACCAAACTTTGAGAAATGAACATTATTAAGCGTATCTGGGATGCCTTGCAATATTCTGTTCAGAAGAGATCTCCACCCCCTCGTACTCTTACGGATTTATGGACAGCCCTGCAGGATTCACGGTGTCAATTCCCTCCAGCACTATTTAAACATTAGTCGAGTCCATGCCACGTCGTGTTGTTGCACTTTTGCGTGCTCTCAAGGGACCTACACTATATTAGGCAGGTGTACCAATTCCTTTGGCTCATCAGTGTACATGAGGTGTGTGAGAAAAGTAATTGGACTGGTATTTTATCTACCAAATTTTTTTATCTTTATTTTTTTCTCAAACCTCAATATATCCCCTTCAAAGTATTTCCTTCGACAGTTATACACCGGCGGAGCTGTTCGTCCCAGTCTTGGTAGCAGCGCTGAAAGGCTTCAACTGATAGGGACTTTTAACACGTCTGTCACATTCTTTTGAATGTTCACCAGAGTCCCAAAATGATGGCCGGCCGCGGTGGTCTCGCGGTTCTAGGCGCGCAGCCCGGAACCGCGCGACTGCTACGGTCGCAGGTTCGAATCCTGCCTCGGGCATGGGTGTGTGTGATGTCCTTAGGTTAGTTAGGTTTAAGTAGTTCTAAGTTCTAGGGGACTGATGACCACAGCTGTTAAGTCCCATAGAGCTCAGAGCCATTTGAACCATTTGAACCATTTTAGTCCCAAAATGATGCCCATTCAAGACACTTATAATTTCTGGAAAAGTTAAAAGTCGCAAGGACTTATATAAGGCGAACAGGAGATCAGTGGAACAACAGGAATGCCTTTTGAAGTCAAAAATTCCGTAATGGGTGTGCCTGTCTGACGTGGGGCATTGTCATGAAACAGCATCTGCTTGTCTGCAGTGTCTCGTCTCACGCGATTCACTATTAAGTTTAAGCCTAACCGGTCACTAGTCATCCTTATGGTTAAACATCGGTCTGATCTCACAAGCGCACATACATCTTAAGTTTTTGAAGTTCAAGGTCTCCCTGAGCGACGTTCATCTTCAACGCGTTCTCGGTCTTCCAACAATGATTTATGCTAGTCAAAAACTTGTGCTCATGATAAGGAATGCAGTTAGGCCTGTTTCAAAACGGTTTTATGGGACTTAACATCTGAGGTCATCAGCCCCCTAGAACTCAGAACTACTTAAAGCTAACTAACCTAAGGACATCACACACATCCATGCCCGAGGCAGGATTCGAACCTGTCACCGTTGCGATCGTGCGGTTCCAGACTGAAGCGCCTAGAACCGCTCGGCCACTCCTGCCGGCCGTTCCTTCCAATTTAAGTTGTTCGTAATTGTAATACATAGGTATTTAGTTGATTTTACAGCTTGTAGATTAGACTGATTTATCGTGTAACCGAAGATTAACGAGTTCCTTTTAGCACTCATCTGGATGACCTCACACTTTTCGTTATTTAGGGTCAACTGTCAATTTTTGCACCATTCAGATATTTCTTCTAAATCGTTTTGCAGTTTGTTTTGATCTTCTGATGACTTTATTAGGCAATAAACCTCAGCGTCATCTGCAGACAACCGAAGACGGCTGCTCAGATTGTCTCCCAAATGTCTCATCGTCCAGGACTGGTTTTGTGGCACAGGGACGAATTGTCGCTGCTTCCCTGGCTACCACAGTCACCAGATGTCTATATTACTGAGCCTTTGTGGTTTAATAGGGAGAGAACTCAATCTTAGTTACCTGAACTTGTCACTATTCTTCGGAAGAATGGGACAAGATTCCCTTGAATACTTTACAGGCCCCGTATCTGCGATTCCGATACGACTGGAAACTGTTTTGAACAACAGGTTTCCTGCACCGTATTAAGCAAAGTAACGTGTTGTGTCTGCGGTGCTTCCGTATTTTTACCCAACCCCTGCAGATCGCCACTCCGTGGGCTCGCTTCACACACACTGGTCGCCGTCCCAGCCACTAGTCGGTAGTAATCGGGCTACTCCGCTTATCTCCCGCTCGACAACATTCAGTGATTACGTCGGCGCGGACTGGGTTATCGCTTGGATTCGTCTTTAGTTGGGTGTTTTCTGTCTGGAATTGCAGGCAGAATTAATCTGTACGATCGCTCGAGAAGATGTAAGTGGGCTGTTTAAGTTTTTATGTTGGTAACTCCACGTAGCGCTCTGTATGAAAATCACTGACTGTGCTGTGTGCAGTCTGTGGCTGGTTTGCATTGTTGGAATTTTTTCTATTGTAGTGTTGGAAAGTTGGATGTGAACAGAGCGTAGCGCTGCGCAGTTGGAGGTGAGCCGCCAGCAGTGGTGGATGTGGGGAGAGAGAGATGGCAGAATTTTGAGAGCGGACGATCTGGATGTGTGTCCATCAGAAAGAGTAAATTTGTAATACTGTATGTCATGAACTGATATATATGATGATTTTTGAATATTATTAAGGTAAATACATTGTTTGTTCTCTGTCAAAATCTTTCATTTGCTAATTATGCCTATCAGTAGTTAGTGCCTTCAGTAGTTAGAATATTTTATTTAGCTGGCAGTACTGGCGCTCGCTGTATTGCATTAGTTCGAGTAACGAAGATTTTTGTGAGGTAAGTTATTCGTGAAAGGTATAGGTTATTGTTAGTCAGGGCCATTCTTTTGTAGGGATTATTGAAAGTCAGATTGCGTTGCGCTAAAAATATTATATGTCAGTTTAGTGTTGATCAGAATAATTAAAGAGAGAAATGTCTGAGTACGTTCAGTTCTGCTCAGCTGTTTGAAAATAAAATAACATAAGAGGTTTATCAGCACAGTAATTCATTTATTTTTCTAAGGGGATATTTCAAAGACAGCTTTAACTCCGATAGAGTTTTTACGTTAGGAATTGCGTGTCAGGACGGACTTCACAGCAGCATGCATATTGCTAAAATGATGATACGACGTAGACATTTTACCCAGTAACTTGTTTTATTTAGTAACTTCAACCGGACTAGAATGAAACCTGTTTTAGGTTATGAGGCAGTAAATTTCATACACCCTACTGGCACGTATGGTGCAGCCTCTCTTTGAAACATCGTTTCCAGGTTGAACAACGCTACACATCACTTAATGGCAGGCAGTGGTCCTGAGCAGCTCACTGACGTGAATAAGTAAATTCAGGAAAAGGAAGGAGGCCGCGCCTCCGCTTAGTCGTTCTTCATGCAAACCCAGAGTCAAGCAGGATGCTTCGGCGTGGAATGTAATGTCCACAGTGTTCTGGGCCATGAATGTTATTCTGTTCATTCACTTCATGCCCCGATATGACGCAGTATACAGAGACCATCAACATAGCGGTCGATCATTTTGAAGGTCAGACACGTTATATTCGATGTAAGTGTGATATTGATACACGAAAGGCCGGCCGGTGTGGCCGTGCGGTTCTAAGCGCGTCAGTTTGGAACCGCGTGACCGCTACGGTCGCAGGTTCGAATCCTGCCTCGGGCATGGATGTGTGTGATGTCCTTAGGTTAGTTAGGTTTAAGTAGTTCTAAGTTCTAGGGGACTGATGACCTCAGTAGTTAAGTCCCATAGTGCTCAGAGCCATTTGAACCATTTTTTTGATACACGAAAATGCTCTCTCACACAGGGATGTACAAGACAATTTCTGTTGGTGTTTTCCTGGAAAGTGCTTGGCCGCCAATCCTAGAGTATCGATATTGGCAGCAGTCATTCTGTCACTCATTATATCTGAAGAGATTCCCATGTGGTCAGCACTTCCACTATGTAAATTGCAAAGAGCTGTCACGCACTGGCTCCAGTTAGAGACTGCAGAGTTCCGTATCATGAAATACAACGATGGCTTACTCTGTACGAAAAGAACAAATGTTGAGAAATACCCCAGTCATTGTTATTTCTATACCTACAGCTCTTCCCTGTTAACGACCTATATTCCCCTACGGCCGGTTTTAGGGAAAATTCCCTTACGAACAACCATCGTTCATAATCATGTACAAATTACCGATGGTGAAACATCTACGTTTGTAGTAAACTCTAAAGGTCAGGGAAAAATGACATGCAGCGTGAGTCGAGAAACGTAACCTCCTGAAACATTTATTAACCATTACAAGACAGAGATGTAAGTTTTCCAAGCGTTAATTAATGGAAAAAAGATTCTTTTGCTCTACAAATAATTGTTTCCGAAGGTGAGGTACGCATGTTATAAACGTATTTAATCTTGTTACTGTGTGTTGTGGCACATGTGTCTGACAAGGCCACGTTTAATAGTGTGACGAAACTTTCGTGAAACAGGAAGAAATTTGCATGAAGCAGCGCAAGAAAGTTAAAATGGAATGACGATATACAATACGTCACAAAATCCCATCTAAACTGCAAAATATAAATTCATTATTAAAGCGCTGAGATTTATTTCAGTGCATTATTAACAATTTTTTTAAATGGCACAATAATCAGGTGCTCTTGCTAAAGACCGTTAGACGAATAATATATAATTTTGCCTTGAGGTTTTCCCTTCTTTAGTAGATGCGTTGTAGTTTATAGTATCAAGTAGAAATAGCTTCTGAGAACCGTTGGACAATTATATTCCCATTATAAATTTAATAAACAATTATATCCTTGCCATTATACAGCTTCCTCAACGTTTTGTGCCATAAAATTAAATGTGACAATCATCTGCTGTATTTTCGTTTTTCCAGCGGAGTAGCTAGCTACAAGGTTCCTTTCTCTACAACTTCGTTCTTGGAATCGTTCACACGAGTCAAGGATACCACCGACTGCCACCTGTGTGTCTACTTCCATTATCCCTAGGTCACCAGCTACTGCGGCAGAACAACTTAGTTTCAGAAAATATTAATATAACAGAATGAATACAAATTATTAACAACATCATAAGACTATTTTCTCATCAACATTTAACATAGGGTTGCGATTTTTCTACAGTCTTAGAGAAGAAAGTCTGAATTTTTTACACCGACGTTGCACGAACAGCCTTCTGTGAAGTATGAAAGACAGTTGTCAATTTCTGAGGCAATTCACATCCTCAATTCTGGAGACCTCACTGACAAAGGAGGAACATAAACTTCATCCTTGACGAAACTCCTCATGAAGAAAGTGCACACTTAATTTCTCGGCGGAATGCCCTTTTACAATAGGTGTTGTCCGATTAGTCCGTCGGTATGCCAGGTATATATTTAGATACTCATGGATATTTGTGCGACAGTGTGATGGATGGATACCCTTCTGGTTGAAAGTGATCATTGAGTCTGTGGCATTAAGCAGTTAAATAGTATTTCACTTAATTACACATAATTATTCGTTCCAACAAATCCTCAGCCTTTCCTGTGATAAACATAAAATTCTTGGAAATGCCAACTTTTGAGACTAATATTGTATTACAGGTGATGTAGCAGCTGCAGCGAACACGTGATTCACTGCACTGTTTACCATGGGTCGATCTCATTCTTTGTGTCGGTAACCGCACAAGGACCGGTTCTCCATGCTGAGTTCTGTGGTTTCGTGTGACCACACTCTTGTCTCCACTTAGACGTTCCCTAGTAGTTTTTCCTATCACTTGATGACAGTTACCACTCTGCGGCAAAACAGTTGCGGCCACCTTCATACTGTGCTGCAGGAGTAGTTTACCGTCCAGATTCCCGTGTAAATCTCCATTAAACCGCAAAAGTTCTGTCTTTCACTCATGCTGATGCACACAAAACCAACGATCATCAGGGTAATCTGCCATATTCAACAACCTCAACGTAAACCTTCCGCACTTGGTGGAATGGGGAATGAAACACCAACGCCGAAATCTCAGACTTGTCTCTTTCAGACGATAGTGCAATGTATTTGTGTTACCTGTTGTTGAAAATAAAGCGTTATAAAATTATGCTGTAAAATATGTCAATCCAATATAGCTATGACAGATTGACTGTATTAAAACTGGCTGGGTATTCACAGTGCCATTCTCACTATTGGTTAAAATTCAGTACTGTTCGAGTGCCGTTCACATACAGTGCTCTCCCTACTTACGAACTACACGATGAACAAAGGAGCGCAAGGACTGCTAAATATCGTTTCTGGGGTGTGAATTGTCCAACGAACACATAAGCATAAAAGAATCTACGTGGTTATTGACAGTTTACATCCCAAGGATAATAAAAGCGTCTGTTTTTATGGTCACTCGACCTCTAGTCACGTATTTCCGATAATGCACACCTTGTGCACTACTGAAAAGCTTTATCCACGCGCCAGAAATCGAGCATCGTGGGTCACAGAACATATGCTGAACGGTAACAACCGTAAACAATATATTTATGAGGAGCATGGGGTCAGTTAAAACACAAAATTCCGAAAATTGTATGGGGTTCAATATCCGGCTGGTTGTAGGATTTCTCTGATACCTAACACGTATTTCATTTCCGATAAAGTTTTCTGCAGGCAAAAATGCCATTCGTGTTGCCGTCCTGACTTATCTATACCGAGCGATGTGGCGCAGTTGTTAACATATTGGACTCGCACTCGGAAGGACGACGATTCAAACCCGGGTTCAGCAATTGGGATTTAGGTTCTCCGTGATTTCCCTAATGCGCTCCAGATAAATGGCGGGATGGTTCCTTTGAGAGGGGACGGCCTATTTCCTTCTCTATCCTTACAATCCGAACTTGTGCTCCGTCTCTAATGACCTCGATGTCGCCGGAACGTTAAACCGAATCTACCTTCCTTCCTTATCTACACTGTAGCTACAGCTATTAACTGTGCGTAGTGGTCCATGCAAATTTCCCCTCTTCACAGGAAATAAAGCAGACTTGCGTCTCGTCTAAAAAAAATTTCCAGAAATTGGTCGTAATTTCACTGGCAATAAGCATATCAAGTCACCTTCCATCATTAAATTACATGAAAGAGGAATAGAGAATGGACGCCAGAGATGGAACGCTAGCTCAATTGGAGAAAAAGTATGAGCGAAGCAATCGGTAATGCCTTATCCGTTATAAGACAAAGTAAATTTAGGGAAACGTTCGGATATAGAAAATAGGAAGTCCATTCTGGAATTTGAGCTCCTGATCCAACCAGATCGATCAGTGATTACATCAAGATCCAGATATCTTGGTGACCAACATTGAGTGATTACTCATTACATCAAAATAGATATTTTGATGTGGAATGTTTTGAAATTCAGGAAGCTACAGAACAAGCAAGAATTAAGACATGTAATTTAGTTCTATTGCACAGAGATTTGGTGCCTTCACATTTGGAAGAAGTAGTGTCAAACACAAAGCACGCTGACAGACAGTATCCTACTTACAAAATAATAGTCAGTTTCACAGAGGATGCATAGTTTCGGGGAAGTAGGGTAGTTCAGGTACCGTAGTTTTTGAATTTGAGTTATTCCAAACTGTCAATGAAGCATGAACAGAGTATCTGCCTCGATTTAATGAGTTCGATGAACGCCTGTGAGATGCAGTGTTAGGTTATGTTGTTATGTATGGTTTCGACTAGTACTGGTCATCTCGAAGTATCGTTGGGCTTCGTGGCCTAGTCGTGAAGTGCCATGCGTTGAAACCGAAACGTCGCGGCATGGAGTCCCTGTCAGACCACAAAGTATTTCACTCTGGTATTAACCCCACAGCTTACCAGTCAACAATAAGAAGGTCCGCCAGCAACGAGATGTGGTTCGAATTTCAATTTGAACTGTAGGTCCTCTTTATACCGTAGGATTACTGATCGCTTAAATGGCTGAAATAGCGTCTAATTGAAATACTTGCACCAGGTTGATGAACCAATGAATTATTATTATAATCCTGAAACATTAGCAATATCGTTGATGGACACTTTAAGAACTTAAAGGGGATGGGGTGGAAGAGGGAAGGTGGTTGGGAGGGCCATGGCTTACGACAGGGGAGGGGGGATGGCGGAATTATTAGAGGGGTGGATAACTTTGATGTCATGTGTTTCCCCTGCATATAGGGAACCTGACAGTCAAATTTGGTCCAATATGGATGTAGCCCTTATCCTTCTCTCTCTCTCTCTCTCTCTCTTTCACTTCTCTCTCTCTCTCTGTCAATGTATCAGTGTGTGTTTGTCTGTGTCCTTAGTTGAGTTTACAGGGTCATAATCGAAATTAATTGCCGCCGTACACAGGACGAGAATCTTCGGTCCGTGTTCTTGACTTGAGGACACGTATTTCTTGCAGCCTTCTAGTCAGAGTCTCGGGACCCGCTCGCACAGTGCTGGAACATGACAGAGGTGCACAGCCGACTGGCTCACAGTGACCTTTTGCGAGCCATGCTTAACGAATTGTAGTAATTATAAGCGGAGCCTTATTTGAGCACAGCGTCCGTCTTCACGCCACGGCCGTGGCAGGCGAGGATTCGTACTACGCCGTCGTTGATTGCACGCCACACAGAAATAAATAGCACTCAGAAATTAACACAACATCAATTATTCTCAGGCTGTCCATGATAGGATGAACCGTGGCTACGTGGTCATCACGTATTCCTGTTCGTTCCAGCGTGACAGAAGGAAATCGCAAACAGACGGTTGTCTATGTGGGCTTTTAGTTTTATGTCTACGCTAGGTCAGAAAGGTAAACATAACAACAATAATAACAAACGAGATTCGAAAGAGATAATTTGAGTGATCACAATCAGGATTTTTCTCATCAACCGGTGCTATATATACAGGGTGGTCCATTGATTGTGACCGGACCAAATATCTCAAGAATAATTACGAGGTATCACGTAACATTCCGCCAGTGCGGACGGTATTTGCATCGTAATACATTACCCGTGTTAAAATGGACCGTTTACCAGTATATTTTCTATTGGGAAGACACCAGATAACCCCCGTGGATCGTGGAATGGTGTGTCCTGTAGATCTTGAAGGCAGTCCCGAGAGGTGCCATCTGAGAGAGGTCGGCCTTTATCAAGCAACAGTACAGCTGCAGCTGGGCGCGACCGTTGGTGATGCGGCGAACGATTGCAAGTTCTCATTATACTGGTATTCTGTTATGGTGTCCAGTATGATTGGATATCATGCGTGACCTGACACTGTAGAACACTTCATTCTGTTGTGTGGTATTAAGCATGTAAGGAGTGCAGCATTCTGTGATTAATCTCATCAACTGGCGTTGGCCATGATGCCTTCACACATGGATTCGTTCGACATTATGTAGACAGAAATAAGTAGGTTGGTGTTTCAATCCTTCATCGATGTTGAGTTCATTTGTGAGAAAGCAGAACCTCAGTGAAAGAAGGTTTCAACATCGTATTGGTCGGCATCTTGCTGAAAGAAATTCCCTGGCATCTCCAAGAGGTTTAGTAATGTTATGGCGAATTTAAATCAGGACAGCCAGACGCTGGTATGAATCTCTCTTCTATTCTATAAGAGCTGAATAGCTTAACCTTTTTGATGTATCTATAAGTCAACGCAGACTAACAAATAGGTTTGTACCTCCAAGATGTGGCATAAATTTAAGCTTTCGTTGACGTCCGTAGCCTGATAAGTGAAGTCGTTATACAGGCTAGTATGGTCATAATTTTTCAGTATGGAGACATCGCCCAGCGTTGTTACTGGGCTTGGAACGATTCCTTGCGGTTCCCATTATCTTCTGAATGATCAAAAGCTAACGCGGCACCAAATCGGAGTGTTATGGGACCCCATGTGATGCTCTGTTGGCGGGGTGTAGCTGGGTCTTCAGAAGAATCCCCATTGAGGCATGATTTTCTCCAATTTAATCGAGGATTTTATGGACGTGGCGACTTACGACCGAGTAATAAATAATTCTGCTTCATCTACTGGACCATTTATACTCTGCTATCTCATAAATCTTCCAAAATTTTCGTCATCGTACGCTACTTTCCGCCGAAGCGAGCGGCTAGGCACGCCTGTGCGGTGGCGCATGGCTCGATGGTGTCCGCTTCAAATTCTGATGGTGCAAGAAAATTTCGCTGTCTATAGAATTCTGGCAAGGAGAGGACTTCCTGATCAGCAGACTTTCTGCCAGTGTCCTCCATTAACTTGCAACTTTCTCCGTAGCGTTCGTGTATTGAGAGAACGTGACAGCGTTAATAATAATTCGTCCTTTAAGATAAGCGACCCATTGTTACTATTCGACTATTCGAGAAGAGCAGACTCTTTACTGGCAACGGGTTTCCCCCTCTCACTTACGTTTCACCATTAACAAAGACACAAACACTACACTGAAACTCCATATGGGTCTAGCGGTTCTAGGCGCTCAGTCCGGAACCGCGCGACTGCTACGGTCGCAGGTTCGAATCCTGCCTCGGGCATGGATGTGTGTGATGTCCTTAGGTTAGTTAGGTTTAAGTAGTTCTAAGTTCTAGGGGACTGATGACCACAGATGTTAAGTCCCATATAGTGCTCAGAGCCATTTGAACCATTTTGAAACTCCATATGCTCTCGTCACGGTCACCTATGCTCCACTCAAGACACAATCCAAACACTTCTTCGCCACGAAGAAGGAAAATTCCACCCCCCCCCCCCCCCCCAGTGCAGGGCTAGGGGTCTCCAAAGCAGCACCGAGCGAGATGGCGCAGTGGCTAACACACTGGATTCGCATTCGGGAGGACGACAGTTCAATCCCGTGTCCGGCCATCCTGGTTCCTTTGAAAGGGCACGGCCGACTTCCTTCCCCATCCTTCCCTATTCCGATGAGACCGATGGCCTCGCTGTCTGGTCTCCTCCCCCAAAACAACCCAACCCAACCCCAAAGCAGCAGTGCATTTGCTTGTGTCACCAAACGTGGTGGTACTGTGGGAAGACGCTGGAATAGTATTTGAGAGGACGGTGTTTCAAATCTCCTTTTTTTCATTTTATCGCTTTATGTTTCCCATTACGTTAGTTGTAAAATGCAGTCATGGTAAATAAATTGTTGAGCTGCATGTTACAACTACACTGGTCACTTTTTTTAAACTCCAAAATTTTCTCGCATTGCAACGAAGAATATTGAAATTTGGTTCAAAGGTGCCTACAATCTTCCACTCTGATGGTGTAATACCATGGGGCTCTGCGACTTCACCTTCAGGCTTAGCGACGCTTCAGACAGCAAGGTGTCGACACGTGCGAAAAAGAAGGGTCACAGCTCCGAAGTTCATGTGAAGTGTAAGTTGGGTTAGTAATGTCACACTGGCACCAAATTTCATCACAACTTTATCCAAGGCTACTGTAAACTTTTCACACGATGGGAATGTCGTTACACTCCTTCTTGCACACATTTCATCCCTTCTTTTGACGCCTCTGCGATGGAGGTCAGAATCACGACGCCTAAAGTTAAAATCAGGTGGTTTTCTTATGGGTGGCCTAGAAACATATTTCAGGGACACCACAGCACGGAACTGAAACGAAAAGAGCTCAGGAGGAGGCATACAGTGTGTCAATCACACCTTCTCCTAGGGCGCTGATTTTCGCACATTTCGCAGTCCGAAAACGACTGTTCGCAGTGCGATGACAAACAGGACGCCGCTCTTGACTACGTTCAAGACTTCTGAGATCCCCAGACGATTCACTCCTTCTCTAAGGTATCGTGGGCTGTAAAGCCATTGAACTTGATTATACCTCTTTGGGTGTAGCATGGTCGCAGTTTTTGCTTTGGTATACAGGTTGCGACCAGTAGGGACCACTCAAAACCATCCGACGAAATTTCAAAGTGATCCGAAGCAGCACTGAAGTTTATGCTTGTTCAGCCCTCCTGTCTCGCGCCATCCTCTGTTGTGATCAAGGCGCGGGTTGAAGCATTGACACAAGCGTGAATAAAACGGCAACGGGTCCCTCTAATACCTCCCAGTTCGACAACACCCACCAGCACACTTTCGTTGGGCACTTTAAAAATACACCTGTACAGAGACCGATACCCATTCAGCTGAGTAGCACCTCGCTGCTGCTCTAGCGCCTGCTTGCAGGCTTGCGGAATCTAAGAGATGTCGAAGGGGTTGCCTGCCCTCAGGCGCTAGAGCAGCAGCGGTGTGCCACTCAGCTGAATGGGTGTCGCAGTCTCTGTACAGGTATATTTTTAAAGTGCTCAACAAAAGTGTACAGGTGGAACCGGGGTGTCACCGAACTGGGAGGTTTTAGAGGTACCCTTTGCCGTTTTATCCACGCATGTGTGAATATTGTAGGCCCCTGTGCTCAAACCACAGGAGGGCGCGCAAAAGGGATGCTGAAAAAGCTTACAACCTCTTTGATACTTCGTATGAAGTTCAGATTTCATATAATGGTTTTGATGGGTTCCTAGCGGTTCCGTTCTGTATGCCAAAATTAAAAATGGCGGTAGCGCTACTCTCCGAAGGAATGAGAGCCTGTTAAATTGCGTTGCAGCCCCACGATGTCCTTAGAGAAGGGTTTTGTCGTCTAGTGTCGAATATTATCAAGAACGTCATTCCGTTGCTCCTTGCACTGCGAACTGTCGTTTTTGAGCGCGAAATATGTAAGAATCAACACACCAAGGAAGGAATGATTGAACCGACTCCCTTTCTCCCTTTACGCCATCTCCTGAGGCCTTTTCGTCGAATCCGAATGGCAGTGTGTCTTAAATATTTTCTTCGGCAATAAATTAAAAAAAAAAACAGTGGGATTTCGACACTGATCCTCGCGCTTCTGACTTCTTTCGCAGTGGCGTCAAAACGAGGAATGAATTGTGGGTCAAAGGGAGTGTGAATATCTTCCAGTCTTGTGAAGCGTCCATAGTAGCGTTGAGCAGATTTTTCTGATATTTTTTACCAAGTGACATCATTAACCCACCTCACACCTAATCTGAACTCCTGACCTCTGACCTTTATTACGCATGTGTTTCTGTTTGAAGCGTCATCAAGTCTGAGGGTGACGTTTCGGGACCCCATGCATTTGTACCGTTAGACAGGAAAGGGTCAACAATTACGGGATTTAAGAGAGTTTCTCTAAAAGTGTTGTCAGTGTCTCACCTTGCGGGCTGTGTAATGAGATCGTTCGTCACGAAACTAGTTACGGCAAGTACAATCGGTAGCCCAGTAGCTGTAACGAAGTTCTTTCAGATTCATCCCCATCGAGGCGAATATCTTTTCCCACCCAACGTTCTCGTTCTAGGAGCTTCATGATAAAAAGGGCGTAACTGTCATATGGTATTGTTGGCTGGAACATCCCACAGGGTAGGTTCAGCCTCCTGCCAAAACGTTGTTCTTCCGTCGTGCACATTTGCTGCTTTCCTTGCGGACATATGAGAGGTGTGTCGCACGTCTGTTTGTAGAGTGTAGGAGAGCGACACGGATGCGTGTAGGTGTAGTGTCATGTTCGTGTTGTGTGATGATGGGAGAAGGGGAAGGGCGAAACCCAGTGCCGCCTCTCGACTAGCAGCGAGGCGGCAGCCGAGCTTAACGTCTTCATTCGACGGACGGATCAACATCAAGAGAGTCACATACCCTCCTTTCATGAGATTCTGCGGAGAGGTTTGCAATTTAATCCAGTACGTCGGCGCAAAGGCTGGTGATCAGGAACTGTACACCACCACCTCGCCTTCACTTTCCTGCGAAATACTGGCTGTGGAAATTTCATCCAACACCAGGATTCGAACCGGTTTACCACTGAGACGAACGCCACTGTATAGGCGTGCTTTAGCGACCTCGGCTATAGTGGCGGGTGAAACTACATGATCGATGCCGAGGACCTATTTTATTTTATTTTTTCAAGGTTTGATCGGTCGCCAAATGGAAACTACAGTGAAAATTAAAAAATACTTGGCACATTTAGCTACACCATCCAGTTACTTCTCTAAAATGTCGTCGCTCCAACTTCAGTGGTAACATTGTACCAACCTTCCAATACCCCCGTCAGGGAAGGCAGGCATTTGTGGTTTACGCCAATTCCATTGGCTGGTCTGCTGCTCGTCGTCTGTACCAAAATGCGTCCTCACAGCCAGCGCGTCATGTGAGCAAAGAGATGAAAATGAGAGGAGACAAGTCTGGGCTGTATGGTGGATGATTAAACACTTTCTATCGGAAACGTTGCACGAGCGTCTTTGTTGCAGCCGCTGCGTGCGACTGAGCATTGTCATGAAGAATGACAATATCTGATGACATTGCTCTTCGCTTGTTCTGAATTGCCCTTCGTACACGATTTTCTCGAATCGCTTTATCCACTAGCTGAACAACGTCATCGTTTTACACTCGCTTCTCTCCCTGAGCGCTTGCATCATGGAAGTATATACGTCCGGCTTCGAAGTTCCTTCACCACCGCCGCACTTCGCTGTCATGCACGTAAGTTACGTTATGTGGCCTGCATGAAATCGTGCGGAACCCCTCAGCACGAAGAAATCGGATGATAGCACGCAATTCACAAACTTTGCGTCGGACTAGAGGCAGGAAAAAATAAAAAATAAAAAAAGCCGCCGTATGGCACGAGAGGGTAAACGAGTACGCGGATTCACGATGTGGAGCGTCGGGGAAGCATGCAGCTCCTCGCATCGAGTGCGAACTTCCTCTAGGTTTCTATGATGTCACAGCTGTCACAGATTCAGAGGAGATCTCGCGAAAGGCGGTCAATGGCGTGTCCTGTAGAGGGGACGCATTCTCCTGGAACGCCGTACGGGTGAGTGCGCGTCTGGCCGAGGTGAGGTGCGAGCAGCAGCCGCGCAGTGGGGTGGTGGCACCAGCGACGGAGCGCCAACCGGTTCCCCCTCAGCCGCCGCAGACCAAAAAGAAATGCCCGCTCGGCCACCACATCACATCAGCCCTCAGCCGCATTCTTGCGCTCCGCGCCGCGCCTGCTCCACCACGCGACCAAAAACGCTTTTTCGCTCTCTTTTGCTGCGACTCTACGCCGCACCTGCTCCGCTGTCGAGGAAAAGCGGAAAAAAACACTGAGTTACAAGAGGAGCTTCCATTGCGAGAGCCCACTTCCCGTTGTTGATGCGCTGACCCATCGTGCTCTCGGCGGAAACTCCTTCACCAAAGAAGACGAAGTAAATATCCCTGAATGCCAATCAAGAACAACTGCCAAGATGAGAAACATAGAAGTAGATATCCTCGGTGTAACAAAGCAGCTTAAATCACTTAATAAAGGCAAGGCCTCAGGTCCAGATTGTATACCAGTCAGGTTCCTCTCAGAGTATGCTGATAAAATAGTTCTATATTTAGCAGCTATATACAACCACTCGCTCACAGAAAGATATGTACCTAAAGACTGGAAAAATGCTCAAGTCACACCAATACCCAAAACGGGAAGGAGTAATCCGCTGAATTATAAGCCTATATCACTAACGTCGATTTGCAGTAGGGTTTTAGAACATATACTGCATTCGAACATTATAAAGTATCTCGAAGAGAACAATTTATTGACATATAGTCAGCACGGATTCAGAAAATATCGTTCTTGTGAAACACAACTAGCTCTTTATACTCACGAATTAATAAGTGCTATCGACAGGGGATGTCAAATTGATTCCATATTTTTAGATTTCCAGAAGGCTTTCGACTCCGTTCCTCACAAGCGTCTTCTAATCAAACTGCGTGCCTACGGAGTATCGCCTCAGTTGTGCGACTGGATTGGTGATTTCCTGTCAGAAAGGTCACAGTTCGTAGTAATAGACGGAAAGTCATCGAGTAAAACAGAAGAAATATTCCCCAAGGAAGTGTTATAGGCCCTCCATTGTTCCTGGTCTATATTAACGACATAGGAGACGATCTGAGTAGCCGTCTTAGATTGTTTGCAGATGATGCTGTCATTTACCATCTTGTAAATTCATCAGATGATCAAAACGACTTGCAAAATGATTTAGATAAGACGTTTGTATGGTGTGAAAAGTGGCAATTGACCCGGAATAAAGAAAAGTGCGAAGTTATTCACATAAGTACTAAAAGAAATCAGCTAAATTTCTATTACGCGATAAGTCACACAAATCTTAGGGCTGCAAATTCAACTAAATACTTAGGGATTACAATTACAAATAACCTAAATTGGAACGATCACACAGATAATATTACGGGTAGAGCAAACCAAAGACTGCGATTCATTGGCAGAACACTTAGAAAGTGCAACAGGTCTACCAAAGAGACTGCTTACACCACGCTTATCCGCCATATTATGGAATATTGCTGTGCGGTGTGGGATCTGCATTAGGTGGGACTGACGGATGACATCGAAAAAGTACAAAGTAGAGCAGCTCGTTTTGTATTATCGCGAAATAGGAGAGATAGTGTCACAGACATGATACGTGAATTGGAGTGGGAGTCATTAAAACAAAGGCGTTTTTCGTTGCGACGGTATCTTGTCATGAAATTTCAATCAATAGTTTTCTCCTCCGATTGCGAAAACATTCGATTGGCACCCACCTACATAGGGAGAAATGATCATCACGATAAAATAAGAGAAATCAGGGCTCGCATAGAAAAATTTGAGTGCTCGTTTCTCCCGCGTGCCGTTCGAGAGTGGAACGGTAGAGAGACAGCTTGAAGGTGGTTCATTGAACCCTCTGTCAGGCACTTTATTGTGAATAGCAGAGTAATCACGTAGGTGTAGATGTAGATGTAGGGTGAAGTAGGAGTTGGAAGACGAAGAGAAGAAAATGTATTGTAGGGTAATAAAATATGTAGAAGGTGTAGATACACACTGAGGTGATAGAAGTCATGCGATAGCGATCTACACATATACAGATCCCGGTAGTCTCGCATTGTGAAAGGGCAGTGCATTGGCGGACTTGTCATTTGTGCTCAAGTGATTCATGTGAAAAGGCTTCCGACTTGATTACGTCCACACGACGGGCATTAACAGACTCTGATAGATGGACGTATAGGCATGGGACAGCCCATTTCGGAAATCAATAGGGAATTCAAGATTCCGAGATCCACAGTGTCAAGAGTATGTCGAATATACCAAATTTTCAGCATTACCTCTCACCAAGGACAATGCAGTGGCCGATGGTATTCACTTAAGGACCAAGAGCTAACAGACAAGCAACACAGAGTGACATAACCGCAGAAATCAATATGGAACTACGAAGAACATATACGTTACGACACAGCGGCGAAATTTGGTGATAATGGGCCTAGGCAGCAGACGACAGAAGCGTTTGCTTTTGATAACAGCATTCCTCGCCAACGGCGCGTCTCCTGAACTCACGACCATATCGGTTGGACTCTACTAGAAAACAGTTGTCTGATCAGATAAGTACCGACTTCAGTTGGTAAGAGCTGATGGTAAGGTTCGAGTTTGGTGCAGACGCCTCGAAGCCGTGGAGCCAGGTTGCGAACATGGCACTGTGCAAACTGGTGGTGGCTCCATAATAGTCTGGGGTGTGTTTACATGGATAATTGACTGGAAGTAGTTATTTCAGGCTACTTGGAGATCATTTGCGTCCATTCATGGGCTTCATGTTCCAAAACAACAATTCAGGTTTTATGAATGACAATGCCACATCACTGGGACACAGTTGTTCGTTATTGGTTCGAAGAACATTCTGGACAATTCGAGCGAATGATTTGGTCACCCAGATCATCCGACGTGATTCTCATCGAACATTTATGGCACATAATCGAAAAGTTAGTTTCTGCACAACGTCCTGCACAACTAACAGTTTCCCAGTTATGGACGGTTATAGAGGCAGCATGGCTCATTATTTCTGCAGCGGACTTCCAACAACTTGTTGAGTCCATGCCACGTCGAGTTGCTGCACTACGTCAGACAAAATTATCTCCGACACATATTAGGAGATATCCCATGACTTTTGTCAAAATGGTTCAAATGGCTCTAAGCACTATGGACCTTAACATCTGAGGTCATCAGTCCCCTAGAATTTAAAACTACTTAAGCCTAACCTAAGGACATCACACACATCCATGCCCAAGGCAGGATTCGAACATGCGACCGTAGCAGCAACGTGGTTCCGGACTGAGGCGCCTAGAACCGTTCGGCCACAACAGCCGGGTGACTTTTGTCACCTCTGTGTATAAAAAGCAGTCTCGAAGAGATGCGGACTGAATAATGTTGAACAACAATTCACTGGTACTACACACTTTTTTCACGTTATCTGTTGCTATCTGGAGTCACTCTTCTTGTGCCTAGAAGCCATCAGAATGGAAGTTTAAAAAGTATATTCTGAGTTTGTTGTTTTGCTTTATACGACTTTGCATTGAACGTTGTAAGTAGGCTGTTTAGGTTTTTATATTGGTAACGCCACGTAGCGCTCTGTATGAAAATCACTGGCTGTGCTGTGTGCAGTCTGTGGCTAGTTTGCATTGTTGTCTGCCATTGTAGTGTTGGGCAGCTGGATGTTATCAGCGTGTAGCGTTGCGCAGTTGGAGGTGAGCCGCCAGCAGTGGTGGATATGGGGAGAGAAATGGCGGAGTTTTGAAATTTGTAAGACTGGATGTCATGAACTGCTATGTATATTAAGATTTTTCAACACTATTAAGGTAAATACATTGTTTGTTCTCTATCAAAATCTTTCATTTGCTAACTATGCCTATCAGTAGTTAGTGCCTTCAGTAGTTTGAATCTTTTATTTAGCTGGTAGTAGTGGCGCTCGCTGTATTGCAGTAGTTCGAGTAACGAAGATTTTTGGTGAGGTAAGTGATTTGTGAAAGGTATAGGTTAATGTTAGTCAGGGCCATTCTTTTGTAGGGATTTTTGAAAGTCAGATTGCGTTGCGCTAAAAATATTGTGTGTCACTTTAGTGAATGTTTGAGTACGTTCAGTTTTGCTCAGCTGTCTGAAAAGCAAATAATGTAAGAGGTTTATCAGCGCAGTAATTCATAAATTTTTCTAAGGGGACGTTTCAACGTCAATAAAACATTGAAAAAGGAATCGCATTATTGTTTCAGACAATATGCCTCTGGACAGTTATTCAAAAAATGGCTCTGAGCACTATGGGACTTAACTTCTGAGGTCATCAGTCCCCTAGAACTTAGAACTACTTAAACTTAACTAACCTAAGGACATCAAACACGTCCATGCCCGAGGCAGGATTCGAACCTGCGACGGGAGCTGTAGCGCGGTTCCAGACTGTAGCGCCTAGAACCGCTCGGCCACCCCGGCCGGCGACAGTTTATTTTTCCTTACTTTGAAGTGTATCACAAAAGAGGGGATCGCCGAATTATGTACCTTTTGCTTCATTGTCAGGTCATGCTGATTTCAACGAAGGACTAAACATGCTGAGCAGCGTTAAAGATTAAACAATAAATTGGACTACACCGTCGATGGAGAGGGACTGGAAGGGGGAGAGGGGGTTGGCGAAGTCTGAGTTTTTCCTGGTCGCCAGTTGTCCCAGTTAAGCCAGCGACCCGCAGAAAAAGTAGAGGACAGAAAGGGACTCGGAGGCATTAAAACAAGAGAAAGTAATCACAATCTACAAATGACCAGCTCGCCAACCTGAGTGTTGTTTTTTGGAAGGTTTTTCACGATCGTTTAGGCAAATGCTGGATTACTTCCGGTTTGCGCATCAGAAAAAGGATACGAAACAGTTAAATTGCGAGTGCACACAGGGAAAATTTCACACGATTCACGGACACATGATAATCACGAATTTCCTCTCTTGTGGTAGCTGATGACCGTCCTGATGTCATATGTATTCGTCAGGAGAAGTAAATGAAAATAATTGCCAAATCGTAAATGGATCGCTTTTCATCGATATCTGACCCTGCCACGCCGTGCAGACGCCGAATAAAAAGGAGCTATGATAGTTGAACTCTCATGTGACTGGTTTTTTCATGAGAAAGCGGCATAGAAATTGTATACGATTTTGTTCCTTCGTATCGATATCATTACAAGTTTCACGTGGTTTTTGTCTTCTCTTCGTAGGCGTTTTTCGATTATTTTGTATTCTCTATTTCTCACAATCAATAAATTGTTTGGTATGAGTTCAGATCAACCGTAAGGCTGCTTCACGTTTTGGGCGCTCTCAAAACATGTCTGTAGATCACTGACTTATTGCATGTGTTAAGACGACAGCGTGGTAAAAAGTTACGAGGAAAATATTATCTAGGAATTCCACGATGAACGGATCCCAAAAAGAACGGTTAATGCCTTATTGCAAAGCGGGGATACGTTCGCCGGAAACTTCATGCGCCTAACTGTTGGTCTCTCACTCTTGAAAGATTTATTGCACGATATTTGGTATTTATGTCAGGTCATATCTGTTCTTCGACTGGCACCCTGGTAAGAGGTTATACGCTTTTGGGCAGGAGAGGCGTAAAGATTGCTGCAATTGATACTGGCGTGACGTAAGCAATCGTACCCCTTTTGCATCGCTGGTTCTCTGGAACATTCGGAGACAGGAGGCCTTGTCTTGATGCCTTGATCTGCAGTACCCAAGCGTTGCCGTTCAGGCGCCTTTGTGAAGCGGGAGAAGTCGTTGCTCCGTTTCGTGTGGAATGGTCATATGCAGTAGAATCGCACCAGGTACTCGTACTGTGGACAGTTTTCAGATGCTGTAAACTGTGAAATTGAAAGAGCAGTGATTAATCGGTTTATTTGCGAAGCATGAACATAATTACGCAGTAAATCAGTGGATAGTCATTCTTGGCCAGAGGACTATATCATTTCTTGAAGACCATGGAAAACAATACAGGAAACTTCTGCGTAAAAGTGTAACTGATTTCAGCAGTTAATATGAGCAACGTTTAGTCTACCCATTGTTTGGAAGTGTGCTATTTACGTACTCAATAAATGAAGTAACTGATACGAATTATTCAACTTTCAAACTAACATTTTTGGTTAAATTGAAGAATAATGCGCGCCGGCCTGTGTGGCCGAGGGGTTCTAGGCGCTTCAGTCTGGAACGGCGCGACCGATTCGGTAGCAGGTTCGAATCCTGCCTCGGGCATGGATGTGTGTGATGTCCTTAGGTTAGTTAGGTTTAAGTAGTTCTAAGTTCTAGGGGACTGATGACCTCAGATGTTAAGTCCCATAGTTCTCAGAGCCATATGAAGCATTTGAGGAATGATGCGAACATTTTGGGTCAGACTGTATTGTGACTGTTCAACCGAAGAAATACAGACATTAATATTCGTGCCTGTATCCCAAGTGCTACATCTGATTGGCTGCAGTCCAGACAACCAGCCATTAATACTGCTGTAGAACCTTTTGACCAAAGATTATACCGGGTGGTTAAAATAAAACTTTTCCTATTTAGCACCTTATAACACGGAAGCTAATTACCGTACAAGGACCAAATTGGTAGCATTAATATCAAGGACACTGGGAAGACAAATAACGCAGAATCAGCTCAATTGAAAAACTTTTAATGTGCTGCTACGGTACACCATACCATTGCATACCGGTACCATTACTGCTACAAAAAGGGGCTTAATATGGCGCCTATCAGGGTCCAGAAGAGTCTGAAAGCGCAGGACTGCATTCTGCACAGCAGAATGAAACATGTCCGTAGGTGTGTTCCCTATCTCCCTTGATATGCTGCGCTTCAGATCAGCACATGCTCCTTTTGTCCAAGCTTGTGTTGACACGTCAACAAGTGTTCTGTGACGTGTAAGACTATGAATCATGATGACTGATCACATCACCTGCTGGCCACAGTGGGAACTGTACGGTGGTACTGTGACGCATGGAAATCGTGCACCCCATACTTTGGACATTAATGCTACCAAGTTTGGTACTCATACGGTAATTAGTTTCCGTGTTATAACGTGTTAAACACGGGAAGTTTAATTATAACCACCTGATATGTATGCCTTATATGGAAGTAAATATGGATCCAGAAGTCGCCACCAGGAGCACAAGTCGACCTGAAAGACCGCGTTAAACCAGTAGACTCCGATTTGTCTCGACGTACGTCGAAGACAGCGAATAAAATCCACAGAAACACAAAACTTTTGTTTTTTGAAAAAAAAAAGAATAACGTTGCCTGGACCAATCTAGCAGTCGTGGTGAGATACCCCAAGCCATCCAGCTCATCGTGCTGGAGCATACTTGAGCGTCACATTCAGGCAATTCAAACGAAGTTCTGATTCTGACCCCGTAAGCTATTCTCTCGAGTGAAAAATTAAATTTATTATTATGTGTGTGTCTCCACTGAACTATTGTACCACACATGAAATACATTTGCACTCAATTTTTCGTTAGTAGCACTGTTTTATGTGTGTACCATAATGTGTAATAAAGCCATATGTTCTGCCACGTGCTAAATAAATAAAATAATAATTTTTGCGGAGGAAATTAGGCTTGTCTTTACTCAGAAACTGTTACTGCCTACACAAATATTGTGAAGTAGGAAAATAAAAACAGTTTCGTAAGTTATAATCATTATAAATCTTCACTATGGTGATATCTTGGCCTTTGAAAGTTGGCACCGCCGGTAATGTATGTTCTATATACATGAAGTATTTTCTTTGCTTTTTAACAATATGTATGGAGTCAGGTGCTCTAGGCTATCTTCAGCCATGATTAAGGGCTCGACTTATGACCTGATGGTCTCCATCAATAGTAGCAGTCTTTTTTCTTTTCTAAGTTCTTGTGCCTATACCATAAAAGTTAATTATAAACGAGTAACCATGGTGTAAAGGTCAAATTAATCAGATACGTGAATTACGCAAGGAAGTGTCTGTAATTAGCCGTTTATGTTCGTGAGCTGCAGCCAGATTGCTTCTTGCAAGTGGGTGTTCATTGCCGGCCGGCATAGTTTCAGCCTTGTAGACGAACATTAAATCAGTCGCCAATATATGTAGATAATTACTCCGATTTATTATCGGCTCATAGCGAATTACGCCGTCAAGGAGACTTCGCTCAGGGAGTTGCGACGAACGTGAATGTACGTATATGCACGCCGAAAGAGCTATTCTTGCACGTTCTTTATGTATGGCAACAATGAATCTTGTTTTTCACTTTCTTAAAGCAGCATTTATAAGACATGTAGGTCCCTACTACCGTGGCAAACTTCGGCATTGTTTAGACGCTTTAAGTGGATAGGTTCTGGGAATAGAGGAAAAGAAAAGCCAAGAAGTCTTTAAGTTCTACGCGCTCCATAGCTGGTCATATTCGGAAGAAAGAAGAAGGCGGCGGCATGGAACAAACTTCAAACTGGAAAACTTGAACCCGCAGGCGATTATCAATTAGCGTAGTAGCCAGGAGTAACGCCATCTACACTCTATACGGAGCGTACTATTGGTCAAAAGTAGAAGAAAAGTTCCCAAATGATATGCCCGGAAATCAATACCCATTGAGGCATGGCCCAATGTGTTTTCTCGTTTCCATCTGTCTGCTACATAGAAGTAGACACTATAGGCAAAACTGCATTTGGTTGCACGTATCCTGATAGACTCTTCAGCCCTTCTTCACAGTGAATCGTGCACTCTTTCATATACACCTGGTTCATTCAGGTTGCATCATCACAGGCACGGGTCACACGATGCTGCAACTCCTGCGCATTGTCGATGGGTTGGGCATACACAGATGCTTCTAAACGTCCGTACAGCCAGCAGTCGAACGGAATCAGATCCGGAGAACGGGAAGACCGTGCTACCGGGCCCCTTCCACCAATTCATCGCCATGAAACGTTGTGGTGAGATACTGTCGCAGGGTAAACCACAGTCGTCCTTCTGCAAAGGGAGCGTTTTCCAGTAGCGCGGGTAACTCGTCGTATAGAAATCAGTGACGCACAGGACCTGTTAATCTGTTTGGAAAAGTGTATATCACTGTCACCGACGGTTTCTGCCCAAGCATTAGTACCGAAGCGATCCAAGTGCCTCACCTCCATCATTACAAGAGAATTTATGTCCATCCACACGTGTCTATTTTGGAAATTACTACACTACCTCTGGTGATGGCCTACACCACCGAATACTACATATTACTCGTCAAAAATAAAACGGGCCAAATCTCAAGAAGTACTGGTTGCTGGACATACAATTATCGGAACTCTTCTCCTAGTTTCGACCAATCCTACCTACTGCAGGAGCCGCGCGGGATTAGCCGAGCGGTTTAGGCGCTGCAATCATGGACTGTGCGGCTGGTCCCGGCTGAGGTTCGAGTCCTCCCTCGGGCGTGGGTGTGTGTGTTTGTCCTTTGGATAATTTAGGTTAAGCAGTGTGTAAGCTTAGGGACTGATGACCTTAGAATTTAAGTCCCATAAGACTTCACACACACTTGAACAACCTACTACAGGAATTTGTGGCACTTTTGTCAAACATCCTGAAAATAAGAAAAGATTATGCAGCGAACTTCGCATTCAGACATGGCATTCGAAGGTTGTTTGTTTGAGAGAAGAACGCGTTATCTCTCGCGTAAGAAGGAGAAACGTTTACCACCAAATGCCAGAAATCGACAACGACAGGATCGTGTCTCGCTGAGGCTTAGGTTAGGTTAGGTTAATGTTTAACGTCCCGTCGACAACGAGGTCATTAGAGACAGAGCGCAAGCTCGGGTTAGGGAAGGATTGGGAAGGAAATCGACCGTGCCCTTTCAAAGGAACCATCCCGGCATTTGCCTGAAACGATTTAGGAAAATCACGGAAAACCTAAATCAGGATGGCTGGAGACGGGATTGAACCGTCGTCCTCCCGAATGCGAGTCCAGTGTGCTACCACTGCGCCACCTCGCTCGGCCCCGCTGTGGCGTCGGTTTATCAGACCACGATATTGTTGCCGGGTTGGTCGGGAGACAACGACTGTCATGCGAATATGGCCTTGACGGATTCAGAACGGTAACACTTAGCACCATGCCGTAACTCACTAGCTCTACGCGACTAACGCCAGAGAGGACAGGCATATTGTTCACTCGGCAGTGCACGATCGTACATCGACATCACGTACCTTGAGTCAGCAAATGAAATCTTTTGCAGAAAGCACTATCCACACAGTCAAAAGAACGACAGGTTCTGGAGCACCACGGATTGTCACTACGGCGATTGTTGTTGCGGCTTCAATTGAGGCAGTACAAGAGGCAGGCACTGTGACAATGATGAGTCTAATGCCTGCATAAGACACAGTAGTTGCACCATCTTGCCTTTTCAGACGAATCTCAATTTCGTGTACATACTCATGAGGGACGCATCCGTGTATGCCGTCTCCAAGTCGAGAACAATGAACGTTGTCACATTGCATTCTCATCTTCATAATGGCCCAGTATATGGCGTGATGGTATGGCGTCCAAGGAGTGCGGAACGTGACTATATCTGGTTCACGTAGCCGGTAATATAATGTTTCGGACATTTGAAGACTAGCGGTTGTGCCTTATGTTTGAGGACTTCAGAGTGGTATCTTTTAACAAGGTAATGCTAGGTGGCATATTGTCCATGCTCTGTAGACCTACCTCGATTTCACCAGAGCGTGCCAAGGCACGAATACTCCTAGCCCCCTTAGAGATCACGATCGAAAAATACGCAAAATACTTTCCTGCCTTGAAACTTCCCCGCTGACCAATGTGACGAAATCCTACTACTCTAGTTTTGTTTCGAGTTCGTTAATTAGCTCTGGTAATGTTATGTAGCAACAAATTATCTCACTTACGTAATATTACATGAATAAAAGTACGAGTACTGAGTGTTCAGAAACAGATATTTTAACGAAACATGTGAATTCCAAATAGTGCACTAGAGTATAAATACTGCGAACAAATCGACACGCGACAATACGTTCCAAACTTGAAACCTACAGCGCAAGACACCGCTACGTGATTCGTATTGCAACAGCTTTCACGAGAATAGAGTCGTATGAAATAATACTCATTGCGCAAAGAACGGGAAGAGATGGTGAGTAGTTTCATAAATTGTTCACAAACCTGACGAGATTTTAAGAAACTGTGAATGCCCTAAATCAGTATAGATAATCACAGGTTTTAAACTGATTGCCTCCTAGTTCCTTTGTCACGCTTCATTCCGTCACGATGGTATCCGACCCTAACAATCACGTACGTCTACCGCAAACCAGTAAGAACATAGAAATAATGGTGGCACCTCAACATCTAGACGAATAAAACACTTCTCCGTTTCTGATCCCAAATGAATATTTAGATTACTGTGTTTGGTGAAAAATGTAATGCTCGCCCTAGTGAAATCATCCCGTGCAAGTCTTCGCTTTAAAAAAAAAAAAAAAAATATGAAAGACAAATGGGGCGGGGGGGGGGGGGGGGGCAAATTATCAAATGATAGACATTTGATAAAGCTTGTGCGCTAGTTCTCTCACGTACACTATATGATCAAAAGTTTCCAGACACCCCCAAAATCATACGTTTTTCATATTAGGTGCATTGTGCTGCCACCCACTATCAGGTCCTACTATCAGGTACTTCGTATCATCGACCTCAGTAGTCATTAGACATCATGAGAGGAACTCACGGACTTCGAACGTGGTCAGGTGATTGGATGTCACTTGTGTCAGACATCTGTACGAGATATTTCCACAGTACTAAATATCCCTAGACCCTCTGTTTCCGAGGTGATAGTGAAGTGGAAACGTGAAGGGACACGTATAGCACAAAAGTGAACATGCCGACCTCGTATGTTGATTAACAGAGACCACCGATAGGTGAAGAGGGTCGTAATGTGTAATAGGCAGACACCTATCCAGACCATCACACAGGAATTCCAAACTGCATCAGGATCCACTACAAGTACTATGACATAGGTGGGAGGTGAGAAAATTTGGATTTCATGGTCAAGCGGTTGCTTTTAAGCCACACATAACACCACTATATGCCAAACGACGCCTCGCTTGGTGTAAGGAGCGTAAACATTGAACGATTGAACAGTAGAAAAACGTTATGTGGAGTCACGAATCACGGTACACAATGTGGCGATCCGATGGCAGGATGTGGGTATGAAGAATGCCCTGTGAACGTCATCTGCCAGCGTGTGTAGTGCCAAGAGTAAAATTCGGAGGCGGTGGTGTTATGGCGTGGTCGTGTTTTTCATGGAAGGGGCTTGCACCATTTGTTGTTTTGAGTGTCAATACCACAGCACAAGCCTACATTGATGTTTTAAGCACCTTCTTGCTTCCCACTGTTGAAGAGCAATTCGGGGATGGCGATTGCATCTTTCAGCACGATCGAGCACCTGTTCATAAAGCACTGCCTGTGTCGGAGTGGTTACGCGGCAAGTACATCCCTGTAATGGACTGTCCTGGACAGAGTCCAACACAATTGGGATGTTTTGGAACGCAGACTTCGTGCCAGGCCTCACCGACCGACATCGATACCTCTCCTCAGTGCAGCACTCCGTGATGAATGGGCTGTCATTCCCCAAGAAACATTCCAGCATCCGATTGAACGTATGCCTGCGAGAGTTGTCACCAAGGGTAAGGGTGGGCCAAAACTAAATCGAATCCCAACATTACCTATGGAGGGGGCCACGAATTTGTAAGTCATTTTCAGACAGGTGTCCGGATACTTTTGATCACGTAGTGTAATTATAACTTTTCCCTCTGCTGATATAGTTGAATGGAAAAGAGTGCAGGGTACTCTGAAGTGTGCAGCGATCTCTTTCATAACGCAATCAAATATAGACACGGACATTCTCGTGCCTTCATGTAATTTATTTGCGTCTGATCGTAAACTCTCACACAATGTATTAAATTCTTCAAACAATTCTCTCTGTTTCGCTACACTACTTGGGCATTTCGTTACACTGAATAAATCGACTTTCAGAAATGTATTTCCGTCCATTATCAAATCGAATAGCAATGCGTCCGACTGTATTGGTTGTATGAGCTCTGCAGAACGCCATGACACACGCCTGACCAAAACACTGTCACTCAGGACACAACGGCTTCGGCTCGGATTATGGCATCGTGCGTTCTGCCTGCTCCAGCCCCGCCCCCCCCCCCTCCCCCCTCCCGGCCACACCCCTTTCCCCCTTTCACCACGATGCACTCCGGCCGTAGCCTGTCTCGAAATGGGTACTGATCATATTTCTTTCGGTAATCGGTTAGGAGATAAATAGATTATTATTTGGATAGGAAGAAGGTAGGTTGGAATCTTCATTTGATATTTCATTTTTGGATTGGATTGCAGCTGAAAGGATGATCTCACAGTCTACGAAAGGATTAAAATTGACTTGGGGAAGGACAGGAGCAGCATTTGATGATGAAGGGAAGATGGAATACGCTGTTATAGTCTTGACAGCTGACTAATGTTCTCAACGATGGAAGATACGCAAGTTTTTAGGAGAGGTAGGACAGATGAAAGACCGAGCGAGGTGGCGCAGTTGTTAGCACACGGAACTCGCACTCGGGAGAACGAAGATTCAAACCCGCATCCGGTCATACGGTTTTAAGTTTTTCGTGATTTCCCTAAATAGCTTTAGGCAAATGCCGGGATGGTTCCTTTGAAAGGAGGCGGCCGATTTTCTTCCCTATCCTTCCTTCATCCGAGCTTGTATTCTAACTCTAATGACCTCGTTGTCGACGGGACGTTAAACACTAATCTCTTCCTCCTCTTCCTAATCCTCCACAGGTGAAAGTTCTCTAGCTGATACCGAAGTTGTCGGAAGTTAGTGAGCTGATATAGGTACAGGAGGAAATAGGAAGGTTTTGGTTTAACCTCCTGTCGGCGATAAGGTTAGTAGACGTGGAGCACAAGCTCGGCTTGGGGATGGATGGAAAAAAAAGTGGTCCGTGTTCTTTTCAAAGGGAATCGTCTCGGCATTTGCCTAATGCAATTTACGAGAACCACCATAGAAAATACTGGTGTGAGCAGCTAAAGAAGTCGGAACACATGTCTCCTAAAGATTAGGCGGGAGTGCTAAAAGTTGAGAGGAGGTCATGGTTCATTTGCATAGGCACAAATGGTGCGGTTGTAAGTCATATATGTGTCGGATGGTGGTGACATGTAGTGCTCATGTTCATGCGATTAGTAGTTTTAGTCTTTATGGATTCTTGTGGATAATTCTCAGGCAGGAATTCCATTTTTGTTTTCGATCTAATGTTACTTTCAGATGGTGTGTTTTCTTTAGGTCTTGGACTCGGCGGTTATTGTTTGATAGGTAAAGATCTGGGGATAAACGAGGAAGTTTTTTTTTTCTTTATTGTGATTTCATTCCCCTGCCCCATATGGGCAGGGGAGGGCTGTCAGCAGCACAATCCGCCGCTCTTCAGCCGAGTAACATGACAACTAAAACAAGAATAAAATAATACATACATAAGGAGATAAAAAAGGGGAACGTAAAACAGAGTAAGGGGAGAAAATGGAGGTAAAAATGCACTGACACGTAGACGTTCATTGGGGACAGTTAAAAAAGTCACCAGAAAGTTAAAAAACACAGTTGGTGATTCTTAAAACACAGAGAAGACACTGGATGCGCATGCACAGGTTAAAAGTTGGCCACAGTATTAAAAACACTCCGAAACAACACACTTAAAATCCACTTGGAGCACACACGACGAAGAATAAAACCACCAGGTGGGACCTGCCGAGGGAAAGGTCAGAGAGGATGGAAAAGGAGGGGAGAGCATGGGGCAGCTGGGGAAGCTGCCGGATGAAGAGAGGAGGGGCAACCGTGGGTTCACGAAGAGGCAGGAGACACATAGGGCGGGAGAGGAAAAGGGAAGACAGGGCAGGAGGGAGCGCAGAGACACTGAAAGAAGGCACAAGAGATGGAGGGGGAGTAGGAGGGGAAATCCGCTCAGAAGGAGGGAGGGGGAGGAGAGGGAGCCCTGAGGAGGAGGCAGGAAGAGGGGGTTAGAGTTGGTAGGAAGGGTAGATGTCAGGCCGAAGCTCATCATCCGGGAGGGGTAAACGAGGAAGTGCTCGTCACCAATGAAAAGTTTCACATGACCAGCTTCTCTGACAGAATAAAAATAACTAGAGAACTTGCTACGTCCAATGTATCGTTGACGAATTAATATACTGGGTGATCAAAAAGTCAGTACAAATTTGAAAAACTTAATAAACCACGGAATAATGTAAATAGAGAGGGAAAATTGACACACATGCTTGGAATGACATGGGGTTTTATTAGAACAAAAAAAAAACAAAGTTCACAAAATGTCCGACAGATGGTGCTGGACAGCAAAACGTTAGTGACTGCGCATGACAATCGTGTATAAAAGCAGCTGTAATGAGAGAGAGAATCAGATGGGCCAGCAGTGGCAACATGTTGACGTTACCTGAAAAGGCGCTTTTAATGAAGCTGTATTATCAGAATGGGGAATGTGCTAGTTCAGCGTTACGATCCTATTGCCATAGGAAGGGGATTCGAACGGATAAAGGTCCGTTGACAAATGCAGCTGTGGCGAGAATGATTTCGAAGTTCGAAGCCACGGGTTGTTTAGACGATAGACCCCTTAGCGGCGGACCGAGCACAAGGCGTAATGCTGCTGAGACAGTTCAGGAAGAAATGGAGACTGTAGCGGGTTCGTCTATGCACGGGGAGGTCAGCGCTCGTGCAGTCGCCCGTCGCACCGGCATTCCATACACTACTGTTTGGTTGGCACTTAGGCGTACCTTCGATGCTATCCGTACAAAATCCATCGGCATCATGATTTGTTACCTGGCGATTTAGTGAAGCGAAGGGCATTTGCGGTGTGGGCGTTTCAAAAGATGGCGAAAGATGACGATTGTGGACCAACCGTGTTGTGGACCGACGAAGCTCATTTCACGCTCCGAGGGTCTGTCAACGCTCACAACTGCAGAATTTGGGCTACCGAAAATCCTTGAACTGTCGTGGAAACTCCATTGCACGACGAGAAAGTCACGGTATGGGTTGGACGTACCACATCTAGCGTTATCCGGCCTTTTTTCTTCGAGGAAATGCGTGATTCTGGTTTTATAATAGCTACCGCGACGGGTGAGAGGTAAGCCGATATGTTACAGAATCGCATCATCCCCAGCCTGGCTGATAGACACCTGCTGGAACGTACGATGTTTATGCAGGATGGCGCTCCACCCCGTATTGCTAGACGCGTGAAAGATCTCTTGCGCGCGTCGTTTGGTGATGATCGTGTGCTCAGCCGCCACTTTCGTCATGCTTGGCCTCCCAGGTCCCCAGACCTCAGTCCGTGCGATTATTGGCTTTGGGGTTACCTGAAGTCGCAAGTGTATCGTGATCGACCGACATCTCTAGGGATGCTAAAAGACAACATCCGACGCCAATGCCTCACCATAACTCCAGACATGCTTTACAGTGCTGTTCACAACATTATTCCTCGACTACAGCTATTGTTGAGGAATGCTGGTGGACATATTGAGAATTTCTTGCAAAGAACATCATCTTTGCTTTGTCTTGTTTTGTTATGCTAATTATTGCTATTCTGACCAGATGAAGCGCCATCTGTCGGACATTTTTTTTGAACTTTTGTATTTTTTTGGTTCTGATAAAACCCCATGTCATTCCAAGCATGTGTGTCAATTTTTACCTCTCTATCTACATTATTCCGTGATTTATTCAGTTTTCAAATTTATACTGACTTTTTGATCACCCGGTACTTTGAACGATTTTTTTACCAGATATCATTTAACTTACTACCACTAGTAACAATGTTATGTCTTGAGAAGGAACAACGGAAAATTTGCGTGCCGAAAGCTAATGAAGTGTCGTACTAGTCACAATAATCGCGTAGTTTCAAAACTGGTCATCCAGAAGTAAACACGGCCCGCGAGTGCTTACGTAAGGGATCAGCCAAGCGGGCGGGCCGTATTGAGTTGTCATTCAGCGGTGTCCGGGTGTTTATGTAAGGGGGCTCGGCTGACAAGGCAGCTGCCCGCCTGCAACAGGACGCCGCGGCGCGTGTGGACACGCGCGGCCGGGCAGCACGCGACGGCGACGGCGTCTCAGCCAGGGAGGGTCCACGCCTCGCTGGGCACCCGTACCAGTCTCGTGTGCTCGCCGCTCATCAAAAAAATGGCTCTGAGCACTATGGGACTTAACAGCTGTGGTCATCAGTCCCCTAGAACTTAGAACTACTTAAACCTAACTAACCTAAGCACATCACACACATCCATGCCCGTGGCAGGATTCGAACCTGCGACCGTAGCAGTCGCACGCCGCTCATCACTGCACGCTTTCGTTCGCGGTGAAACGGTGCCACGGTGCAGAGTCCGTGCTGACGTTGCTACCCACTTTGAAAGTGAACAACTATTACAGGAGATCAGATGAGTAACGGGGAAGGGGCTGTGGAGTAACGTGAATGCTTTTTTAGGTCAAAAATTCCGTTATGGAAGTCGCCATGTGATATAGCGTGTTGTCTTGTTGCTGCATCTACTTGTCTGTAATGCCCAATCTCACTCGACTCACCTTTTTCCTGAGCCTTTCAAGGACATCTTCTCTCGAGAACAAATTCTTTATGCACGATACACCTACCGTCAAAAAACAAAATCAGTATTGTTTTGGTCTTTGATTTGCTGATTCGAACTTGTTTCGGTTGAGGTGATGTCTCAGTGTGCCACCTCTCACTTTGCTGCTTTGTCTCAGGATCGCACTTGGAAGACCACGGTTCATCACTTGTAATTACACGATTGATCCATGGAAAGTCCTTCTGCTGAGTTTGTAATTAGCCTGTTTAGGTTTTTATGTTGGTAACGCCACGTAGCGCTCTGTATGAAAATCACGGACTGTGCTGTGTGCAGTCTGTGGCTGGTTAGCATTGTTGGAACATTCGCTATTGTAGTGTTGTGCAGTTGGATGTGAACAGCGCGTAGCGTTGCGCAGTTGGAGGTGAGCCGCCAGCAGTGGTGGATGTGAGGAGAGAGATAGCAGAATTTTGAGAGCGGACGATCTGGACGTGTGTCCCTCAGAGAGAGTAAATTTGTAATACTGGATATCATGAACTGATATATATATTATATGATGACTTTTGAACACTATTAAGGTAAATACATTGTTTGTTCTCTATCAAAATCTTTCATTTGCTAACTATGCCTATCAGTAGTTAGTGACTTCAGTAGTCAGCATCTTTTATTTAGCTAGCAGTATTGGCGCTCGCTGTATTGCAGTAGTTCGAGTAACGAAGATTTTAGTGAGGTAAGTGATTCATGAAAGGTATAGGTTATTGTTATTCAGGGCCATTCTTTTGTCGGGATTATTGAAAGTCAGATTGCGTTGCGCTAAAAATATTGTGTGTCAGTTTAGAGTTGACCAGAATAAGTAAAGAGAGAAATGTCTGAGTACGTTCAGTTCCGCTCAGCTGTTTGAAAATCAAATAACGTAAGAGGTTTATCCGCAGAGTAACTCATTAATTTTTTTAAGGGGAGGTTTCAAGTTGTCAGGTTTTGCGGTACCGATTTCGAACAAACCTTTCGTATTTGAAAAACTTCGGTCAAAATTTGATGTACGTTGAAAGTGTTTAAGCGTAACAGGTCATCCATCTTTCTTATTGTTAAACATTGTTCTGATCTCACAATGGCATGCATACTTTCGACTTTCTCGTCGATTTTTGAAGCTGAAGATGTCCCTGAGTGAGACTCATCTTCGGCGTGTTCGAGCTAGTGAAAAATTTGTGCTCTTAGATTAGATTAGTTTAGATATTCCACAGAGGCCTTTTTCAACTTTTCTGAGGACGCACTTTCGGTTTTCTCAAGTTTTATACAAAAGTTGATGGCATTACGTTGCTCTAAATTCCGCTGTTCCATTTTCCTAACACACAACAAAAAGACAACTTCACTGATGACGCCGGCCGGGGTGGCCGAGCGGTTCTAGGCACTTCAGTCTCGAACTGCGCGACCGCTACGGTCGCAGGTTCGAATCCTGCCTCGGGCATGGATGTGCGTGATGTCCTTAGGTTAGTTAGGTTTAAGTAGTTCTAAGTTCTAGGGGACTGATGACCTCAGAAGTTAAATCCCATAGTGCTCAGAGCCATTTGAACCATTTCACTGATGGCGCTCTCAAAAGTCGCGTGACGGCTGTACGGAGCTGAAACTCGGACTGAGCATCTGGATCAGATGAATACACCGGTCTACACAAACGGAACAACACAGCGTTGCCAGACCGCTCGCAGTGTTGTCACTCTCGTCACTTCTCTCTCACATCTCGAACAATAAACTGGAGGAGTTACTCAGCTCGTACGTGAGTATTTTGGATGATTTTAAATCAAAGTTCACTATTTTGAAGCAATGTATCGGCATGAGTAGTGTGTTAGCAAAATCATGTCGATGAAAGCACACACATCGTCAAGTGATGCGGGTTTGAAAAAACGAAATCCGAGTCAGGCCCAAAATGGATTGCACTTTCCTCAAAAGATACATTACTTAATTTGATTGTCTTCGATTCAACGAGAAAAAAAAGAAAGTTAAATATAATATAAGGGTATTTCAAAGAAGTAGCAGTGAGATGACGATCTTACAGAGAAGCACTGCACTTTCCCTGAAGACTAAGAGGCTTGCGCGGGGGAAAAGGTTTTAGAGGAAGAATACATTAGGTGTAGGCTGTGGAAGTAAGTGTAGGGTTCCGCTGGGTTATAACTGTGGAGGAGACGGTAGGTTTTGTTGTGGATTGTCGGGTAACAGAAGGGAATTAGGAACTACTGTGTAGGCATGGCCATAGTAGAAGGAGGAAAGTGATAAGAAAAGACAGAGAGGGAACCGTAACTCAGATCTGGGATAGGATAGGTGGGGAAGCGATACAGTTGACAGGATCGATCAATATCGTGGCGGATTCCATTGAGTGAAAGAGGGAGTCGTTTCAATTTTTATTCTGATAGAATGTGGGGTGTGATGTGGAGTGTGGGAGGACATAGATTCGTGGAATCTGTCGGTTTAGGTGCTGCAACGAACCAGGGCTCGAAATTACGGAGGAAACAATAGGATTTTTGGATTCATGTTTTTAGATAGTGTAGGATGGAAGGACGTATTCAAAGTGAGTGAGGAGAGGTGAGAGTTTGCTGAGATGGTAGGGAATCTGTGGGGGAAGAGGGGAAGGAGGAGGGGGGGATGACTAGAATTTTCCTCGGGCCGAAGTGCATTATTCAACTGTGTGTACTCATGGTTGTTGAAATTCCCTGCATCAGCGACCTTCCCTTTGTTTCAAAGAAGGTTGCAGTAAACTTCTCAAAGACACTCACACGCAGTGTGTGTGTGTGTGTGTGTGTGTGTGTGTGAGAGAGAGAGAGAGAGAGAGAGAGAGAGAGAGAGTGAGAGAGTGAGAGGTATGTTTATGTATGCAGTGACAGTTAACAGATTCCTGTATATGCAGCGATAATAGTCTACTGCAAGGTAATTGTGCACGAAGATCGCACACTTTCCGATGGTGAAAGGTTATTCAAGAAACAGTCCTTATTCATATTCAATGTTTTGAATGTTATCGAAACCGTGCTTGAGATCACAGTGTGCAGTGTTCTTAAGTAAGGAAATCTTGACTTTGACAGGAATGAACTCGATCTAAGTTTCTCCGCCAGTGACGTGTACGGCGGCCGTCTCTGTCGACGCGGCAACCACGAACCCTGCCTGGCACCGCACTGGTGGGGCCCGCTCCGTCAGATCTGGCGGCGAGAGGGCGTCGCGCTGTCTGGTCCACCGCCCTCGTGCAATTTACCGCGCACCACTACGTCGCGTGCAGAGCGGCTTTTATATGGTGTCCCTGGATACGTTAGCTAGCGACTGCAAGTCACATTGGAGAGAGTTTTCATTCATCGATTTTTTATTTGTCCATGTCCCCATTCCTCTGTCCGCATCCCTCCCCTTTTTGTATCCATCATCTAATCCCGCTATCTGCGCCCATCTCCTTCTTCCCCCTCCCTCTGTCTATTTCCTGATCTCTCTATCTGTGCTCAACTTCTCCTTACCTCTCTGTCTGTCCATATCCCAATCCCTCTAGTGCACCAATCTTCTGCTCCCCCTCTCTTTGTCCATCTCCTAATCCCTATATCTGCACCCGTATCCTCATTCTCCTCTCTCTGTCTATCTCCTAATCCGCCGATCTGCGACCCTCTTCCCCTTCACTGTCTGTCCATCATCTTCTCCCCCTTCTCCCTCCATGTTATCACGCTCATTCTAATAGGAGACTGACGATTCTCACCCCTACAATATTTGTTTCCAGATTGTGCTGTAAGTAATATGTGTACCAAATTTGGTTGAAATCTTCGAGGGATGTAGGAGGCGATGTGGGACACCAATCCATACATATATACTTATATGCGACATACATTTTTATAATATGTATGGATTTATTGATGTCAGAAGGAACTAGATTTGTTGTATTGTTATAGATTCAATACAAATACACTCCTGGAAATGGAAAAAAGAACACATTGACACCGGTGTGTCAGACCCACCATACTTGCTCCGGACACTGCGAGAGGGCTGTACAAGCAATGATCACACGCACGGCACAGCGGACACACCAGGAACCGCGGTGTTGGCCGTCGAATGGCGCTAGGTGCGCAGCATTTGTGCACCGCCGCCGTCAGTGTCAGCCAGTTTGCCGTGGCATACGGAGCTCCATCGCAGTCTTTAACACTGGTAGCATGCCGCGACAGCGTAGACGTGAACCGTTTGAGCGAGGGCGTATAGTGGGCATGCGGGAGGCCGGGTGGACGTACCGCCGAATTGCTCAACACGTGGGGCGTGAGGTCTCCACAGTACATCGATGTTGTCGCCAGTGTTCGGCGGAAGGTGCACGTGCCCGTCGGCCTGGGACCGGACCGCAGCGACGCACGGATGCACGCCAAGACCGTAGGATCCTACGCAGTGCCGTAAGGGACCGCACCGCCACTTCCCAGCAAATTAGGGACACTGTTGCTCCTGGGGTATCGGCGAGGACCATTCGCAACCGTCTCCATGAAGCTGGGCTACGGTCCCGCACACCGTTAGGCCGTCTTCCGCTCACGCCCCAACATCGTGCAGCCCGCCTCCAGTGGTGTCGCGACAGGCGTGAATGGAGGGACGAATGGAGACGTGTCGTCTTCAGCGATGAGAGTCGCTTCTGCCTTGGTGCCAATGATGGTCGTATGCGTGTTTGGCGCCGTGCAGGTGAGCGCCACAATCAGGACTGCATACGACCGAGGCACACAGGGCCAACACCCGGCATCATGGTGTGGGGAGCGATCTCCTACACTGGCCGTACACCACTGGTGATCGTCGAGGGGACACTGAATAGTGCACGGTACATCCAAACCGTCATCGAACCCATCGTTCTACCATTCCTAGACCGGCAAGGGAACTTGCTGTTCCAACAGGACAATGCACGTCCGCATGTATCCCGTGCCACCCAACGTGCTCTAGAAGGTGTAAGTCAACTACCCTGGCCAGCAAGATCTCCGGATCTGTCCCCCATTGAGCATGTTTGGGACTGGATGAAGCGTCGTCTCACGCGGTCTGCACGTCCAGCACGAACGCTGGTCCAACTGAGGCGCCAGGTGGAAATGGCATGGCAACCCGTTCCACAGGACTACATCCAGCATCTCTACGATCGTCTCCATGGGAGAATAGCAGCTTGCATTGCTGCGAAAGGTGGATATACACTGTACTAGTGCCGACATTGTGCATGCTCTGTTGCCTGTGTCTATGTGCCTGTGGTTCTGTCAGTGTGATCATGTGATGTATCTGACCCTAGGAATGTGTCAATAAAGTTTCCCCTTCCTGGGACAATGCATTCACGGTGTTCTAATTTCAATTTCCAGGAGTGTATGATTATTTGCTAAACTGAGCTGTAAGAATATAAAATTTCTTTATTTTTTACTTTAAGAATGTACGTTTTTAATTCTGCAATGTACAGATTATTTCACTTTTCGTCTGAGGACGTGAGACAGAAATACAAAAAATATAATTTAATTTTGTGTGTGCTCATGAACATTAGCCACCATTTGAGTTGGGTTGTTTGAGGGAACAGACCAAACTGCGAGGTCATCGGTCTCATTGGATTAGTGAAGGACGGGGAGGGAAATCGGCCGTGCCCTTTCAAAGGAACCATCCCGGCATTTGCCTGGAGCGATTAAGGGAAATCACGGAAAACCTAAATAAGGATTGCCGGAAGCGGGATTGAACCGTCGTCCTCCCGAATGGGAGTCCACTGTGCTAACTACTGCGCCACCTCGCTCGGTCCACCATTTAAGTGAGTAGATTTTATGTTATATGTGAATAAAACTCAGCAGTGAGTAGTTAAATTTTATTACATTTTCCATGAAAGTAATTGAAAATTGATAAATATGATCAAGATTTTTATGTTTGTAATTGAAAAAGAAAACGCAAATTTACTTGCGATAGAAATGGAAGTATCCTATTAATTAATCATGTCAGAAAGACATCTCTTTTAACAGACATGAGAGTACACTTAATTATAAGGGGCGTTCAAAAAGAAACGAGCCGGAGTCTGGAATGGGCAAACCCGTGACAGGAGGGTAATGTCGTGGCGTGTGTAACGCGGTGTGGTTCCGACCAGAGCGTGGAAGTTCACAGCCCGTCGCTAGAGGGCACGCGTGCATGTCACGTCACTATACAGAGACAGCAGCAACATGCATGAATCGTCCATCGTTGCCAGTCGCATTGAAAACAGTGACATGGAGGCGTCAAAAGAAGAGCAAAGAGGTGTTGTTCGTTTTCTGACAGCGGAAAGAGTAGGAGAAAAGAATATTCATCCACGAATGTCTCAAGTGTACGGCGAACACTGCATGTCCCTTGCTAGGGTCAAGGCGTGGAACAAGCGCTTCAAGGAAGGACGGGCTTCGTTAAACGATGATGCGAGGTCTCGAGCACAACACTGCATTACCGATGACATCGTCCAGCTGATGGATGCACTCATTACCCAGCACCGCCGAGTGACAGTGAAAGGCATAGCCGCCGTGGTCGGATTGAGTATCGGAAGTGTTCTCATCATCACGAAGGAACGACTGCACATGCGCAAAGTGTGTGCCCCATGGATGTCCCACAGTCTTGAACCACACCAGGAAGCATGTCGAATGGCCCACTGTGTTGCTCATCTGGGGCGCTGTGCTCGGGTAGAGAATGCGTTCCTGGCACGAGTGGTGGCTGGAGACGAGTCATGGTGTCATCACTTCGAACCAAAATCAAAGCAACAAAGTGGAAGCATCCAGGTTCACCACCACCAAAAAAACCAAGGCCATCCACTGACTAAGATGGCCCCCTTCTGATTCACTTCCTGCAGCACGGGACAACAGTGAATGCCCAGCGTTACTCGCAAACGTGTCCACCCTTCGCCAAGCGATCAAATAAAATGAACAGGAAATCTCACCCGTGGGATAATTCTGCTCCACGACAATGCAAAGCCTCATAGAGCCAACAGACTCACGGCACTCACGCAGAAATTCAAATTGGAGGTTCTCGGCCACCGTCCATGCAGTCCGGACCTCTCTCCCTTGATTACGCCGGTTTTGGTCCGCTTAAAAAGGCTCTGAGGGGCGAACGATTCACCTCGGACAACGACGTCCAGCTGTACGGGCGGGTCTGGTTAACATCACAGCCCTGGGAATTTTATTAGACAGCCACTCACCGCCTTGTGTTACAGTGGGACAAGTGTGTCAACAGCCAGGGTCAATACTTCTAACAAACAGGTACTGGTTTCTGTAATTATGCCTCCGGCTCATTTCTTTTTGAACACCCCTTATACAATAGGTAATGTGCTCGAGTAGAAGTGTATTTCTGTTGAGGAACACCTTGGGTGAAATTTGGGTCGTTTTAGATGAGGACGTAATCACTTAAAAGTCAAATTACTAATAAATTTGTAGTAACTAGGACAATAATTGATACTATGTCTCTAGGCGCTCAGTCCGAAACCGCGCGACTGCTACGGTCGCAGGTTCGAATCCTGCCTTGGGCATGGATGTGTGTGATGTCCTTAGGTTAGTTAGGTTTAAGTAGTTCTAAGTTCTAGGGGACTTATGACCACAGCAGTTGCGTCCCATAGTGCTCAGAGCCATTTGAACCATTTTTGTTTAAGACGAAGTGGTATGTGGAGCCAATTCCTTGCCACTCAAATCTTAAGAGAGACACACAGCTAACCCAACATCAATTGCTGCTACTCAAGACAGAACAAAGTTAGAAAAAGACGAACAGGCGCGCTCTGCTGAGCTCTGATTATCACCTAGGAAAATCCGTATCTGCCGGTGCTGCGGACATACATTACCAAACTGTCTTCTTAACTGCCAGAACACGATCTGGCGTACCGGAGGCGATGGCTGGTTGCTTCGACGTCCTCTACCGAAAGGCGAGAGCCGACTACCTAGAGCACCCGTACAGGCCGAACACACAACA
Organism: Schistocerca cancellata; assembly: GCF_023864275.1. NCBI lineage: Eukaryota > Metazoa > Arthropoda > Insecta > Orthoptera > Acrididae > Schistocerca > Schistocerca cancellata. The sequence goes on along the minus strand of NC_064626.1, from coordinate 353,918,265 downwards.
TTCCCGCCCCCACGACAGTGGCCGTGGTTAAACGTTCCAATCAGCAACTCGAAAACCGGCGGAAAATTCCACTCTATTGCCGGAGCACTACCATTCCACCTATGGAGATTCTTGGCGCCACACCATCTAGCCCATTTGAACCATTTTTTGATACTATGTCAGTGGCAGTTCATAACAACACCTTTGCAGTTATCTCGTAAACGACTCATTTGTGAACCGTGTTCTACATCCTTGAGGACCTCCTCACTACGGATCAAGTGGAATGAAAGTAAATCTAATCTAACCATGTTTACTGGAACGTTTTTGCTTCTATTATCGCATACTTTCGCCGTTGTCATTTTTCGCCATTGATTATGATACACCTTGTGTACAAATTTGTCAGTTGTGGTCCTCTGGAGCTCCTCTTGCCTTAGCGCCTCAGTCTGCCACTTGAGCTTGAATAGATCCCTATGTTATTATTCTTACTTAAAAGGACAGTAACGATATAGTTAACGTTACTTTCAGCTCGTCCAACTTCCGGTCTAATTTTGTTTGCTGTGTTCAGCGTTTAGTGCATGCCAATATTACGTGATTTAAATTGGCCTCTCCTCCATGTTTGCACATTGAGGGGTCTACAACTTCAACTTTATAGAAATGTCTAGGGTAACATCTATGTCCCAACCGCGTTCGTATTACGTAGCTCTGGTCCTGTTTACTCGATGTGATTCTGTCAAACCATAGTTTTCTCGGACATTCTAGCTGAATACGGGAGTAAAATCTTCCTTCGTTTTTTCGGGTTTTTGTGTACTACCTAACCCATTGTTTGTGTGCTCTTTGACGTATGTTCCATACAAAGCTACTACATGGGACACTAATTCCTTGGAATTTGCCGTGAGTAACATTTTCCTTACCATTTCTGTCGGCTGTTTCGTTTCCAATTATGCCTGTATGTCCCTTCATCCAATAACTTTACTTCAGTGGTAACATTTGTTACGGTATGAATAAACCTTGTTATATGTTGTACATAATCAGGGCTGATCGTGTCTTGATATATCGTTTCTATTCCTGTGCTTTTGGAATGTGTTAAGATTAGGACTTTTTGAAATTCGGTGTTAAGAATAGGACTTTTTGAAATTCCGTCCTTCCTCCGTAGGCAGCCATCTCTCGAAATGCTAACGCATCAGCCGTGTAATTGGACGCTTCATTGACTCTCAAGTCGCTTACTCGATTTCGACTCTCCATGACGCCAATTATTCTGTCCTGCACTATCTCTTGTAGACATTCCAGGTTGGAATCCATTATCTCTGTGATGCTATCGATCCATATCAAGCTTTGCCGCCATCTCCTCGTTGTATATTCGATTTTCCCCAACATTAAATACTTTATCAGCAAATAATGTCTTCTCCATGCGCCCAAAGTAGGCAAGTTTTTGTTTCAGTATCAGACCTTCCAAGGAGCAATCCGGTTTTATTTTGTTGTAATGCTGACCTCTTCGTTCTCTTTGCGGCCCATGGGACTCTAAGGAACCGAGTGAGGTGGCCCAATGGCTAGCACACTGGACTCGCATTCGGGAGGATGACAGTTCAATCCCCGCATCCGGCCATCCTGATTTAGGTTTTCCGTGATTTCCCTAAATCGCTCCAGGCAAACGGTTCCTTTGAAATGGCACGTCCGATTTCCTCCCTCATCCTTGACACAATCCGAGCTTGTACTCCGACTCTAATGACCTCGATGTCGACGGATGTTAAATCCAATCTTCCTTCCCTCCTTCCTTCCAGGCCACTAAGGTGTTTACCGAACGTGGTGGTGCAGTGGTTAGCACACTGGACTCGCATTCGGGAGGACGACGGTTCAATCCCGCGTCCGGTCATCCTGATTTAGGTTTCCCGTTATTTCCCTAAATCGCACCAGGCAAATGCAGGGATGGTTCCTTTAAAAGGACACGGCCGACTTCCTTCCCCGTCCTTCCCTAATCCGATGAGACCGATGACGTCGCTGTTTGGTCGCTTACCCCAAACAACCCAACCCCCCAACTAAGGAGTTTCCGCCAGCACTACAATTCAAGGGAGTCTATTTTACGCCACTCAGCTTTTCCTATGGTCTAGTTCGTACGTTCGACATCAAAGCTGGAAGGACACTTCGCCAGTTACAGCATAATCCCTCCTGGAGTGGGGCAGTGGTTTCCTACTCGCACACACATCAGCGGACGGACCAGCGTGGGCCTTTACTGGCGCGGACAGATGGCCAGCTCGCCAGCAGGATCTGTGCGCTCCGCCGCGAAAGGCGTGCCCGCTGGTAATTGTTATCGCCGCATTGTGTTGGCGGGCGCGCTGCAGCCGACGAAAGGCAACAGGCCTACGCTTGATCTTTGCCGGATATGATTACGGCAGACCGAGACATTCGTTTACCTTGGAGCCGAAGTGTTGAACAGTTACCTTTTACAGATAAATGCTAGTCTTCAGTGCAACACATTTTGAGAAAATGAGGCAATGATTAGCTGATGCAAAATTTGATAGTGTTCTGATTTAATACGACCGACCGACACGTTGAAATGGTAAGGTGCACGTTGTAATACGTTTTGTTCCCGGTAGAAATTCCTAGTTCGCACCAATTATTCTGAATCACGTTTGCACCTGGGCAAGCGACCACAGGCGTAGTTAGCGAAACCGGAAATAAGCAACAGAACAGAAACACGAAGAATAATATCTGCATCGGGATTTAATGACTTACCCAGGAAAAAGCCACTCGAATGACCAGTACCCCCCAGGTGCAACCAGGTCTCCCACCAGGCTTAACTCTTCATTCCCGACATTCCCGAACGATGTTGTTTGCTTCTTTGCAAATTTTCTTTGTGTGATATTCTTCACTGCAGCTGCCGCTCGTAAAACCGCAAATTACAGGTGACTGTAAGAGTGCCCGCGATAGGAGCTGACTGACAGCTATAGACACTGCTCACATGCCTGATACGTTTGCTGCCCTGACGTATGGTGTCTCACTATAGTCTTTAATATCACTGAAAATCTGTATAAACCAATGGAATACACAGTTCATTAACGTAATTTCGTCTCTCCCAAGTGTCTAATTTCTGAGCCGTCAGTAACATCATGGATGAACGGCGACGCCCAGGCGTCACATTTCCAGATTTCCGTACAGTATTTGACACGCTGCACCACTGCAGATTGTTAACCAAGATCCGAGTTTAAAGAAAAGGTTCCCATATATGTCAGCGGCTCGAAGACGTACACTACTGGCCATTAAAATTGCTACACCACGAAGATGACGTGCTACAGACGCGAAATTTAACCGACAGGAAGAAGATGCTGTCATATGCAAATGATTAGCTTTTCAGAGCATTCACACAAGGCTGGCGCCGTTGGCGACACTTACAACGTGCTGACATGAGGAAAGTTTCCAACCGATTTCTCATACACAAACAGTAGCTGACCGTCGTTTCCTGGTGAAACGTTGTTGTGATGCCTCGTGTAAGGAGGAGAAATGCGTACCATCACGTTTCCGACTTTGATAAAGGTCGGATTGTAGCCTATCGCGATTGCGGTTTATCGTTTCGCGACATTGCTGCTCGCGTTGGTCGAGATCCAGTGGCTGTTAGCAGAATACGGAGTCGGTGGGTTCAGGAGGGTAATACGGAACGCCGTGCTGGATCCCAACGGCCTCGTATCGCTAGCAGTCGAGATGACAGGCTTCTTATCTGAATGGCTGCAACGGATCGTGCAGCCACGTCTCGATCCCTGGGTCAACAGATGTGGACGTTTGCAAGACAACAACCATCAGCACGTACAGTTCGACGACGTTTGCAGCAGCATGGACTATCAGCTCGGAGACCATGGCTGCGGTTACCCTTGACGCTACAACACTGACAGTAGCGCCTGCGATGGTGTTCTCAACGACGAACCTGGGTGCACGAATGACAAAACGTCATTTTTTCGAATGAATCCAGATTTATTTACAGCATCATGATGGTCGCATCCGTGTTTGGTGACATCGCGTTGAACGCTCCTTGGAAGTGTGTATTCGTCATCGCCATACTGGCCTATCACCCGGCGTGATGGTATGGGGTGCCATTGGTTACACGTCTCGGTCACCTCTTGTTGGCATTGACGGCACTTTACATTTTAGATGTGTTACGACCCGTGGGTCTACCCTTCATTCGATCCCTGCGAAACCCTACATTTCAGCAGGATAATACACGACCGCATGTTGCAGGTCCTGTATGGACCTTTCTGGATACAGAAAATGTTCGACTGCTGTTCTGGCCAGCACATTCTCCAGATCTCTCACCAATTGGAAACGTCTGGTCAATGGTGGCCGAGCAACTGGCTCGTCACAATACTCCAGTCACTACTCTTGATGAACTGTGATATCGTGTTGAAGCTGCATGGGCAGCTGTACCTGTACACGCCATCCAAGCTCTGTTTGACTCAGTGACCAGGCGTATCAAGGCCGTTATTACGGCCAGAGGTGGTTGTTCTGGGTACTGATTTCTCAGTATCTATGCACCCAAATTGCGTGAAAATATAATCACATGTCAGTTCTAGTATAAAATATTTGTCCAATGGATACCCATTTATCATATGCATTTCTTCTTGGTGTAGCAATTTTAATGGCCAGTAGTGTAATAGATCTCCATACGTTGTCCTCGACGGCGAGTGTTCCTTAGAGGAAAGGGTATCGTCAGAAGTGCCTCATGGGAGTGTGATAGGTCCGTTCTAGTTCTCTCTGTATATAAATGATCCGACAGATAGATGTGCAGCAATCTGACATGTTTTGCTGATGATGCAGTAGTACACGGGAAAGTATCGTTGTTGAGTGACAGTTGGAGGATGTAGGGTGACGTAGACCGAATTTTTATTTGGTGTTGTGAATGGCCCCTTGCTCTATATGTAGATAATTGTAAGTTACTCCAGCCGATTACCAAATCCAATCCTCTAATGTTCGAATGCTATATTAGTGGTGTGCCACCCCTTGACAGAGTCAAGTCGATTAAATATCTCGACATTAAGTTGCTAAGCGATGTAAAATGCACCGAGCACTTGAGATCCGTGGTAGGTAAGGCGAATGATTGAGTCCAGTTTATTGGGAAAAGTTAGGAAAGTATATCTTATCTATAAAGGAGCTTGCGTGCAGATCATTGGAGCGACCTATACTTGAGAACTTCTCAAATGTTCGGGATCTCCACCAAGTCAGGCTAAAGGAAGACATTGGACCAGTTCAGAGGCGCGCTGCTAGGTTTGTTACCGGTTGGCTCGATCAACACGCTGAGGATTACGGAAATGCTTCGTGAACTCAAATGCGAAGCTGACATTGTTTTTGCGAAACATTACATAGAAAATTTAGAGAACCGATATATGCAGCAGACTGCAGAACGATTCTACTGCTGCCAATGTACACTGCGTATTAAGACCGCGAACACAAGAGAAATTAGTTGTTACATGGAGGCGCAGAGAAATTGGTTTTTCCCTTGATCTAATCGCGAGTGGACAGAAAAAGTAATCACTGGCAGTGGCACAAGGTACCGCCCGCCATGCAGTATACGGTGGTTTACGGAAATTACTGATAGTGAAAACTTAAGAGCGATTAGGTATGGTCGATTTTCTGTTCTACTTCTTGAATAATTCAACGTTTATCGATGCCTTTTGTGATATTCCTGGCTGTGGCCGTCAGTATTTTATTTTGCTAGAAGCTCGCCTTGATGGAGCTTGATACACGTGAAGTAGCATATGGTACAAACGCAGAGTGAGGTACAAGCGACAGATGGTAAAGTATGTACCAGTCCCGTGGGAAAGTCCGCCAATTGTACTGAACGTGCTTTTGATTGGTCGGCTCATTTGGGTGCTAGGCGCCAAAATGCCTAACTTCTCTTATTAATTATTTATATACTTTTCATTGTAGTTAACCCAGCTTTCAGTATGACAATCTCTCATGGTTATAGTACGAGTATATCGTTTTTGTTTATTAAGTCTGACTAGTTTTGAGAAACATAAGAGTAACGATATTGCAACCGAAGTGCTTCGGACACCTTCGGGTCGCTTTGGCGCTCCTGGGAGACGAAGTACTTCGGCTGCTCTACTCATTCTGATACGGGCGTTCTGGAGTGACGGACATGTCGTACTCTATATCGGCAACTGGATGGAAAAGTTACCGTACACTTAAGAAAGCTATGTAGAGTGTTGTAAAAGACAGTGTAAAATGTGTGATTATTTAAAATATAAACAAACAGGATGCATTGATGAGAGGTGTCACCTACCATCATTGTCAGTACTACAGATCTTGCCGTCTGTAGATACAGAGACTAACCTGGCCAAGTGGCCTCCCATAAAATCCACAATCATACGTCATACGTTCAGGTTAATAGCGTAGCAGCCTCCGCCGAACAAGATCCCGCGACCGACTGGCTGTCTTCTGCGTTGGGGACAAAACTTTAGAAGACGACAGGTTGGTGGAGAGAACGGTTAGGGACTTCTATTCAATCTCTCCAAATCTCTCCATTTTCCACAACTGAGTTCCAAAGCACACGCATAATTTATACTTTGCTGGACTCTTCTTCAGAAGTCCTCTGGTGTTCACAAGTGGCTGAAAGCACTATTCACCTCAATCCTGAAAATCGTTGTACAATAGTATGAGCAATTTTGCGTTAGTAATCAGAGCAGACTCGTTTATGTTTCGTCAGATCTCGTGTAGCTCCTCATTTTGGTCTGTAGTCCATGTGTAATGTGGAAACGGTTAAGGTTGGAAAGATGCTGTTGAAGCTTTCGTGCCTAGTTTCTGATTTACAATTAGCAGACCATATTAATGAAAGTAGACAACACTTATACTAGTGGGTGAGGCCCAAAACTAATGTGCATAATTAGTCCATCATGCTGATCATAGCCCTAAAGAGAATCAGCACGATTAGTCAATAAGTTGGGCAACGTTATCGCTATGTGCGAGAAACTTACTTCATACATTGAAAGAGAACATTTATATACCTGTGTGCAATATACATATTTCAGTCTATTAGAAAAAGGTGGAATTATGACAGCAGGGAAGATACGCCATGGATTACGGAGGTTTATGCAGCGAATGTGTAAAGTCAATAACAACGATTAAGATAAAATCTATGCTGAGTCTAAAATAGCAGAAACAATGAATATTCTGAAAACAGTACAAGCTTATACATGTTACGTGACGGTGACAAATAGTGCGAAAGTTATTTTTGTTCTTAAGTTTTGCACACCAGTCTAAGTTCTAGATTACCTGTGCTAGATTAATAATGAGCCTTCAGCTACTTGACCATATACGTTTGAAATTTTTCATATCCATTTTAGATGGAGTCCTAGTATACCTACCCCACTTTTTAAATACAGTATATCCTTAAGTAAAAAAATGTCGTGTGACTAGGGCCTTCCGTCGGGTAGACCAGGTGCAAGTCTTTCGATTTGACGCCACTTCGGCGACTTGCGCGTCGATGGGGATGAGATGATGATGATTAGGACAACACAACATCCAGTCCCTGAGCGGGAAAATCTCTGACTCAGCCGGGAATCGAACCCGGGCCCTTAGGACTGACATTGTGTCGCGCTAACCACTTAGCTAACGGGGGCGGACGATATATTCTTATCAATGGGAAGCACTAATTTCTAATAATCTGGGTCACCGAACACAGTCATTCCAAATTTCCAACGTTTCACTTATGTAAAGCCATATAAGTGATAAATATTCACTTCTATTCCAGAATGGCGATGCAGCTGTCGAAGAACAGAATCGGAGATGAATCCGTTGCACAAATGTTTAGTTCAAATTAAATTACGAAAAATCTGGTTCACAGTAGATTTCCATGAACGCATCTCATCAGCTAAACACAATTCCCGCCAAAAATAAACATTATACCTTCCACTGCAGCCATTTTCCTACCAGCATGTAGGTGAAGGGATCATCCTATGTAGAGTTTCAGAACGTCTGCCACTAGTTTTGAGTGGTATTGTGATTTTTTTCCGCAGCAGGATAACACCAGTGTTATGACCTCGTCAATTTTTAAGCTGTATTACGGTTTTCGGCGGTCCTTGTGTAGCGCTATGCATATAGACGTGTAATTAGAACCAATCTTCATGATTAATTACATAATTGGTACTTATCTTTACTTCAGATTCCCACCTAAATAAATACACGAACCTAACCTTTGGCTCCTTCATCTGGACAATTTCGCTGTGTTGGGGTGTCCACTTTCCTTCCTGAAGAACCTGGTTTCTAGTTCCGGAAAGAGCACCGCTATTTTGAATTTCCTGCCAATTCCTGGATAGGGGTGAGTTTCGACGTCAGCACAGCCTTGGGACAAAGAAAGTCCCGCCACTTTTGAAATTCCCATATTGTTTTAATTTCCATTCGAAATTCCCGCCAATATGGTAGGTGGGGGAGGGTTGGAGAGAGGAGTTCGGGAGGGAAGCCACGTGCTGGCTGGGGAAAACACATGTCGTCATCTGAGAGTGGGCGGATGGGGGTAATCAATTGATCAATTTAATTAATTTGCAAATCAATTTTATATCAAAAGTGCAGTAGGAGCCCCTTTACCCCTCTACTGTTGTGTTGTTGTATTTCACTCATTACATGAACAGCGTACGGATTTCACTCCTAAACAACTTCGGCAGAAAACTACTAGAGCTGATAATGAATTATTCGCAAATAACGCACATCTTTCTTCTTCTCACCCTACACAGCCAACAGCTCATCTACAAGTAACACTGGCAGCTACAACGTAGCTCTCCCTCTGATCGATAAGTATCAGAACACCGTATGAGATCATGCTTTCAATTGGAAGAACGCGGTCGACTGTCAGTTACAGCCGACGCTGGAGATCGTAATCGGGTGTAATCGCCGTCTAGCAAACTACACGCCTCCGCCGTCAATTTACCATACGACCTTAGCCGAGGCTGTGTGGGCGGAAACGCTATGAGAAATTAACGTCACGTCAGTAGCTAGTACGGCCATAAGATGGAGAGGGAGAGAGAGAGAGAGAGAGAGAGAGAGAGAGAGGTATAGCAGCAAATGAGAATTCGACCGAGACGCGTCGATCGGCTGCCATCTGCGCGTGCGCGGCGCCAGCTGGTAATGAAGAGCGGAAAGCGGCCTCGAGGCGCGGGAGTGCTCCACTCCCACGCGCCGCTTATTTGGTAAACAATCACAGCACTCGCGTCCAATCAGCGCTGCCGTGCGGCCTGCAGCAGCAAGCGAGATTACACGTCTCGCCGGAACGGTGGCACGCCGGGGACGCCGATGCCAAGGACGTCCACGCTCTGTCCCGCCAGCGTCGCGGCTATTGGGAAGGACCAAAACACCAGCAGTGAGTCCGAATTTGCTTTCGCAGAGAATCCTTGCTAGAACTGCAGCAAAGTAGCAGCATATTCTAGCGCGAAAACCAACTGCAGTAAAGTAAAGGTGTCCTCAATTCAAAGGCTGGTCTGATCAGAACAGAGCGTTGCTAGGCATGATACTACTGCAGGTGTTATGTCCTTGATTTCCTTCGATGTGAGATCCGGCGCGCACGGATAGTTACAGGGAACTTTATCCAGGAATACAAATCAAAGCACAGCTTAGATTTTTTCTCACATGCAACTTAGTGCGAAAGGAAACATCACGTTAAATGCCAGACAAAGTTCTCAAGTCAATTGAAGGTTGGAATCCGATCCCTTCAGTCTGTAGCGTGACACATAGGTCTGCCCATGCAACATCAGACTACATCTCTCTATGGTGCTTATACTTGTAAAAATCAAAGTAACGAAGGATGTCCACTCCCCGCAGTCCGTGACACTCACCCGGAAAAACAGGAAAGTGCCCAAACAGAATTCCCCGCCCATTCATGGGAAAGTACTTTTGAATGCTTTCCCGTGCTGGAAAAGCAACCACGAGCGCGGAAGTACGACTTTTAAACACAGACCGCCCCTCCCCCACCAAGAGGTATGTGACTACCCGTCTCAATCCTATGTGGATTACTGGTCAACTCACCGGCTTCGTAAAAACCATAAACGCTGCCGCCCCCCGCCGATATTATTGAACATTTAGGTTTTCCAGTAAATCTGAATCATGAGCAGAATGAAGGGATTTTCATTGGCCATTTCCTGCTCTCGCCAATACCGGTACTGTGACATGCTGCTTCCTCCTACGACTGCTAAAGTTTATCTGTAACGGCGTCCTCTTCAACAGGAAACTGGCCCTACTGACCAGGAATACCTTATATGTAGGTGTGGCAAGCAAATGCTATTTTAAAGGCTCTCGACATGTGGTGAGTAGAGGGAACTGGTTGATATACCGCCTAAAGTGATTTTTAAGAACTGGGATACTGTCAAATAGAGACATGTGTTATTATAAAAGTTCATACAATACTTTATTATTTGAAGATCGTCACAAACTACTACAGACATCAATTTAGCAATGTTAACGTCATAGCTAGTGGCGACCTTGACATAATAAGTTATTATGTATATGTTTGAAGTGGTTTGCAGCCGGCCGCTGTGACCTAGCGGTTCTATACGCCTCAGTCGGGAACAGCGCACCTGCTACGGTCGCAGGTTCGAATCTTCCCTCGAGTATGGATGTGTGTGATTTCCTTAGGCTAGTTAGGTTCAAGTAGTTTTAAGTCTATGGGACTGTGACCTCAGATGTTAAGTCCCATAGTGCTTAGAGCCATTTGAACCATCTGAACCATCTGAAGTGGTTTGCAGCGTAATTTTTCGTGAAATGATAGGGAAGTGGAGGCGGAGGGGGGGGGGGGGAATCATGATATGCAAAATGTTAAGGCCATAAACGTGAGAGCTGCACGTGTAACCTATTGATTAAGTGACAAGCAGGTGAAATTACGTTGTGTCAGGTTTCTTGGTATTCATTATAAGAAAGCTCTCCGACTCTTCTCTAGTAAACTTTCACTGCAAAAACACGCTTTACATCACTAAACTCCATTATCTAAGAGTTCTCGAAAGCTGTTGGTAAGATGTATGATTCTGTCGAAGAAAAGAATCATATTTGGTTCAATATATCAGTAGATAAAAATGCTACGAGCATTAGCCCTGCAGCAGAATACTTACTAACCTTACATCCAACAAGTTCTGGTAATATTTGGATAAATAATTTATGTGAATCATCCTGTATAATTAGAGTGAGAATGATCAAATATGAAATTCTGTGGTCTTCTACCAGCGGTTTCTTCTTATACTGAATATTGGTTCAAATGGCTCTGAGCGCTATGGGACTTAACAGCTGAAGTCATCAGGCCGGTAGAACTTAGAACTACTTAAACCTAACTAACCTAAGGACATCACACACATCCATGCCCGAGGCAAAATTCGAACCTGCGACCGTAGCAGGCGCGCTGTTCCGGACTGAGGGGCATAGAACCGCTCGGCCACACCGGACGGCATATTGAATATTCAGATTCATAAAACATATTCCAAGAGTTCGTTAATGCGAACCTATACAACTGAAAGCATTACGTGTGAGCTTGACTGAAATATTGCTGCGAATACGACAGTCGACTGCTACGGATGCCACAGAAAATCCCAGTTGGCGGGGTGGTCTGCCGTCTGGGAAGGCTCTGTCCACACCGCAACGCGTGCCTTTGTGTTAACGCACCGTGTCCCACAACCTTATATAACGGCGGCAGCTACTTGGGCCCACACAATGGACCAGGGCTCAGCGGTTACGCGGACGTGATGTCATCAGCATTCATAGAGCGCTGCCATAACGCTGCAGTGACGAGAGGAGGCCGAGAGGCTCGTTACAAAGACGCGGCGCCAGGCGCCTCATCTCAATACGTAATCGCGGAGCCACCATCGGCCAGCAGTTTGGGGTGCAGCCGCCATTTCAACAAAGTGCTCTATTGGGACGTTGCAGATGCGTCGCCGCGATGGTCGCGCTGGGTCACGGGCCGCTCCACCGGACGAGGCGCACGCGATCTTGATTTCGTTGCCGCGTGCTTTAAATCAGTAACGCCTACCGCCGGTGTGCATGCAAAGTGTTGCCTATCTGCATCTCATTACGGCGATGCAGGTCCGTAATAGCCCTTCTATTATGCTCTTCGCGCGACAGGCCGGGAATAAAAGAAGTTTCGGATCACTTGGGTCTCGTTCCAGCAGAGTAGTTACAGGTATCTCGTCGATGACGTACTGCCTGTTCTTAATATAAACACCGTACACATACTGCGCACTTGCGAGATTGCCCTGCGTGACATTCGAACACGGTTGCAGCGACGGGACGACAAATCATGCTCGCACACTGGCACTCGCAGCTCGTCTCCCGCACATCCGCAGGTCGACCAACCGTTCTCTCGTAAATGTACAGGGTTATTACAAATGATTGAAGCGATTTCACAGCTCTACAATAACTTTATTATTTGAGATATTTTCACAATGCTTTGCACACACATACAAAAACTCAAATAGTTTTTTTAGGCATTCACAAATGTTCGATATGTGCCCCTTTAGTGATTCGGCAGACATCAAGCCGATAATCAAGTTCCTCCCACACTCGGCGCAGCATGTCCCCATCAATGAGTTCGAAAGCATCGTTGATGCGAGCTCGCAGTTCTGGCACGTTTCTTGGTAGAGGAGGTTTAAACACTGAATCTTTCACATAACCCCACAGAAAGAAATCGCATGGGGTTAAGTCGGGAGAGCGTGGAGGCCATGACATGAATTGCTGATCGTGATTTCCACCACGACCGATCCATCGGTTTTCCAATCTCCTGTTTAAGAAATGCTGAACATCATGATGGAAGTGCGGTGGAGCACCATCCTGTTGAAAGATGAAGTTGGCGCTGTCGATCTCCAGTTGTGGCATGAGCCAATTTTCCAGCATGTCCAGATACACCTGTCCTGTAACGTTTTTTTCGCAGAAGAAAAAGGGGCCGTAAACTTTAAACCGTGAGATTGCACAAAACACATTAACTTTTGGTGAATTGCGAATTTGCTGCACGAATGCGTGAGGATTCTCTACCGCCCAGATTCGCACATTGTGTCTGTTCACTTCACCATTAATAAAAAATGTTGCTTCATCACTGAAAACAAGTTTCGCACTGAACGCATCCTCTTCCATGAGCTGTTGCAACCGCGCCGAAAATTCAAAGCGTTTGACTTTGTCATCGGATGTCAGGGCTTGTAGCAATTGTAAACGGTAAGGCTTCTGCTTTAGCCTTTTCCGTAAGATTTTCCAAACCGTCGGCTGTGGTACGTTTAGCTCCCTGCTTGCTTTATTCGTCGACTTCCGCTGGCTACGCGTGAAACTTGCCCGCACGCGTTCAACCGTTTCTTCGCTCACTGCAGGCCGACCCGTTGATTTCCCCTTACAGAGGCATCCAGAAGCTTTAAACTGCGCATACCATCGCCGAATGGAGTTAGCAGTTGGTGGATCTTTGTTGAACTCCGTCCTGAAGTGTCGTTGCACAGTTATGACTGACTGGTGTGAGTGCATTTCAAGCACGACATACGCTTTCTCGGCTCCTGTCGCCATTTTGTCTCACTGCGCTCTCGAGCGCTCTGGCGGCAGAAACCTGAAGTGCGGCTTCAGCCGAACAAAACTTTATGAGTTTTTCTACGTATCTGTAGTGCGTCGTGACCATATGTCAATGAATGGAGCTACAGTGAATTTATGAAATCGCTTCAATCATTTGTAATAGCCCTGTACAGTTCGCGGAGCAGCCGCGAGCGGTAAGTCCACGCGATGCCAGCGCTCGTTCATGTTACTCACTAATAACTAAAGAATCCAGGGTTGAGTATCTAACTGGTAGGGACGTACTTTTAACGTATACTTGGAAGCGTAAGTCGATTTATCTTTTACTTTTGCACTAGTTCCGTACTGCATACCGTTTTCTGGAAGCCTTCGCCTGCCTTATGTCCTTATTGAGTTCTACAAACGGTTGTTCGTAATTACCTTGTAACTGACAATAAAATAGGCTGGTTTATGTAATTATATAATATTTAGCAATAAAACAGCCACTGGCTTCTGTTTAATAACCTTTCACTAAGAAATTCTGTGTCTGTATGCTTCCAATTACTGAAATCTGGGTTACGACTCATTTCGTTGACAGTCATTGGAAATTACGTTCAGACTCTGCAGATAAATAAAATCTTAAATGATAGCTACACCTACGCGTCTGACTAAGCAGGGAAACGCCTTTGGCTATACCGTGGTATTCCTAGAGTGTGTCCTGAAGGTTCGTTTGTCAGACGGCTGTACAACCTCAATGGTATCCGAATACATAGACCTCGAAACGCATCATATAGACACATTCTTATTAAAGCGTCCGAAGTCTGTTTTGTTGCTGAGGAGTACGTAAGTTATGTAGTGACGCTCTTTTATATCTCTAATCCAGAAATGGGTAAAGAGTGGGCTACATACGATGCCTGCCTGAGCAACATAAGAGGACCGATGCTGAGTAGGCTTAAAATGTCATTTAAACAAAGATACGTCTTTGATGTGCTGGAGTAAGAAAGAAAAGGAGTATGTGAAGTAAAGAACTTCAGCGCGATTAACGAGAATTTAATACAAATGTTCAAAATTCGTATTAATATTTTGCTAGACAATTCGATTTGTTTGCTGGATGTTACCAATTCCGATAACTGTCTTGTCAATGTTATTCCCTCCAACAATGGCACGCTAACAGAAGCCTGCCAGTACACTTCTGAATGTTTCCTAATTTCTAAATTTTTTCTTGCTTTCTCTGCAGGTAAGGACGTATAAAACACATTTTATCTCCGATGATAATACAAGTTCTCCAGATTTGTTTTATTTGTATCACAACATGTGATGGACAATGGCCTTATTCTCATTTCATTCTTCAGATTTGAATCAGAACATCAGTACCTGTCTCCCATTGATTACACGAATCTACATCTACATACGTCTACCTACATAGTTCGTAAGTCACCGTCTGTAGCAGAGGGACCTTGTACCACTACTAGTTATTTCCTTTTCTGTTCTATTCGCTAATACAGCAAGAGAAAAGCGACTGTCTATATGGCCCCGTACAAAGACTAATTTCTCCTATCCTCGTTGTCCTAACAAGAAATTAACTTTGACGGTACGAGAACCATTCTTCAGACCGCTTCAGATACTGGATCTCTAAATTTCTAAGCAGTATTACTCAAAAAGAGCTTCAACCATACCATTAGCGGTTCTTTGAAAATTTTAAATCAGTTCTGTCTTTGTAGATTAATATCGAATTCAAGTTCGCAAAAATGGGTCCCCCAAGAGCATTTCAACCACCTCCAGTACAAACCAGAAACAAGACATAATTCTACAGTAAACCAAACTCAGCTTACCGTTAATGTCAACATTTTTCTCAAGCTAAACTGTTGATAAATGCCAGTCTCGCCTGTGAACAGCTTTTACTGTTCCTAACGGTGTTATTTTTAGAAACTGACGACAGGAGAAGGACTATAGCTTTTCTCTATAGAGCACCCGACATTAGTAGGTTAACAATAACGACAAAAGAATTCAGGTAGCCAAGAAATTTCGTTAAGCTACGATTTGTTTAGTATCTTATCGAGCTACTTACAGTATGATACTGCAATCCCATCAGCTCGACACACAATGAAAACCAACAGCTACATAACTACCAGCAACTTTAAATCATCAACTCCGTCACCTGCTTCATAATATACTGCATAAGGATTATGGAATTTGATTTAAGACTGTGAGAAAAAAAATGAACATCTTAAGTTTTTCAGTGTACAATTCACGGCTCGTATTTTAGCCTGAACTCGCAAAATCTTCACGCTAGAGATAAGATATTTTCTGTTCGATAGGCTTCAGGTCAGTACCACATAGCGATCAGCTATTCGTTTAATACAGAGCGTTCTAGTTGTTGGTGGTTCGGCATTTCCTCGTTAAATCTACCACTAATCAAAAAATTGATCGAAATATCAAAGGTATAACATTGCGTTATAATCTGGGAATGAAGTTTTAATTCAGATAACGCCTTTAGTGTGACATACTTTTTAAATACTAGCCCAGGGAGAGTTCGTTGGGTGGACTTCCCTGTATTTTCAGGAAATGGTTTCAATAATCCATCCGGCTATTCTGAGTTATGGTATCAGCAATTCTGTAAATTACTTGAATCGAATGCCGGGATGTTCCACTCTATAATGTCCGCTGGCGGCTTCCTTCTCGATCTTTCATCAACACTGCTAACAGTGCGTCAAATAACCTTGGATTAGATTAGCGTTAAACATCAACTAACTATTTTTCCCTTCGTGTGAATGTTCACGTAGACGTATTGTTTGTCCATGCTTGCTTTTCTTCGTGGCTTGCTTCCGTGAACGCTGACTTAAAGAAAAAGTTACTGAGCGATGCTACACCGCCGAGACAAGCTGGTCGTCCAGGGTCATACGAGAGTGACATCCTCAGACTTGTCACGTGTGTGCCTGCCCGGATGACCTTGCCGAAGATGGATCTGTTAACTTCCCATTGGGACTTCCCGGGCCAAGGACCGGTCAGCTCAGAATGAAAGGGCTCTTTGTGTGTTTAAACAAAGTTGGTCCTCGCTCAAATATGAACTTCCAGGAATCACTGTACAGCTTCAAGTGAAACGCCCTCTCCTCTGCGACAGATGTGCTTCGGAACATTCAGCTTTTGCTGAGGAAATTACTGCAACCACCGGAAGATATTCTTTTTAACGTGTCAGCCTCTTTTAACTGTAGGTATTGGATATGTGCTACGTTCAAAGATTCGTTTTGATTTTCGTAGGTTATACACAAGAGTTTTAGATAAAGCTGACTGCAATTAAAGTTGCTGTAGCTGCAATGTTTAGCCCTTCATCTGATTTCTCAAACACCAAACACTTTTGGACAAGTTGCATGCGTACTGAGTAATAGCCCCTAGGTTCCAAGTTTTACTGACGAACTCGAATCTTTGCACCATTACCCATGGAATGTCTGTCTCTAGGCTTAAAAAAGAACTGTTAATGCCAGTTATGGTTTATAGTAAGTGTGTATACGGAATACTTACAGCTATAGAGCATAAACTTGTTTTTTTCTTTGTGTCAGTGGTCTGCTGTATTTTAAGATTACGTATGCCGTTCCTTGTGGTAAAAAGGGAGCATATGAGAGCTGTAGTCACATTTTCCCCTTATGCAACATAGTGATTTAATAATTTAGAGCTTTATTTGTTGCTCAGGAAATTCAAAACTATGACAAATAATGAAAATAAGACAACGTAGAAACCAACTGACAAAAAATTGTAATTGTTCCTCATACTAAGTAATACCTTCACATACTCCGCCGTTTGCCTATTTTCAAACTTTAAGTCTCTATTAACTCCTTCCATATACTTACGTGAATCAATTCGTCTTCTTTTTTTTGTGGTACTGCTGATTATGTCTTCATATAACGTTGCTGTTCGTTTTAACTAAAAGAGGAAAACATTTTTTTTTAAAATAGAGTCGCCAACTGATCCTTAATAAATCTTTATCAGCGTTTTATTCTTGGTCTTGTTGTAGCGTTCTCGCTTCCCGCGCACGGGGTTGCTGGTTCGATTCCCGGCGGGGTTAGGGATTTTTCCTGCCTCGAGATGACTGGGCGTTGTTCTGTCGTCTTCATCATCATCATCATTCATGCCCATTACGGTCGGAGGAAGGCAATGACAAACTACCTCCGCTAGGGCCTTGCCTAGTACAGCACTGCGGGTCTCCCGCATCGTCCCCTACGCTCTTCGAGTATGGGACCTCATCATCATCAGTGTTTTTCGAGGCATAAAATTAGTCTGAAGAGTTGCTGTTGTACATGGTACAGTTAGAAGCAGGACTTCTAATTTATATATTTCGTATAGTACTGTATCTAAATTTTTGTTCCGAAATAAACACATTGGCTGGTGAGAATTTTTTCATTGCTTTCTTCAAATAAATAAAACACAGTGAGTTTATTCTTAAGCCAAACCAAATCTCAGTTGTCTTTTTGAATTTGTCAGAGTTTTTTTCTTTTCAAATGTGCCGGGAGGAAAGTTGGTTTTGTATATTTTGTAGTTAGAAAAATTTAACAGAGAAGTAAATCTCAACATTCTGAGTTGGATATTCTCAATCTGAAGAGCATTCGTTATAACTCTAGGTTTATGTTGTTCTTATTCGTTTAACTGGACTGCGATCAACCTCATGAAATGCCTGAATCGCTGTCCGAGCCAAATCGTATGCTTCCCGAAGAGTAATATGAATTTTTTTCACTTAATATTGATTGCAGGGTATGAAATATAGAGATTTGTTGAATTTTTTGAATAAAAATACACAATTTTGAGACCTCTTTTCAGGGACACTATTTTATCCCACGCTAATATTTGAAATTCTGGAAGTGAATTCAGTTTCATCGTTATCCATCAGTTTCCAAGCAATGCAACTAGATCAGCGATCTAGTTAGCCTTCCGGAATTGTCTACACGCTTTTAACCGTGAAAAAATCGGAAGCGCCCTTTCCGAGAAGTCCCTGTACGGTATATCTGGAAAACCTCGTATATGGATCAGCAGTGAACTGTTTGACACTATAGTACCGCATACGCAAAACGTACTGCAGAAAAACAAGACAACCGAACACTTCAGCATGAATATGTGTCAGGTTTTCTTAAATAATGTTTAAGTGCATCTCTTAACATATGGCTACAAGAGAGGATACGCAGAAAATTGTCAGGATACGAATCAAGAATCAGTATGTGGAATTTTATTTCTGTAAAAGTTAGGATATCAACTGTTTTTATATATAATTACATTATGAGAAAATCCAAACAGTGTGTTGCTCTAGAATACAAGTACGGAAGATACCTGTCATAATAGGCGAAATGCATCAATGTAATTAAATAGTTATTTTGCAACAAGAAAAAAGATTTTCATTTATAAACGATAATTTTATTGTTCACTCCCATTGTCCGTTTGTAACTAGTAAGGAGAAGCCAGATCCTGCTACCCACTGGCGCACATTTCGAAAAATGGATAATTTAATTTGCACAAATCACTTTGGGAGTCTTTTTTATGATTTGCTTCTATTATGCACATTCTCAGGAATGCTTTTCTTGTTATTGCCTGTAAGCGTTTCAGGTTCTCTCCGCTTCGGACATCATCAGTTATTTTCCTTCTCAACCAGCAAACCTCGTCTAGAAATTGTTGTGTCTAAGTTGTTAATCTAATACAGCATCGCCTGATTTAATTTGACTACTTTTCATCATCCTTTTTTCACTTTTAATGATGCTCATCTTATAATCTCTTTTCAAAACGCTACCCATTCCATTCAACTGCTCTTTAAAGTCCTTTGCCATATGTGACACAATTACAATGCCATTGAAAAACAGCAAAGTTTTTATTTATTCTCTCCGTTTTATAGTTTCCTTTTCCAATTTTTCCTTTGTTTCCTTCATAACTTTCTCAGTGTAAAGATGGAATAACACTGGAAAGACTTCAATCCCGTCTTTCTCCCTTCTCAACAACTGCTTCGCTTTTACGTAATTCGACTATTGTAAGTGCATTCTGGGCTCTGTACTAGTTGGAAATAACCGTTCACGCCCAGTATTTTATCCCTGTCACTTTCAGAATTTCAAAGATTGTTTGACAGTCAATAATGCAAAACCACTTTTTCTAACGTTACAAATGCTATAAAGTTAATTAATTAGTTAGTAAAACCATTTATTGTGGCTGTCCGATACACAACATCCACTAGCAACTAAGACATGTCTGGCGGGTTGCCGATGCGCCGGCCCCGCAGGCGACCCTACTTCAGGAGATCACAAGTAAACGTTCCGGATGAAATATCAACACCACTTTGTTTCCATGTGAAACTTCATCAGACGTAGGAATGCTTTTTTCCATCTTCTAAAATAAGCTGTAGGATTAGTACTGCCCCAAATTTTCTTAAAGTTGTCCAGAAATTGACCTTCCACGAGGCCGGATCAGAAAGATCGTTAATTTGTCTGTTGTAAATAATACTGATTTTACGACCTAGTGCGCACTGGCTGAGAATCATGTCGTGTGTGCTGTAATAAAGTGTCTTTTGTTTTAGCACTACCTGGAAATCTTGTCTTCAGTTGTGCACTCACGTGAGATCGCCACAAATACATCCTTCTTGGAGTCTGAGGGCATTTAGTCCGTCTGATATACCGTGCACACCACCTGTAATAGTTTTTTTTTCAGGGCTGGCGCTACCACGATTCTCAGTCATTCTGAAGGAAAGTTGTCTATTCAAAAGCTCTTCTTCCGACTTAGGTCTTCTTATCAATGTGTTAAGTTCACCCCCGTTCCGATCTCTAAAAATATTGAGATACCTGTAACGACTTTGATGCAAGATCGGTGTTAAACCAGATTGAAGCATAAGACAATTCGAAAATAAAAAACATTTCTTGATATATAGCGTGGTTATAATTAAACTTTCGATATCTGACAGGGCGCACGTGAGAAACAAATGACTGTAGGGCCATGACACTTAGTGGAAACGTTTGTAAGGAAATGCGCAAGAGAAATAACAAGCAAATCATTGAATAGAGCACATTTTAACTTTTACATGAGTAGCTAACATTTGTTAACTGCGTACGATATTTACTTTCTAGGTTACAATCGTTGCTGAATGAGAAAACCATCTGCATCCACGACAGCCTGGGATAGTACTAGAGATATAATTTCACAATGTTTCGCAGCTCTTTTTGAACGGTGGACCGTACAAGTTCCGCTGTCGTGACACAGTTCGTGCACTACGTGAAGAACGCACATGGCGTCCAGCATTATCAGCCATGGCAATTAACTTTTTCAACAATTTCTGGCGCAATGGGGCGTGGACCACTCCCAGGACCAACTGCCAAATCACCAGTTTCTTCGAACCTCGCATCATGTTCTTCAACCCAAGCGCGGTTAGAGGATCGCTCCGCATTCCTTCAACGGGTCGATAATCGCGATGAGCAGCAGCAATATTGCTGTTGCTTTGATAAAACAGCTTTAAAACGCTTTTTTATTCCAGTCACTGATCACAATATGAATTATTTAGACGATGACCGGTTTCAGTCTGTAATGACCATCCTCAGGTCTTTTTTACACCATGTCCTGAGGTGATACGGCCATAATGGCATCGTCAAAATATATAAATATAATCAGCAACTAGCTAGTTGGCAATAATCACTATGTGGACGATGTTTCCTATTCTACACCATATCTTAAATCTATGTGACGATGCTATGCTGATTATATTTATATGTTTTGATGATGCCATTATGGCCGTATCACTTTAGGACATGGTGTAAAAAGGATCTGAGGATGGTCATTACAGACTGAAACCGGTCATCGTCTAAAGAATTCATATTGTGATCAGTGACTGGAATAAAAAAGTATTGTTCAGTATTGGATCACTGTTTGTATACACGATTCTGTCGCAGTTGGTAGAAAAACAGCTTTACGCGAAAAGCTCTGCTCACTTTTCCTAGACCCATGTTGACTGTCTGCAAATGTAATGTACACTGAAGCTTGTGTTTCAACCCTACGTCGCCGTACAAGTACCGACGACTAACCATGGCCGGCCGGGGTGGCCGAGCTGTTCTAGGCGCTACTGTCTGGAACCGCACGACCGCTACGGTCGCTGGTTCGAATCCTGCCTCGGGCATAAATGTGTGTGATGTCCTTCGGTTAGTTAGGTTTACGTAGTTCTAAGTTCTAGGGGACTGATGACCTCAGAAGTTAAATCCCATAGTGCTCAGAGCCATTTGAACTATTTGACTAACCATGAGACTACAATCCCCCCTGAAAATGTCCTCTGCAGTTGGGGACGAAACGTTGCGTTTTCATCTGGAATCCATTGGACCGCGTCATTACAGTCCGGAATGTTTCATTAACTGTGACATTTCCGACCGTGAAAGTTTACAGTGTGCCACTGTAGTGAGCTACCACTAGAAAATGACGTTGCGCCTAATAGGCCGGCATCGCGATCGTGATGAATAAATATACCGGGTGGTGATACTTAAACTTTTTCTATTTAACACGTTATAACACGGAAACTAATCACCGTACGAGTACAAAACTTGGTATGGGGTGCATGATTTCCATGCGTCACAGCGCCACCTTCCAGTTCCAACTAGGCCAGCTGCCGGTGATCAGTCATTGTGATTCATAGTTCCACACACCTGACCAGTCGCAGTTCACTTGTTGACGTGTCAACGCAAGCTTGGACAAAACGAACAGAGCAGTATTGGTGTAGCTCTATTATCAAAACAACAGTAATGTTGCAGCTGCACTTCGAGAAAATTGCCGGCTGAAAAGATTACGCAAGGGTACTCTTTCTCCACCTGCTGTGCGGAGCGTGATGAGGAAGTTCGAATCAACTGGAGAACTGGACGTCGCTCCGGGAAGAGGCCGACGACTGGTTGCACCGCAAGTGGTTCATGAAATCGCTGTTGCTGTGGAAGACAACGCTGCGCGCAATTCCCGATCGCCAGGCAGAGTGCGCGTTGCGTCACGATAGTTGAACATCCCGTGCTCCACTGTACCGAAGGTGCTCCGAACCATTCTCAAATGGTATCTGTACAAAATCTATATCGTACAGCAGTATGACCACAGAACGCACAACGACGTCTTGATTTCGCTCTCCACTTTCTCGCAAGGATTGAAATCGACGATGGATGGCCCTGGGCCATTCTATGGACAGACGAAGCTCATTTTTCTCTGACGGGTGAGGTGAATACACAGAATTACCGAGTTTGGGGATCTTCACCTCCAGTCACGGTGCATGAAGTTCCTCTGTATGGTGAACGTGTCACTGTATGGTGTGGCTTCACGGTTACGTTCATAATTAGCCCATTCGTTTTTGAACAGGATGGCGCTCAAGGACTAAAGACGTACAGTTGACCGGTCAGCGTTATTGCGATATGCTTCGCAAGCGTGACACACCCGCACTTCAGGAGAGAGACGTATTGAGCTCAGTTTTCATGCAAAATAGGTCCCCACCGCACATCGCTCGTGATGTTCCTGCTTCTCCGAAACACATTTGGAAACCATCGAACTATCAGCCGATGGTTCCCAAATGCTTGGCCGGCACCTGACTTCATTCCCTTTGATTTCTTGTTGTGGGACTACGTGAAGGACAGGATTTAAAAATGGTGCAAATGCCTCTAAGTACTATGGGACATCTGAGGTCATCAGTCCCCTAGACTTAGAACTAATTGAACCTAAGTAACCTAAGGACATCTCACACATCCATGCCCGAAGCAGGATTCGAACCTGCGACCGTAGCAGGCGCGCGGTTCCGGACTGAAGCGCCTAGATCTGCTCGGCCACAGAGGCCGGTGGACAGGGTGTACCGGGGGAACATTCACACACGTGCTGATCTGAAGCGCAGCATATCAAGAGAGATAGCCAGCATACCTACGAAGATGTTTCTTTCTGCTGCGCAGAATGCAATTTTGCGCTTTCAGACTCTTCAGGACTCACATGGGCGCCGTATCGAGCCCCTTTTTGTAGCAGTAATGGTACTGGTATGTAAAGGTATGGCGTACCGTAGCAGCACATTAAAAGTGTTTCGATTGAATTGATTGACTCTGTATTATTTCTCTTCTCCATATCCTTGACATTAATGCTACCAAGTTTGGTCCCTGTACGGTAATTAGTTTCCGTGTTACAACTTGTTAAATAGGGAAAGTTTAATTACAACCATCCGGTATTTTATAGAAGTCCAGTTGGAAAATTGTATTCTTTATAAAATAGAGGTCGGCCGCCGTGGCCGAGGAGCTCTAGACGCTTCAGTCCGGAACCGCGCTGCTGCTACGGTCGTAGGTTCGAATGCTGCTTCGGGCATGGATGTGTTTGATGTCCTTAGGTTGGTTAGGTTTACGTAGTTCTAAGTCTAGTGGACTGATGACCTCAGATGTTAAGTCCCATAGTGCTCAGAGCAATTTGATCCATAGAATAGGGCAGGCAGGACTGTAGAAACCAGTAAACAGGAAATAATAAAGTGTTTGGGTTTTCGGGACATAAAGAGAGAGAGAGACAGAGAAAGAGACAAAGAGAATCCAACATTGCTTGATTAACGATTCTGGTCGTGTTTTCATCTTCGCTTTGCTGAAAAAAAGCGTAAAATATTTTGTGAGAAAAAACACGGAAGTAACATAGAAAACGGACAGTTTGCACCTAGGATGTAGCACATGTCGTCAACGTTCGAAGATGCGCAAGCGGATGGCTTTCTTTCCACAATGACTGCTTTCATTCTCTTACCGAAAAGTAAGCAAGTGTGGATGTTATTTACGCCTACATAAGTTGATATTCGTGTGAACGGATCGATATCAATAACTTTTCTGTTGCTCAGATAATACACTCTTTGATCAAAAGAGGCGGTCTCACCAGTATAAAAGGAGGTGAGATTGTTGTATTGTCAGTACAGAACCATACCAACAGCATAGGTCCTTCAGGAGGGCTCAGTGACTTCGAATGTGGCCAAGTTACTGGATGTCACCCCACGGACATCACGGACATTTCAGCCCTTATAAAGCATCCCAAGTCGCATGTTGGTGATGTGATTATGGAGTGGAAATTCGAAGGAACAGCCACAGGTAAACCACGTCCAGAGAGACTTCATTCACTGAGGGACAGAGATCGCCAAGCGTTGTGGAGGGTGCTTGTAAAAAAATGTCATTAAATCAGCGGAAGGTATCATTCACGAGATGCAAAGTGCTACCGGCTGTCCAGCTAGCATTATGACTGTGCGTAGGTGGATAGAGGATGGAGTACAATGATCGAGCTGCTCCTCATAAGCCACACATTTAAAATAGTCAACGCTAAGCGCCCCTTCAGGTAGTGTAAAGAGCGGTGGCACCGCACATTGGGCGACTGGAAACGAGTTATTTGGAGAGACGAATCACGCTACACCCTGTGGCAATCCGATCGAATGGTTTCGGTTTGGCGAATACTTCACAACGGTGGTAGCTGCTATCTTCTATAGTACCATCTGCGACTTACGTAGGAGTTATGAGAGTGTCTCTCACCGTTTGTATGTGGTGCCCTACTGGACTTAAGAAAATGCTAAATGCGGAATGGTATGGACACATTTTAAAGCTTTCTGTACTCCGTGCAGGAAAGGAACAGTTCAGAGGCGGTGACTGTATCAGCATGACAATGCATCCCATCATGCAGCAGCATCTGTAAGGCAGCGGTTTGTAGACAATACCATTCCTGAAATGGAATGGCCTGTCCAGAGTCCTGACCTGAATACAATATAACACATTTGGGATCAGTTAGTGCGTAGACATCGCTCCAGGTCCCAAAGTCTATGATCACTACCATCTCCGGTTTCGGCTCTTGAAGAAGAATGGGCTGCCATTCCTCGACAAACATTCAGACACCACACTGAAAGAGTCGCCAGGAGAGGTCAAGCCGTCATAAAGGCCAAAGGCTGACGGGCCCCATTCTGCTGTCCAGGTGCTTTTCATCAGATAGTTTATTATTATCAGCATCAGACACGTAAAAATAAAATTTACACATTTTCGTATTTTCTAATCGTATCAGCTGGTCCGAAAACTGCCCTGAGTCATGATGTTTGGCCCCGATATTTTTGAAAACGGTTACATACGTAGTGACCTAAAGTCTTCCACAGGAGCTATTCTGCAGTGATACCCGACCAGTATGCCGTAGCTCCTCGAAATCGATGTGTCTCAGGATTAACCTCTCCATTTTAGACTGTTATATTTCAGATGGTTCAAAGACTTTTTGTGAGCATCGCAAAGCACCGGTGACAGTTTCATTTTGTCTCTTATTGTCCTTACGGATTCAAAAAATTTATAATTAAAATGGTCTTTCCTAAGACTTTTTGTTATGCAGAACCAATGCTATTTGTGTCACGTTTTAGGATGCTTAAATATAGTGTTACCATTCTATGAAAACAGCAGTGTAGTAATGAGCTTTTACAAGGCAACTTGACGCACTGGCGCCTCTCTCTCTCTTTCTCTCTCTCTCTCTCTCTCTCTCCACTCTCTCCTCCCCCTCTCTTTGTCTCTGCTCCTTCTCTCCCAGGAATGGGTCGTCGAGGGCACGGTATCACTACTTCGGAAGCCAGAGCTCATCTTCCCTATGAATTACCGGCCCCAGAGGACTGTAATTGGCAGAAACAAACTACAATAGCTGTAATCAGCAGCCTGCATGCCCGGCGCGTCACGAAGAGCCGCCTGCCTGCAGAATGAAATTACCGCGTTGTGCCGTCTCCCCTATTATGGTGCTGCGCCATTCCCTGTGGTCTACCGCTGTCTCCCGGTTCGGCACGGACTCCTACTCTACCGTGTTCTCTTCTGATAATGACGATTCCGTACCAGAATCAACACGATGGCTCGTCTCGATGGAGCGATTTGCCGACTTGGAAATTACGACTGCATGCACCGCGTGATTACTACAAGCCGTGACGGTTCTCACTGGGATATGACGTGCTGTTGGCCTCGGAAAGGCGCCTCCAGCTATATCGGTGCCAAAGATATCTGCCAGGTGAGCTGGAGCACGTTACACGACAAAATACTTCCTACTGAAGCTTACTTCGTTTGATACCTACATCTAAAACGTATAATCTGTCCACAGCCGCTGGCGGATCCATTAGTACCGACCGACCGCCGTGTCATTCTCTGCCAATGACGTCATTGGATGCGGTATGGAGTTGTGTGAGGTCAGCACACCACTCTCCAGCCCGTTGTCAGTTTCCATGACCTGGGACCGTTACTACTCGGTCAAGTAGCTCCTCAACTTGCATCAAGAGGCTGAGTCCACCCCGCTCCAGTGTTCCCTCCAAAGAAAAATCCCTGGCAGTAACGGGAATCGAAACTAGGTCCTTCGCATGGCAGTCACCCACGCTGACCACAAGCTGCAGAGGCGAACTGAAAGCTACTCAATTAAAAACAGAGTCTGTGTGTGCCCCTTCAGTTCACTGAAGAACAGAATTAGTCTAGTACGTGAACAAAACTGATAAACTGACAACTTATACTTTTTACCGCTTTAAAAATAAAAATTAAAAAAAAAAAAAACCTGAACGCCTTCGGTAATCCATGCCTCCTGAATGCTAATCCTGACAAGTCGGTATACCTGACGCCTATCACTGCCTTCTTTTCTTTCAATTTGCATGTGATGATAATCATTGAAGTATTGCCATCCATTCATTCTTACCTCTCTAGCTTTCGCGAAACACACTACCTGAGTTGGATATTCATTCTAGATGGCCAGATAGTGATTTGAAGTCAGAGTTTCGTCTTTGCTGGCGACTTCTGTTCCTGGATCATTGCACCTGGTCTGTCGGCAGTCAACGGAAACGACCACAAAAACAAAACTCCGTGATAGAGAAACGCACAGTGGATTGTATAGGACAATAGCTGTTTCCAAACTCTGACGCTAGTGGAAACACCTGTCGCGCCACTATAGTGTGAACCATAGAGAAACGGACCTCTCAGGCGTGCGTTCAGAATGGCAAAAAGTTATCTGTTTCTAGTGAGATTTTCGATGATCTGCAGTGCTGTGTTTTGTAAGCACGTAGTATTATATTTTTATCGTATCTTTATATAAACGTGATATTGTACTCTATATTGTAAGCTGTGACAATGTCTAGTCCAAGTGAAAACAAGGGGAATGTTAAACTACCACAACAGTTCGCGTCGGATACCAAAGAAAAACAGATACCATAAGAACTTAAATTTTTACGTTGTCTTCTTCTTCTTTTTGGCAGCGAATATGGAGGAGTCACGACACTCAGAATGTGATGCAAGCCGGAAGTAATGCTTCTTGAAAAGACGACCAGGGAAGCGAGTGAGAAACATTCTGTTCCAAGAAGAACATTAGACCTTACGGAAAATAAACTGGGCGTTATGAAACCTGTTTTGGGAAAATGGATATTTCCCGAGTGATTTCAGTGATGAACAGGGAACAATATCGCACGATTAATTAAAGCCAAATATCTGAGGGTTGGACCGATGAGAATTGTGTCCATACAGAGATGAACAGTCTTTATTATAAGTGACATAAATGTGTCGCTAAAACTTGAAACAAATAGACTGATTTAGGCCTATTCTGTTCAAACCTTCAACTTAATAAATGTATTATGAATTTTTGCTTATTTTGGTAAACTTTCTCCTGACTTGGAAACTTAATACTAAGAAGTAGAACTTCTATCATTTTCAGCCCAATCAACACTATATTGTAAAAAAATGACTTTCATTATCATTATTTAGTACACAGCACAGTTACTTCTGTGTTATGTACTAAATAAAATATCTTCGCAAGGGCTACCTTCAATCCTTAAGATGGATAATATCAAAATTATGACTTTCTTTACACGTTACAGTCTCATGTTCGATAGAATCCTCCAAAAATGGAAACGACCAAAATGCAACAGATGGGAAAAATCAAATAACGTAAAATCTTATTAAACTAACTTTATAATTCTTTTAAGTAACGTATCACAGTATTCCTTAGTGCCAAAAATGTTTCAATACCACCTTAAAAAAAATTGTAATTTCGGAAAACGTTACTCGTCCTACAGTACCCGAACGCTACGTACATAAAAAATAAAAAAAATTTGCATGAATCTACCTTCATTTATTTCTTACTTCGCGCAAAAGCGATTCCTTAGCTAGCTGCGACACGATGAAGTTAGTGTTCGATTCCGTACAGTACCCAGTTTTAATTTCTTGACTCCATGTCAGAGAGAATGTTTCATTCTGGAGTCGTGGGAATTGCGTATAGGAATTCTGTTCTCAGAATGCATTTCCTCCACTTCCTCCTCCTCCTCGACAGTCTGTAGACACGTTTTGTTGCGTTCTACATCCCTTCGTATCTGACGTTTATGTTTTCATTCGTTTGTTTCATTCAACGTCTTCCTACTCTTTTCCTATCCCTACAGTTTCATCTCTGCTGCTCCTTTCGACGCTAAGTTAACGGTTTAAGTATGCCTTAGCACATCTCTCTCTCATTACTTCGATTGTTATTCTCATAAGGGATTTCTGTAGCACCATTTTCGCGTCTATTCCTTCAGACATCTGAACACTTCGTTGGTTAGCTATCCATTTAAGTTTTAACATACTACCGTGCAGCAAAATTTTATGTTTTTCCAGTTTCCTCTCTAGCTTTCCCATGGTCTGTGTTTCACTTGCGATGCTGTGTCCCAGATATGTATACAGTTTCAGGGCATTTTCTAACAGTTCCACGTTAGTTCTTTACGCTAGAACTCCTCTTTCCCTCAAGGCATCAATTTTCTTCTGCTTCTGATATTTTATAGCATGTCTTGTATAGTATTTACTTATAATTATTATCCTATTATTCTACTTCTCGGTTTATTCTAATTTTGATATGAAACAAGTCTATATCATATTTCTCTCGCCATCTTCGTCTTTATAAAATCTATAATTCTGAGCTAAGTAAGGTGTTCATATGATGCACCATTTCTTCTAAATCTGTCTTCTCGTGTCAACCAGAAGGGTTGTGATACTCGCATATTTCATCGTTGATATCTTTTTGACATGCATGTTCATTCCTTGCTCAAATTTCCATTCACCTTCTATACTGTTTCCCCGACACATATAATAACAGTGGCGGTAGATTTCCACAAATTGAACTCTACAGTCTGTTAATTAGCATTAAGCAGATACTGAATTTCTATAGCGCTAATTTATAGACTGGATAACGGCTTGTAACTTGCAGAAATTGATCGCCGCTGTATTTTCGAGAAGAAAACTTATATATGCAAACAGTTTTTTATACTTGTCTACTAGGAAGTGATCAGTGGATCGAAATCAGTCCAGAAATGAAATACTATCCGAGAATAACAGTCTGTGACGGTTTTGTAGCAAATGATCAGTCTTTCAGTGACGATAGGCTGCGTTATTTTCAACGAGAGTTTATTTCTTGTTTTCTATTTATTTATTCCACTTAGTTGTTTGAAACGTCGTGGCGACTTATACTATCTAACAGGATCGAAAGCTTTTCTATGTCTACAGCTGCCATGAATTTATTCCTGTTTCCCTTTTTGCGAGGTCAAAATTGCTTCTCTGATCCGTATACTTAATTTTTAAGATGGGTTACTATATGTCGCGCACTACTTCTTCGTTTTTGAACGGACAGTGCAGTGCCACTGAACTCCTGTTCCGGGTTCAATTACCGTCTGGCCATTCGGACTTACTCTTCCGCGGTTTCCCTGAATCTATTGAGACAAACATTGGGACGATTACTTTGGGAAGGACATTTTCGATTTCATTTTCAATCAGTTTCCCGTTCAAACTTGCGCTCTGACTAAAGTGACATCGTCGTCGACGGGAGATAAACCCTAATATTCCTTTCCTCCTTGTTTCCTACTACTTTTGACATTCCTTTCTGCACTTTTTCATGTACTAACCAAGCATTAAACAGAATTCTGATTTCGCACAGTTTCAACTGGGACCACCTACACCTATGTAGCAGGTAAAGGTCGTAGAGGGTACTCGGTCGGCGTGTGGCGGGTCTCCGCTGTTTGGACAACGGCAACTGCGCCGCCTCGTCCCAGAGAAAGCACACTGCCTTCGGTTCCACTCGACTGCGTGGGCGGCAGTAACCATAACGTCACTTTAGGAGCACAAATGAGGATCACAGTGAAAACAAAATACTGTGGTGAGGAATTGTGTCATGTTGCCTAGAACATTCGTGAGCATTATTCGATGATTACAAGGACAGTAAAATGTAACACACAGAGAATATTTAGAAAGGATAATAGCTTCGTATCGATGTGACATGTTCGGAGAACATGTTTGTTTGTTTTGTCGTGTAATCCACGAGTACGCAATACGTTTTGACAGATCTGATACGAGCTGCATATCCACTGCCGTAAAGATGTTCCACTCTCTCTTTCGGACAGTTTCGTCTCTTAAATATCATCGTCGTCTGCAAGATAATGTATACAGAACATTCCTTCAACGTCGGAAGCCAGTGGAAGCCACTATATGGTGGATAAGCTCGACTTGCTCAAGTAATGGCTGAAAGCTTAGTTCTTGTTCTATTGTTGTTCTTCTCGTTGTGATATGGCTTCATAGCCAAAATGTCTTGAAGGAAATTCTCTTAACACTTTGAAAATCCAATGTAACGTAATACTGTTTGATTTTTCGCTCTCCTGCACTGCGCGGTTTTGTGAGTTCGCGGATAGGCGTCAAGGTAGAATATAGGAAGTTCTGTTTCCGCCTCGCAGTCGGTCATATTGCTTATTTCCTGGTACCTGTCTTGGCACCTCAGCAGCAAAATAACGCCTGACGGACCAAGCAAGGAGGATGGGAGGATTTCTCATGGAAACCATTCCAGGCAAAGAAGGTATTCCTCTCCAAAAGCACTGAGACAATCAATAATAGGTCTTAATTCGAGGAAGAAATATCTGGTACCAAGGTCTTGCACGGAAGTGAATTGTGGGCAGTGGGAGAAGAAAAAAAAATAAAAAAGAGAGAGAGAAGCGAAATCATTCAGAATAATTTTCTGGGGTAACTCATCATTTGGAAAGGAAATATTGAAAAATGTATAACGTTCATCCACAGACGTGATTGGGTACCTCTTCTAGGAGTTAGATATTTTAACTTCGCCGTCAGAGTACATAAATTCGCTAATGAAATTCATCGTTAATAATCCATCAGAATTTAAGAAGAACAGTGATGTACATACCCACAACACCAGACGGGAAAATGACCCTTATTAGCCATTGTTAAGGCTCTCAGTGTCTAAGAAAGGAGTTCAATATGTAGCCATAAAAGTTTTTGATAATTCGCCCAATAACATAAAATGTTGAAGAGGTAGCGAAGCAAGTTTTAAATCTAATTTAAAATCATTTCTCCTGGACAACTCCTTCTATTCCGTTGACGAATTTCTACTTAAAAACTGGTAACCAGGAAAAAAACGTAAAAAAACTAAGCATAGTTGCATGAGTAGCAGTAAAAATAATAATGTTTTCATTACTGTTAATACTAATTTTGTGTACGTATCCTGTAAACTGACTCGTTCCACAACATTTTGACAAAATAATCTTTCAGCTTGTCTGTGGAACATGTAACTAACTAATTAACAAACTGAGGTATGTTGTTACGCCAGGATGCTGGAAGTCCAATGGTCTGATAAGGTAAGAGAAGAGGAGGTCCTCCGCAGAATCGGAGAAGAGAGGAATACAAGGAAAATGTCGACTAGACGGAAGGACAGGACGACAGAACATTTGCTAATGTTACGACGTCATAAAATAACTTCCATTGTACGAGAGGAAGACGTAAAGGGCTCCAAATGTGAGGGAAGACAGAGCTTGGAACATATAAAGCAAATTACTCAGGGCGTTCGGTGGAAGTGCTGCTCTGTGACTAAAATGTTGGGACAGGAGAGAGAGTTGTACCGGGACGCATCAGGCCACTCATAATACTGATGACTAAAAAAAAAACACCAGTTCTACATTTCACTTGCTGTATTGCCTTTATATGACAAAAGCGATATAATTCACTGTAGTTCGGATTTAAAATCCTATAACTGACTGGATTAATGGAACCAGGTATAGTAAAACAGAGGAGCTCCTATTTTTTTTCTTTATTGAGATTCCCCCCGAAGGCGGCTGGCTGGCAGCAGCTTAGTAAGCCGCTCTTCAGCCTACAGAGTTTGTTTTAAGAAGATGAAGATAATAAATAATAAAAGCAGGCGATAAAATCGGTGACTTAAATGGTAAAATGGCGGAAAATCGTGGAACTTAAAACATAAAACAAAGGGTTGATGATGCTATTAAAATACATATGAAGCAGACAGGTAAAATAATAGACAGACAATTAAAAAACACGGCGACAGTCTGGTTTCCGTTCGCAAGAGATATAAAATTCACACCCAGCGACAGCTAGATTTCTGTTCGCCACACTTTGGAAAGACGGGCAACACTGAATATTCACTTGAACACTGCACTAAAAGGTTGGCACAAATATGACATACCACAGCCGAGGGCAGAGGGAGGGAACCTGGACAGATGATGGGGAAGATAAGGGGGAGGGGGGAAGAGCGGAAAAACGAAGTGGTGGGGAGGGGGGAAAGGAGTCGATGGAGGACGACGACCCATAAGAACGGGAGGGGGGGGGGTGCTGGGCAGACGCGACAGGGAGGGGAATACAAAGGGACTCCGGGGGGGGGGGGAGAAGGGAGGCAGAGAGATGTTAGGCGGGGAGAAAACGGGATGGAAGGGGGGTAAGAGCTCACATCAACTATTAGATCCCTTTAGTAGCAGGCGTCCCGCACATTCACTCGAGGTCGGAAATCGGGTGCAGAGTATGTCGTCTCACAGAATTAATCAGTCAGTTCCAAAATTTCTTCACAAATCGTACAATTTCAAGTGGGACCCAGAGAAGCACACACAGTGCAAGACAGAACTGTATCACGCGCAGTCTCTTACTTTCTGATAACTCGTAGCTTTGAACACCTCACAGAGGAAGCCGCCGCACGACTGTTACTGCCACCTAGTCCGTGGCGTCAAACCCCTTCCATGCTCAGGCGCCGCTTTCGAATACTTATAGAGGTTAGTGGTACTTTCTGCGCCATTCCGTTCGTTGTCTGTATGCAGTGGCGGCTACCCGCGAAATGATGACTGCATTATCGTATGAGTTTTATATTAAGTTAATACATGTGTTACCAATCGCTGCAGGAAATACAAATTATTGGATGGTACTCTGTACTTCATTCCGGAATTCTATTCTGTGAAAGCACATTCACTTCGTAACTATCGCCTACTCCGATATACTGAGCGTACAGTAATTAATAGCGAAAACTAACACGGGTGAAAGGTTCAAATGGTTCAAATGGCTCTGAGCACTATGCGACTTAACTTCTGAGGCCATCAGTCGCCTAGAACTTAGAACTAATTAAACCTAACTAACCTAAGAACATCACACACATCCATGCCCGAGGCAGGATTCGAACCTGCGACCGTTGCGCACCCACGATGATACGGTTGAAGAACTGGAGCAGCGAAATATACAGCTTTGTCAAGACTCAACACGTGAGTATTTGAAAGAAGTCTTAACTCATAGCAGAGACGAGAGCAATACTGCTTCCAAATGTCAGGATGACACAGGAACAACTCCTTTAACAGGTACGAGTATACGGTAAATTCTAAAATGTTACGTGTTGAAGTAGTATTGTACACTCCTGGAAATTGAAATAAGAACACCGTGAATTCCTTGTTCCAGGAAGGGGAAACTTTATTGACACATTCCTGGGGTCAGATACATCACATGATCACACTGACAGAACCACAGGCACATAGACACAGGCAACAGAGCATGCACAATGTCGGCACTAGTACAGTGTATATCCACCTTTCGCAGCAATGCAGGCTGCTATTCTCCCACGGAGACGATCGTAGAGATGCTGGATGTAGTCCTGTGGAACGGCTTGCCATGCCATTTCCACCTGGCGCCTCAGTTGGACCAGCGTTCGTGCTGGACTTGCAGACCGCGTGAGACGACGCTTCATCCAGTCCCAAACATGCTCAATGGGGGCAGATCCGGAGATCTTGCTGGCCAGGGTAGTTGACTTACACCTTCTAGAGCACGTTGGGTGGCACGGGATACATGCGGACGTGCATTGTCCTGTTGGAACAGCAAGTTCCCTTGCCGGTCTAGGAATGGTAGAACGATGGGTTCGATGACGGTTTGGATGTACCGTGCACTATTCAGTGTCCCCTCGACGATCACCAGTGGTGTACGGCCAGTGTAGGAGATCGCTCCCCACACCATGATGCCGGGTGTTGGCCCTGTGTGCCTCGGTCGTATGCAGTCCTGATAGTGGCGCTCACCTGCACGGCGCCAAACACGCATACGACCATCATTGGCACCAAGGCAGAAGCGACTCTCATCGCTGAAGACGACACGTCTCCATTCGTCCCTCCATTCACGCCTGTCGCGACACCACTGGAGGCGGGCTGCACGATGTTGGGGCGTGAGCGGAAGACGGCCTAACGGTGTGCGGGACCGTAGCCCAGCTTCATGGAGACGGTTGCGAATGGTCCTCGCCGATACCCCAGGAGCAACAGTGTCCCTAATTTGCTGGGAAGTGGCGGTGCGGTCCCCTACGGCACTGCGTAGGATCCTACGGTCTTGGCGTGCATCCGTGCGTCGCTGCGGTCCGGTCCCAGGTCGACGGGCGCGTGCACCTTCCGCCGACCACTGGCGACAACATCGATGTACTGTGGAGACCTCACGCCCCACGTGTTTAGCAATTCGGCGGTACGTCCACCCGGCCTCCCGCATGCCCACTATACGCCCTCGCTCAAAGTCCGTCAACTGCACATACGGTTCACGTCCACGCTGTCGCGGCATGCTACCAGTGTTTAAGACTGCGATGGAACTCCGTATGCCACGGCAAACTGGCTGACACTGACGGCGGCGGTGCACAAATG
This sequence comes from Schistocerca cancellata, assembly GCF_023864275.1. Taxonomy (NCBI): domain Eukaryota; kingdom Metazoa; phylum Arthropoda; class Insecta; order Orthoptera; family Acrididae; genus Schistocerca; species Schistocerca cancellata. Next base: position 353,882,924 of record NC_064626.1, on the reverse strand, counting down.
CTGCGCAGCTAGCGCCATTCGACGGCCAACACCGCGGTTCCTGGTGTGTCCGCTGTGCCGTGCGTGTGATCATTGCTTGTACAGCCCTCTCGCAGTGTCCGGAGCAAGTATGGTGGATCTGACACACCGGTGTCAATGTGTTCTTTTTTCCATTTCCAGGAGTGTATTTCTTGCTAAGGTAGGCCATGGGTGACTTGAGCACAATTAGAAGAGGAAATTGAAAATTTTACATTTCAAATACATTTGTACTAAGTAAAACACTATTTCGTACTGAATTCAATCTCGTCTCAAAAGCACACATTCACAGTTGTCTGAGAAATGGCTCCTTTGGGCAGCCATCCTTACTGCTACGGTTTTGCTCCTGTTATCGAATACTTTCACTTGCGTTAGTTATAACACGTGCACACAACGCTTTGTGAACCGCAGAGACCTATAGTATTTTTAACCACCGTAAAGATTTTATGCTTGACAGCCATGTCGTTTGATATAGGCGTTCACAATATAGGGGATGTTTTCGTAAGAGCGTGCAAAAATGTAAAAGGAGATAGAGAATACTCTCCTGAATAATTTGAGGTAGGGAACCTGGTGTCAGAGAAGCCACCATAAGGAGATATATAAGTAAACTTGTCTACCGCTTTCTCTGTTGTTGTTGATGTTGTCTTCAGTCCTGAGACAGGTTTGATGCAGCTCTCCATGCTATCTATCCTGTGCAAGCTTCTTCATCTCCCAGTACTTACTGCAACCTACACTCCTGGAAATTGAAATAAGAACACCGTGAATTCATTGTCCCAGGAAGGGGAAACTTTATTGACACATTCCTGGGGTCAGATACATCACATGATCACACTGACAGAACCACAGGCACATAGACACAGGCAACAGAGCATGCACAATGTCGGCACTAGTACAGTGTATATCCACCTTTCGCAGCAATGCAGGCTGCTATTCTCCCACGGAGACGATCGTAGAGATGCTGGATGTAGTCCTGTGGAACGGCTTGCCATGCCATTTCCACCTGGCGCCTCAGTTGGACCAGCGTTCGTGCTGGACTTGCAGACCGCGTGAGACGACGCTTCATCCAGTCCCAAACATGCTCAATGGGGGCAGATCCGGAGATCTTGCTGGCCAGGGTAGTTGACTTACACCTTCTAGAGCACGTTGGGTGGCACGGGATACATGCGGACGTGCATTGTCCTGTTGGAACAGCAAGTTCCCTTGCCGGTCTAGGAATGGTAGAACGATGGGTTCGATGACGGTTTGGATGTACCGTGCACTATTCAGTGTCCCCTCGACGATCACCAGTGGTGTACGGCCAGTGTAGGAGATCGCTCCCCACACCATGATGCCGGGTGTTGGCCCTGTGTGCCTCGGTCGTATGCAGTCCTGATAGTGGCGCTCACCTGCACGGCGCCAAACACGCATACGACCATCATTGGCACCAAGGCAGAAGCGACTCTCATCGCTGAAGACGACACGTCTCCATTCGTCCCTCCATTCACGCCTGTCGCGACACCACTGGAGGCGGGCTGCACGATGTTGGGGCGTGAGCGGAAGACGGCCTAACGGTGTGCGGGACCGTAGCCCAGCTTCATGGAGACGGTTGCGAATGGTCCTCGCCGATACCCCAGGAGCAACAGTGTCCCTAATTTGCTGGGAAGTGGCGGTGCGGTCCCCTACGGCACTGCGTAGGATCCTACGGTCTTGGCGTGCATCCGTGCGTCGCTGCGGTCCGGTCCCAGGTCGACGGGCGCGTGCACCTTCCGCCGACCACTGGCGACAACATCGATGTACTGTGGAGACCTCACGCCCCACGTGTTTAGCAATTCGGCGGTACGTCCACCCGGCCTCCCGCATGCCCACTATACGCCCTCGCTCAAAGTCCGTCAACTGCACATACGGTTCACGTCCACGCTGTCGCGGCATGCTACCAGTGTTTAAGACTGCGATGGAACTCCGTATGCCACGGCAAACTGGCTGACACTGACGGCGGCGGTGCACAAATGCTGCGCAGCTAGCGCCATTCGACGGCCAACACCGCGGTTCCTGGTGTGTCCGCTGTGCCGTGCGTGTGATCATTGCTTGTACAGCCCTCTCGCAGTGTCCGGAGCAAGTATGGTGGATCTGACACACCGGTGTCAATGTGTTCTTTTTTCCATTTCCAGGAGTGTATTTCTTGCTAAGGTAGGCCATGGGTGACTTGAGCACAATTAGAAGAGGAAATTGAAAATTTTACATTTCAAATACATTTGTACTAAGTAAAACACTATTTCGTACTGAATTCAATCTCGTCTCAAAAGCACACATTCACAGTTGTCTGAGAAATGGCTCCTTTGGGCAGCCATCCTTACTGCTACGGTTTTGCTCCTGTTATCGAATACTTTCACTTGCGTTAGTTATAACACGTGCACACAACGCTTTGTGAACCGCAGAGACCTATAGTATTTTTAACCACCGTAAAGATTTTATGCTTGACAGCCATGTCGTTTGATATAGGCGTTCACAATATAGGGGATGTTTTCGTAAGAGCGTGCAAAAATGTAAAAGGAGATAGAGAATACTCTCCTGAATAATTTGAGGTAGGGAACCTGGTGTCAGAGAAGCCACCATAAGGAGATATATAAGTAAACTTGTCTACCGCTTTCTCTGTTGTTGTTGATGTTGTCTTCAGTCCTGAGACAGGTTTGATGCAGCTCTCCATGCTATCTATCCTGTGCAAGCTTCTTCATCTCCCAGTACTTACTGCAACCTACACTCCTGGAAATTGAAATAAGAACACCGTGAATTCATTGTCCCAGGAAGGGGAAACTTTATTGACACATTCCTGGGGTCAGATACATCACATGATCACACTGACAGAACCACAGGCACATAGACACAGGCAACAGAGCATGCACAATGTCGGCACTAGTACAGTGTATATCCACCTTTCGCAGCAATGCAGGCTGCTATTCTCCCACGGAGACGATCGTAGAGATGCTGGATGTAGTCCTGTGGAACGGCTTGCCATGCCATTTCCACCTGGCGCCTCAGTTGGACCAGCGTTCGTGCTGGACTTGCAGACCGCGTGAGACGACGCTTCATCCAGTCCCAAACATGCTCAATGGGGGCAGATCCGGAGATCTTGCTGGCCAGGGTAGTTGACTTACACCTTCTAGAGCACGTTGGGTGGCACGGGATACATGCGGACGTGCATTGTCCTGTTGGAACAGCAAGTTCCCTTGCCGGTCTAGGAATGGTAGAACGATGGGTTCGATGACGGTTTGGATGTACCGTGCACTATTCAGTGTCCCCTCGACGATCACCAGTGGTGTACGGCCAGTGTAGGAGATCGCTCCCCACACCATGATGCCGGGTGTTGGCCCTGTGTGCCTCGGTCGTATGCAGTCCTGATAGTGGCGCTCACCTGCACGGCGCCAAACACGCATACGACCGTCATTGGCACCAAGGCAGAAGCGACTCTCATCGCTGAAGACGACACGTCTCCATTCGTCCCTCCATTCACGCCTGTCGCGACACCACTGGAGGCGGGCTGCACGATGTTGGGGCGTGAGCGGAAGACGGCCTAACGGTGTGCGGGACCGTAGCCCAGCTTCATGGAGACGGTTGCGAATGGTCCTCGCCGATACCCCAGGAGCAACAGTGTCCCTAATTTGCTGGGAAGTGGCGGTGCGGTCCCCTACGGCACTGCGTAGGATCCTACGGTCTTGGCGTGCATCCGTGCGTCGCTGCGGTCCGGTCCCAGGTCGACGGGCGCGTGCACCTTCCGCCGACCACTGGCGACAACATCGATGTACTGTGGAGACCTCACGCCCCACGTGTTGAGCAATTCGGCGGTACGTCCACCCGGCCTCCCGCATGCCCACTATACGCCCTCGCTCAAAGTCCGTCAACTGCACATACGGTTCACGTCCACGCTGTCGCGGCATGCTACTAGTGTTAAAGACTGCGATGGAGCTCCGTATGCCACGGCAAACTGGCTGACACTGACGGCGGCGGTGCACAAATGCTGCGCAGCTAGCGCCATTCGACGGCCAACACCGCGGTTCCTGGTGTGTCCGCTGTGCCGTGCGTGTGATCATTGCTTGTACAGCCCTCTCGCAGTGTCCGGAGCAAGTATGGTGGATCTGACACACCGGTGTCAATGTGTTCTTTTTTCCATTTCCAGGAGTGTACATCCTTCTGAATCTGCTTAGTGTATTCATCTCTTGGTCTCCCTCTACGACTTTTACCCTCCACGCTGCCCTCCAATGCTAAATTTGTGATCCCTTGATGCCTCAGAACATGTCCTCCCAACCGGTCCCTTCTTCTAGTCAAGTTGTGCCACAATTTCCTCTTCTCCCCAATTCTATTCAATACCTCCTCATTAGTTATGTGATCTACCCATATAATCTTCAGCATTCTTCTATAGCACCACTCTCTAGGATAACTGTTTTCCAGCTTATTTACAAGTAACATGCTACGAGTTTACACGTGTACATTTTTTATTTCCTTCAAGTGAGCAGGGAGGACGAGCTTGATTACTAAGTAATCGTGATGCAGGTTTTGTTTACTTTAATTGTCCATAATGTGGCTGTATCGTATAATACTTTCATTGTCCCATGACAGAACGTGTTATGAATCGACCATACACCCAATAATTACTCAGTGCTGTTGAGAGCTTTACTGTACAACACGATGGAACAGTACCGGTACAGTTTTGCAGAACTCACTGACATCTTGTGTATGTGGAAGTTCGTTGCAATGCTCTCGCTGCTGAAAGGCAGTACACGGAACTATTTCCTAACAGACAGCGTCCGTCACGACGAGTATTTATATCTCTTGATCGACAAATGCGGGAGACTGGTTCAGTGTAAAGAAGAAACCAGGGACCTGGAAATAAGAGGACCAATCGCACACCTGATTTTGAAGAGGAGGTGCTGGAACGTGTAGCAACGGACCCCACTTCAAGCAGTAGTATTGAACGTGAAATGGGTGCTGCTTTGAACTTTTTCTTCGCAGGAGAGGTGGTATGGCGCTACTGCACGGAGTGACGTTTCGTTTTCAGTTCGATGTGACGAACCCATGTTTCATTGCCGATGACGATGTTCTACAAAAAATTATTACGATCAACTTTGTAATGCGCACTCGATTCCGCACTGACGATCCGCCCTTACTCTTTATGATCTCTTGTTAGGCGGCGAAGAATCCAGCGGGCATACACCTTTGAGTACGCTAACTGGTGGACTAATGTATGAGCACTACCAACAAAGGCTTCTACACTACTAGCCATTAAAATTGCTACACCACGAAGATTACGTGCTACAGACGCGAAATTTAACCGACAGGAAGAAGATGCTGTGATATGCAAATCATTAGCTTTTCAGAGCATTCACACAAGGTTGGCATCGGTGGCGACACCTACAACGTGCTGACGTGAGGAAAGTTTCCAACCAATTTCCTATACACAAACAGCAGTTGACCGGCATTGCCTGGTGAAACGCTTACACTACACTCGTTCGTCCTCTGTTAGAATATTGCTGCGCGGTGTGGGATCCTTACCAGGTGGGATTGACGGAGGACATCGAAAGGGTGCAAAAAAGGGCAGTTCGTTTTGTATTATCACGTAATAGGGGAGAGAGTGTGGCAGATATGATACGGGAGTTGGGATGGAAGTCATTAAAGCAAAGACGTTTTTCGTCGCGGCGAGATGTATTTACGAAATTTCAGTCACCAACTTTCTCTTCCGAATGCGAAAATATTTTGTTGAGCCCAACCTACATAGGCAGGAATGATCATCAAAATAAAAGAAGAGAAATCAGAGCTCGAACAGAAAGGTTTAGGTGTTCGTTTTTCCCGCGCGCTGTTCGGGAGTGGAATGGCAGGGAGATATGATTGTGGTTCGATGAACCCACTGACAAGCACTTAAATGTGAATTGCAGAGTAATCATGTAGATGTAGATGTAGATGATGTCTCGTGTAAGGAGGAGAAATGCGTACCATCACGTTTCCGGATTGTAGCCTATCGCGATTGCGGTTTCTCGTATCGCGACATTGCTGGTCGCGTTGGTCGGGATCCAATGACTGTTAGCAGAATATGGAATCGGTGGGTTCAGGAGGGTAATACGGAACGCCGTGCTAGATCCCAACGACCTGGTATTACTAGCAGTCGAGATGACAGGCATCTTATCCGCTTGGCTGTAACAGATCGTGCAGCCACGTCTCGATCCCCGAGTCAACAGATGGGGACGTTTGCAAGAAAACAACCATCTGCATGAACAGTTCGACGACGTTTGGAGCAGCATGGACGATCAGCTCGGAGACCGTGGCTGCGGTTACCCTTGACGCTGCGCCTGCGATGGAGTACTCAACGACGGACATGGGTGCACGAATGGCAAAACGTCGTTTTTTCGGATGAGTTAAGTTTCTGTTTACAGCATCATGATGGTCGCATCCGTGTTTGACGACATCGCGGTGAACGCACATTGGAAGCGTGATACGGGCGTATCACCCGGCGTGATGGCATGAGGTGCCATTGGTTACACGTCTCGGTCACCTCTTGTTCGCATTGACGGGAGTTTGAACAGTGGACGTTACATTTCAGATGTGTTACGACCCGTGGCTCTACCCTTCATTCGATATCTGCGAAACCCTACATTTCAGCAGGATAATGCACGACCGCATGTTGCAGGTATTGTACGGGTCTTTCTGAATTCAGAAAATGTTCGACTGCTGCCCTGGCCGGCACATTCTCCAGATCTCTCACCAATTGAAAACGTCTGGTCAATGGTGGCCGAGCAACTGGCTCGTCGCAATACGCCAGTCACTACTCTTGATGAACTGTGGTATCGTGTTGAAGCTGCAAGCTGCATGGGCAGCTGTACCTGTGCACGCCATCCAAGCTCTGTTTGACTTAATGCCCAGGCGTATCAAGGCTGTTATTACGGCCAGAGGTGGTTGTTTTGGGTACTGGTTTCTCAGGATCTATGCACCCAAATTGCGTGAAAATGCAGTCACATGTCAGTTCTAGATAATATATTTGTCCAATGGATACCCGTTTATGATCTGTATTTCTTCTTGGTGTAGCAGTTTTAATGGCCAGTAGTGTAGTTGTGCAGCGAGGCGTTTGTTTGTGATCCGTCGATCACTCCAAACGAGAGTGTCCGTACGTTCCAACAATGCCGAAGTCACACCTGTGTGCAACCTGACTGCGGTGATGACAGGCGTCTCGCCCAACGGCTCACCGTACTTTCATTCATTACCAGGTCTCCGTAGACATTCTACAAGCGCCTATGAATACCTGCGATGCTCTGATTTTCCGCCAAAGGATGCTCAATGACGGTTGTCTGCTTGGAACGCGCCTCAGTTTCAGACACCGTTATGAAGGCTACTTATAGCGCCGCCACCTATTGTAGCTACCTGAAACTCTATGAGTTGAAGCGAGAATATTCCACAATGTCTCATAATAAATTCTGAAATTTTTCAAACGAAATTTGCCGAGAAAATTTTTTTTTGCATTACTTATTGAATGCCCGCCGTAGCAGAGACAGGCTGTGTGTGTATGGAACAAGGCAGCAGGAAGAGCAGACGGCTGTAGTTTCTCGTCCTAGCGCTGCTTGCCTCCCCAGTTCAGCAGGCAAGCGTCTCGTCACAGCGAAACGAGGGCGGGGCTCCACCAGCGGGCAGGCAGTTGTAACGGCAGCAGCCTGAGGCAGCGGTGTCTTCCTCGTCAGAGCCGCCAGCTGGTCCACGGCTCACCGATTTGGGCAGGCGCGCGACCTCCTTCCCCAGCCGGGGGGAACGACGCTGTCGAACAGATATGGTAGGGTGGCAGTGCGTGTAAAGTATGCCGTTTCTCTCGATCGGGGCCACCGCTCGCTTTTAAGATCGAGACAAGAGCTGTGCGATAGCTTAAAAGTAGGGTTAAACGGATGTACACCGATCATCAGATTCTCTCGAACAATAATTTATTTTTAGTGGAGTCGGCTACGTACCGAACATGAGGATGACTATTAGCTGTTGTTTATTTGTTCCAATGAAAGTAAATTTACTCTTCAGCTGTTGGTTTTGTCTTACTTCGATATTTATCCTGAATTGCTTGTAAATCAAATGGTTCAAATGGCTCTGAGCACTATGGGACTTAACATCTGAGGTCATCAGTCCCCTTGAACTTAGTACTACTTAAACCTAACCAACCTAAGGACATAACACATATCCTTGCCCGAGGCAAGATTCGAACCTGCGACCGTAGCGATCGCACGGTTCCAGACTAATGCGCCTAGAACCGCTCGGCCACACCGGTCGGCGCTTCTAAATCGATAGCACATTTCTGAGTATAAACAACGAAATAAAATAAAAATATTTGAATTAGCATTTAGAGCAGAGACGATCGTAGCAGTAATGATGTCATATTGAGAGGAAATGTTTCACGATACTTCCAACTGTTGCCGGAAACAAAGGGATTTTTCCTATAATGCAGACCTGAGAAGATCCCGGCTCGTCATCTATCGCCCTCACAAGTCCGATAGGGTACACGCCTGGTGATCTTACCGGCCGGACGAGCTGACGAACATCCTGGACTAACTGCGTACAACATCCCTCCTAATTTGTGTTGCTGTCGCTTTCGCCATGACCTTAACTGTTCATCGAGTAGTGCCGTTATGGTGTGATTCCGTAGGCTATGTTTAGTTATTTATTTACTTATCAGGTTCCGCGCGACCATGCGACTTACATGCTTGTCGAACGAATGAGTACATAGTTTAAAGAATGCTGGTTACAAAATTTTTAAGAAAATATTAATGATACACGAAAATATTTGTAAGATTGTATACCAAAAATACATGCAGTAAAAAATTCTGGAGTACTGCTTGGAATTCTTTTGCAGAACAGGAGGAGTGCGCTGTTAGAAAATCTTGCAAGTTACAACTGAAAAATTCGGATTTATGCTCTCTTTCTTTACTTCTGCTGGGACCATACTGAAAACGAAACCTGTTCAGCAGTGGACAATATGTAGTTTTCTTATTGTTCGCTGAATGCGCGTTGCAGTTTCTTCTCAACGAGTCAATGTTGTCAACAACAAATCCCGTGATAGAATATATGTACAGGGACGGCAGGGTTAAAATTTAGACAGTTGTACGATGGCCTACATGATATTCGCGAACTTACAGAGCAGCCTTGCCATCGTTTTCTGGGATAAGAATGTTATAGTTAAGTGCATAAAGTTGTCAAAAAATACAACACAGGAAGAGACGATAGAATGGAAGTAAGCAAAGTAAACAAGCCTTCGTGTTTCAGTTGTCAGAGACAGTGGAGATTATTCTTGTAATGAACGTAGCAGCACTCAGTTTCCGCACAAGACTGTGAATGTAATTCTTGCAAGAAAGCTTTCCATCAACCCTCACTCCTAAGAATTTAAAACGATAGATTTCACTAATTGTTTGGCCACATTGAGACAGTAAAATTTCGCTTCTACAGTGTTCCACGTCAGGAAATGTACGCACTGCGTTTTGTTGGACTTAAGTCTTATGTCTCATCCTCAAAGAGAAACACTTTTGAGTCATCTGTCATGTTTAGTGGCATATCACTGATATACGAGGGGACCTGAAAAATTACGTTACACGTTATTACGGCAGACTAAATAACTTTTATTCAGTGCAACACTACACTTCAGAGTGATATAGATACATAACAGTTTTTTTCGACACAATCACCAAGTCTCTGCAGACAACGATCGAAACGTTCTACTAATCTTTCAGCAACTATAGAAATCCGCTCCTTTATCATGGAGCCATTCGAGAACGGCTGGGTGAACGTTTTCATCGTAAGAAAATTTATGTTTGCCTGTATATTTTCATCTGTGGTCGAGGTCCATGTCCCTCTTTCCCTATCAGCATGACCCACATCTGTGCGGTCATTTTCGTAACACCTGGACGTGACACAGCATTTCGTCAATATATAGCCAGAATTTCAGGCTGGATGTGCGAGCAATTTAGACCTTTTGCTCATAAGAATCATACTGTCCTGCGTGATTCACCTTTGGTGTACGTCTCCTGTTTCTGAGCCAGGCATTTCAACACTTTGGTGCCCCTGGTATCCGTACTGCACCAGAAACTCGTCTGCAGGATACCCAAAAAACGTACTCTCTTCTGCAAGGCCCACGAGGAAGACAGGCTGTGGCGCGTACGTCACAGCGCGTGACACTGCAGGTTTTACGAGTGCCAGCAGCCCTCTCCAGCGGGGAGCGACTACATTTTTCGGGCCGGCCGCTGTGGTCGAGCGGTTCTAGGTGCTTCAGTCCGGAACCGCATTTGAAAGACACGTTACAGTCGGTACTGAGTACGGTGCATTGGTCTTCCTAATGTTCCTAGACATTTCATCGTCGCCACGGGACTCGTTACTCTTTAGTGATTTAATAACTGATACAGTTTCATCTTTGTGTTCTGTAGCTGTATGTGATATAATTGTTTCGGAAAACCAGCTTGTAAGAGTTCTGCACATTTACCTATACCAAAAAAATTTTAACTCGCTGACTATTCACAAGACGTGATCATTAAATGTTCTGCACGACTCTGGTATACAACTAACAGTTTCACTCTCACATAGGAGAAGTGTAATGTGTTGGTTACATTCTGTGCTTGCACCTCTTTCACAGTTCACCATGTAGTTTTACTGTTTTGTTGTTGACAATCGAATAAGTAGCGTCTACCACCGATAAATAGTTACACCCAACGTGTAGGGCAGTTCTTCGGAAGAACCACCCAAACTTCCGCAGTCGCCTAACACAAAAATACTGAGACAGTCAACTTCATTTTAGCCATAATGTTTGGAGAACACATCGGATGTTTTAGTAAACGTCACTGAAGAAAAAATTGCAATCAACCACACTTTTTGACGAATGCTTTATTTTCCTGTCACTAGTTTCGCTCCTGAGTCCATCGTCAGTCGGTATCGAGGAATTCTTGGACAAATTTACATTATTTTGGTGCTTGTACAAATTTCACATTATTTTGGTCCCATAAGGTAACAGAACATGCAGGTCACAGGGATATATTGGCTCTTAAATACGCCATACTGTGTGTTAATGGTTCGCCACTGTGCACAGTGTCAGCCATATTATACATCTTCGATGTGTACTCGCATCCTGTAATAGGACAACTGGTCTATAAGACCAGAAATATGGTTTTTGGATGATAGCGTACCAAAGACAGGTTAGACATATTTTAACATTTCAACATGCACTTGCGAATGACTATAAAGGCGAATTCATTATTGTGTAAAATAAATGGCTGTCATTTCTTTGAAAAAAAATTTTCTTGTTTACAGGAGACTTAATAATACACAGAAACTCTTAACATTTCACTTACTTGAGGAAAGACTTTTCTTTATACATCACAGCACAGGTATTTGCATCATTGATATGGAGCATGTTGAACATGAGCTCGACTAAAGTAAAGATGGCGGACGCATGCGTTTACTACTACTTGTAGCTACTTTTGCATCAAGAAGTTACCCAGTTGCTCTCACGAAGATGATCGGGCCTTACTCCCACTCTCCTACCAAGAAGCGATCCATTAGAGTGCCAGGAATCCAAACGAGTCCTCCACATACCCGTCAGACGCGTTGATGTTTCAAGGACACAACGGTGCTATCACTGCTAAGTCCATTCTACTGTATTTGAATTTGGCACTAAAGCTGTTTGGTTTCTACTGCCGTGTCTGTTACTGCATTTTTTATGACCTTTCTGTTGTAGCTGCTTGGGAACCTCCTGCTGCCGACTGCAGGCACACGGCTGTCCCGTTAGGTCTCGGTAGCACATTTGCGTTCCGGGGCTGCCCAGCCGGTTAGCTCAGGCGCCGGATCTGAAGCCACCGCCCACTCGCTGTCGTCTCCAGAGGAGCATCCTCCCCACCTGGCTGCCTACGGCGCTCACCACGACAAATGTCGACATCTCTGCTACACGAGCAGCTTCTCATCCTACATGTATGGATGTCATTACAAGTGTCGGCCCTGAAGTGATCACCAAACAATAGGCCAATAGTCAACATCCATCCAGGTTTTGAAAGCAGGAAAACTTCCGCACTTTCGTTGGGTTTTGCGATGGCTAGCTCTCTCAAGGATCTCAGTAAGTCTGCAGGAATGTCGTCTACTTCAGAGGCCTTCTTTCCACTTAGGTCTTGCAGCTCTCTGTTAAATTCTTCTAGCAATCTCATAACTCCCACCTCATATTCATCTCCTTTCTCTTCCCTTTCGAAAACATAGTCATCAAGTTCATTTCCTCCCGTAGATTCCTTCCAAGTTTCAGTTTTTCCTCGTTTGCTTACCAGTGGCTTGCCATCTATGTTGTTGATATTTATGCAAGTGCTTAACTTTCCTCTGAAGATCTCTTTACCTTTCGTATAGGGGGACTCTACCTTTCCCATAGTCAGGCATTCTTCTACAGCCTTGCATTTGTCACATGTTATTTTGTAGGTCGGGCAACCACAGCCAAACTTCGACATTTTTTCAAAGAAAATTCCGCACTGGCTGTATGAATGATTTTTATTAAATCTGCGACCTGTTTCGCATCACTTATCGGTGCATCCTCAGGCAATCAGTACAGAAAATAATATAATAAGAGCTCATATAAACAATTCGATCCCCCAGTTGTGAGGTGTAATTTAAACTTCTAAATAGCCAGTTTTTTTGAATCAAACAAGAAAGTACTCACATACTCTATTTATAGCATAGTAACGTTGAACATTGCCTTATAGCCACTCCCCACCATTCAGGTCGAATATACCGTCATCTGGTGAAAGCGGTAGTTAAAATTTAAAAATCTTTAAAAAAAATTAAATGCTGGGAGCGGCAATGACCTAGAAAATAAAAATAAAATGCGATACTGATAAAACTTCCCTAAACACGAACGATGAAGAGCGGGAAAAATTTTAAAAAGATTTTTAAATTTTAACTACCGCTTTCATCAGATGACGGTATATTGGACGTGAATGGTGGGGAGTGGCTATCGGGCAATGTTCAACGTTACTATGTTATGAATAGAGTATGTGAGTACTTTCTTGTTTCATTCAAAAAACTGACTATTTAAAAGTTTAATTTACACCTCAGAATTGGGCTAAAAATGGCTCTGAGCACTATGAGATTTTACATCTGAGGTCATCAGTCCCTTTCAGAACTGGGAGATCGTATTGTTTGTATGAGCTCTTATTATATTATTTTTTGTACAGATTGCACGAGGATGCACCGATAAGTGGTGCGAAACCGGTCGCAGATTTAATAAATATCATTCATACAGCCAGTGCGGAATTTTCTTTGAAAAAATGTCTTACATTTGTCGTCTAGCCATTGCATCTTAGACGTTTTGCACTTACTGTCAATCTCATTCTTAGTGTTCACTTTTGCTTTTTTCAGTTGATGCAGTTTTAGATATTCTACTTTCATCAGTCTTGCCTTTTTGAATATTCCATCCTCCACGCCTTTACTATTTCATGTCTCAAGGTTACCTATTCGTCTTCTATTGTGTTTCTTCCTCCCGTTTCAGTTAATCGTCGCTTAATGTCTCTTTCAAACTCTTAGCAACTTCTGGTTCGTTCTGTTTGTGCAGTCTCCATCGTCTTAATTTATCTACTTTCTCAAATTTCGTCAGGTTTAATCTGCAGTTCGTAACCAACAAATTATTGTCAGATTCCACACCTGCCCCTCGAAATGTTTCCAAGATTACAATCTGTTTTCGAAATGTCCGTTGTGTAATCTATCAATTAACTAGGGCATTTTATACAAGCATTAATAAACGTAAACCCGGACGAATGCTTTGGATAACTAATACATGCAACAGCCAGGTGCGCAAACATAGATCAAAGATGAGGTCCTCAGTTAAGGACAATGTCGGCCTCAGGATCCCTGATCTTTATAATATGGCCCAAGAGTGTGAAAGCAACTACATCTATTAGTCCATCGACGCCGTTTCCGATCGGTGCGAAGGTCAGTAGCACATAAACGGGAACTTGAGAAATCAGCAGTTGCTGAGCACAGCCTCAAAATAAACATAAAATACTGTTCGATGAAACAAAAGGCATTTCGCAGGCTTCTACATCCTTTTTTTCCTTGGTTGTAATTTAATTCCTTCGTTCCAGAGGCGCGAAGGAGGACTGGCAGTGGGTGGTACTCCACTCTTCAGCCAACAGAGTTTAAAAGCATAAACACTAATAAAAGTTTTCAAAAGGATGACCTGTATACAGATGTTTCGACCTAGATAAGACACTTTTCTTTGACTACGTTGAAAAAGACACGGGAACAACGTTGTCAAACATTTAGAGCCGGCCGGAGTGGCCGAGTGGTTCTAGGCGCTACAGTCTGGAACCGCGCGACCGCTACGGTCGCAGGTTCGAATCCTGCCTCGGACATGGATGTCCTTAGGTTAGTTAGGTTTAAGTAGTTCTAAGTTGTAGGGAACTGATGACCTCAGAAGTTAAGTCCCATAGTGCTCAGAGCCATTGCAACCATTTCAACCAAACATTTAGAAAACTTGGTTAAAAACAAGGGCGTCATTGTATTATACGACACGGATGCATCTAGGAAGAGTAGTGGGTAGTTAAGTTTTTTTTTCTATTTTTGAGATAATTGGATCAGCTGGGTTGGCTTGTGGTGTGGGAAGGTTTGTAGCGAAATAAGGTATTCAGAGAACAGATAGTAAACATTCCAGTTGGTATGGGAGAAGTCTTGGACAGAGACTCGACGTACGGAGTTTCTATTATTATAGAGACTATAAAGATTAGAATGGGCTAGAGAATGGGGAAGAAGAATTACAGTCGGGAGAGCGGCTACAATCTTAATGGTGCGTGGAAGTGAGCTCTCGGCGCTAAGAAGAAACAGAGAAATTCGTCGGATTGGTTACGCTGCGACGGAAGCCATGGCGCCTCCAGCGCAATGTTGATGACACGTATGGCAGTTTGACGCAAAGATGACATACGCTGGCCAGTTGATAGCCATTCATGGGCTATATAAGGCCACCGCAGCAGCCACCACGACAGTCCGATGCTCCTAGAAAGACAATGGTGGTAACAGTCAAAAGCTTGAGTTGTTACCCAGTTTCGACGCGGGAAGAAATGCGAAAAAGTTTTATACGTAATAGACGAGTGTCGGATATATTTTACGTGTTCGATCCGTTAGAACTTCAGCTATATACGCAGGAAGAATACATTATCACGTCAGCTAACAGTCCTTAGTTGATTCCTTCACGGCCCTTCGAGCTCTAATAAGAATCGCAGCAGGTACGAGGTAGCGATCTCGGTATCGTCGCATGGGCCGTGGGTTGTGTTACCTGCCGTTTCCCGGAGGCAATGATAGATCCCCGCAGATGCCGCTACGAGTGCGACGTAAAACACCCTGCTATCGCCTCTCGCACTTATCTCTGAAACACCAGCCGATCAGCCTCTGCGCGGTTTGACCTCTGCCGCGCTTGTCGCAGTCAGTCACTGGGCAGCGGCACCATCTGCGTCCCATCTGCTCAGCTAAATCGCCAGCGACGCCATAATCGGGAGAGTGCAGCCGTCCGGCGAGCTACGTCCGTCACGCGAGTGGTTCTCGATAGTAATGGCTGCCGACCGGCTCCAGCAAATTGAGGAAACGGCGCGAGCTGAGGTGGCTGGCGCGGCTATCTCGCGGCCATCTGGCCGGCCAGACCGCCCGCCGCTAACAAGAGCGCGATGGCTATCGCCGCCGCCGCCGCCGCTGCACCGACCGCAGGACGATTTCCGAGCAACTGCAGCTCCAATTACTCGGCCGGGCGCGCAAGCGATCAAGTCCTCCTCGCTCGGATATGACGGCAAAAGCACTCCGCAGTACTGCCTGACACTGCACATTGTCGTTTTTCTCCGACAGCGAAGTCTCCGACTGATCCGATCACTCTGGGGCTGGGGTCGACGTGGACGGTACGGACAAGCGATTACTATCCGGCAGCTGTTTGGTGTAGTCTGGATGCTTTCCGTAGCCGGCCTACTTCAGACTTTTCCCTGGAGAATAACAGACAGCGACCGTGGGACGTATTAGGCTTAGAAAGCCGGTAGTCACTAAAGGAAGACACAACGTAGCAGATTTTAGTGCTACTGTTTCAAGACAAAAGTACGGAAAATGGCTGTACATCTGCACCTACAACTGTTGCTGGTTGACGGGTTGTACTGTTCACATCATGCATGAGCAGGTCTGCGGACGACGATTTTATTCCCTTCTATGGCACTGTGTACCACTGGTTGCAGTACCATTATTTGTCTATCGAGCGGCCTGATGATGGGGGAGTGGATCATGCATCACCGAAACCGGTTGCATTTGAATAAACAGATACAGACACTTGGCTGACGGTGGTACCATTATAACAGTAGTGCGCCAGCTTGCCTTAATTGTGACAGCGGAGAGGCGTAGGAAGAAGGGAGGGGTGTGTGCGACGTCATACTGATAAGTGGATTGATACCGTCAAGGTTTCTGGGAGTCGATTTCGTAATCACTGACGAAACTTTGCATAACCTCTCACCCGCGTTTCGTTTCGATTCTGCTCCCCCCCCCCCCACCCCCCCTCACAGTGCATATAAATATTTGCCTATGATTTGTCTATGATGCGTATTTTGCTATGAGGTGGGCGGGTGGATTCCCGGTACAAAATGAACTACAACTGGTTGGTTGAACTCTCGCTGCCTTCCTCATTGCTGGGTACCACATACAACAGATGTATATGAGAGAGGTCGGCAAAACTTAATTCTTGGTTGTAAATGCATCCAGTGGGACAGACTGTCGTCACTGTTAAGCGCCTGCTATAAGGCGTAAGTCGTTTGTGTCAATAAAGAACAAAACATTCGCTTTCGAACATTAGTCGCTTATCTCACAGTACTTAGTTCGGGATACTATACTGTCTGCATAATTCTGACCACAAAGATGGGAGACACACTATTCACATGCAAACGGCTCTTCGCAACCGAAACTACTTTTAAAGGAAGGAAGATTGGCAACGATAAGCTCATTAGAGACTCAAGACAACCTGGACTGGGGGAACGTTAGGAAGGAAATCCGCCGCGTACTTTCTGAGAAATTTCGCAACATTCGCATCAAGTGATTAAAGCAAAGGACGGAAAATTTAAAGCGGGCTGGCTAGACTGGTATTTTAACTACCGTCCTCTCGAATACGCATCCATCCAGTGTAATAACACTACGCCACCTCGCTCTATAACTGTAACATTTCGGACTCGACGGACAATAAATTTATCCTTAGATTTATACGAAAATCTGGGAAAAAGGAATAACCAGCCCAGGTAGCCGAGTGTATTAGCATGCCTCTTCCGTAATTCTGGGAGGCGCGCCGGTCTCGGACCGAATCCGAGATTGGGTGAATACCAGCTTGATATTCACAAACCGTCTCAGTTACAAGATTCGTAAACATTTCGAAAACGTTCTCACACAATTTCATATGAGATGACACTAGACGCAGACAGATGGGATGCACAAATTTGGTCTCGGGTGGGGGAGGAAAGGAGGGGGAGGGGGGGTTGCAAGGTGGGCACCACTTACACTGCCAAATCCATATTAACATGCCGACCCTGTGCAGCTATTGAATAAGGCTCAGGAAAAAGAGGAAGACAGGAGCAGCAAAAATAGTGTGTTAGGATGAAACGTCCCTCCGACAATAAGGTTATTACATACGGACTACAAGCTCAGATGTCCTTTTCTTAGTGACGGTACCGGCATTTGCATTAATCGATTCTGGTATGCTAGGCGGGGAACTGAACCGTCGTTCTGCTGAACGCAGATCTTGTCTTCCTAATGCGCGTCCGAAATCTTCGCTCGTAATAAACTGCACGGGACGACGTCAGAACACTCTTCTTGATTAAGTGTCCAGACTGCCACTGTATACCCTCACTCGGTAGAGGAGAGGGTGATGACGTAAGGCTGGGGAGGAAGGCGGAGGCAGACATAAAAAAAAGAGAAGTCAAAGAATAGCGGAATCCAAACAAAATGTCCTCCCGTATGAAAATGTCAAGTGCCTTTTGGCGCCGCGTTAGGCGACAGAAGGGACAAAGTTGGCATATTTTAGTTCATATTTCGCTGCGTGCCGCGACGGCTGAATAGGAGGGTACTCGCGAGCTAGATTTATGCCCCGCATTGTTCCCGACCGCGACAATGGCTATCCCGTCCCTGCGCGGCGCAGCGGTCCCTGTGAAAGAGTGCCATCCGGTGCATCCCACTCGCGTCACGGCCTAGCCGACGACGGACTGCCTTGTCTCGCACCAGGGTCTTCGCGGACGACACGGCGTCGGAGAAAGCTTCTGTGGACGAGGTCAGGGGGTCCTCTGCTATAGCCTCTGAGGCACACGCCGGAAATAATGCTGAATATTACAATAGCATCGTCTGCGGTGACCACTCTCTTCATAAATATACATAGTCGTACGACATTATTACGGCTTCCTCCTCAACAGTTAAGACGAGCACCCTTGGCAAGGCTCATCGTAATTCGAACTCTGTTAGTCTAGCGCAAGTCTCCAGGAGACACTTATGACCTTTCCTCTCACTAGCAGACCGTGGTGTCGTGACCCGGAGCGCCAGACACAGCTGACTTAATCTTCTCAGACGTACTCTGTTGGGATGAGCTGAGGCGGCACGATCTGCCAGGATATTAAAATCCGTTCTGTACTCCCTGACGGAGTGATTCTGGGGATTGATTGTACCATCAACCGTTACCGACGACGTGGCGAAGTTTCCAGTTGCCTTTGGCACGCACAGACTGCTGTTCATGAACTATTCCGTCACTCAGTGATCACACAGGCAACGAAACTGAAGATGATAGAGGGAAGGCCGAAATACTGAATTCAGTCTTCCGAAACAGTTTTACCGCGGAAGGTCGTAAAACGATTCCTCCTTTTAGTCATCCAACGATCGTCAGAATGGCAGATACTGAGATAACATCGTGCTACACACGATCCGGACACATGTCCACATAACATCTTTTCTTTCTTTGTGTTTCCTGAAAGTTTGACCGTACCTTTTTGTAACACCCTGTATATGCGAACGAAAGGAATATTACCGAAATGTCTTACAGCGCCCACAGTAGCCATACGCAGTTGCTGCAACGACCAACTTGCTGAAACCGTAGTACTTGTCCCTTTCTTACGACTTGGCACGTTTCTACTCACTTTTACCTCCCAGTTACGCAACGAGCGGAAAGTCGCAAGGCAAAAGCAGAAGTGGGTAAAGGTCTCAGCGGCGAGATTTTGTTCGGAGCAGTCTGCGCAGTTACATCGCGGACAGTCACGCCCGTTGCAGCACACAGGAAACGGCGGAACAGCCGCACGCGGGGGCAGCGATGCGAAAACAATTGCGGCGACGCTTTTCGGGACCAGGCGGCGCTGACATTTGAAAGTCTGGCAGGGGCGAAGGGAGGCGCGACCCCAGCGGCCAGATGGTATCGGCTGAGGAGGCGGAGGAGGCGCCTCTTTGAGGTCTGCCGCCGCGAAGCGCTCCATCAAGATCCGCCGTCGCTGTCACAGCGCGGCTGCAGCGGCGCGAGAAAGGATCTATTAATTAGTGTCCGTCTGTCAAACACAACAACGAGGCGGTTCTATACCCAACAGATTTTTCTGTCTGACGCTTCAAAAGACATTTATAAGCATCCTTCGTCAATACTTCCCACCCCCAGCGAGGCGAGAGCTAGCAAGGATGTCCCGGATGTGTGGTTGTGGAGGGAGAAGCAGTGCGTCGTGGACAAGGCGACAAGGAAGAGAACATGAGTGTGGGAATTTGGGACATTGAAGAGACGTCAATGGTTTGCGGTTTTTCTTATTTTATGCGAACAGTGCGTTCTGGGTAATTGATTAATGATGAAACTGTATTAAAATCATCTTTTTTGTAACTTCTTAGCAGATTAAAACTGTGTGCCGGACCGAGACTCGAACTTGGGACCTTTGCCTTTCGTGGGCAACTGCTCAGATGGTAGAGCACTTGCCCACGAAAGGCAAAGGTCCCGAGTTCGAGTCTCGGTCTGGCACATAGTTTTAATCTGCCAGGAAGTTTCATATCAGCGCACACTCCGCTGCAGAGTGAAAATCTCATTCTGGAAACATCCTCCAGGCTGTGGCTAAGCCATGTCTCCGCAATTTCCTTTCATTCAGGAGTGCTAGTTCTGCAAGGTTCGCAGGAGAGCTTCTGTAAAGTTTGGAAGGTAGGAGACGAGGTACTGGCAGAAGTAAAGCTGTGAGGACGGGGCGTGAGTCGCGCTTGGGTAGCTCAGATGGTAGAGCACTTGCCCACGAAAGGCAAAGGTCCCGAGTTCGAGTCTCGGTCCGGCACACGGTTTTAATCTGCCAGGAAGTTTCATATCAGCGCACACTCCGCTGCAGGGTGAAAATCTCATTCTGGATCTTTTTTTGTACTTTTCACTCTCTACTCAAAAGACTAAGCTAACCTCAAGGTGGATCGTTTTGGGTTACAGAGAAATATAGGAACACGCCAAGCAATTCAGGCGCTACAACTTATCTTAGAAGACAGAGCAGAGAAAGGAAAACCTATGTTTATATTATTTGTGTACTTAGAGAAAGATTGTTGTAGACTGGAATACTCTCTTTGAAATTCTGATGGTAGCAGAGTTAAAATACAGGGACCGAAAAGGTATACACAACGTGTACAGAAACCAGACGGCAGTTATAAGAGTCAAAGAGCGCGGAAGAGAAGCAGTGTTTGAGAATGGAGTGAGACAGGTTTGTAGCCTATTCCCGGCGTTATTCAATCTGCACACGCTGAGCAAGCAGTACACGAAACCAAAGAGAAATACGGGAAAGGAATTAAAGTTCTGGGGGCAGAAATAGAAAAGTTTAGGTTCGCCTGTGGCATTGTAATCCTAGCAGAGACAGAGAGGAATTGAACGAAATGGATAGTGTCTTGAAACGAGGAGGGTAACGGAATGTAGTCGTTGTAAATCAGGCGATGTTGATGGAATTATATTAGGAACTGACACACTAAAAGTAGTAGACAAGTTTTATAGTTTCGGCAGCAAAAAAAAGTGATGACCAAAGTAGACATGATATAAAACGTAGACTGGCGATGTCAAGAAAAGTGTACCTGAAAAGGAGAAATTTCTTAACATCGAACTTAAATTTCAGTTATGTTAATGGAATTTTAAGCTCTGTTTCCGTGCTGGCAGAAAATAATAATGAATTAAAGAGGGTATGCCTATTTGCAAGCACTCAATTTTTGTTTTGTTTAGTAGTCAAGTATGTTTAACTACAATTGTGGCATTCTCAGCGAGTTTTTTCTGTTATCTCTGAAATTCAAACATACAAATCTGTATGTAAGTTAGGAATATGTTACATCACATTTTGTTGTTGACTAAATTAACATGTACTTTTTTTCTTACACCAAGTGTGCCCGATGGCTACCTACAGAAATCAGCAACGAAATTGAATTAATACACCATGTCATCTACAACATAGGGATGTAAGAATTGATTTTTTTCAGTATACAACCATTTCAATACATCTTAGCAGAGTAGCGCTACATCGATGAACTAGCGCCTCCTGGCCACATGTGACGTCCAAGGGGTGTCGAAAGGGACATCTGTAACGCCGACGCCTAGCAATCAGTAAATAAATGTAAATGTCGTATGACTAGGGCCTCTCGTCGGGTAGACCGTTCGCTGAGTGCATGTCTTTCGATCTGACGCCACTTCGGCGACTTGCACGTCGATGGGGATGAAATTATGAAGATTAGGGCAATACAACACCCAATTCCTGAGCGGAGAAAATCTCTGACCCAGCCGGGAATCGAACCTGGGTCCTTAAGATTGACATTCTCTCCCGCTGACCACTCGGCTACCCGGGGGTAGTCCTAGGAATCAATGAATGGCTGTTTCCGCACAGCGACATTTCTAAAGTGCCTAACAAAAGTGCACAGGTGGCACCGAGGGTGTTGCCGAATTGAGGGCTTTAGAGGGACCTTTTCCGGTTTTATTTACGCGTGTGACAATGTTGTATCCCTGCATGATCACGACACGGAAGGGCACAAAACAGGAGGGCTGAAAAAGCATAAACACTCTTAGCTACTACGGATCACGTCCAAATTTTGCTGAATGGTTTTGAATGGTCCGTGATGGTTACACCCTGGATACCACAGGGAAAATTGCGGTGGCACTACACTCCAAAAGGGCGAGATAACACTCAGTTGGGTTATAACCCCACGATGTCCTAGAGAAGGGCTGAACATTACGTGTCACCACTGTCGAAAATGGTTAAGAACGTCGTTCTGATGAGCATCAAATTGCAAAATGTCGTTTCTGACCTCGAAATGTGTGTAAATGAATGCCGCAAGGGAAGAGGTGGTTTCATCGACGCTCTTTATGGAGTCTCCTGAGGCCTTTTCATGGCGATTCTTACCAAGAGTGTGTCTTAAATGTTTTCGTTGGCCGCCCATAAGAAACCGAGTGAATTCAGATATGAACGTCTCGAGTCTGATATCCATCCCAGAGTTGTCAAGAGAAGGGCTGCTGTATGAACAAGGGGAGGTGTGACTTTTTTCCCATCGTATGACACGTCCACGGTGGTGAAATTTAGTGCCACCATGAACTCGACTTACACCTCACATGAAATTCGGAGCTCTGCATTTTTTTCCGCTGCTGTCGACACCTTGCTGTTTGTTGAAGCGTCTTCCGGTCCTAAAGTGACGTTTTAGGGCGCCATGCTTTTGCACCGTTCCAGAAGGTTGTACTCACATTTGAGCCAAATTTCAAAATTACGGGGTTTTGAATATGTGACTTTTTAATTGTGTTGCGTAGAGTATATACTCGTATTCTGATAAAAATAGTGGCATATTCCCGTTTTTACGATTCCTGTATTTGACTTGTCACGAGCTCTATTTGGTTTTTATTTTGTTGGTAAGTATGTTTTTGCTATTGCTTTTACATTTAAAGTGACCTGTGAACACCCGTAAAAAATTATGAGGCTTTGGTATATAGAACTATTTGGTATGGTTTCTCGTTCATATATTCTGTTGCGTATTTCAACGGAGTTTACCTACTTTTTCTCTTCCTCATTGGTGAATTCTGGACGTTATTCTGTTGCTGTGGCTGAGACAAACTTTTCACTGCCCAGTTTACGTTCAATATGTGTTCTTTACAGTCATTTACCTCACTATCTGGTTTTCGTTTGGCGCTCGCTAAATTTCAGTTTGTTCCGATGTGTTTTCATGTCTGTGGTGTGTTTGTTTGCGAGTTTCATTGCTTGTTTGTTAGTTCGTTCAGAGCGTTGAATAACGTTTTGTTGCAGAGTACGGTTTGATCAATGATGACTTTTTTGGCCTTTATGATATAGTGATTTTCTGCTGTAGTCACTAAGTGGTATTGACAACTACTGTATTTCAAGATTTGGAAATCTGTTTCTAAGCACAATGGCGGTGGTTCTTAACAATGAGGTGATCTGCAAATGTGGAGTGTGTGCCGTTGTTGTCAGTCTTCTTAAATGTTCCGAGTATCATATTTTGAATTTTCTACGTATCTGTCCAACACGTGTTAAATCACAATCTTCGCAGCTTAACTGGTGTATACTTGCATTGCTAAATTTATTGATGGCAGTGTTGAGTGTTCTTAATTCTTGTTTTTTTATGAATGCCACATGTATGCCCAATTTTCTAGCACAGTTTTCTATTCTGCGTCTTATTTTGTTGTCAACTGTGAGTGTGTACCATGTTTCCAGCTAATTGTGGTATCTTCACTTTGGGTGCTTCGTATGTTATATGCTGTTTGTGTCACTGGCGTGTTGTATTGTGGTACCATTGTGTGTGATAGGTGTCAGTTCCTGTTCTATTCTTTGGTTCAGTTTGTCTACTTATTTATTTTGGAACCATTCTTTGTGGCAGCCTGTGTGATTATGTTTAGTTCTATTGACTGGTTGTCTTTAACCATTAGAATTCTGTTCAGTCTGTGTAGGAGATATCTCAGACTTTTTGTGTGCTACTGGATGCTTAGGTCTGTTGTGTATTATTGTACTGGTCGATGTAGTTTCTCTGCATATTTATAACTGACGTTTGTGGCTTTTGTTTTTAATTGTGACATCTAGGAAGTGTATCTTTTTTTGTTTCGGTTTAAGAGTTGAAGTGAATGTTTCGATGGGCAGTGCTGAAGTCATTGTATTAATTGCAATATTCGGTCATGTATTTCATCTAACAAGCAGATTATGTCATGAACATAACGGTACCAGTGTATTGCTTTGTTCTGTTTAGGTTTTCCTATTTGTCCAAAGACTTTATTTGTAAAATAATTAAGGTAGATGTTGGCCAGTAAGCCATTTATGGTTGATTGAATGAGGTGGGGTTTTCCTGTTGGATGCAGAATTTATCTTTGAACCTGAAATAATTCTACCCTGTGATTACCTGCAAAAACTCGAAGCTTCTTGTCTCCGTCTTTGAAGTATAATGTTTGTCTGTCCTAGTTGCATTTCAGTTATTTTGATTGTTTCTTCAGATGATGTAGGGGTGTACACTGACGTGACGTCAAATGACACATTGCCCTAACACCCCAGTGTTGCAGACTTGCAACTGATTTCTATAGTGTATGATAGGGTACACATAAAGAGAAAAAACAGGTAAAATAGACACGTAATTTAAACAACAACAAAATCAGAGGTAACATATTGCTAACGTACATAAAAATTTGTATGTAAATATTTCAGGAACAAGAAAAGGAAAAAGCCCCTGGGGATACCACAACTTTGGTGAAATATACATGGGTCTTAAACAAAACAAAAGTCATGTACTTGCAAAAACTAGGGCCATATTTCATTTATTATCACAAATTTAAGTGTTAGGAAGTCTTTTTAAAGATAAGGTATTTGTACAGAACTGAAACGTGGACGATAAGCAGTTAAGACGAGAAGAGAATAGATGTTTTTAAAATGTTGTGCTGCAAAAGAATACTGACGATTGTCTAGGTAGATCGCGCAACTAACGAGGAATTACTGAACAGATCTGAGAAGAAAAGAAATTTGTAGCGAAACTTGACTAAAAGAACACATTCTGAGACATCAAGAAACCTTTAATTTAATATTGGAGGTAAGAGTAGTGGGCATGGGGGAGAGCATAGATTAAAATTGTAGATGGAGACCAAGGGATGAACACAGGAAGTGAGTTGAAATGGATGTAGGTTGCACTATTCATACAAAGACGAAGAGGCTAGAAGAAAGGAACATACGGAAACACCGACAAGAAGTGACAGAGTGATAGAACTTGTGTTAACACGTAATTAATTACCTTCCACGGGAGTAGAGCGAGCAGTAGAGAGTAAAAACCGTAGAGGAAGACAGAGATCGGAAAAAATCCAGCAAATACCAGTAACTGAGGACGCAGGGTGGAAGTGCTCCTCTGATATGAAGAGGTCAGAGAGCCAGATCGAACAAGCCAAAAGACTGATTACACCTCCACTCTGCCCCCCCCCCCCACTAAAAGAAAAACGAAAAAAATGTGGGATGACAGAGTTAAATACTGGTGCAGGCACAAGTGTTTCGGAGCACACAGCTCAGTGCGCATTGTAGAACACTGATCACCGATACAGACGTCATGTGTTCACATATTGCCTCAACGACATCAAGATTAGACCATGGATCAATAGAAACTTGTCGCTTAGTCTAATAAATCATGTTTGTTTTTCCATGAGGTCGATGGTCATGTTCGAATACGGCGTCATCCAGGCGAACGGCTACTTGCACCGCGTCACTGATTTAAGCCAGTTACGGTAGTTGTTACGGTATGGGGGCATTCACTCGGGTTTCCACGTGACATTTGCGGTAATCGAAGGAATGACAGCTGTTGGCTACGTGAACGTTATTGGGGACCACCAGCGTCCCGTCACAGCTTATGTCTTCGGCAATTATGATGGGATCTTCCAACAAGATACCTGTCACTTTCATGAAGTCAGCACTGTGCTACAGGGGTTTTAGGAGTCTCCAAATTCGCCTGAACTTGGACGCTGTCGGGCAGCAGCTCCCCACCAACGATCCACCTGTCCGTAATTTACGAGATTTGCGTGACTTGTACGTAGACACCCACTGCCAAATAGCTGCTTGAACCTAGCATGGAAGTGTCGAATGCATGGCACGCGGGACAGCTGTTGTATTGCGTTCCAAAGACCAACAAGTACGCTATTAAGCATTTGGTCATAATGTTTCGGCTGAGCAGCGTGTCTTTGAAAGCAGACAGTTGTGCCGTGACTGTAAAAATTGAATGAAGAAAGTGAGAGGAGGGAGGGAATAGGGGACTGATATGGAGATGCAGAGGGGATAAAGAAAGGGAGGGGACGAGGAAGGAGAGGGATAGGCAGAGGGGGAGACGGAAGGGAAAAAGGTTAGCGAGGGAGGAGGGTAGGGTGAGAGAGAGAGCGAGGGTGTGAGGGAGATAATGTGAGACAGGGAGAGGGAGGTGGCAAGGGAGGGGAAGGAATAAGGGAAATGCGAGGGGGAATAGGGAGAGAGGAGGTGACGAATGCAAGAATTATTGGCTCTGAGCGCTATGGGACTTAACTTCTGAGGTCATCAGTCCCCTAGAACTTACAAGGAACCTCCCCATCGCACCCCCCTCAGATTTAGTTATAGGTTGGCACAGTGGATAGGCCTTGAGAAACTGAACACAGATCAATCGAGAAAACAGGAAGAAGTTGTGTGGGACTATGAAAAAATAAGCAAAATACACAAACTGAGTAGTCCATGCGCAAGATAGGCAACATCAAGGATAGTCTGAAATCGGGAGCACCGTGGTCCCGTGGTTAGCGTGAGTAGCTGCGGAGTGAGAGGTGCTTGGTTCAAGTCTTTCCTAGAGTGAAAAGTGTAATTTTTTGTTTTCAGACAATCGTTCGGTCCCTTAAGGAACTTTCCGATTCCTTGTGCGCTGTAGTCGACTGACGTCGTGTGTTTCGATGTTTGTTTAGGTGTAGCGT
Organism: Schistocerca cancellata; assembly: GCF_023864275.1. Classification (NCBI taxonomy): domain Eukaryota; kingdom Metazoa; phylum Arthropoda; class Insecta; order Orthoptera; family Acrididae; genus Schistocerca; species Schistocerca cancellata. The sequence continues at coordinate 353,856,007 of NC_064626.1, read as the reverse complement.
CCCCGTACTACGGCCCAGTTACGTCGCATCGGACGGACCGACGGAGAGATAATAATTGTCTGAAAATAAAAAGTTAAACTTTCCACTCGAAGGAAGACTTGAACCAAGGACCTCTCGTTCCGCAGCTGCTCACGCTAACCACGGGACCACGGTGCTCCTGAGCACATAGTATCCTTGATGTTACCTGTCTTGCACATGGTCTAATCAGTTTGTATATTTTGCTTATTTTTTTCATAGTTCCACACAACTTCTTCCTGTTTTCTCGGTTGATCTGTGTTCAGTTTTTCAAGGCCTATCCACTGTGCCAACTTATAACTAAATCTGAGGGGGGTGCGATGGGGAGGTTCCCTTGTTAGAACTAATTAAACGTAAGTAACCTAAGGACATCACACACATCCATGCCCAAGGCAGGATTCTAACCAGCGACCGTAGCGGTCGCGCGGTTCCAGACTGTAGCGCCTAGAACCGCTCGGCCATTCCGACCGGCGAACGCGACAAATGCGACATATTTGGAGAATTACATGAAGCACATGGAGAGCACAAGAACTACGTTGGGCCTGATGTTTGAAAACCAAACAGGGAAGTACACGATTTTGATGCTGTTCTTTTGGCTCGGGTCACCTTCAGTCTTTGTGTGCAATATTTCAGTTTTCTAAACTTATTGACCCTCCCCCCATCGTCTTTGAGAACGGCAGGTAAGTGTTGTCTGATATTGATCGCGTAGGGTGAGCCCATTTAGTAACAGTTACTACAGAAGAACATTTCCAATGCGTGTCTGCCTTCACACATAAATTGGTCCAAATATCCACGTTGCTACGGTTTGCAGCGCGTCTCAGTTAAAGAAAGCAGGCACGGCTGTCCCCCGGCGCTGGTGCCGGGCAGTCTGCTGAGGTGGAGGCGGCCGAAGTGAGTCACGGCGCGGCGGCAAAAAGCGCGGCTGCTGCGTGGCTGCGGTCGCGCCACCTGGGCCAGCACCGCCACCAACACCGGCAGCGGCAGTTCCGGGACCGACTCGCCACCGCAACCTGGACCGCCGCCCGCCTTCTCTCCGAAGCCTACACCGTGCAGTGACTCCCTGGCTCACGAAGAAGCGAGATTTTCATCGTCTATAGTAGCACCAGCTCGACTACGCTACTGCTCAATTAAATTGCAGCACCAGGAGAAATAGCGAGTAACGAAGGTTATCTGAAACAACTGCCTCCATTCACAGTGTTCCACGTGTTTAAAAAATACTTTACTCAATTCACATATACACGGTGGTCCATTGATCGTGACCGGGCCAAGTATCTCACGAAATAAGCGTCAAACGAAAAAACTACAAAGAACAAAACAGCTTCAATGGGGGAAACCAGATGGCGCTATGGTTGGCCCGCTAGATGGGTCTGCCATAGGTCAAACGGATATCAACTGCGTTTTTTTTAAATAGGAACCCCCATTTTTTATTACATATTCGTGTAGTACGTAAAGAAATATGAAAGTTTTAGTTGGTCCACTTTTTTTCGGTTTGTGATAGATGGCGCTGTAATAGTCACAAACATATGGCTCACAATTTTAGACGAACAGTTGGTAACAAAAAGGTTTTTTAAATTAAAATGCAGAACGTAGGTACGTTTGAACCTTTTACTTCGGTTGTTCCTATGTGATACTTGTACCTTTGTGAACTTATCATTTCTGAGAACGCATGCTGTTACAGCGTGATTACCTGTAAATACCACATTAATGCAATAAATGCTCAAAATGATGTCCGCCAACCTCAATGCATTTGGCAATACGTGCAACGAGAATCCTCTCAACAGCGAGTAGTTCGCCTTCCGTAATGTTCGCACATGCATTAACAATGCGCTGACGCATGTTGTCAGGTGTTGTCGGTGGATCATGATAGCAAATATCTTTCAACTTTCCCCACAGAAAGAAATCCGGGGGCATCAGATCCGGTGAACGTGCGGGCCATGGTATGGTGCTTCGACAACCAATCCACCTGTCATGAAATATGCTGTTCAGTACCGCAGTACGCGAACTATGTGCCGGACATCCATCATGTTGGAAGTACATCGCCATTCTGTCATGCAATGAAACATCTTGTACTAACATCGGTAGAACATTACGTAGGAAAGCAGCATACATTGCACCATTTAGATTGCCATCGATAAAATGGGGGCCAATTATCCTTCCTCCCATGATTCCGCACCATACATTAACCCGCCAAGGTCGCTGATGTTCCACTTGTCGCAGCCATCGTGGATTTTCCGTTGCCAATTACTGCATATTATGCCGGTTTACGTTACCGCTGTTGGTGAATGACGCTTCGTGGTTAAATAGAACGAGTGCAAAAAATCTGCCATCGTCACGTAATTTCTCTTGTGCCCAGTGTTAGACTGTACACGACGTTCAAAGTCATCGCCATGTAATTCCTGGTGCATAGAAATATGATACGGGTGCAATCGATGTTGATGTAGCATTCTCAACACCGACGTTTTTGAGATTCCCGATTCTCGCGCAATTTGTCTGCTACTGATGTGCGGATTAGCCGCGACAGCAGCTGAAACATCTACTTGGGCATCATCATTTCTTGCAGGTCATGGTTACGTTTCACATGTGGCTGAACACTTCCTGTTTCCTTAAATAACGTAACTATCCAGCGAACGGTGCGGACACTTGGATGATGTCGTCCAGGATACCGAGCAGCATACATAGCATACGTCCGTTGGGCATTTTGATCACAATAGCCATACATCAACACGATATCGACCTTCTCCGCAACTGGTAAACGGTCCATTTTAACACGGGTAATGTATCACGATGCAAATACCGTCCGCACTGGCGAAATGTTACGTGGTACCACGTACTTATACGTTTGTGACTATTACAGCGGCATCTATCACAAAGCGAAAAAAGTGGTCCACCTAAAACATTCATATTTCTTTACGTACTACACGAATATGTAATAAAAAATGGGGGTTCCTATTAAAAAAAACGCAGTTGATATCCGTTTGACCTATGGCAGCGCCATCTAGCGGGCCAATCGTAGCACCATCTGGTTTCCCCCTTCAAGCTAGACGAGTTTCGTTCTTTGTAGTTTTTTCGTTTGATGCTTATTTCGTGAGATATTTGGCCTGGTCTCTATCAATGGAACACCCTGTATACATTGCAGAATACATGAGATAGTGGTAATGATTTGGACGTTGACAGGATGAAAATTTTAGTCCACAGAGCTCCCATGCGTGGCAACAACGGCACTAACCTGTTTGAGCACTGACTGCAACTGCCCTTGGATGACAGATACGAGTTCGTCACTACATGCAGTTTCAACTCTATCAGTTCATCAACCGTAGTGGCTCCTGTCGAATGTTTTCACTGGGCGAAGAGATCAGCGGAACGTGCTGGCAGGGGTAACATTCGAACACCCTCTTTTTCGACGTACGTAAGGACTGTAGGGCAACATGCGATCTTGTGTTATCTTGTTGAAAGATAAAGTCACGGAGACCTCGAAGACGGGATACAACCACAGGTGGCCCTAACACATAAATATAATGGCTGTTATCCAACTAACTGACTATACGAACCAGAGATGACTAATTGTGCGTCCAGTGGTATGTCACGCCACAATTTCAAGTGCTGGGCCCGTATAACAATGGCGAAGGCAGTCTAGCAACTTTCTTTCTTCTCGGAGACTCCACACGCGGATCGTCCATTGCGACGCGGCATTCGACTGAAAAGACGATGTGCGGCCACTCCTGTGTACTGCACTACCGTCGGACGCACAGTTGTCGGCAGGCCTCTCCGCTACCGCTGCAAGGGATAGATCAGCAGCAACGGTCGCCGTGCTGACAAGTCCGTGTCAGCCCGGACCTAGTCGCACTGACCGTGTGGTACTTGTCTTGCTGCAGACACGCTCTGTTCCTGACTCAAAGTACGTTGAATGCACGGCCGAGCGAACAAGATATCTGTCTTCTCGATTGTTGGTCGCGTGGTGCCATTGTGATCCCGCGTAACGTTAAGGGTGGCCCTTCAGAACTCTCAGATTACATATTCGCTGGACAGTCTTGGAGTCACGGAACCCCAGCCAATGCGAGCAGCAGTATCGCAAAATGATGAACAGCTTTTTCGATATGCCACGATAGTGTCGCTGCCGAATTCCTATACGCCCTTGTAGACATTTCTCCTTTTTACAGGAGACATTACTCGCTCTTCTCTCAAACAACCTACATTCAAAAGCGCCTTCTGAATGAGAAATGTGATGCCTAATTTTTTCACTTGTGCAGAAGGTATAAGGAGCGATTAAAAAGTTTCCGTTGGAAGGTCGTACATTCTAGAATCTGTATGCCTATCGGGTAAAATCGCCGTGAGCATTTACGCAATTATCCCACCGACGCACCAAGTTGAAGATGCCCGTTTGGTAAAACGTGTCCTGATGTGTGAAAAAGCCGTAACTGCGTACTGCACATTCTCGAACGACAGGAATCGACGATCCTTCAAGGCCTTTTTTAAGGTACTGAAGGCATGGTAATGAAATGTGAGAGAACAGGACTATAGGGCGGGTGCCCAAATATCTCCCATTTAAATTGCCATAACTTCTTCGTTACGACGTTTGTGATATATGGACGTGCGTTATCACGAAGCAGTAGCACCAAGAATGAACATGTCCTACCATTCCACAATAGTGGTTTTAGACAGACATACCGTCCCATATATATTCTTCTTTCTCCAGTGCGGGTCTATTGGTGCTTGCCCTTCAGCAGGCCAAGAAATGAATAACAGAACGTTGGACCTGTCTGGACGTATTTGCTAATCATGTCACCATAGTTCACGTTTCCGCATTTAACGCACGCACGTCGGAAAGGCAGACTTCCTAAGAAAGGAATGGAACAGTCTGTAACATAACGTGTCGAACTTATTATGAAACTAGCAGGTACATATAAGACATATTCAATCATAATGGAATTACGTGGTTTCTTTCATAACACATGTGATCAAATAAGACGTTTGCATTTCCTGGATGGAAGTTGTTATAAAGATGCTCACTGTCTTGTGTTGCTGTTGCACTTTTAGCACTTATTCCAACCTCCGTTCTTAATAATTACCTTAAAAATTCTCTTCGGAATTGTTTTTCTTACGATTTGCAGTTCTTGTAGTGAAATTGTCGCCCATTCTTCTCGTATAGCACTTTTCAGCACATATACGGCCTCAAAATGCCTTCAATTGGAATAAATACGCCTTGCAAGTATTCCCCAAAGTTTTTCCACGGGGTTCATATCTGGGTTATGTGCAGCTCAGAGCTGAGAGCAGACACTTATATCTTCAGACCACTTTTTGGTTGTAGCAGAAACATGCACAGATACGTTTTCTTGTTAAAAAATTGGACTTTAGTCCCCTAGATCCTCTTACATTGTAGTTAATTCTTCATCTAGCATCTCATTATACATGTTAGAGTTCATTCTAGTGTTCAGCTAAGCAATGCGTGATTTATATTTAGCGCAAAGGCTGCGCAAATCATAACACTTCCACCACCAAAATTTCTGCTCATTCTTACCTGCTGCTCTGTTCTCATATCATGCCAGTAATATTCAAAACCATCTGGTACATTGAAATTAAACTTCTTCTCTGCACTGAAGATCACTTTATCCCATTCTGAAGTCCATGACATATGTTTTTGGGTGTCAGAGCAGTTTTCTGCAATCGTTTCTTGAATCCAAGACATTTGTCATGTGGCAAGATTTGTCGTACACGTCGGGTAGTTACTGACAATTGTAAATCAGCAACAAGTTTGAGAAGAATAACGGTTTGTGGCCCTTGATTTACGCAAAAGGAACCGTTTCAATGCCTTAAATCATTTTCTCCTTAGGCCATATTTTATGTTCTGTTTATGTTCTGTCAATATCGTACACCCAACCTAACGAAATTATCAACCATTGTACTTGAACGGTTTAACTCCTAGGCTGTTTGACGATTAGAGCATCCCATTTCCTTGCACGCACCAATTTTTGCTTTTTCATCTCATGATAATTGTTTACCGCGTGGCACTGTCACAATCTTGATTAATGTACACAACACCCACTGTCGCTGAAGGTGCCTATTTCCTGTTTGCAGTCAAGGCACATACGCACACACTAACACCACAGAGAGCCAACTGCTTTTAGACCGACTTCTACCATCTACCAACTGAACCTATTACGACGGCAATAATCTCAAACCAAACCCTAGTAAATCTCAAGTATCCGCCTTCCATCTTAGGAACAAACAAGCTAAACGGAAACTCCGAGTCATGTGGCAAGGGGAAGAGCTGAAACATACAAACAGCCCAAAATACCTGGGAGTAACATTGGACAGAGCACTTACTTTTAAGCAGCACTGTCACAACACTAAAAAAAAGGTCTGTGCCAGGAACAACATACTGCGGAAGCTAACAGGTTCATCGTGGGGAGCTCAACCACATGTTTTGCGCACCACGGGTCTGGTGCTGAGTATCTCAGCAGCGGAATATGCGGCGCCAGTATGGAGGAACTCTGCTCACACTAAGCAAGTTGACGTCGCCGTAAACGAAACTGTACGTATTGCCACAGGATGCCTCAAACCAACTCCCACAGACATCATTTACCCCATCACAGGCATAGCACCACCCACTATCCGCAGACAAGTAGCCGCCGAGATCGAAAGATCAAAACAAAAGAATGATCCTCGACACCCGATGCATATGCACCGAAAACAACGTGTCCGACTGAAATCCCGCAGGAGTTTCATTGAAACTACTGAAGAGCTCGCCACCAAGCCCGCCGCAAGGCGGCTATCTCTTTGGGAAGAAATGGTGCCACACTCCACAATGGAACTACTTGAGGAGGGATCTGCAGGATTCCAACTACCTTTTACAACTTGGAGGTCATTAAACCGGCTGCGCACTGGAGTAACTGGGTGCAAATCAAACCTATTTAAATGGGGTTACAGTGATGGCGACAGGTGTGAATGCGGAGCAATACAGGACTTGGACCACCTACTGATCTGCCCAGATATGTCTATAACATGCACTAAAGATGATATTTTGAAAGTCAATGACAAAGCAATCTACGTTGCTAATTACTGGGAAGGGAAGATATAATTGGTGCATCCGGACACGGAAGAAGAAGAAGAAAACCGCTGATGTCTTTTGTATACTGTACTACTGACATCAAATGAGATACCATTTGATTGCATTTGTCAGTGTACTGTATGAGACACTATTGCATATACACTGTGCACAACTATTCCACCGACAATGTTAATTTCCTACAAATATTCATGCCTTTATACTGATTGCCACTACTGTGCACCCGCATCAGAGTCGCGCTACGTTGGATATAAGCTACAGTAACCCCTCCAGACGAAAAATCTTCGATCGGCCCTTTTATACGACGTTAGGCCCGCCTACTTTCTGCGGTTGCACTGAAATGCTGAACACTTGCATATCCAAATATACAGTACACTTCATGCCAGTTTGGCGTATGTTACAATCCGCCTGTATGGACAGCAGTGTGTTACTTGCAGTAACATTAACAGCCTCATATTTCCAAAACCTGACCTAAACAACAACAGTAGATACGTATATGAAGTCGTTGAAATGACTATCCATATCATCTGCTATTTTACTGAGCTTTCCTGCGCCTATCTTGTGCGTGAGGAGTCTGCTATCGCCTCTCCGGTCAAATGGTCTAACCATTAAGCTTAATATAGTGGTAACAACAGAGTAATAATATAGTCGAATTAAATGAGGCCATTCTGAATGAAATCAGATTAAGAAACGAGACGCTAAAGGCGGTCGATGAGTTTTGCTATGGAGCAGCAAAATAACTGACGACAGAAAATGTAAAAAGAATACAAAATGCAGACAGACAGTATCAAGAAAATCTCTGAAAAAGAGAAATATAGTTGTATTGAAAATAAATTTGACTGTTATACGTCTGGAGTGTAGCCCGATATAGAAGTGAATATGGAAGAAGAAATAGAGCAAACAAAAGGGAGTAGGTGCTAGAGAGTAATACTGAAGACTAGACACATATGTCAGGTAAATGATGAACAGACAATGAAAAGAATCGCAGAGAAAAGCACTCTTGAGACACAACGTTAACAAAAGTTGGGAGAAAACAATAAGTAACCACGCGGGTCACCAATTTTTTAAAGCAGAGAAATAAGGGTGTTTAAGAATTGTAGGGAGAGACCAAGGCTTAAATACAGTAAACATGTTCAAATGGGTGTAGGTTGCAGTAGTTATGAAGAGTTGAGGCTATCTGTCCAATGTAGGCTAGCACAGAAAACTTGATCAAACTAGTCTTCGGACTTAAGTCTAGAACCAGGATAGTAGCCGAAAATACAATTTAAAGTCTGAATACAATGGCATCGAATTTTGTGCAAGTGTTGTAGTGTGTTGCGTTTAATATAAAGTAAAGCTGTGTGTACGGGCCTATTTAGTTACACGGAGACTATGCTGTATGTTTCTGTTCCTAAGCAACTGCAGTGTACCAGACCGACACAAGCCATCTTGGCACACAACAACCAGATAAAGTTAATGCTCGTCCTCAGCAACATGGCCTTCGGAGAAACAGGTTCTCTTCTTACATCGTCTTTTAATGGAGGTCGAGCAACGAATCAGCATCATCCATACAATCAAGACTTTATATTGTAAGAGATCACCGACAGGCACATGTAGCGTAACGTGCAGTCCTGCGTCATCGAGAACTGTTCAATAACGCAGATATAGCCATTCTCATGCGTAATTTTATGGTTGGCTCCAGTCTGAACAAATAACTGACTCAAATTTCATAGAAAATGTGTTGTAGCTTGAGAAGGGCTATTTCAACAGTCACACGTCTCATCGTGATCCTCGCTTGATACACCACGCACATGGCTGGTGGGTGTTGGTTTCCGCTTCTCGATTGGAAATGTGATTTTGAACCCTTTGTAGTTTTCGAACCGCTTGAGGGTGGTGCTCATATCCGCGTAACTTATCATTTAATAACAAAACTGTACATAAATTGTTGTTTTAAAATGTTATCTAGAACATGTGGTCCATAATAGTTGCCTAGATGATGGACTAACAATACAAATAAACAATAAAGAACTCTCGTCAACCGCTACAAGAAGTCGAATCTCATGTTCAGCACATATGTGTACATTTGGAAAGTGCACCGCCATTAGAAACATTAGAAACGTTAGTTTCCCATGTTCTCACATATTCAGAAGTATCGGGTGATCAAAAAGTCAGTATAAATTTGAAAACTGAATAAATCACGGAATAATGTAGATAGAAAGGTACAAATTGACACACATGCTTGGAATGACATGGGGTTTTATTAGAACCAAAAAAATACAAACGTTCAAAAAACGTCCGACAGATGGCGCTTCATCTGATCAGAATAGCAATAACTAGCATAACAAAGTACGACAAAGCAGTGATGATGTTCTTTACAGAAAATGCTCAATATGTCCACCATAATTCCTCAACAATAGCTGTAGTCGAGGAATAATGTTGCGAACAGCACTGTAAAGCATGTCCGGAGTTATGGTGAGGCATTGGCGTCGGATGTTGCCTTTCTGCATCCCTAGAGATGTCGGTAGATCACGATACACTTGCGACTTCAGGTAACCCCAAAGCCAATAATCGCACGGACTGAGGTCTGGGGACCTGGGAGTCCAAGCATAACGAAAGTGGCGGCTGGGCACACGATCATCACCAAACGACGCGCATCTGTCGGAACTTTTTTTTTGGTTCTAATAAAACCCCATGTCATACCAAGCATGTGTGTCAATTTATACCTCTCTATCTACATTATTCCGTGATTTATTCAGTTTTCAAATTTATACTGACTTTTTGATCACCCGGTACATTGAAGGAGGGAAAAATAAAAGGAAAGGGAAGGAACTAATGAAGTCAGCTGAATCGGTATTTTAAGTGGAATCAGCGGCGAAGAGTGAAAATGTGTTCCAGATCGGGACTCGAAGCAGATATCTCCTGCTTGCTTACGTTAACTACTGCGCCACTGGACATAGCGCTTATCGTAAATGCGCGGACTATCTCGGCTCGGTCCCTGGCCGACTAACGTTCCCTCCTAGGCCCATCTAACCGCAGTTCCCGTCCATGTCTATCATGCTCGCTAATTTTAGATTCTCGCTGGCGATGGAACGTAAATGTGTATCTGTACTCGAGACAGTGTATTCATTGCCCATCGAAGCGAATTAAGTCTATGATTGCTTGGTGTCGTTTCGGACATGTCCGACAGAACATACTCCACGCATTCATAAAACATACAGAAGTGTTTCATCTTTCTTGTAGGACATCACTGTCGTACACTGTATGCTTCTAATTTCTAGTTCTGGAGGGGCTGTAGTTACTACGGTGTAGTAGAAACAAACTGTGTGTTTCTTGGGCCCGCTCGGTTGGCCGTGCGGTCTAACGTTTTCCGGGAGGGAAGGAGCGCCTGGTCCCCGGTATGAATCCGCCCGGCGGATTTGTGTCGAGGTCCGGTGAACCGGCCAGTCTGTGGATGGTTTTTAGGCGGTTTTCCATCTGCCCCGGCGAATGCGGGATTGTTTCCCGTTATTCCGCCTCAGTTACACTATGTCGGCGATAGCTGTGCAAGCAAGTTCTCCACGAACGCGTACACCACCATTACTCTACCACGCAAACATAGGGGTTACACTCGTCTGGTGTGAGACGTTCCCTGCGGGGTCCACCGGGGGCCGAACTGCACAATAACCCTGGGTTCGGTGTGGGGCGACGGAGGGGTGAAGTGGACTGCGGTAGTCGTCGTGGGGTTGTGGACCACTGCGGTTGCAGCAGGGACAGAGCCTCTCCGTCGTTTCTAGGTCCCCGGTTAACATACAATACAATACAATGTGTTTCTTGAATGAGAGCCAATGAATAATTGCCGTGCTACGAGGATAAACGTGTAAAACAATGTACTGGATCTGACAAAAGGAGGAATGAGGCAGCTCACGTAATTAAGGGATTTTTTGCCTGAGCGCATTATTACGCTGTTGTTTCTAGAATTTTGACCGCGTTGTTATGTAGTGAAAAGTTTCAACTTCTTCGACCAACTTAGTGTTAGTGGTCAACTTCGGATGTGTTCTTAAGCTTCGCCGGAAAGCATGCCCGAAGCCTGACACACGGTGAACGGGGCTAATGCTGCAAATCTGCGCCCAGGTGGTGGTCGGCTTCAAACTAGAACGCATCAGAGTCCACATTCGCGTCATCTGATGCTCCAGACCTTTCCGCCTTTCATTTTCCGTGTCGATGTTCAGCCGCTCGGCCATTTTTGCCTGACAGCGGGACAAAAGCACTCCTCAGTGGTAAAAGCTAGTCATTCCTCGCTCAGATGATAAGAAACGGTTCAGGAGCACACACACACACAAAAAAAAAACGGTCGTGAACGTCTTTTGTCCGGTATTTATTTCACCGCCTTGCACTGGCTATGTAAATAAAAAATTAAAAAATAAAAACAACACACCACGTCATCCTCTGTCAGTATCGTCGTTGGATATGTTACGAAGTGGCGTGGCACCAGCGTACTGTTCTCCCTGACTTTGTCAGTTTTTGTGACCTGGAGTCGCCGCTGCTCTGTCAAGTAGCTCCTCAGTTGACATCAAGAGGATGAGTAAACCTCATTGCAGTCCTTTCACCAAGCAAAAATCCCTCGCAATACCTGGAATCTAACCCGGGTCGTCAGCTGTGGAGACGGACAACTGCTGTGTGAAAAACGAAATTAATTCAGTCTGAGTCTGGTAATCGATAAATTTCTGATCAACTAACTCCCGTGGAGCTCACCCTCCTTAATTGAAAAGACTCTCGTTCACACTTACGAATATTATGTCTCGATTGTGACTGTTTAGTGTAAACTACTGTGACCAGTACATGTGAACTATTGCGTTTCGCTGGTTGCACGGAAAGGCAGAGGAGAGAATGAAACTCAGTGCAGGTACCCAGCTCACTACTCTCGAAGGGCACCAACGTGCTCTCAAAATTAGCGTTCCAGTCGGAGGAACAAATAGCCAGCAATAGTGTCACATGTGCTTACTTCAAAAAATACCATGGAGGCTCTGATGTCACCGCCAGACACCACACTTGCTAGGTGGTAGCCTTTAAATCGGCCGCAGTCCGTTAGTATACGTCGGACCCGCCTGTCGCCACTATCAGTGATTGCAGACCGAGCGCCGCCACACGGCAGGTCTAGTCTAGAGAGACTCCCTAGCACTCGCCCCAGTTGTACCGCCGACTTTGCTAGCGATGGTTCACTGACTACATACGCTCTCATTTGCAGAGACGACAGTTTAGGATAGCCTTCAGCTACGTCATTTGCTACGACCTAGCAAGGCGCCATATTCAGTTACTATGTCTTCTGAACAGATAATATTGTGACTCATGTACCGTCAAGTGCGACGTTCATCATTAATGGATTAAAGTTAAGTATCAAACTAATTACGTCCGCTTTCTGAATTCTAATTCCTTGTCATGTTCCAGACCTCACGTCAGTACAGTTCTTCCCTCCTCACGCCAGCCTGCGTGAGCTAAAACGCGTGCATTTCGGCCTCCTCTAGTAACACGGTGTTGGCTCTTTTGCCAACACAACAGAGACAATGGAAATTCATTATGGGGTATTGGCGCAAATTCTGGTGTTAATGTAGTAACACTAATCCACCACTAATGACAGCTGTTGTGAACCACGGCACGTACCATCAATGGAAGCAGAGGCATTGATCGTACAATGAAATCCGATACTTGTGATGGGTACTTCAACCATATTAGTTGCTTAGTTACAAACCTAACAATCACTGTGATACCTCCGCTGTCTCACGTAAAAGGAGCGGAGTTTACAGGTAAAAAAAGAATGGATTGCTTTTAGATGTTTATTCCTGCAACATTGAAAATGTACGAGCGCTAAAATGAGTTCTTATTCAAACTGATACCTACAGGAACAACACCCTGAATTTTTGACAAACTCCACTAGATGTGATTACAAGATGAATACCAACAGAAGATATGTACACTACTTTTAAAAAAGTACTGGTTGCGATAACTAGAAGAAATGAAATGATAAACAGCTCTCTGTGTTTCAGCTGACTCTTGAGCTGTCGAATAGTCGTGGTTTCTCGATCGTCCTGCTCTTCATCAGTACTGTTCGTCAGAAACGTCTACATTTACACAATAGTAATATCTGTCTTTATAAAGTCTAGAAATGGGAAATGTCTTGAAAAGATACAAGTCTGTATGATGCGTTCCTAGATGCTGAAGATGAATAGCACTGAAAGCTCAAATAGTAACACTGAGGCCGTCGAGAGATATTAAGGAAATTTTGGTTCACAGTTTCTTATGCCGTGCTTATGTACAGCATTTCATAACAAAGACAGCTCTCTTCAAGAACAACAACTTTTCAATAACTGAATGGATGTAGAAGAGCCATTGTCACGACCATATAAATCAGTAGCGCGAAGCTGTAGTGCCGGTTTCCCAAAGGTCGTGGCTTCGCTATAAACTATTTCTCCAGGACAAAGCACCGCAACAGCTCATGACTAACCATGTTAAACGAACCTTGTGTTGATATGCAAGTAACTGCAGTCCAAGGCCAGTGGCTTTCCGCGCGGTTTCCATTAGGAAGCCTTCTAATAGACCCTGTTGTTTAACGACGATGAAAGATAGTATCTAGTCTTTCATTCCGTATATAACGCAGCTGGTGAGGTAGAGAGTGCAGTCGGCGCTGTGATCGTGCGGCCAGCCCAAAAAGTCGCGAAACTGAGAGTTCTTAGTCGACTGGAACGATCTGAAACTGTTACGTGTTAACTGAGCCGTATCGACATCGAGAAGGTCGAACATAATTTGAGCAAAATTCACATAAATCTAAGAGATCGTCGATTTCACCCCGTGTGGCACCAGACTTTTAAGTCTGAAAGGCAAAGGAATCACATGCATCGGGCAAATAAGGCGTTTTCATTGAATACAAAAAAAATGGTTCAAATGGCTCTGAGCATTATGGGACTTAACATCTGTGGTCATCAGTCCCCTAGAACTTAGAACTACTTAAACCTAACTAACCTAAGGACATCACACACATCCATGCCCGAGGCAGGATTCGAACCTGCGACCGTAGCAGTCCCGCGGTTCCGGACTGAGCGCCTAGAACCGCTAGACCACCGCGGCCGGCGCCATTGAATACAGGACCATAATTTCTTCAAAGAGCCTTCCTATTGCATTTGCCTCATCCCAACGTAAAATGCAATAGTGATGACAAAGTGGATTTAGCAATCAAGAAAATGTCGTCTCCTCAGCTGGAGTAAAATTTATATGCACTGGCATTTAACGTCAAACATCATAGAGAATGAGTCTGAGTACATAACGTCAAACTATCATTTACCTATTGCAGAGGACTAGAACATGCTACAAGCTGTAATATTATGACATTCCCAGACAATAGATTGTTTCTCTTAAACAGCCAACACAAGTTCAGGACTAACCGCTCTTGTGAAAGGCAATTCTTTTTTTTTCACACATATCGTCTTGTAAATAACAGACCAGAGAGACTATATTTTGTTACATCTCCAAAAGACGTCCGGCTCTGTTCCACATTTCCCACTCATAGTCAAGACACTATCATACGGGGTTCTTTCAAATTACGTGATTCTCTGAAAATAGTTTTTACTAATAAAACCTGGAACGTATTTTGACTATGAAGCAAAGTTGTTGGATGTGAGGTCCACCAATTACACAAAACACAGTTTTTTCTCAGTACCCAAACATGTTTCGGCACCACTGTGCCATCATCAGTGGGTTTACGTTTTTATTTATTCTGCAATGTGAACATTTTTTCTTAAATCATTACAAAATTATGTGCATCTTTAGTCCAAATAATAGATCGTTACTTTTTTTAAATACCTTTACACTTGGTGTGCATGAATTTTCTGGATCACTTGTGTGTTAATTACTACAGGTAGCTTGTCATCTGCAACCATACGATGTTGATAAGAAGGCTTTTGCTGGGTGTTAACCTATCTTCTAGAATGTAATTTAGTTTGTCGCGATGTTTTCGCGCCTATATTCGTTTTTAATTACGTTTTCGTGTGGTAAGCACTTCCCTTCTCCGCATCATCCTGAGGTGTTGTGATGCATACGAAATTATAACAAGTATTTTCCACAAATAACGTAGTAAAACACTTTTCACTTCACCAAAACACAGTGTAGACGTGGTTTGTTGTGTGTCCCAGCCCAGTCAGTGTTCATTTGTGTTCACACACACAGATAAAATGCAAACAAAATTCAATTTTGGCGCCGAACTCTCTGGTAAACAAATGAACACTGACAGAGCTGGGACACACAAAAAACTTGTAATTCTGTGTAATTCTGTCAGAGTCAGCAAAGGACATGGAGGAGCAGTTGAACAAAATGCACAGTGTCTTGAAAGGAGAATATAAGACGAAAATCAGGAAGAGTAAAACAAGGATAATGGAATGTAGTCGAATTAAACCAATTGATGCTGTGGGAATTAGATTAGGAAACGAGACACTTAAAGTAGTAGTTGAGTTTTACTATTAGGGCAACAAAATTACTGATGATGGCCGAAGTAGAGAGGACATAAAATGTATAATGGCAATGGCCGGAAAAGCGTTTCTAAAGAAGACAAATTTCTTGACGTCGAATATAGATGTAAGTGTTAGGAAGTCATTTACAAAGAATTTGTATGGAGTGTAGCCATGTATGGAAGTGAAAAATGGACGATAAACGGTTTGGACAAGAATGAAATAGTAGTGTTTGAAGTGTGGTATTACAGAAGAATTCTGAAAATTAGATCACATAACGAATGAGGAAGTACTGAATAGAACATTGAAGTAAAGAAATTTGTGGCACAACGTGACTAGGAATGAATCGATTGATAGGACATATTCTGAGACATCAAGGGATCACCAACTTAGTATTGGAGGGAAATGTCGAGGATAAAAATCGTAAAGGGAAACCAAGAGATGAATACAGTAAGCAGATTCAGAACGATGTAGGTTGCAGCAGTTCTACGGATCTGAAGAGGCTTGGACAGCATTGAGAGTTGCAAGAAATCAGTCTCCGGATTGAAGTCCACAACAACATATGCGATGCTGCCGACTGCAGGAAAGCGCTTGTCAGGAACGTCTTATGGGAGCGATGCTTTCCAAATAGCCCTTGTCATCGTCCATATCCATACAAAATCGAGCCCATTTGTAGACGAGAGTTCCACAGTTTCCACCCAGTTGGAAGTATTAATCGCAGCAGTCGCCTTGTTGAAGGGGCAATGGCTGCTAAAAAAACAGCTCGCCCTGAGGTGGACCCTTGTGGCCACGCGTTGCAATTCCGGCGCAGCAGCCGCTATGTCAGAGCCTGGGGAGAGCATCTGGGATAGCACTCTCCGGAGCCAAGACAGCGGAGGACGCGCGCCTTGCTCTTTACGACTTCCCGTGGGCCTCCGCAGTCCTAAAACTGCCCGAGGTCACACAAACGTCCATCCAAAACATCTCGGGAAGGCCAACCAGTGTTCAACTATTTTATTGTATCTACTCTGATTGTGTACTGCAGTTATAAATTCTTTGACGCACAAAAGCTGTCACTTCCCTCTACCGCCTAATTTACGTTATTACGCATCACCTGTACTAGAAATATTTACGGCCTGACTCTCAGTGTGTCTGACAACATCTCGACTAATCTTTCGTCCAGTTACGTGACAAATTTTTTACGATAAAATAACTTAGCAATTTTACAGCTACTTTCAAGACATTCCAAAAATGTATCGTGAAGCAGACACTTGTCAGACTACTATGGGCTTCTCAGCTGTCCCGTCATTTCATACATGGAACCATTTCTAGCATCGTTCAGTGGAGTGGATTGTGTGTCCATCGCAGCCATTTCCACCTAATTTGTTCTGCGATATGTCACAAGATATCTCATGCCTGACGTTCTGCGTTAAGTGGTTCTCTTGAACTGTCCTTCATCCAATTACACTACAACAACAATAATGTTACTTTAAATTAACGTACAACATTTTCAGTTACTCTGAAGAAGCTCCGCCTACATATCTGTAAGTATACTGCTCTCAATTAGGCAAACAGCTGCTGCATATGAACGCCCAACTTGTTTCAACACCTTTGCGCCACCATCATTGCATACTTTAATTCATTTCTGTAAAATACAAACATGTTTTAAGAGCTTATTTGTCTACTTAAATTAGGCCTAAAAACAGATTATGTCTTATTTTCTACATTGTTGAATTATGTAGGACCCCTACTACATTATTGTACATCGGTAGCTTATCTTCTGCAACTAAATGATATTGTTGTGAGTTTGTCTGGCGAGTTATCAAATCGCTTTATCTATAAACTTAATTTTCTTGTGCAAACATATTTTACTCTTACTTACAGATTTTTTCGACGTTTCTGTCCTCAATTGTTAGCTCCTCTATCGTGGAAATGCACACAGGAACACGAGACATGGTTTTGAGGAACTCCACTCACCATTTAAGCTTATGCACTTCATAAAACACAATAATGTTTCTGCTGTGTGACTAGTCTCTGGTGATGTTTTCTTGGTTTTATGTAAGTCTGGAGCCTAATTTTATTTCTATTTTACTTTCTGTCTCCCTCTGTATGTGGTTTTCATTGTTTCATTTTAACTTTTATGCCATCTCTTTTGAATAGTTTCTTTAATGTTGTAAATAGTGTGCCACGAATAGTGCAGTCGTTTATAATCTGTTTTCCTTCTTCTAATGTATTCGAGTATGTGCAAAGTTTTCGCTGTTGTAGGTATTTGTCATATGTTGTGGCTGGATTTAAGTTTTTTGAAATGTATTTTAGTTGGGTGACGCTTGAGGATACTAAGTGGACAGGAAATGTGCCATGAGAATTGTTACTTTATAGCGCTCTAAGGTGTTCTGAATATCTTGTTTTAAAATTTCTGCATTTTTGTCCTATATATACTTTCTGACGAGAATTGCATGTAAGTTGGCACTATCTTTTAAATTTTTGTATGTGGATGTTTTTTGTTTCCTGAGTTCTCAAACACAGGACGGATACTTCGTATATAACTGTAAGTATTCGTTAAAATATAGTCACCAAATATTTTCGCGTAACAAAATTACGTTTATAGGTAAAGTGATTTGTTAATTCGCCACCCAAACTTACAATAACGTCATTTAGTTGCAGACCGCAAGCTATCGGTGTACATTAGTAGAAAGAGGGTCCTACAGAAGCCACCAATGTAACAAAATAAGATAACGGACACAAAAGACATAAAGTGTTTTTAGGCTTAATTTCCTTAGAATAATTAGCTTTTAAAGCATGTTTGTATTTTACAGACCTGAATGAAAGAGCTGATAGATGTTGGAATAAAGGTGCTGAAATATGTCTGGCCATTTATAAACAACATTTGTTTGCATAACAGGCGGACCTGAGCTCCAATCGTTTAGTCTGCAAACAGAGTTGCTGCTGGACTGTCAAAACCTAACGACGGTTATGTTTTCCTCAAATCACAATGAGTTCCTTGGTGGTACTCTAGTCTAAGCAAGTTCAGTGTATCATACTACCTCCTTATGGAATGTTATGTTTGTAGCAGCTTCAAGTACAGCCACTTAGTAGAGGAGAAACGTCGCTCTATTAACTTAGACTGCAGCTAGACATGTGACTGGTGAGTGATGTACAGTGCATACCAATATCTGTGCTGTGTGGCTCCAAAGTCAACATTTGGCGGCGATAGTTTCATTTCGACTTAAGTAAATATACTGTAACGTCACAAGAACAGGCATCCGCTCAGCATTTTCGACTCTGAAAGAGCGTGACGTGACGCACACTCAAGCTACCTCGCCGCGCTAAGAATGTGACCACCTCAGAGATTCTGATTTGGATGCAAACAGGGGCGCGCTGCTACAGAGATCTGAAAGTCTAGATGGGGTCCAGGCAGCGAGCAAATGAATGTCTACACTCGTTGCACCTAATGGAGACGATTACGTCATTTTTCGAAATATTGTGCAGAAACTGGAATCACTAGCGTGCCTGGACACAAGGAATGTATCGTCAGTGAATAATACCAACAAAAAAAAAAAAAAGACAAGAAATGACGCTACCGAAAAAATTGTAATTTCTGGTCACCTCCTCGTCCTGTATACGACTTGCACCCAGGATCATTCTCGTCTGTAAGAAGTAAGTTTTTAGCAAACAGTAAGTATCGTCCCATTGCATACCGCCAGCGTAGCAGTTACCACGGTCCTGATGAGACTGCGTCAACTTTCCTCGTAACCTGTGCATAGTCCTGTCTTACTTACGCCCAGCCCATTGCGAGGAATGCCTCCTTTCTGCACCTTTTAATCCAAGCTCTGGACGAAAACTGTTCCGTTCATTTTTGGTACAGTATTAATACCTTCATTTACCTCATACCCTTAAGTACGCTTAGATTGTCGTAAACTCTTAGGAAGACCTAACAGAAGTGCTGTCAATTTCGGAAATCTGTTACAGTCTGGTATGATACAAACCAAAGGTACATCTGATTATGTAAGAAAAATTGGCTGCTTTTGTACTTACCAAAACTTCTTCCAGGCAGGGCAGATCCCTCTCCAAGGAAAAACTGAAATACAAAGAAGATATCCCATTAATATTGTTGCTCGTAAGGACTTAAGAAACTTACAGCATCTTTTTTATGTATTAACAGAGGATTTTACAGCAATTCAAAATCCGTTTGTTTGTGCTCTGATTTCATCTCCAGAAAGGCATCGGAAAGAAGATGTCGAGATAAAGTGCATATGAGCACCATCCTAGGTAATGTAATAGCATTTTAATACACAATTGACGAATTGTTTCAAATAATTAAATAGAATAATCAGGCCTTTGGCACTAGGATTGTTGGGGTTCGTCTTAACACGTTATTCTATTGTTCTTCGTAAGCATCAGAGATAAAGACGAGTTTACGCAGAAACCACGAAATTTCTGCAAACTACGAGGAGAAAAAGAAATTAGGAATGTTAGTCTTCAGAGTTCTGTTGTCATTGAAGCTATTAGTAACAGAGCTCTAATCTTCTTTAATACGAACAGAGAAGGAAATCGTTCGTGGTACTGAAGCATATTAAGTACGGTGCATCCGCTCTTTATTAACACACTTTCGTGGTATAGGTGGCCGCATCTCGTGGTCGTGCGGTAGCGTTCTCGCTTCCCACGCCCTGGTTCCAGGGTTCGATTCCCGGCGGGGTCAGGGATTTTCTCTGCCTCGTGATGGCTGGGTGTTGTATGCTGTCCTTAAGTTAGTTAGGTTTAAGTAGTTCTAAGTTCTAGGGGACTGATGACCATAGATGTTAAGTCCCATAGTGCTCAGAGCCATTTGGTATAGGTGTCGGGACAATACGTGGATTGCTATGAGAAAAATGTGTAGACACAGTTTGGCAAGCTTTCTCCACAAACACACACACACACACACACACACGTGTAGTGTTTTATCCCTAAGCTCGAAGTGTTAATATTTGAAATTTGCAGTGGCTGAAATGAATGAAGTTATTTAGTACGATTAATTTCAAGTAAATTACTGTTACTGTTAGACGTTTACATATTTTATCCCTTATATTCGATTTCGAATAGTTTAAATGCAATGACATAAATCAGTCAGTGCTCAGTGACTCGAGAATGCATCAGTTAAATACAAGTTGATGCGATCTCTTACTGATACGTTTACAAATTATTCGTACTCAAATTAGTATCTAAGTTCACCATAGTCTATAAAAATTCAACGCTAGCCGTTTTGTGTGATACTCTACGCTCGAACATAGCAGTCTTACCGGTGCTCTTACTACCGCGCGACCGTCAATCAGCGCGTCCCAAGTCCACCTGCCTGGAACTCAAATGGTTCAAATGGCTCTGAGCACTATGGGACTTAACGTCTGTGGTCATCAGTCCCCTAGAACTTAGAACTACTTAAACCTAACTAACCTAAGGACATCACACACATCCATGCCCGAGGCAGGATTCGAACCTGCGACC
Source organism: Schistocerca cancellata (assembly GCF_023864275.1). Taxonomy (NCBI): domain Eukaryota; kingdom Metazoa; phylum Arthropoda; class Insecta; order Orthoptera; family Acrididae; genus Schistocerca; species Schistocerca cancellata. The sequence continues at coordinate 353,835,022 of NC_064626.1, read as the reverse complement.
GTAGCAGTCACGCGGTTCCGGACTGAGCGCCTAGAACCGCTAGACCACCGCGGCCGGCTGTCTGGAACTGTCCTCGCTATTCTACCTTCTCCTGGACAGTCTTAAGACTTATCCCACCCCCTTCAACTGCTAATGGATCCACACCATTGCATGTCAGCATATTAATGATTATTTAATAACAATAATCTTGGAACACGATTATAGCATCACAGGATGCGCCTTGACACGCCGATTAAAATGGTGTATCGCTTATACTTCTACGACTGAAACTACTATCTGAAATTCCTAATTAAAAATTTAAAAAATACATCAAAATATCATAACATAGAAAATGGTTCAATTACAGTATAAAACAACTGTTTTTGTATCTTTTTTCACAGAGGAGACCAATTTTTCGTATCATTCGTAAGTTATGCATTATGGTGATTGCTTAAGCAATAAAACTGCAACGGTGTTGATGTCAAGCGCTCTTCAATGGCATTCATTTGAGCCCTCATATGTCATCTAAGGATCATATTTTAATCTTTACTAATGTATAAAAATTTAGACATTTTGTAATGTTTGAGTGTGTCTGATGTTCACCATACATGAATCGCAATAATCGTCTTTAAATTAGCTTCAAAACGGTATTTCCCCTTCTGAATCGGACGATTCCTTCTTAGAAAGACACAGCTACCCGTACGCACTACATGATGTTGGAATATACGCCGTATCATCCTTCACTAGATGGCTGGCCGGCCTGAGTGCTGAGGTTTCCATCCCGCTCGCTTCTGTCGCCTTCCTCTGCACGAGGACCTGTCGGACTTTAACGGGCCGCATTCTTGACGTAGCCCACAGTTCCTCGCCCACTCTCTGCGAGCGAGCCATACGGACACATAATGCCACTTAACGGAAGTGTCGAAAAACTTAAATTGCTACGACCATATCAGGTTTCAAATCTTCTCCTTCCGGACATGGCGTCATATTGCCAGGAATTACTGGAAAATGCACCGTGACTTTCAGATAGCGCTCGTTGATCTCCAAGACGTTCTGAATACAACTATCTAATTTAGGGGTTATATTAACGATTTTCTTTTATAATCCTCCAACCATTGTAGCACAGTTGCACCTGTGCCGCTAACGATTCCTGCTCTCTATTTGTCTCAAGCGCGCACGCACGTGGGCGTATGTGTGTGTGTGCGTGTGTGTGTGTGTGTGTGTGTGTGTGTGTGTGTGTGCGCGCGTGTGTGTGCGAGTGTGTTTGTGATGTGTGTTAGAAAGAGAGGGGGAGAGAGAAAGAGAGAGAGAGTGAATTATGTAACGCCAGCACCTCATAGAAATCGCAGTGCCTTACGGCTTCGCTTGATACTGGCAGTAAATCGATTACTCGAACGTCGATCACAACGCTCCGCACAACCGGACTTAATCTACCCTACTAGTCTGCCCTTTGCAGTATATCACCGAATAATACACTATTCAATTCGGAAGAAATAGCGCCATCCTTTAGTGAAGTGTCAGAGACGGGCATGTATATGGCATAGTTGCTCGGCTCTCTACCAGCGACGAGCTCAAAACACGTAAACGCATGAGCGAGTGTACCAGAATTTCTGTCAAAATTCACACAAAGCAAAACCACACGTTATGTAAGATGCAATACTCTATTCTTCGAGTCACGATACTCACAAGTGACAGCTCGCCGATTGTCGGTAAAACCTGTCATCCACCTTTTGGTAGGTCCAAGCACATCGCACATGTCCGACCTGTCTCTTATGATTACTTCTGCAAGCACCAGTTCTCTATTTCAAACAATGCTGACCTCATGCGTCAATAGTTTTTATTCCATATTCCTGAAGTTATAGCCCCTCTGGTGAACGTTCGTCCTGATTTATTCGTTCAGACTTTCTCTCTCATGGCAAATATTTTTGCAGATACTCTTCGCATTTACTCTCATTGTATATCATAACTGATGAGTCCTGCTGCAGTTTCATATCCGTTGTTTTTCTTCCGCTAATTATCTTGCTACCACAAAAGATCGAAGACTACGTTACTCACCATATGCCGAAAATTAGTCGACTGATTTTTAGGGGGTTCTACTGTTTTATGAAATATAGGTCTCAGTACCATTCAGAGAGCAGAGTATACACATATTTCGAACGAAAAATTACCCTTTAAAGATATAATGTTTATGCTGGTGAAATGTTCGTCTTATGATGAACATTTAGGTCACACGAAAGAAATGGTCCTGCTTGTAAGAAAGCTTGTCATCAATAGTGAAGCTCGACAGCAAATGACAGAGTCGTCTCTTGTAGTTATGTACAACATTACGAGTTTTATATTAACTATTTGAAAATAAATAATGTACAAACATTTGTAACGAAATTATGTGTCAAAGCCACAATGGATAACTTTGTTTGCGTATATGTATTCGGTAGACACAGTTTAGAATAATGAGATTGCGGAAACAATATGTAACTGTTTGATTTTTAATGCAAGCAAGCTTCTTTTCAAATCTCAATACAAATCGAACACATGAAGCTAGGATCGTGAACGGTTCTCAGACCACATATGTCGAAGATGGTAGTTTACTGATACATACAAACAGTGGTGCCAGTTTGTGTGTTTTGTGGGAAGACGCATGTATAAATGAAAAATAATTTCTTTCTTCGCATCGAGGCATTTTCTTTATTAATTTCTGTGTAGTTGGTCTAGAAGATCTGTGCACCACTTCCCAGATATATTCTTACGATCTTCAAGGTAATCTATAAGAAGAATCCTGTTTGTATCGCAAAATCACTAGGCGTAGCGCTAGCAACAGATGAAATCGAATTCGCCTTCTATGGTGCTGGGCACCATCCTTCAATCCACTGCTTTGGTCGCTGTTTCGTTTGTGGCGTGAACTAATGAAAACACACCTTACCGACAGTAATAAACTGGCGCAAAATCAGTTTCTTTTTCTTTTAAAAAAGTAACCAATTACCGCGAGAGACATTTTCGCATTTGCTTTTTGACAACATTCAACCATCACGAAACCACTCTTGCATAAAACTGTCTTATAGTTACTTCTTCATGAAAAATGTAGCGAACTCTTACTTTTCAAACGGTTATAGTGGCATTTATTTCACATAAATATTGTCACTGTTCGATCAATATTACAGAGAACTGTACTGAATGTTTGCCGTTGTAGTTTTCGTTCGTTTTTCACGAGGATCATCTTCAGCGACACATACAAGCATTTCTGGGTTCCAGAAGCCATTGTGCCTATCCGGTAACACATTTATTCTTTTCGAACGAAACATGACGGAAGGTGAATACTTCAAAAAACTGATACAAAAAAAACTTGTCCTCAGATCAAACTTGTGTCTGAATTATGTAATCAGACAACATCTATTAACGCTTACCGACATCATCTCCGTGCCAAGCTGAGAAATTGCGATATAAAAAATACTTTTGAAACTTGCTCTTTGTTGCATTGGAAACCCCTGTTTCTTGGCTTTCTGTCATTACACCCTTAATCATTGATTTCCATGGAACATATTTTGGCCAAATTCGACTTTTTGAATATCAGGGTCACGATAATGCGTTTATCACACATTCTCTTTGTGACGTCACAGCCACACTTGACGAATTTTCCTCCATATCAAAAGAAGTAATTACTAAATGACAGCGTCTAGTTCACTTAAACGAAACAACATTTAATTTTGCTGATTAAAACATCTGTGTAATCCACCGATGCATGAACCTCATAACTAGCACACAGATAAAAAAAAATTACGCAAAGATGACAGTGTTACGAAATTATAAAACGATATGTACGAGTGTGAAAAGCTCTCTTGCACTCTTGTTGACTTACAGTTTGGTCTAGTTAGGAATTAAGTCTTTCTTTATCGCTGTCTTTCTTGATTTTGGATACAAGGTAAAAATAGATTTCATTCGCAGAAATATGGAAGCTTTTCGTTTGGTTCTCGGTTATTTAAAAAGCCATTTTGTGTGTAATTTCTATTTGCTTATTACATTCATTAGAACCTGCAGTCATTTATTTTTCTCGAAGTCTGATAAATTTTCTGAGTGCAATTATTACGAAAGTAAACTTCATTTATTTTGACGTTCAGTAAAATACCAAACGAATTATTTCCAAGTTAACTATACGCCCTAGCTACTTTGTAGTTTTAAAATAGTTAAAAGCATTATTTTTGACTTTTACGAAAGAAGCGACGTTAAACCAAAGATAAAAACAGGCCTGAGTTTTCTTATAACGCTACCGCCAAAGACAGAGTTCCAGTACATAGTTTTACGAAACATTTAATGCTCTTGATCATCGCTTTCAGAATATAAAACAAATTTCGCATAATTGTAGGAGGTAATGTCATCTCTCTCGCGCGCTCTCTATCTCTCTCTTTTACTGTATGTGTGTGTGTGTGTGTGTGTGTGTGTGTGAGAGAGAGAGAGAGAGAGAGAGAGAGAGAAAGAGAGAATGTGTGTGTGTCTCTGACTACTTGCCAGCGATTACATAAAATCCAAGCTGCGAAACCGCAGTACAAAACACAGTACGTACTCGGAAACGCTGCCAGATTTCGGTCAGCTTTACAGCGTTGTAAACTCGTCCTGAGCGCCGCCTCCTGGAGCTCTCGCAGCCACACACAGTTACGCAATAGCCAGCTGCTCAGCTGCGCCGGCTCACGAGGGATGCCACCAGCTGCGAGAAGCGCATGCGCACTTGGGAAACGCACAGGCGCCTAATTAGTGACCGCTGCCTCGTGCACGAGGCCAATTTAATCCCATTACCTGCAAAACTTAAGTACAATAGCCGACTGCCATGAGCCGCGTGACTCACAATCAGAGGCACGGACGAAACGAGACGAGGGCTGACGACGCTCACTGGCTGCGAAACTGCGGCTGGACTCGTGCTGGGATGTTTGTAATTGCCGCTTAAGAAACGCCGAGCGAAAAGTTAAGCGTGGTAATACCACAAACGAGGTCAACAGCACTCGTTGGTTGTTTGTTTCAAATAATGGTATGAAACTTCCTGGCATATCAGCGCACACTCCGCTGCAGAGTGAAAGATCTCATTCTGGAAACATCCCCCAGGCTGTGGCTAAGCCATATCTCCGCAATAACCGCGCAGGATTAGCCGAGTGGTCTAGGCGCTGCAGTCATGGACTGTGTGGCTGGTCCCGGCGGAGGTTCGAGTCCTTCCTCGGGCATGGGTGTGTGTGTTTGTCCTTAGGATAATTTAGGTTAAGTAATGTGTAAACTTAGGGACTGATGACCTTAGCAGTTAAGTCCCATAAGATTTCACACACATTTGAACATCTCCGCAATATCCTTTCTTCCAGGAGTGCTAGTTCTGCAAGGTTCGCAGAAGAGCTTCTGTGAAGTTTGGAAGGTAGAAGACGAGGTAATGGCGGAAGTAAAACTGTGAGGAGGGGGCGTGATTAGTGCTTGGGTAGCTCAGACGATAGAGCACTTGCCTGAGAAAGGCAAAGGTCCCGAGTTCGAGTCTCGGTCTGGCACACAGTTTTGGTCTGCTAGGAAGTTTCATATCAGCGCACGCTCCGCCGCAGATAAAAATCTCATTCTGTAAATTACTACTGTCTGCAGATTAATATTCTTTGCTATGAACTGGTAATTAAAGGAATCAACTCTACTACTACTGCTAACAAAATATTGTTATATTTACAGATAATCATTTGCATTAAAAGAAAAAGCTACGTATATATGAATAAACAGAAGGAATTGGTAAACAAAATGCAAAAAAAGTAGATACCGTAAAAAGGTTTGCAATATATATCCAAAGGGGTGACGGATATGGATTGTCTGGAAGCGATGGGGCTAAGAAGCTCAAGCTGTGAACAGTTTCATCGAACCTAACCCATGAATGTATCTGTGTGTGTGAAATGTTATGGGACTTACGTGCTAAGAGCATCAGTTCCTAAGATCACACACTACTTAACCTAAATTATCCTAAGGACAAACACACACACCCATGCCCGAGGGAGGACTCGAACCTCCGCCGGGACCAGCCGCACAGTCCATGACTGCAGCGCCATGAATGTAGATGATGATGATGATATGATGATGGCGATGATGACGACGACCAAACACATCGTCCTCATACATATTTCTACTAGTCATTAGCACTACTTCCACTGCCACAGCTAACTATATGTACCACCAATATCAGTTATGTCGCACTGCGAACGAGTACTACATCCGCCTGTAGCTAATCTACACTGTATCCACGTGAAACCCGTAGTAAACAGCAACACCTCAGAACAGTTTTTCGCCAGTCAGATTGCACACAGGCTTTTTGTCCCTTTCATTTCCACAGATACGTACTGCCGCTTTCTTGGTCGTTTATGGTCACGCTTCTGATCCGACGTCGAAGTTATGTACACCTAATGTGCGCCGTTGGCTGTGCGTTTACTGCAAGTATGACCTACCCCATATTGTCTGCCTCGCTAAGTCTTCCGTTGAAACCAACCATAGCACAGCACATAGTGTGTGACTGAGGGGGCAATGTGCTACCCAAGCCTTCCTTTATACGGTATCGTCAGTACTGCACAGTATGTGATAGATTCTCTCACAGTGAAGGATCCCCCTGTAGATTCAGTAGATGCAGGCCATCATCAGTAATCTCTTTGTGTACAGGGAACACTCTAAAACTGGGTATTCTGTGCCAGTACAGACGCAGTGGGAGGTTTTTTCCTCCCAACTGGATACTAATGGGTGACATTAGGGCCATTACCCGTCAAAAATAGTCAATCCTCTCGAGGAGTTCAGCAGTCTCATTTTCAGCCTCTGTTTTGTTAGACGGAAAGCTGTACCGCCGTCTTGATCTTTGAGAAAAGTTTCCTTTTTTGTCGCAGGATCAGGATTTAGTTTCGGAAGTTTCCACTTATTTTCCATCAGTACTTTTGGCATATTCTGACCTCACGTGAAAACGATAGACCTCGGTTGTCAAGAAACGTGGCAAGTTTTTGCTTATCTATCTTCCAGATAACGTAAGGTTTAGATGGTGTGTGCCGTCGCGGCGGCCGAGCGGTTCTAGGCGCTCAGTCCGGAACCGCGCGACGGCTGCGGTCGCAGGTTCGAATCCTGCCTCGGGCATGGATGTATGTGATGTCCTTAGGTTAGTAAGGATTAAGTAGTTCTAAGTTCTAGGGGACTGATGACCACAGATGTTAAGTCCCATAGTGCTCAGAGCCATTTGAACCATTTTTTTTTAGATGGTGTGTACTTGACGACTAGAATGGGCAGGAGCCCGTCATGCTAGAAGAATTTACTCATCCTTGTAGCTAAATGAACTTCTTCAAATAATGCTGGAAGCTCGTTTTCAAGAAATTCTACATAACTCAGCATTTGTAAATATGTGTACCATGCTTAAGCGGCACGGTAGAATTAGCCAACAAATGACACTCACATTTGACATGTTCCGTTCTGTAAACTCAAGCACAACTTCACAATATGAAGTTCAAAACAAAAATGACAGTCTATAAATAAAGCCATAGCAGCTGGAGTACGAACAAGCGAAATCAAAACTTATCTCTGTAACCAGCTACATCTCAGTAACCAATAAAACTGGACATATGGTATTATTTGAACTAGTCTATACTATGCAAACTCCGTCCACAGGCTCCCTAGGGCCCATCGGTACCGATTGACTGCCTTGTCATCCTCCTCCAATGACATCATTGGATGCGCTTGGTGGGGTCTGGCGTCACCGCTCTCCCGTCTGTTGTCAGCTTTCGTGACCTGGAGTCGCTGCTACTTGGACAAGAGCTCCTAATTTGGTATCTCGAGGTTGAGTCCATCCCGCATTAGTCTTATAACAAGGAGATATCCATAGCAGTAGGGGAAGATGGCCACTGTAAGTGAAACTGTGTTTTCATGAAACCATGGCTATTAACTGATCCTTGCGGCAAATACATCTCAAATCTATCACACCGAATATTTATAGCTAAGGTGAGAGTATATTTTATTGTGTATATATATATATAATTATATAATTATATATATATATATATATATATATATATATATATATATATATATATATATATATATATATACGTTTTCTGAATGCTTACATAGTGGCCACTTTTACCTCCGTAATGGTATAAAGTAGCCAGACCTTACCACCATTCCTAAATAGACTGCTTAGTTTTAAAAAGTAGTAAATGAGTTTTACTATTTGGGGAGAAAAATAAATGATGATGGTCGAAGTAGAGAGAGGATGTAAAATGTAGACTGGCAATGGCAACGAGAGCGTTTCTGAAGAAGAGAAATTTGTTAACATGGAGTATAGATTTAACTGTCACGAAGTCGTTTCTGAAAGTATTTGTATGGAGTGTAGCCACGTATGGAAGTGAAACGTGGACAATAAATAGTTTAGACAAGAAGAGAATAGAAGCTTTCGAAATGTGGTGCTATAGAAGAATGCTGAAGATTAGATGGTTAGATCACATAACTAATGAGGATGTACTGAATAGAATTGGGGAGAAGAGAATTTTGAGGCACAACTTGACAAGAAGAAGGGACCGGTTGGTAGGACATTTTCAGAGGCATCAGGGGATCAAAAATTTAGCATTGGAGGGCAGCGTGGAGGGTAAAAATCGTAGAGGGAGACCAAGAGATGAATACACTAAACAGATTCAGAAGGATGTTGATTGCAGTAGGTACCGGGAGATGAAGAAGCTTGCACGGGATAGTGTAGCATGGAGAGCTGAATCAAACCAGTCTCTGGACTGGAGACCACAACAACAACAGTTCAAAAAAAATGAATAAGCTTCTAGTTTTATTTCACCGTTGATTACTATTGTTGTGTATGAGGCGGAACTATGGGCCTCACGGAAAAAGGGGGACCCGGCTGAGTCACGCAATTTGACTCTTTAGTCTGATCACGAGGTGTGGCCATTAATTGCACGCGTTGATCACGTAGGGTGACGTGAGAATCAATGAACTATACTTGATGGGATGTATCTGGAACATCTTAGGTGATTAGAAAGTTAGTAGACAGGAGTACAATTAAAAGCTTTAATTCAGGATCAGCAATGAACGTAGATGTTGACTTTGTACAACATTTACAAGTCCATTTATAGACTGAACTGCGAATACTGCTCTAAAATTCTGACTGCTTCACACATATACTGTAGATGAATTGTCAATGCATAAACTGCATGCGGCGCCTGGCTAGGTCGTAGCTACTGACTTAGCTGAAGGGTATGCTAACTAGCGTCTCTGCAACTGAGATCTCTGAATCTATAACAAGTGAACCATTTCTATTATGTAGGCTGTAGAACTGGCCAGTGCGCTAGCTTGTCTCGTAAGACCAGCCGAGTGGTGGCGCCCGGTCTGCTAGCGTCGACAGTGGCGACTCGCGGGTCCGATGTGTACTGACGGACCGCGGCCGATTTGAAGCCTGCAACCTATCCAGTGTGGTGCCTTGCGGTGACACCACAATTATTAAGAGAACAATAATACAAATGAGAAAGAAACGTGTTGCAATACGCTGTTGGCACAAAAAGATCATCCATTCCTAATGATATAAATAGAGAAATAAACAATTAATTATGGATTACCATTTCATTCTAACTCATTCACAATTTACCCTCTCAGAAACAATATTAAGTCATGTACAAAATTAGTTTGTGAAGTTGTCATCGCCCTCATCACATCCAGGGCACAGTTCATAAGCCTAGCGTTTGGAGTTCCGACATCTTATCCTCCCAGTCTTAGACCAACATTTCAGAATCTTTGTTGAAACGATGTGGTATTTTTTTGTGCTCTACCAACTGGAATGCCAATCACTGCAGGTCATTCAATGTAATCCCAGCCGGCCGCTGTGACCGAGCGGTTCTAGGCACTTCAGTCCGGAACCGCGCTGCTGCTACGATCGCAGGTTCGAATCCTGCCTCGGGCATGGTTCAAATGGCTCTGAGCACTATGCGGCTTAACTTCTGAGGTCATCAGTCGCCTAGAACTTAGAACTACTTAAACCTAACTAACCTAAGGACATCACACACATCCATGCCCGAGGCAGGATTCGAACCTGCGACCGTAGCGGTCGCTCGGCTCCGGACTGTAGCGCCTAGAACCGCACGGCCACTCCGGCCGGCTGCCTCGGGCATGGATGTGTGTGACGTCCTTAGGTTAGTTAGATTTAAGTAGTTCTAAGTCTAGGTGACTGATGACCTCAGATGGTGCTTAGAGTCATTTGAACATTTGTAATCCCATAAAACTGCTTCTCTGTTTCAAAAATTTAAGTAAGGATTCCTCGTAAATACTTGCCGAAGAGCAGTATAATGGATATTAGTTTTGAGTGAGAAACGATTTCTGTTGTTTGAATTTCAATTCTGATGCTGTGCATAAAATGTGGAATTAGCTAATTCTGATTGAGACAAACAGAATGAAAATGAATCTGTCGGGAAAAAGTGACCACCTTGGTCACTTTTCCCGACGTCTCGCGTGGCCAGTTTTCCCTATCGAACGCCATGTCAGTATCAGTGGCTCATATGCGAAACAGTACAACCGAAGTTTCAAGTGGCTCTAAGCGCTGTGGGACTTAACATCTGAGGTCATCAGTCCCCTAGACTTATAACTACTTAAACCTAAGGACATCATGCACATCCATGCCCGAGGCAGCATTCGAACCTGCGACCGTAGCAGCAGCGAGGTTCCGGACTGAAGCGCCTATAACAGCTCGTCCACAGCCGCCGGCAAAACCGAAGGAAACGACAGTTACTTACATTTGTAAGCCAAGAGGCATTGCGTAAACCGTGATGTCGCGAAAACCTATTGCTCTAAATAAAAGTGAAGTAAGTCAAGTAATATGAGTGACTTACCTTACATCAAACGATCGAAAAACCTGTGTCTTCACAGAAAGATGACGGAGAAAACTTTCTTTGTCAACGTCACTGACAACACTAGTGATGTCGATCACAGCTAGTGTAATCACTTCTCCGCAGGAAGCAGCACTGTTGAAGGCATCAAATAAGCAGTGGCCACTTTTCCCAACCTGGCCACTTTACCCTATTTTTCCCTATTGGGAGTCGAACTCGGGTCATTCGCTGACTGTGCCACCTGCGGAGGTGGACAGTTTATACTACCACCTCGTAAATTATTTGCTGTTCCTCCTGAAAGAAACCGTATAATCCAGTGGACAGATTCAAAATGCACCTGTAACACCTCAACTATAACGAGCATGAGATCACCATATCTAACTCGGGTTGTTACACAGTTGAATCCGTCCGTTATGATCTCACGGTTGACAGGATATTAAATGGCAAGCAGAAATAAACCTTCGCCGTGGGAGGTACTGCCAGCAGTTTCGCAAAGCAGTTCTGCGGAGGCCGCAGCGAAAGCCTGGATGACGTCGGCGGGCGCATCCTTGGCAGCCCGCGCCTTCACCCGCTGGGCGGCAGTGGTAGTGGCGGCGGCGGCACGAACGCTCACAAGGGTATCGTACGAAATTACTCTCACCAATTTGATTCGTACTGACATGGCGTGTAGGACACGAAAAGGGGTCCAACACTTGTAAACGAGAAGACGCAATCCTTGAGGGAAATCGAAATTGAAAATTTATTTATTTTATTTTTATTTTCTTTTGCGTATGGTAATACAGCGACAATATTTTATATAAGTACAATAATATGTAAACGAAATGTATAAAACAAATCAATGTGTAAATAGTACATGTGTAAAAAACAAGCAATAGCACAAAAGGATAAAGTACAAACACTCAAGAAAAAATAACTACATGTTACACACTTAAATGTGAATTGCAGAGTAATCATGTAGATGTAGATGTAAACGTAGATATTAAAAGCTTGACAAGCCTGGCTAGAAACTCATTCATATATTTAAAGCTCAATATCTAGATTGCACAGTCAATCCAAAGCAGAGGGTTTCACATATATAACCTCAGAGACAGGTCCGGCGTATCTTCTTAAGGGGCATTCCTCAATAATATGGCGGACGTTCTGTTCTGGTGCTCCACAGTCACAGGCTGGTGAGTCGCATAGACCCCACTTGTACTTACATGCATTGCATCTTGCATGGCCCGTTAGTTTGAAAATTAAACGCGCGATTCTGCTGTAGGGTCCCCAGTGTTCACAGAATCAGCAGCTGAGCGAGTAAGCGCTTATTTTCATAAGGGTGACGTCTCTGGGTCGAATCTCGGTGCCGGTAGTTTCTTTTTCATTCCCACCTAGTTCTAACTGCAGATTTGTTATGGCCCTGCAAAGTATCTATGTATAATCTTGAATTTACCATTTCCCCAATCTTTAACATGAAAAACGGAATAAAAGTTTTTTCCTTAAAAAAAACTGGAAATGATAAAAAAGGATGCACGAGAACTTTCAGTCAAGTCTGTGTAGTCATTTTATTTATATTGTTGTATATTCTTTTGTGACAAGTGTAACCTGTAACCAATGCACACTGCATGAATCAGAATGATACTGTTCGTAGAAACGTGGGAAACAATAACTATCGCGACATAATGCAGATGTAATGATCGCCGAAGTTTTGCGTGTCCTTGTTTTTTTCTCTTTTCTTTTTTTCCAATGTGACTACTCCAAAAGAAACTTGGTTTATATTTATAAACGATTCTCGGTCGTCACACAATTTCGCGGCGTGCACGCATATCGAATCATAGCACCAAATATTGGAGCAAATAGCTTACAAAAAAGTAATACCGGCAGCGAGATTCGATCCAGACACCTCATGGTTATGAAACAAAGCGCTTACTCACTCGACTGCTTACTCCGTGAACGCTGAGCAAATGTCTCCTGTATCTCGCAATGCGACTTCAACAGATGGCATGCCCTCTATGTTACAGTGAAGACTGAATGTCACAATTAAACTGAACCAAACTATAGTGCTGACCATTAAGATTGCAACACGATGAAGGTGAAGTTGGCGAACTGTACTGCCTCTTTCCATCGCAGCAGGTGGAGGGCCCGTATATCGATGATGGATACAATTTGGCAAGGTAGGTTCTTCTCGGAGCCTCCAGACAAGGATACGTTCGTCGTGATGCTGTACACAAAACTGGATCTCATCAGAAAAAGTGTCGTGATGACACTGCTCCGACAAGTGTTGACGTTGGGAGTACTGTTATCGGCACCCCTTTCTTTCGCATTGAGGGAAACCGCAATAACCGTCGCCGTGTGGACAGTCCGTGTGGTGCTCCAAACGTCGTCGTACTGTCAGTGAGGACAGACAAGCCCATACGCGACGATACTGCTCGATCCTGCACGTCCGAGCGAACAGTTTCTGTCCTATTAGACACTATTCGCATGGGGGCCACTGAGATCATGCATAGAGTTGACTATGACTCTCCCCAGTTCCTCAGTCCATCGATTTCATATTTTCCCACATCATGAAATTCAGACCAACGCGGGCAGCAGTATCGAAGAACGACAGACTACATCCTCGTTATGCCACGATCCAGTCGTTGCCGAATTCCGACGCGACGAGTATTCTTACTCAAATCATAAAACGATCTGGCTACGAAGTCTTTCGCCACGGAGAGCTTGGATAATGCAGCTTCAAATTCGTGTGAAATCCAAAGCTTCCGATGACTGCCTACATCATCGTCATCCAAGATTTAGGTTGGAATTTCATTCGAATTTGACGCGCAAGTGAACCGAGAAGTTTTTATCCATTACAGGATCTTTTTATAAATTTCCAACACTCAAATGCGGTTTCTCCTGTGCAATATTTTCTCATATACGATATTTAGATGGCGTTACTCTTACATTCTTAGTGCTGCTACATTGAGATATCAGTCATCTTCATATCCAAGCAAGTAGTACGCACACATGCCCGTTTGACATTGCTGTGAGCCGCCTCCATCGTGTTGCCGTTTTAGTGGTGAGCACCGTACACTGTAAATCCCATACATTATGAATGTTCAGTTCAGTGCGAGAAGCTGTTTTTACACATATGAATGATATGCCTTCTAATATTACAGGAGATTCGAGAATATTTCTGTTTACTGATGACACTAGCTTGTAATGAAGGATGCTGTGTGCAACATAGGCAAAGTATCAAACAGTGCACATTATGACATAAGTTCATAGTTTGTAAAAAATAAATAGCTGCTAAATTACAGTAAGACTCCTTTTTTAAAAATTTAATACACAGTTCAACTAAAACTGACATTTTGATTGCACAGAATTGCTCAGGACCATGTTCAAAAGCGGAATGCTGATGTATTTACGTTTGGAACAGTATCTGTAGTAAGCGATATCCAACACTAAATAGATTAAGTCTACTTCTCATACTTCCATTCTTTTATGACATACGGCATTATATTCTGTGGTAACTCTTCTTATTCACAAAGGGTACTTTTGGCCCACAAACCAGCGGTTCGAGCAATATGTGGTGTAATTGCGTGAACCTCTTGTCGAACCCTGTCAAGGAGTCTGGGAATTCTGACACTGGTCTCTCAAGAAATGTGTTTAATGTCGTTTGATGTCAACAATACCCAAAAATTAGCAGTTTTCACTCAGTTAATACCAGGCAGAACTCCAATCTGCATTTGACATCGCAGCTCCTTGACTCGTGTGCAGAAAGACGAACAGTATTTTGCTGCATACATTTTCAATAAGCCAGCAAAAGAATTTAAAAAATCTTAGCGTTAATTCTAGCGCTTTCAACTTAATATAAACTAAAGAATCTTGTTATGGTTCACTCCTTCTACTATGCTGGAAGTACCTGGAAAAAAATTACGCAAATCCCTGTGTTATATTGTTCATTATGTCTGATATCCGCTCCGCTGCTTGTCGTCTGCATAGTATTCGTGTACATTGTATTTACTATTAACTTTTCTGATATTAATTTCCTTTACATACTCGTTCCACGACAAGGAATTTTTGCTCCTCAATTTGGTCCTATGGAACTCGACAGGTAAAAAAGAAAAATTATTTGTATCATGTCTACTGACATGCGATGTCTCCATTTTTCTCTATCTTCTGATAACCTTTTTATCTCTACACACCTAATTCATCCAACATCCTTGGTAACTTGTTTCACTTATTATTTGTCCTTTGGTAAGCAGTTATCAGAGTGTACCAGTGAGGACATTACCTTTACCTATAAAGGTTATTTCAGTCAACGTTCACATAAATTAATGGCTTTAGCGGTTTCGACTGACTAGTAATTATCACTAATCCACGAAATTTCTTTCTGACGGCAGCGATAGGTCGAGCTAGGAGTCAACATTTTCATTTGTCACCTACCAGACAGTCGAAACTGGTATAGCCGTAAAACAGTTTACGTGAGCATTGACTGAAGTAAGTTATTCTTTGTCTGTTCCTTCAACATTTTTCGCATTATATCCTATCCGATACTAAGTTATCTGTTCCTAAACGTCCTAGCAGAAAACCAATGACTTCTCCTTTTCCTGATATGATATATCCACAGGCTTCGTTTATTTCCTAAAACATGCTTTCAAGTACGTTTTCATTTCGTCATTTATTTGTTGACTTTAATTTACATACTATTCTATAGAATCGCATTTCAAAGTTCTTTCAGTTTACAGACATCGTCAAATATTTGTCTGTCACTATAACTTAGTCCTGGTCTTCTCGTAACTAGGAACAGCTTTTTCCACCATATATTGTTCAAGGGTTTCGGCAGATTTGATAAGGTATCGTAGTGACTGAGAACACCTTGTTGGATCTGTCTGAAGTATACTGACGAGAACGGTACTACAATCTCAACCTCTTTCGCCAAAATTTTCACCTGAGATACTACCATGATCATGTATATCCACTAATGGGGAAAATAGAGTTCCTATGTCGAGCTACCTACTCTTAATTCATTATCCTCTTTCACCCTATCTTTTCGATAGGTCTTTCAACGGTCTGTGTCCATTGTTATCATTCTGTCTTGACCATACAAGTATTTGAACTATAGCCTTTTATAAATGAATACTGTCAGTGCTCATCGGCACCCATAACAGCACTGATCCGATTTCGTCTAGCCACTACTTCACTGAAGCTAGCAGTTCCTCTAGAGACAGAATGAAAGCAAAGGAATCATCAACATGTAGGGTGGTTTGAGCATCACTATTGAGAAGAAATTTCTTTGGCTGCTGGGGAAAGGCTGCGAACCGGTAGGCTTAATGTGCTATTCAAATCCCGGCAAAACCTGACATTTTCGCATTTTCAAAGACAACTTCCCGGGGTGATAGCTGCACTAATTGGTTCCAATATTTTAAGTTTACCAGGTCCACACCCTTGATGAAACTTCTTGAGAGAAATTAGTTTGCTGCACTGGCTGTTTCGTTACATGCATTTTATTTTCGTTTTGTTTGCAATATTTGTTTACAACGCTGGCCGGAGATGCCGAGAGGTTCTAGGCGCTACAGTCTGGAAACGCGCGACCGCTACGGTCGCAGGTTCGAATCCTGCCTCGGGCATGGATGTGTGTGATGTCCTTAGGTTAGTCAGGTTTAAGTAGTTCTAAGTCCTAGGGGACTGATAACGTCGGAAGTTAAGTCCCATAGTGCTCAGAGCCATTTGAACCATTTTTGTTTACAACGACGTTTAGGCTATGTCGACATTTTTAAGCAATATGTTTAATCCGTTATACACATGTGTTCACGGTTAGTCATATGACAGACTAGTAAATAGCTTGGCTGTGTGCTATTGTTCCTACAGATCCGGACATCATGGCTACAGCAGCTCTCATACCCGGCCAGTCACGGACTGCCCATGAAATAATATCTACATCTACATTTATACTCCGCAAGCCACCCAACAGTGTGTGGCGGAGGGCACTTTACGTGCCACTGTCATTACCTGCCTTTCCTGTTCCACTCGCGTATGGTTCGCGGGAAGAACGACTGTCTGAAAGCCTCCGTGCGCGCTCTAATCTCTCTAATTTTACATTCTTGATCTCCTCGGGAGGTATAAGTAGGGGGAAGCAATATATTCGATACCTCATCCAGAAACGCACCCTCTCGAAACCTGGCGAGCAAGCTACACCGCGATGCAGAGCGCCTCTCTTGCAGAGTCTGCCACTTGAGTTTGTTAAACATCTCCGTAACGCTATCACAGTTACCAAATAACCCTGTGACGAAACGCGCCGCTCTTCTTTTGATCTTCTCTATCTCCTCCGTCAACCCGATCTGGTACGGATCCCACACTGATGAGCAATACTCAAGTATAGGTCGAACGAGTGTTTTGTAAGCCACCTCCGTTGTTGGTGGACTAAATTTTCTAAGGACTCTCCCAATGAATCTCAACCTAGTACCCGCCTTACCAACAATTAATTTTATATGATTATTCCACTTCAAATCGTTCCGCACGCATACTCCCAGATATTTTACAGAAGTAACTGCTACTAGTGTTTGTTCCGCTATCATATAATCATACAATAAAGGATCCTTCTTTCTATGTATTCGCAATACATTACATTTGTCTATGTTAAGGGTCAGTTGCCACTCCCTGCACCAAGTGCCTATCCGCTGCAGATCTTCCTGCATTTCGCTACAATTTTCTAATGCTGCAACTTCTCTGTATACTACAGCATCATCCGCGAAAAGCCGCATGGAACTTCCGACACTATCTACTAGGTCATTTATATATATTGTGAAAAGCAATGGTCCCATAACACTCCCCTGTGGCACGCCAGAGGTTACTTTAACGTTTGTAGACGTCTCTCCATTGATAACAACATGCTGTGTTCTGTTTGCTAAAAAGTCTTCAATCCAGCCACACAGCTGGTCTGATATTCCGTAGGCTCTTACTTTGTTTATCAGGCGACAGTGCGGAACTGTATCGAACGCCTTCCGGAAGTCAAGAAAAATAGCATCTATCTGGGAGCCTGTATCTAATATTTTCTGGGTCTCATGAACAAATAAAGCGAGTTGGGTCTCACACGATCGCTGTTTCCGGAATCCATGTTGATTCCTACATAGCAGATTCTGGGTTTCCAAAAACGACATGATACTCGAGCAAAAAACATGTTCTAAAATTCTACAACAGATCGACGTCAGAGATATAGGTCTATAGTTTTGCGCATCTGCTCGACGACTCTTCTTGAAGACTGGGACTACCTGTGTTTTTTTCCAATCATTTGGAACCTTCCGTTCCTCTAGAGACTTGCGGTACACGGCTGTTAGAAGGGGGGCAAGTTCTTTCGCGTACTTTGTGCAGAATCGAATTGGTATCCCGTCAGGTCCAGTGGACTTTCCTCTGTTGAGTGATTCCAGTTGCTTTTCTATTCCTTGGACACTGTAACCCAAAACATATGCGTCTAACTGATTAATCATTTTACTTGAAAATGGCTACACAGCCTAAACATCATATTATACAAAATAAAAATAAAACGGATATAAAAACAGCCAATGCAGGTATGTAATTTCTTTCAAGAAATGATAACCAGACCTTGCCGCGACACCAGTAACACTGCTTCTACGAGCGGCTCTCCTTTCTCCGAACACCCGGGTAGAGTAAACATAAACGTAACGACCCTCTCTCCATACCCGATTTTGGATCGAATAGATTGTTCGCTGACGCACGCGTAGCTGCACAATAACCACTGCGGGTAATATGACAAAGCTGCATAAGTTCGTAGCATTTTTGCATTAAAAAAACCGATATACATAACAGAGACTTAGTCATCGTTAATACACTACTGGCCATTAAAATTGCTACACCAAGAAGAAATGCAGATTATAAACGGGTATTCATTGGACAAATATATTATACTAGAACTGACATGTGATTACATTTTCACGCAGTTTTGGTGCATAGGTCCTGAGAAATCAGTACCCAGAACAACGACCTCTGGCCGTAATAACGGCCTTGATACGCCTGGGCATTCAGTCAAACAGAACTTGGATGGCGTGTACGGGTACAGCTGCCCATGCAGCTTCAACACGATACCACAGTTCATCAAGGGTAGTGACTGGCGTATTGTGACGAGCCAGTTGCTCGGCCACCATTGACCAGACGTTTTCAATTGGTGAGAGATCTGGAGAATGTGCTGGCCAGGGCAGCAGTCGAACATTTTCTGTATCCAGAAAGGCCCGTACAGGACATGCAACATGCGGTCGTGCATTATCCTGCTGAAATGTAGGGTTTCGCAGAGATCGGATGAAGGGTAGAGCCACGGGTCGTAACACATCTGAAATGTAACGTCCACTGTTCAAAGTGCCGTCAATGCGAACAAGAGGTGACCGAGACGTATAACCAATGGCACCCCATACCATCACGCCGGGTGATACGCCAGTATGGCGATGACGAATACACGCTTCCAATGTGCGTTCACCGCGATGTCGCAAAACACGGATGCGACCATCATGATGCTGTAAACAGAACCTGTATTCATCCGAAAAATTGACGTTTTGCCATTCGTGCACCCAGGTTCGTCGTTGAGTACACCATCGCAGGCGCTCCTGTCTCTAATACAGCGTCAAGGGTAACCGCAGCCACGGACTCCGAGCTGATAGTCCATGCTGCTGCAAACGTCGTCGAACTGTTCGTGCAGATGGTTGTTGTCTTGCAAACGTCCCCTTCTGTTGACTCAGGGATCGAGACGTGGCTGCACGATCCGTTATAGCCATGCGGATTAGATGCTTGTCATCTCGACTGCTAGTGATACGAGGCCGTTTGGATGCAGCACGGCGTTCCGTATTACCCTCCTGAACCCACCGATTCCATATTCTGCTAACAGTCATTTGATCTCGATCAACGCGAGCAGCAATGTCGCGATACGATAAACCGCAATCGCGATAGGCTACAATCCGACCTTTATCAAAGTCGGAAACGTGATGGTACGCATTTCTCCTCCTTACACGAGGCATCACAACAACGTTTGACCAGGCAACGCCGGTCAACTGCTGTTTGTGTATGAGAAATCGGTTGGAAACTTTCCTCATGTCAGCACGTTGTAAGTGTCGCCAACGGCGCCAGCCTTGTGTGAATGCTTTGAAAAGCTAATCATTTGCATATGACAGCATCTTCTTCCTGTCGGTTAAAGTTCGCGTCTGTAGCGCGTCATATTCGTGGTGTAGCAGTTTTAATGGCCAGTAGTGTATTATATTAGATCATGCAGTATCCATACAAACGATTTTTGGATGTTCCGCACAGGATACAAATGTCATAGTATGGTGTAACGATCACATTTGCCAGTTCTCGAGTATAATGACGTGGATCATTGTGGGATAATGCGTTTAAACGATGTTCATAGAATCTCGAAGGTCTTCCTGAACCTGTAGACACACTGATGTCAATACGATGCTCCTTAAAACTAGAAAACCATTTTCTTGCCGTGCTTTGTGCAGTGGCACTGTCCCCAAACACGGCGCAAATGTTTCTGGCTGCCTGCAGTGCTGTCACCCCGCTATTCAACTCGGACGCAAGAATATGTCGGAAATTGTCCGATTCCTCCACTTGGCACTCTATTTTCTAGCGTCCGCAGCTCCACTAACTAAATAAAAAAATGACGATTTGTAAACTCAAATAGTGAACTACAAATAAAAGATGACAATCTAAAATTAAACCCATAGCAACCGGAATACCAACATGCAAAACAAAAACTCTAGGAACTTACGCAGCAACGTAATAAAACCTGCAAGTCACATTTTCATCACTCGCTGACGCCTGGAGAAGCTGTCTGTATATTCTGAACATCCTTCGACTCGCTTGACACACTCCACACGAAACGATATGACAAACGCATGACACTAAGCGGTAGACTGAACCAATGGTGCCGCGTTAACTTTCTCCTAATCCTCTGTGTTACGCAAGGCAGTGAAGAATACGCCGCCAAGAATTCCCCAGTCCGGAGATGCAGTCTCTCTGAACGAGCCCCCACGTCAGACACACTCACCATCCCCGCAACACTGCCGCAGCGGACGTTCCTGCGCCGCTGAATCGTGTCCTGTGCAACAGCCTCTGCTGCGCAATCTCGAGACACACAAGCGGCAAATGTCATCCAGTAAAAGTTCTTTACCGTTAGACTCGCTTTAGAGGGGGACACATCTTCTAGAAACTACGGCTTTGCGGTTCCACGGGCAGCCACGGCTGGAACTTTAGTCGGTCGTCACTGGAGTGACCAGGCGAGCGCTGAACACATACATTAACAACGGTGCTTCTAGATTCAGATCAGTTTAGATATTAACGCTATACTGCTCCGGCGTGATATCCACACGTCTCATATTCACCACAGTCACAGGCTTAATGAAAATGTATGAAGAATGTAATTCGTCATTATTATCTTCAGACAGTTTAAGTCACTGTTCGTGAAGCTTCAAGTTTTCGCTCGGCACGCAGTTCTCAGCCGTATTTTATAATATGAGGTTCATTCATTTGACCGAACACGCTGATTTACCGTGCCGGAAAAAAAACATGGGTTTCAGCAAATCTCAAAAAGCGAACGAAAGCAACATGCACTTGGTAGGGAAGCACTTTATTTCGGAGCTAGCGGGAACGCGCGACAGTATTGTCGTTTGATGTTGCATAGCGCCAGTGTGGTTTCACACCGAAGAGAATGTGGTCCCACAAGTTGTCGTCCAATACCGAAGATGCAGGCGAGTATGCAGGGACAACGAGGAGTGATCCGATTTTTGGTGGAGGAGGGTGTTGGAGGCTGTGAAATGTATCGACGGATGAAGGCTGTGTACGGTGAGTACAGTCTGAGTCGTTCCAGTGTTGTGGAATGGCACAAACGATTCCTTGAGGTTCGCGAGTCACTGGAAGACGACGCTCGTCCTGGACAGGCTCATCGTGTCATCATACCGGAAATGGTTGCGGAAGTGAGTGCTTTAGTCTTGTTCAACCGCAGAAACACCGTGGACGAGATCCATCGGTTACTGGGTATTAACGTGGGCACTGCCCGCGCCATAATGCATCAACACTTGAAATTTCGAAACATCTGTGCGCAATGGGTTCCCCACCAACTGACTGCCGAACAGCACAATACTCGAATGGCGCTGTCTTTAAGTCATCTGCAACGTTATCATGAGGAGGAATACGGCTTTCTGTCACGTATTGTCATATGTGACGAAAACATGGTGCCACCATTACGAACCGGAAAGCAAGTGTCAGAGCAAGCAGTAGAAACATGCGACTTCACCACCTCCAAAGAAATCAAACGCCGTGCACACCAGTTCTGGGAAGTTCATGATGTCCTCTTTTAACCACAAGGGACCGCTGCTTGTCGAGTTCCTGGAGCGGAAAACCACCATCAATGCCCAGCGTTATAAAGCTACTTTACAGAACCTTAGACGAGCCATCAAGTCGAAACGCCGCGGCATGCTGTCCAATGGCGTTATCAAAATGGTTCTAATGGCTCTGAGCACTATGGGACTTAAAATCTGAGGTCATCAGTCCCCTAGAACTTAGAACTACTTAAACCTAACTAACCTAAGGAGATCACACACATCCATGCCCGAGGCAGAATTCGAACCTGCGACCGTAGCGGTCGGGCAGTTCCAGACTGAAGCGCCTGGAACCGCTCGGCCGCACCGGCTGGTAATGGAGTTATCCTCCTGCATGAAAATACCCGCCCACACACGGCCAATGCGGTGAAGATGACATTGCAGCAGTTTTGATAAGAAACGCTTAAACATCCGCCGTACAGTCCCGACCCTTCACCGTGTGACTTTCATGTGTTTGGAACTCTAAAACAAGCTTTTCGCGGACATCGATTCGCAACGGACGACGAAGTGTGTGACTGGGTCCAGGCCTGGATCCGGCAGCAGCCTACTAGCATCCTCAAGGATGGAATCGACCGGCTAGTGTCGCAATGGGATAAATGTGCCAACAGTTTTGGCGACTATTTTTGGGTACTATGTACAACTACATTTTTAAGTTAATAAAATCGTTGCCGTTACTTTACATTAGCGACCAGGTTTCATTTGGATGTCCCTTATAGTATGCATGTAGCAGCTAACAGCCGAATCCAAAAAGTCAACTAATATTAAGAGGTTCTTAAAACTGTAGTTCTCCTGTTCAGTAACAAAGAAAAATACTTACAAAGACAATAATATTTTCAAATGTGTTTAATTTTAATTAACTTTGTTGAATTCCGCCGTGAGGTAAGTAAAGCCGCTGCTTACCTCAGGAGCAGAGGATAAGAAGCGCGCCCACTGCGGTATTAGAGGATATGAGAGAGGCAGTGTGTTACTATTTGTTTTCCGATACTGATGACTCAGGGGCGTGCGCAACTCGTTCCGATCATCTGCTACAGTGTACATTTTTACACGAAAGTAAGACGGATTTGTAGACGCGCATTACAGAGGCGGTCATCTTCATATGCAGTACATACATGTAACAAGGAACATGAAATTAAATTAAATGAGTAGAATAAAAATAGCTTTCAGAACATTAAGTGAAAATTTGTGATAGTGTCTCATATCGTAAAATGCACTTAAAAATAATTACAGTTGCTGTTATTAATCAGTTAATCATACGCTTTCATAGACAATACAGCAACACTTAGTCAGGTAATTTCAGTGTCACAACTTTGGGGCCATTGAGGGTGGCAGCAATCCGAAACAATGAACAGTCGACACGAAGTGCTCCAAATTATGTTGACTTTTAACGATCGAGAGGTGGCTAGTGTACCGTGCTCTTACTACAGCTAGTCTATCAGAGGTTGTATTAATTTCTGTAGGTTACATTTAATAACAAAATTGCTGAAGTCCGAGAAGCGACTCCACAATGCCGGGAATCAAACGAATCAAACATATCAGCTTAAATATAAAATGTCATCCTCAGAGTCAACGAGTCAGAAGTATGGTGACACAATGATGGTTCAAATGGCTCTGAGCACTATGGGACTTAACATCTATGGTCATCAGTCCCCTAGAACTTAGAACTACTTAAACCTAACTAACCTAAGGACAGCACACAACACCCAGCCATCACGAGGCAGAGAAAATCCCTGACCCCGCCGGGAATCGAACCCGGGAACCCGGGCGTGGGAAGCGAGAACGCTACCGCACAACCACGAGATGCGGGCGACACAATGAAAGGCATTACTTTTCACGTTTATTGTCTAAATGTGACCACCAACCTTGCGAGGGGAAAGAAAATTTTTTTGGCATGTCAGAAATAAGATATTTTGTTTTTGTGTTTTACGTGTTATACAACAACGTAATTCAAATGGTAACCTGATCTGCGGAATAGTTTCGCTTATGTGTCTCTTAAAATTATTCGTGTTGCCTATGTTTCGTTCAAATGGATAAACTAAAATATCATATCATCATAGTATGTTTTGGACGGTTTTCGTCAACGGAAATTATTTTTGTCTTAAAGATGAGCAAGGTGGAGGATGACACAAAATTCCAAGCATCGATGAAAATATCGAGAAACTTTACAATATGGTACTGAACAATCGGCTATTGTAAGTACATGATATAACTGAGGCCATATGTGTATTAACTAGTGCGACAAATGCTATAATATCCAACTAGCACATTCAGTCCTTATCAATTAGGCATGACAGCAAGATTCGAACAAATCTACAGATACACTGCTAGAATTGTAACAGGTCGAATGAATACACATAAAAGTGTAATAGAGAAAGCAATCTTTCGAAGAAATATGATTTTGTTCTTAATAAACCCTGTTGGGTAAACTAACGAAACGACGCACATGGACAGTCATTTTTCTCCCTCGTTCAATGAGCGATTAGAATTGGGAATAACATCGATAACACAGGCACGAAGTACCCTCCGGAATGCACTACACTGCGTTTCACAGAGTATATAGGTAGAATTAGAAGTGTTAGAAAGAGTAAGACGCATTTTGCACGAAAAATTTAGTTTAAGAAAGCTTTGTGCGACATTGGTGGAATCTTTGAGTGTTTGGCACATTCAAGCCCGAAAGTCAACCTCTCAGTTTTCTTCGGACAATTTTGAAAAGATTTCATTCAGACCACTTTATTGCTGTGGATGAGATGTAGATCAACTTCATGCCAAAAACGAAATTAAGTCAAACGAATATAAGGAAGACGAGGACTTTGCAGCAAATCTACCGGAAACATTTTGGCCAATACGACTGGTGAAACAACGTTCGGACAGTACATTTGGGATCAACTGGAACAAAAAGTACATCAGATGAAAACTGGGGTGTGAAAGAAAGAAAATCATTTTTTATCAGGAAAACGTACGTGGCCTCGAAAGTGCTTCGGCAGTGGGAGGACGAAACAACTTGAAGTGCGAATTGTTGGAACATCGATAGTATTCACGATACATTTCCAGCTCCACAGCAAACTGATGAACGTTTTGAATTAAAAGAGGAGGTTATGACAGCTGTAACCAGGTATTATGCAGACTCTACAGGGTCACACTTCAGAGCCCAAAAGCCAGCGGGTATGTTTAGATCAGAATATTTATAGAGTCGCGGTTCTTTTCAGCTAATTATCAGGTGAACTGGTAGTGGATCAGAGGAGTTCCCAATTCTAAATAAATGCACTTACTTGACAACCATGGAAGAGCTCCTAACAGTCTTGTTCCGTACGGGGGATTGGAACTACTTTTACTTAATTCTAAAATAACGTTCTCTATTGTTCCAGACAAAAATTAAAATGACATGTATGTGTTTTGGGTATATATGTTGTGTATATGGTTGTGTAATTGCTGAGTTCGTCGGAAAACTAGCTCATTTTCTACCCAAAATATAATATTTAACTGCGAGATCGAAAATTTTTCTCCTAGCCTTCGTAATCAATTTGTCAGCACCTACTCCATCTGATCAAACGGTTCAGGACACCCCCGTTCAATGCCGAATTGATGTCACGAGAGGCGCCAGATCCAATTAAAAGGAGGTGGCTCTGAGCACTATGGGACTTAACTGCTGTGGTCATCAGTCCCCTAGACTTAGAACTACTTAATCCTAACTAACCTAAGCACATCACACACACATCCATGCCCGAGGCAGGATTCGAACCTGCGACCGTAGCGGTCGCGCGGTTCCGGACTGTAGCGCCTAGAACCGCTCGGCCACTCCGGCCGGCCTTAAAAGGAGAAGGGGCGTATTGTGCTATCACTAAAGAAGCACTAATAGCATAATAAGTAGGCCAGGTGAGGTCACTGACTACGAACGTAGACTGGTGATTGGGTGCCACCTGTGTAACACCTCCATCAGGAAAAATTCCAACCTTTTTCAAAACTGCTCATGTCGACTGTCGTTGATGCGACTGTCATATAAAAACGCGAAGGAACAACCACAGCTAAACCGAGACCAGACAGAGTTGATGAACTGATAGACAGGGACCGTCAAGGCTTGCGGAGTGTGGCTGTCAAACATTTCATAAAATCAGGCAAAGGAATCACTCGTCCAGCTAGCACAATGAGGAGTTAAGGGGCTCCGGAAAAGCTCAAAATCATGAAAAGTTCAATTTTTACTTTTTTGCGTTTTCTGAATCTGCAGACTATTACCTTTTAATAGATATATAATTTATTCAATTCCGAAGACTACAACTATTTTTAATTTTTTTTTGAAATGTGTTCTACATGGGCGTGATACACTGTGGCGCTGTTAAACTGCTGTCAAATGGTGTTATTATTAACCAATTATTAATAATTATTAATAATAATTAATAATAATAACAATAATAATAATAACTGAACTGTTGAAAAAGTGTATTCACGGAAAAACTCAAAACCCCAATGAAAGTGTAAATAGTGTTATACGGTCGAGAATCCCCAAGACTGTATTTGTTGGAATAGAAACACTTCACTTTGGTGTGTATGATGCTGTTGCGACTTTCAATGATGGCAACATTGTAAGGTGCAAGGTATTTAGAAATATGGGAATGAAGATAGGTTCTAACATGGTACGAGCGATGCTTGCTTTAGACAAGGAACGCCTTCGGGCTGCAGACAGGGCTGTAAAGAGTCTAGAAATACAAGCAAGAGTAAACAGGAGGAGGAACAAGAGGAAGCTGGAGGAGGAGTTTGCAGAGGATGAAGATAATCCATCCTATGGACCTGGAGTGCACTAAAAAGTTTATCCAATCTTTGTCGTTCGATTCCCAAAACTTTTATTTTCTCATACTAATTACATGTTTTTTAAGGATCTTCCAAACATATTTGTTTCAAACTTTCAGTAAATGTTACACAGTACCTTCTGCATAATTTAACACAGCCTTTTTCCAAAAAACTGTATATTTTTGAATATATAAATAAAAAATTGCAAAAAAATATTGTGAATTTTCATTACAATTGAAAAAAAATCATCTTTAATAGCTGAACTAAAATTTTGTAAAATCCCTGTGTTAAGTTGTAGCCCATATTCCAATAAATAATCTGTAAAAAGTTCAACTTCCTACCTCAAATACTTTGTGAGGAAAGATGTAATTTATAAGCGTTATTTTAACATTGCAAGTATAGGGCGTTCCGGAGCCCCTTAAAAGAATGGGGTCAATGGTTGAGCAGCTCCTCATAAACCACACATTTTTTAGGTCAATGTTAAGCGAAGCTTGATGTGGTCCAAAGCGTGACGAATTATAGACTGAAAAGAAGTGTTCATAGAATGAAGGCTTTCACTTCCGGATGACATAGCTGCTGGTAAATCTTTCGGAATGTAAGGTTGTGGTCCTAGAAACTCTTCTGTTCCTGACGTTTCGTCCAACACTGCAATGGACATCCTCAGAGGCGCTCCTCCGCTGTCTTCCAGACTGTGGTCAAAGTAGTAATTGATGAGCAGATATAATCCTTCTCAGAGATAAGACTTAACCATCGATTGTCATTTTTTCAAAGATAAAACTTTCTAGCGAATCGGCTGAGCTACTGTCCGTATGTCGCTAAGTTTCATTGCCTCCTCTTTCCTATTAAAATTATCCTGACGCTTATAAATTTCAACGGCTTCTCTACATAGTCGCGGATAATAATTTGACGTTGTAGATAAAATTTCTGTTTCAGAAAACTTGGTTTCCTGACTGAAGAGCATGCTCTGCTACAGCTGATTTATCTATTTTTCCCAGTCGGCAAAGACTTTTGCGTTCTTTTAGCCGTGTATTCACGCTGCTCTTGGTAGTTCCAATACAAACTTCACCACACGTACATGGAATTTTGTATACACCACATGTCGGTAGAGGAGGGCGTTTATCCTTCACAGATCGGAGTACCTGACTTATTTTCTTTGTCGGTCTAAAGAATGGTCTGATGTCACGTTTCTGTAAATCTTACCCATCTGATCCGTACTTTTTTAATAAAACGGAGAGAAACTGTATCTTTCTGTCGTTGTGGTTCATCCTTGTCTTTCGATATTCTGTCCCTTGGTCGCAAAATTTTCTTTACCACTTTCCCTGAGCAGCCATTTTTCTTGAAAGCTTGCTTCAGATATTTTATTTCAGCGTCCAGATGCTTCTTCGATGTGCTTACCCGTTCGGCTCCACCGACAAGACTTTTAATGACACCTGTCTTTTTTCGCTGATGGTGACTGGAGTTTTGATGCAAATATCTGTCCGTAAGTGTTACTTTCCGAAAAACTTTAATTTCCAAATTTTCATCGGACTGTCTCATAACTAAAACGTCCAAGAAAGATATTCTGTTATCATTTTCCATTTCCATGGCGAACTGGATTTGTGGATTAATTTTGTTTAGATGGTCAAAGAATTCGTCCAGAGCCTTTCTATCATAGAACGAAACCACAAATGCATCATCTACAAACCGGTACCAGGAAGACGGTTTCTTATGAGCTTTGTCTAGAGCGATTGTTCGAATTTCTCCATATAGAAATTAGTGGTCGCGGCACCTGTTATCCATTGCTACTCAATCAAGTTGCTCATAAAATTCATCGTCCCACTGGAACTGACTAGAAGTAAAGCAATGTCTAAAAAGAGCAGTCAAATCTCTTGGAAAAACATCCGTTATAAAAATCATAACTTAGTTAACTGGAATCATGTTCCGCCAGGAGCAGGGAAACTCATCTTTTGTTGCAACCACGAGGCTGCACCCATTCTTACAGGGATGCCAGCACCGCTGAAAAGTCTTGTAAGTAATGGAGAACAACCAACATCAACTTGAATCTCTTCGTGAGCCGAGTTCTGGACACTCTGGCTCAGCAGAGCTCTGGCCCGGTATTCACTACTCATTTCTCAATGGATCAAACACGTTTTTTAAACACCTCTCGGAAAATGTAATGCAAACCATTGTGTTCAATTTCGTGAATATTATTTTACATAATAATGATTACTCAATACACTAATTTCAGGGAAGGGTCTAGAACATTTTCCTACACGAGAAAGACTATCAGAGATTAGAAGTGCGGTCTAATGAATATGATACTGTACATACGCTTTGTAATGAGTCGTATCGTGAGTAGTGGAGTGCAAATTCAGATGTAGACGTATTACTCAACAGAGGAAACTGTATGGCCTGTCGTAGTGGGAACTGTCATCATTACGTGCGTAGATACAGCCACAGTGCAGTTCAAGGTGATTTACATAGTTACTTCACAGCGAAAGCAGGCAAACTGTTACGGGAAATGTCTTCTGCTTGGCTTGCTATTAACGTATTAAATTAATTAGCGATGGGAAGAACGAAAACGGGACGGAGCAGGGGACGCAACGTGAATTTAAAGTGGGCGGTGTGGAAATTACGGAATGCGGTAACCGGTGCCGAGGCGAGCGGCATTCGAATTTCTGCCAAACAGGAGAAGAACCTACTGCTTACAGCTAAAATTCCATTGACGATGCCACAAAGGTGTTATCAGAAAACATTTGTGTGGTTTTGTGACAAACATAAGAACGTCACAGCTATTTTAAACGGCTTGACATAATGTCAAATGGAGAAAACCCGTAACAACTGAATTTATATGCTGTCTTATTGAGGACGTATATAAACCTTACAAACCTTAGCGATTTATGTAAGCTGTACACAGTCCGTGAAATCGACTGGTTGCTCTGCAAAGACTACTGAAGCGAAAATGTTCGTTAATGAACGAAACCAGTTACCATTGTGGAAATAAATGTGACAGTTGACAGTAATAAAAGACATTATGATAGTGTACAGCTTTTACTGTACAAAACTGGCTTCAGGATTTGCAAACAAACAAAATATTCTCTCTAAGGGATTTAGATTTTAATTACGTAAGATTAGAGAGTGTTTTAGCGACTCCTGAGCAAATTGCATTATCCACTACTTTTGTCCGAAATTCAACAACTCTTGCACAAATTTCGCCAAAACATACGTAAAAATTTAATGCGATGAGCCCATCGATAGGCCAACATCATCATCGACGTATCTGATTGTGATTCGGCGGCCATTCATAATCATTTGTTTCTCTTTCCAGGGTTTATCGGTTTGTGATGTCCTGCGACGTCCAGTGCGTCCATCATCATCAAAATTTTCACTTTCTTCTTCGAAATGCTGAGACCACTCGTAGATCATTGCTCTATTCATACGGAGTCACTGAAAGCAATATTTAATATTTGTAAGACTTTGCTGCACTGTATTAATCATTTTCTGATCAAGTTTTATACTAAATAAAGAACCGAGGACTCTATGAGCTGAAAGGTATGTAATCTTTTGGACAAGTGACAGAAGCTAACGCAGTAGAGATACTTTTCAGACAAGTTTAACAATCTAACAAGGAAAATATCGCGCGGATATGACTAATACAACGTGCGAAATTACAAAGTTTTCGTTGCTTTTTGGACACACTTCATGGTTCCATTCATTAGATAAACTTAACCGCGTTTGCTATAGAAGTAAAAGCTGTATCATTTCTATATCCCTGAACATAATCAGCTAATTAGATTGTAACAGTTTTCGTAACGTAAGTGATGGAATACCACACAAAACATCAGGCAATTCTGCGATGTGAAAAACAGAGTACAGGTAGCAGATGATGGAATTGTGATACACGTGGGCTGCGAGAAGCACGAAAGAGACGCGTGAACGCGGAGGCCGAATAAGCGCGGCTCCGCTCACGCTTCACTTCCTAGAATTCTCGCAGAGGCGTATCGCGGGGCACACGGAATGGCGCCTCAGACAGCGTGGCTGCGTTGCGCGGCGAGGCGGTGTTGTGGTTGCAGTGCCGTTAGGCGCGCAGAGAGCGGTGGGCCGCGCGCCGCATTCACGGACTTTCAGAAAGACCACTGGCTCTGTCGCCCGGCAACGAGCGCTTCTCCCAGGTGCCGGCCGCGGTGGTCTAGCGGTTCTGGCGCTGCAGTCCGGAACCGCGGGACTGCTACGGTCGCAGGTTCGAATCCTGCCTCGGGCATGGGTGTGTGTGATGTCCTTAGGTTAGTTAGGTTTAAGTAGTTCTAAGTTCTAGGGGACTTATGACCTAAGATGTTGAGTCCCATAGTGCTCAGAGCCATTTGAACCATTTCTTCTCCCAGGTAATACACTTACGGGACTAAGACTCTTCGCCTACTGGCCTGCATGGTCTCACGGTAATCTCCTTCGCAGAGCGGAGGTGATGCTTCCTAGTCGCAACGATGCGAAGGCTATTTTTCCCTTTTAAAGGTCCGATCAGTCACGAAATTAAAACCACAATGAAAATCCGATGAAGCTTTACACAGATGTGCTGCACATTTTCTCTATTACGCCTGTCGATCGCGGTCACGTTGCACTTTTCAGCTCAGAGGGCGCAGTGAGCACGTAAATATGTCTACATTGAAGTGCGTACTGTCATTGGATTTCTTCATGTTGAGGGGTTGCGCCTCATTGGCCGCGCATGGGGTCTGGACCCCTGCACCATCCTCCACACCTATAAATCCCTCATCCGCCCTATCCTCTGCTACGCCCACCCTGCCTGGATCTCAGCCCCTCCTACATTTTACAAATCCCTTCAAATCCTCGAACGCCATGCTCTCCACCTCGCCTATCGCATCCATCTCCCCTCCCCCACGCGGATCCTGTACAACCTTATTCCGTTCCCACACCTCCTCCTTTAACTCGAACGGATACGGATCCTCCACACCTCTCGTAAACTAGATTCCCCTCACGTCTCTCCCACCCTCTCCCACCCCCGTCCGCTGCCGCGCCTGTATTCCCACGTCCCACCTGCTCTCCATCTCTCCACTCTCCTCACCCTCTCCCAAGGTGGCTTCCTGCCTGATGATGCCCTCATTCTCTCCATCTACCCCTCCTACCAACTTTGATCCTCCTCTTCCACTTCCTGTGTTTTTTCCTCAGGGCACCCTCTCTCCCTTCTCTCCCTCCTCCCGTCCTCCACCCCTCCTCCCCCCGGGCTTCTCCTACCACCCATACCTTCTTTCCTCCCCCTTCTCCTCTGCTCCTGGCATCTCTGCACTCCCCTCTTCCTCCTCCCCACCTTTTTCCCCTTTTGGCAGGTCCCCGGACTCGCACATTTTAAGTGTACAATAGCGCGCCGGAGATCATCGCCATCAGTTTTGTGTGTGTGCCGTCGTGTTTGTGCTTCAGTGTTTTCACCGCCCACGCTCCTTCGTTCACGTGTGTCGTCTAAATCATCAGTGTTTGTCTACAGTGCTGACTGTTTTTTTGTTTTTTCTTCGCATGTGAACGGCTTCAAGTTTTTTAATTTTGTGTCTACTGTTTTTTAAACACCGTTATGTTACTTTTGTGTCTTCATTGGTATTTTCTCTTATTGTACTGCTTGTGGCTGAAGAGCGGAGTAAAGTTGCCGCTGCCAGCCCACCTTGTATGAGGTGTAAAATGACAATAAAAAAAAGGATCGCGCCTCATTTCATGCAGCCCACATAACGTAACTGTCATGCATGACAGCAAAGCGTGTCAGTAGTGGAGGAAGTTAAAAACGGGACGCACAGGTGTAAATGGTTCAAATGGGTCTGAGCACTATGGGACTTAACATCTATGGTCATCAGTCCCCTAGAACTTAGAACTACTTAAACCTAACTAACCTAAGGACATAACACAACACCCAGTCATCACGAGGCAGAGAAAACCCCTGATCCCGCCGGGAATCGAACCCGGGAACCCGGGCGCGGGAAGCTCACAGATACAGGCGGCCAGAGAAGGAAGTGAGTGTCAACCGATAATCATGTTCAGAGAGTGGATCAGGCGACACAAGAAAAGGGCAATACAGAATAAGCGAAGAGGAATGTTGTCATCAGGCATTCTTCTTGTCCACAGCAATGTTCGGCTGCAGGCTGCAACTGCACCAAAGATGCTCCCGCAGTGTTTTCGATGGGAAGTGTTTGATCATCCAACTTACAGCAAGCATATTGTCTCCTCTGATTTTCATCTCTTCGCTCACATGAACCACTGGCTATCAGGACAGAATTTTGGCACAAAGAACGTTTTTTCACAGTGATTTCCATTACGCGATCAATCGGACCTTAAAAAATAGGCCTAATAGACAGACAGGGATAGACAGATACGTGGATGGATATACTCTTCATGCCATAGATTCATACCGAGATCAATCTCAGGTATGTAGACATAAAATTTGTAGTTAATGTTAAACTGTTAGAGTCACATCGTAGCCTGCGCCTTATTAAGGTAAATGCCCCGAGTCATATAATGCGGAAATGAATTGAAAAGTGTTGTACGATTTTTCACGCAAATCATTATTTACAGAGGTATCTCTACTTTTCTGTAGCACACAAAGGGACAAGTCGGAGGGACACACAATTAGTCACACCAGAAAACTTCCCAACTATCCAGCTTACGGATTATCGGTGCATAGGTAGGCGATTTATGAAAAAATTAACAATGGTGCCTCGAGTATTCTGTTGTAATTAAAACGAATATTTTCGTTTACAACAGAAACAATTCCGGGTTGTGAAGACCCAGGTGATGAATACATCTGGCATTGATTAAAAACAGATGCCTATTACCCGAGATTTGAACAGTTAAGTGACCTTCACTATGTCATCAAAAGTATCCAGATACCTGGCTGAAAATGACTTACTAGTTCGTGGCGCCATCTATCGGTAATGCTGGAATTCAATATGGTTTTGGCCGACCCTTAGCCTTGATGACGTTTGCACTCTCACAGGCATACGTTCAATCAGGTCCTAAAAAGTTTCTTGGGGAATGGCAGCCCATTCTACATGGAGTGCTGCCCTGAGGAGAGGTATCGATGTCAGTCGGTGAGGCCTGGCACGAAGTCGGCGTTCCAAAACATCCCAAAGGTGTTCTATAGGATTCAGGTCACGATTCTGTGAGGCCAGTCCATATGTCGTGCAACCACTCTGCCACATGCCGTGCATTACGAACAGGTGCTCGATCGAGTTGAAGGATGCAATCGCCGTCCCCGAATTGCTTTTCAACAGTGGGAACCAAGAAGGTGCTTAAAACATCGATGTAGGTCTGTGCTGTGATAGTGTCACGCAAAACGACAAGAGGTGCTAGCCTCATCCATGAAAAAGACGACCACACCATAACAATACCGCTTCCGAATTTTACTGTTGGCACTACACACGCTGGCAGATGACGATCACCGTGCATTCGCCATTCCCACCCCCTGCCATCGGATCGCCACATTGTGTACCGTGATTCGTCACTCCACACAACGTTTTTCCCCTGTTCAATCGTCCAATGTTTACCCTCCTTACACCAAGCAAGGCGTCGTTTGGCATGTACCGGCGTGATACGTGTCTTATTAACAGCCGCTCGGCCATGAAATCCAACTTTTCTCACCTCCTGCCTAACTATAATAGTAGATGCAGTGGATCCTGTTGCAATTTGGAATTTCTATGTGATGGTATCGATAGACGTCGGTGTCTTCAAGTGTCGGCGGTCTCTGGCAGTCAACAGACGAGGTAGGACCGTACGCTTTTGTGGTGTACGTGTCCCTTCACGTTTCCGCTTCAGTATCACATCACCTCGCGTACAGGCGTATGACACAAGTGACACCTACTCACCTGACCACGTTCGAAGTCCGTGAGTTCCGCGGAGCGCCCCATTCTGCTCTCTCACCATGTCTAATGGCTATTGAGGTCGCTGAAATGGATTACCTGGCAATACGTGTCAGCACAATGCACCTAATTGAAAAACTATGTTTTTGGGGGTGTTAAAAATGTTCAAATGTGTGTGAAATCTTATGGGACTTAACTGTTAAGGTCATCAGTCCCTAAGCTTACACACTACTTAACCTAAATTATCCTAAGGACAAACACACACACTCATGCCCGAGGGAGGGCTCGAACCTCCGCCGGGACCAGCCGCACAGTCCATGACTGCAGCGCCCCTGGCCGTTCGGCTAATCCCGCGCGGCTTTTGGGGGTGTCCTGATACTTTTTATTACATAGTGTAACTGTACTAAACGAAGTGTGAAGAAGAGAGCGAAAACATGGCGAGCTAGGAACCCGTTACCACGCACACGGAGGCGTTGAAATACGTTGATCTGTTGTTAGAGTAAGTATGATAACATCCGTTTGACTGTGCCGATTTTTTGACGCTACGAAACATGAGAGCTATGGACAGAAAAAAATAAATTAAAACTAAAACCAGAAAAAATGGACTATTAATTTTCGAAAGTGAGCCCAGAACAAGTGACACGAAAACAGAGTGTTTTACGCGTGATTTTGGAAATAGGTTATCATTTTCGGACGAGCAACAAGTACGTCAAGTCAGGTGACTTAGAAACGTGACATAATTCAGGTTTTTTAATACAGAAAACAGCTTCATCCGATGAAAGATTATGTATTTTGGATTATCTGTCCTTATCGATTATCTATGCAGTCTTGGGTCAAGATGAATCCGGATGGTCGGGAGCTTGCTCTAATTCGTATGAACAAAGCACGTTGGTCACAAAATGCACGAAATGTTTCAGCAGTGAACCAAGCACTACTTCGCTATCGTGTTAGAGGGAACATGGAACACACTGTCTGATTTAAAGTCTGCCGAAACCGCCATGTAATGCGGAATTGACCACCAGATGGCACGAGGGGCGACGTGCCAGTATAAAAGGAAGCGGGGAGTACTGTGTTGTCAGTAGAGATGCAGTAATAGCGCAGGAGAGCTCAGTGAGTTCGAACGTGGACTAGTCATTGGGTGTCACCTAGATAACAGATCCGTCAGGGACACTAAAATTTTTCTAAAGCTCCCTGACTCGACTGTAGGTGATGTGATAGTGAAATGAAAACAACAAGCTAAACCAATACCAGGTAGACCTCGCGTATTGAGGAACAGGAACTTTTTAGCATTGCGGAGAATAGTTGTAAAAAAAATCGCATAAAATCAGCGGAAGGCTCCAAAGTGCCACTAGCAGTTCGGCTAGCACAATGAGTGTGCGCATGCAATTAAAGACAATGGGGCACAATGGTCGAACAGCTCTTCATAAGAAACAGATTTTTGTAGACAATGCTGCGCGACACTTGAGGCTGTGGAAAGACCGCAGCTACAGGACAGTGGACAGCCGGAAACGAGTGATTTGGGGTGAAGAATCATGCTATAGGCTATGGCAGTCGCATAGAAGGATGCCTGGAGAACAGTACCTGCCTACAGTGAAGTACGGAGGATGTAGTGTTACGGTATCGGAGCGTTTTTGTATTTGGGTGTGGTCGGCATGTTACAATTTAGAAAGCGCTACGAGCAGAAGGATACGAACATATTTTACAGCGTTGTGTACTGCCTAGAGTATAGGAACAGCACGGCGACAATGACTGTTTATGTGTGTCTGTGAGGCAATGTTTTGTGTGAAACGCATGTAATCTATTGGACAGCCGACAGAAGCTAACACAGTATAGATACTTTTCAACAAGTTTAGCAACATAAAAATGAAAATATTGCGTGAATAGGACTAAGACAACATGAGAAATTACAGAATTTTAGTTACTTTTTGAACACACTTCGTAGTTCCATTAGTCAGATAAACGTATCCGTGTCCGTCATAGAAGAAAAAGAGAGCTGCTATCATTTCTATATCCCTGAAGATTCCTTACATAGATTGGCCCAGTGAAATACCTCTGGGATGAGTTGGAACATTGACTTCGCTCCAGACTCTAGCGTCCAACTTCATTATCTTCTCTGGTTTCGCCACTTGAGGAAGAATAAGCTGTCTTTCCTCCACAGAGAATCAGACACCTCTTTGAAAGTTTCCTCAGCAGAAATCAGTCATAAAGGCGTAGAATCGACACACCTCACATTAATTTGCAGCAGTAAGTGTCTGGACAGTTTTGATCAGGTAGCGTATTTCCCCCTGTACATATTTGCGAAATATTGTCAACAGGAGCGAACAAGTCTCCCGCATAGTTCTTTGTGCCAATATCCCTCGTGATTGCCTCTTCGGTCATATGTGATGTAGTTTAAAAAAGCTTTGACCTCAAATTGTGAGTAAACCGTTGGCAAAAACCAAAAAATAGGAGAGGCATTTTCTTCCACCTGGAAAGACGACGTCCATTTTGATTCGATGATGACATTTACCACCTGGTGGATAGTAGATGTACAGATAATAGTTTCATCGTTGTCTGCCAACAGATAGCGTAGTGGTATAGCTACCAAAGCGCCACCTGTATCTATCCCTTAATAGGGAATGCTCACAGCCAGAAAGCTTAGTGTGGTGCAAAGGTGTGAAGCAAGTAGGCAACCATGCAAAGAAGACGCACTCTTGCTTCCTTCAGCCAAACGAGCTGGTTTGAAAGGGGTCCAGCTGAGGCCTCCTGCCGCGCGGGAATAGCCGAGCGGTCTGGGGCGCTGCAGTCGTGGACTGTGCGGCTGGTCCCGGCGGAGGTTCGAGTCCTCCCTCGGGCATGGGTGTGTGTGTTTGTCCTTAGGATAATTTAGGTTAAGTAATGTGTAAGCTTAGGTATTGATGACCTTAGCAGTTAAGTCCCATAAGATTTCACACACATTTTTTTGAGGCCTTCTGTGTGGCGGAGTGGTCCATTCGGAGAACTGCCACACAATTTGGACGTACTGCGTCAGTGTATCAGTGGTCACGTGAACATTCTCACACCTGTAGACGAGGTTCCGAAAGTCTTCTGACCGTTCACGCATCACACTAATATCGACACCCGTCAGGATAGTCGTAATGTAAGGGTGGCTGTGACTGATCGTACAGCTACGACAGGACAGACACGAGAGCTTGTAAGCCCAGACGAATCAATAAGAGCTGTTGCGAACTGGTTATTAACAGTGGAAGGACTATTGGTACGCACATCTCAGGTCATAACATCGACGAGCACGGCTCGACTGGTGCCGTCAGAGGATCAATTGGTAGGCGGAATGGCGCGCCGTGGTCTTCAGCGATGAAATCAGATTCTGTCTGCACGCAAGTGATGGTCGTTTGCGCGTATGGAGTAGACCTGATGATCTCTGTCTCGTAGAGCGCATTCGTCCAATATACACGGGCCCAAGCCGGGGATTATGGTATAGGGTGTGATAAGCTACAACTCTCATTCACCTATGGTGTTTCTGGAGTGGACGCTGACCAGCACTCTGTACGTGCTTGATGTTGATAGACCCGTTGTTTTGCCGTTCTTGCAACAAGAAGGTCAGAACTACGTGACCAGGCCCATCAGGCATGGAAAAAACGTATCTCAGGACAGTATTCGCTATATATACGATCGACTGAATGTCAGAGTCAGTGCCTGCATCGCCGCCCGTGGAAGCTACACCATGTTCTAATATAGGTGTTCCAGTGTGGGTCGAAGCCGGACACCTCAGAGCCGCATGTGCTATTGATCTGTAAATGTAAACATAAGTCATTGCTCGCAATGGGATACTGAAGAAGCTGATTAGCAGCAGCTGGGAAGCCTACCTCCTAAGGACTTCTGCACTTGCGCTTTGTGTATCAGCAGCTGAGTATGCTGCTCCTGTGTGGAACGCTTCAGCTCGCGATAAGCAAGTTTATATTGCTGTCAACGATACTGCAAGGATCATCTCAGGGTGCTTGAAGCCAAAACCAGCGCAGAAATCGTATCCGATTGTTGGAATAGCCCCTCCCAATATCCGGGGGGCCATTGCTGCAGACAATAAGAGAACAAAGCAGGAGAATGACCGCCGACATTCTCTGTATGTATTTACTAAGATGGTATCTGTTCTTTCGGACATGTCCGAAAGAACAGATACCATCGGTGACCAAGCAGCTCGTTAGAATGAAATTACAATGAAATGAACACCCTTAGTTGCTTTCAGGCGTTGACATACGTCAACGGGGACAGATGAAAATGTGTGCCCCGACCGGGACTCGGACCCGGGATCTCCTGCTTACATGGCAGACGCTCTGCCCATCTGAGCCACCGAGGACACAGAGGATAGCGCGACTGCAGGGATTTATCTCTGGCACGCCTCCCGCGAAACCCACATTCTCAACGTATTGTCCTGCACTATA
The DNA here is from genome assembly GCF_023864275.1 of Schistocerca cancellata. Taxonomy (NCBI): domain Eukaryota; kingdom Metazoa; phylum Arthropoda; class Insecta; order Orthoptera; family Acrididae; genus Schistocerca; species Schistocerca cancellata. Next base: position 353,795,840 of record NC_064626.1, on the reverse strand, counting down.
TTCGTAGTGCCCCCGCCCTCAGATGGATAGAGCGTCTGCCATGTAAGCAGGAGATCCCAGGTTCGAATCCAGGTCGAGGCACACATTTTCATCTGTCCCCGTTGACGTATGTCAACACCTGTAAGCAGCTAAGGGTGTACATTTCATTATAATTGCATTCTCTGTATGGTCATCAGGCAGCAAGATTCCGCCTTAAATCCAGCAAGTGTTTCCTTGCTAGGACTGCGCCACTGGTAGAGGGGGGGTGGGGGGGGTGCACCTGAGGCAATTCGTCATTCGTCATGCAACATGCAAGAGCTCACTGCCCGTAGGCGTATCACCAAGAGAAGAAGTAGCTCCTGGCGCAAACCTACAATACCCTGTATGGAATTCCCTCAACCGCCTAAGAGTGGGCACCCCCCGATGCAAGACCAACCTGAAGAAATGGGGAATCCTTCCAGCGAGCGCAGACACCTCTTGCGACTGCAGGGCTGAAGAAGATCCAAGGCTCCTACTTGTATGCCAATCCTGGACAACCCGTGCACAATACAAAACGTTTACGAAGGAAATGGCAAAGCTATCGCAGTTGCTATTTTTTGGAAATGCTGACCGGACACGCAAATGAAAATGAATGTAAACATTTCATTGATTCCATATGCATTATTGCAACAATAAATCTTCAGTGAATTGGAAACCTCTAAAATGATGTACTTATTTTTTTCGGCACTGGATATACACCAGTTCTTTATAATGTTTAATGATTCATCGCAAACAATCACAATTCCTTGCCGCAGTCAGCCGGCTTGATTCAATGATAATGACCAGATGATGACAACACCGTCAAAACTAGTCGCTGAATAAAGTTTTTAAGCCTTCTCTGTTTCTTTCAGTTTATCCAAATCCCATCTGACTATTTTCCTACCTATTTACACTTCATTCGGTTTTAATCTGTGGATCATAACCAAAATATTATGGCCAGATTCCACATCTATCACTGGAAATGTCTTATACTTCAGAATCTGACTAAATTATCTCTTCCGATGTCTCCAGGCCTCTTTCACATATAGGTCCTTCTTTCATGAGTCCTAAACCAAGTGCTCTGCGCCAAATTCTACTAGGCGGTTTCCTCTTCCATTCCTTTATCCCCGTCCGTGAGCAACTATGGCTCTTCTTCTTTCTTTACCTATCATCAAATTCCAGTCTCTCGTCACACTTGAATTTCATCTCCTTTAGCGATGTAAGTAATTTCTTTTATCTCGCCATATTTTCTCAATCATCTGTAAAATTAGTACCAATGTAAACTTGTACTATTGTTGAGTGTGTTAATTGTACATCTTCCTTGGTTACGATAACGCATTCACTGTGCTGTTGACAGCACTTCTTCCTTATTCCCATAGTTTTATTCATTATTAGATCTACTCGCATTACCACTTTTACCCGAGAGGATGCCACAGTCACTTAGCCTTACACTCTGTGTAAATAACGACTCAGTTTTCCCTTCCTTTCAGCCGTTAGCAGTGCCATATTGACTAATTTTACAAGGGCAGATCAATCAGTTATTCTGACTATTGGCGTTACAATTACGTAAAAGGCTGCTGTACCACTGCAGCAAACATAATTATGTAAGTTTGACATCTCCACAATTACCTCTTCAATGTGGTTACACCTATGGCAAGACTATTCGTATCGTCAAGCCATACAAGCCACCCCCTGTGGTCAGGTCCATGGCTCAATGGGCGGGGCTACTTGGTGCATGCGGAATAACTACGTTACGCAGCCGTGAGCGCGTCGCTCTCCAATTAGAAGGGATCGCCAATAAGACAGTAATCGCAGATAAATACAGCAATAAAATGTCTGTGCAACGTTTCAGTTGCGTAGAAGCGTTGTCCTGTTCAGAGGCAAGCAGCATACTGCAGTAACCCCTTATTGGTCGCCCTTGAACTGCCTTACGAAATGTACTGGCGTAACATCAACCTTACATCAATTGCGTGATTCCCTCACTTCGTCTAGGATTGCTGCAGCCCGAAAGAACGCGTGGAGAACTTGTAAATTGCCAGTGACATGTCTCTTTAAAGTGACTAGCGGCACCAAAGGTCAATCAACGCATTATCGCAGAGCTCACTAGAGGCCATGTTTCCCTCCCGTTACGGTGAATGTCTCATTTCTCTGTGGTGAGCGGTGAAACAGGACACGAAACGTGCTTGTAAGTCTTAATTTTACAAGTAATCTGCTAGGAGATCATAACCACAAAAGTATTCCCCCAACAAGTCTAATGTACCGCCGAATGATGTCTGCTGTGGTGTTTCAAGGTGAGTGATACATAATTTTGTCATGCGTAAGAAACGGATTGTGCTGCAGTCGGGAAGAACCGCATAATACCAAGTTTCGAAACAAAGAGTATAACAGCAAAAAATACTGTCGGATTAAGAGTCATCTCCCTACATAGAATTGCAATAAACGAGGGTAAAGAACACTGTACAGGTATCAGAATAAACGGAAAAGATACTAGAGATGATTAGTTTTGCGGATGCCATAGCTTTGGTAGCTCTAAGTGAAAGAAATCTCCAAAAAATCTTAGAAGTTATGCTAAGGAATGAGTATAAAATGGAAATAAATTCAAGACAGAAATACTTGTGTGCTAAGGAACCAGAAGAAATGTACATTAAAACTAGAGGTAATGAAATAAAACAAACAAGATCAAGAAATATTTAGGAGGGAAGAAGTAAAGAATACATAAACCAAAGAATCAACCAATATCAATACTGAAGTCAGGAGGAAGGCCGCTGAGAGCTGCATTTAGAGCGTAACTGTACAGTTGTGAAACATGGAAAACAAGAAAAAAACGAAATGAAGTGTCTTGAGGCATTTGAGGTATGGTGCTGGAGACGCCTGTTATAAAATGAACAGATAAAACCGCCAACCAGAAGTGCTGCAAAGAATTGGTGAGGAGACGTCATTTAGAAGAACAACAAATCAAAGAAGACACGAATGCGTTGGTCACATAAAACCACAGGAATCGTTCCTCGCAAACGTCCTAGAAGCTACGTTACAGGAAAAAATACCCCAGGAAAGAGTACGACTTGAATGTTTGAAAGAAGCTCTACCTAATACAAGAGTCTCTAATGATGCAGAAATGAAGTCGTTAGCGTCTAATAGATCCAGAAGGACAGCTGTCAATCAATTGAAAGCGTTATGACGATGATGGTGAAGAAGAAGAAGAAGAGGGAGGAGGTGAGGAGCCATCTCACAATCTTCCAGGTCTGGTACGAGTACGACATATACAGTAATTACCATCATACTTTGAAGTGAGTCATCTACATTTTAAGCTCAAAGCAACTGAGGGAGTTGGAAAAAAATAAATTTGTCTCTCTCCTAGTGTATTTCTGCTGGACATGAACAACGAAAGGAAAAGGATGGCGAGAGTTTTAACGTGCTTCTCCGCTGGTAGGTATTTCATTAAAGACTGCGAACAGTTCAAAAATGGTTCAAATGGCTCTGAGCACTATGGGACTTTACTTCTGAGGTCATCAGTCCCCTAGAACTTAGAACTACTTAAACCTAACTAACCTAAGGACATCACACCCATCCATGCCCGAGGCAGGATTCGAATCTACGACCGTAGCAGTCGCAAGGTTCCAGACTGAAGTGCCTAGAACCGCTCGGTCACAACGGGCGGCGGTGCACAGTTACATTACAATGAAAGAGAAGGAAATCGCTCGAGAACTTTTTTTAAAAACCATTCCGACATTACCCACAATGATCTAGGAAAGGGAAATTATTTGTTAACCGACTCCCACTGGACGCAATTCCAGTGGCTTAAAGCGCTTCGCCACCAGTTCACTACATCTTGTGGACAGCAGCTAGTGCCATTATTGCTATACTAGAACACTGGCACCGATTTTGTCATGAATTTATTACCGGGCGTCCAACGCCGTCGGTTATGAGAAAAAAAGGCATACAATATCTGAACCACTAGCAAAACGCTAATCAGGAGTCCAAGTAAACCGATATCTCACTTAATGATTTTCATTTTCATGTTGCAGCTGCGACTCACTAAGACTATCAAGCTCAGCCTCTCACTGGCTGAATTTTGGAGAATCGTCAAATATTTCCACGAGCTCACACTTCGAAATTCATTGTTTCTCTTTTTTAAGCAAAAAATTGGAGACGTGAACGTAAACATTAATTTTTTCTTCGAGAGGTTGTTTTTAATATTTTAGATGCCGCATACGCTATTACAATACACTGATCAACCAGAACATTACGGCCACCGACCTGCTAGCGATATAAACTCGTCCAGGCGATGGCAGCGTCACCTGGCGAGGAATGACTGCTAGTCAGACACACGCACGGTGCTTAGAGTATCACTGAGCGTGCTGTCCGTGTGTAGAATGTGGAAGGCACGCGTCCTGTCTGAGTTTGACTGAGGCCAGATTGTGATGGCCCGGAGGCTCGGCACGAGTATTTCGGAAACTGCACAACTTGTCGAGTGTTCGAGGAGTGCTGTAGTGAGTGTCTTCAACATGTGGCGCAACCAAGGTGAAACCACACTCAGACGTCGTGGCGTTAGGCGGCCACCCCTCATTGCAGATATCGGACGTCATAGGCTCGGCAAATTGGTAAAACAGGATAGGCGGCGGACTGTGGCGGAATTAACATCAGACTTTAATGCTGGACAAAGTAGAAGTAAGTCTGAACATACAGCGCACCGAACTTACCTAACCATGGGCCTCTGCAACCGACGAACCACGCTTGTGCCAATGTTAACACCACGACATCGGCAACTACGACTGAAATGGGCACGGCACCATCGGCACTGGATGTTGGAGCGGTGACAGAACATTGCATGGTCTCAAGACTCCAAGAATCTTCTTCATCAAGCCGATGGCAGGACGCGAATCTGTCATCTTCTAGGGGTACAGCTCCTTGATACCTGTACTGCGGGACGGAGACAAGCTGACGACTGCTCCATTATGCTCTGGGGAACATTCACGTAGGCATACATGGGTCCAGTTGAGCTCGTACAAAGGACCACGACAGACAAGGAGTATCGTACAATGATTTCAGACCAAGTGCACTCCTTCATGACGATCGTGTTTCGACTCCTCAGTGGCATTTTTCAACAGAATAGTGCACCATTTCATAAGGTCAGGAGTGTGATGGAGTGGTTTGAGGAACACAGTAGCCAGTTCCAAATGGTGTGCTGGTCCCCCACTTGCCAGATCTGAGCCCGATCGACCACATCCGAGATATGATTGAACGTGGCGTCAGAGTTGTATATGCAGATGTGGTGCCAACGTCATCCATGACTTATCAAGGCCTCAGTGCTTCCATGCCACTACGCGTCGCCACTGTTATCCGTGCCAAAGATGGACATACCAGCTTTTACGTAGCTGGTCACAATGTTCTGGCTGATCATGAGGCGTAGCGCCTTCGCATCACTCCTGTCACTTGTTAGGACGATATCGTTATAGGCATGAGTCATCGACAGATGTCACCAGCTGACATGGACCTGAGTTACAGAGCTGCACGTAGCTGTACTAGTAGGCGGCAGAGGTCAGTGCTAGCAGTCGTAGTCAAAACAATGTTGTAAAGTTATGTTTGATTAATATTTGATGTATTTGCATAATTATAATTGTTTTGTATGTGTAGTAATTAGCAGTGTGAGTGTTGTATGGGTGCAGAAGAACAGAAGTAAGTGAAAATTGTTTTGTTTATTCACAAAGTACCAGTTAAACTATACAGGGGATTTACTATAATTAAATGTGCAGTCAGTTTATGGTACTAATAAATCGTGAGTAGAACACAAATTAATCGGTAATTTCAGAAGGAGTAATTTTATATTTGATACTTTTCTAAATTTATTTATTTAGCAATTGTCATAGAAAGAAATGTTTTACTATGATTGGTCATTGAAGTAAAGCACGGGTTAGCGCGGGATAATACTGCAACCTGATTTGCTGTTTGTGATATCAGCCAATCAGAAAAATGCAGGCTAGCGCCAATCTATGCTCGGAACAAAGCCTTTGGTATGATCTAGGGGGGTCGGGGCTGAGGGTTCGAGGTAGTAACATCTCATTGAAAGCGACGAAAGTACTGTAAAATCGCGGAAAAATGATAATAACGAGTTCGCGAAGTAGTAGAAAGTGTATTTAAGTGAACGGTATAGTAGAAGTCGTGTGGAATTTCGGACGGAATATCAAAATTATTGCTTTTTACTGTTAGTTAAAACCGCGTGACGTGTTGTGCGATCTAAGACTGGAACAGGTATTACGTGTAGAGCAGAGTGCACAACATTTGAGCGAGCATTTTCATAACTAAACGATCCGATGAACTCTATTAACTTCGGTAACGGGTGTAAATACCATAAACTGGCTACGTGTGTGATTGTGATGTACGTGTGAACTTTACATTGTGTTGCCACTTAGTATGGACTTGGCAGTATTAACTGTGATATTTATCGTAAAAATATGCCTGAAAATTTACATTGCCAAGTTAAAACTTTTATTTCAGTAGCTAGGCACATCCCGTTTACCGGACAATTCTATGTATGTTGCGACCTGCAATAGACAGTAGTGGTCTAGTATTTTCTACTACAGGTTTTAGATAGACAAATGAACATTGCTGGACACTGGCAGGGCGGTAAAAAGTAACGTGTCGCGCCGCAATCAGTGTAAACTCCAAGTTGACAAAGAGATCACGGATGCACCAATGAGACTAAGCAGCAGCCGAAGAATGATACAAAATTTGCTTGCAACGTCATGTCGAGTAAAATAAAGCGGTGTCGTATGACATGAATGGCTGAGAGTCCCAAAAGGGCAAGTATAGCCGCCTAAATAGAAGGGTTTTTGCTGTTCTCTGCGTCCGCAGGCACTTTGCTTCGTGTAGTATATGAGCTGTGTGTGAAGTGTATATGTAAGTGTAGGTGACTGTAATGGTGTGAGTATGGTGTAGTGCCGTGTTCGTGTTGGTGATGATGAAAGAGGGAGGGGAGGGGGAGGAACCATTGCCGGCACATAGCCTACTCCTCGCGAATAGCACCAAGGCTCACGTCGAGCTCAGCAGCCCCATCTGAGGGACGGATCTTCACCAACAGCGTCGCATTGCCTTACTTCATGATACATTGTGGAAAGATTTGGATTTTAATCCAGGAAATGTGTACAAAGACTGATGATCAGGAACTTTACGCCACTCACCCATCCATCTACTGGCCAGGCCTGACAATGCTCATCTTCGGCGATCTAACGGGAACCGGTATATCCACCTCGGCACGGTCGTTGATGTCATATAGAATCAGAGCAAAATAATAGGAAGAACCGAAGAGCGATCTTGAGCAGTGGTAAGACACTGGACTCGCATTAGGGAGAACATTAGTCCAAACCCCAGCCAGTCATCTGGTTTTAAGTTCTCCGTACTTTATATGAAATACTAAGAGAAAATGCCGGGATTGAGCTTTCGAAAAGAATACGAACGTTCTCCCTTCTAATCCTTTCCCTGTATGAACGTGTGTCCATCTCTGATGTATTCATTGAGAACGCAACGCTAAAAGCTAATCTCTCTTTTCTTGGATATGCAGACTTCGATTCAAATACAGTGATCCTTTTAACATTCTACAAACCGAACTTATTGTAATGTTCTTATCTTTATACAGCGTAACATACTATCAAGAAACTGCACAATGATGTACATGATTTTTTACAACTACCGTAAAGAACACTGAGAAACAGTTCAGCATAAGCTAGAACTCAAAAATAAATTGAAAGAGAACGCGTTTACCACGTGTTAAAAGGGAAAGTTATCAATCACATGTGAACAAGCATCAAGATTTCCCCACAAAACTGAATAGTGACTTCTGCATAGGAAACGTGGGTTACTTTCACAGAACAGGCTATAATCCAGGTTAGTGACGTACTTACAGCGGGGTCCCTGAGTAGCAGTTGCAATCGGCTTGGCGTGGCTGCTTCGCGAATCTAACTAATCCAATTACTTACCGAAATACTGTTTACGTTTCTACGGAAACGCCTCGGTGTTGTCGCAGCCCTACGAATGACTATTGTTTCCGCTTTCAGCCGTTTGCGTTCCTCGGTTGGAAGCTGACAACACCACTGCCAGCTGTCAGGGAACGTTTCTCGCCGAGAATACTATGGTAACTGGGGCTTGAGGTATACTTCGATTTTGCCCGCCTCCTTCATACTCCACACCCCCTCTTCCCCGCCCTACCCTTGACGACCTCATCCCCGAGTTTTTGTTGGAGTTTAATCCTCGTCACTACTTAGCCCATTTACTTGTTTATTGAAATCCTCACGACTGTACAGTGAAGCAAATGGTACACATATGTTTTTTTCGTATTTACAGTCCAAACCATGATACTAAACTGAATCCAAAGCCATACTGATTGAAACAACAAAAGGGAGATCACTATTAGTTTTTCATTGTCTATCAAAGCAAAGTTGTAAAAAACAAATGAAACATAGACTCTAAGAGAAGAAAATTGACACAGCTCGAATAGGATGGATATCGGTAGATGAGAGGTACATATACCGACAAACAAACGATTACAGTTTCAGAAAAACTGGACGATTTATTCAAGAGAAATGCGTTGCTCCACCTCTGTCCCTTATGCAAGCAGTTTTTCGGCTTGACATTGTTTGGCAGGGTTGTTGGGTGGCCTCCTGAGGAATACCGTGTCAAATTCTGTCCAACTGGCGCGTTAAGTCGTCAGCTGACTGGAGAACCTGCCCACAATGCTCCAAGCTTTCTCAATTGGGGACAGATCCGGCGATCTTGCTGGCCAAGGTATGGTTTAGCAAGCTCGAAGACAAGCAGTAGAAACTCTCGCCGTCTGCAGGCGGCTACTATCTTACTGAAACGTAAGCCTAAAATGGCTTGCCATGAAGGCTAATAAAACAGGGCTAGAATATCTTGGCTGTAAGGGTGAAGCAGATTCCTACGACGTCTTCGGTCTAGAATCTCACTGACTGCGGTAAAACTGTCTTCATTGATGAGACCCGCTTCGGACAGAGCACCGATGAGCAGTGAAGACGCATCGGACAGCAGGTAGTGGGATACGTACCTGACGTTCGGCAGCCATACGGCCCGACAACGAGGAGTGATGGTTTGGGGTGCCGTTTCATTTCATAGCAGGACCTCTCTGATGGTGGGTAGTTCTTCTTTTTTTTGTCTTAAGAGTATGACCCCTTTACAGTTTTGATAAGGTGGCTCACTTGACAAAACGAGAGTGGCACCGTCTAGCAGCCGAAAACAAGAAACAACCGTCTTCATACTCAGCAGAGGTAGATCTTATGCAACTGTTGCTGAACACTGTCCAATCCGAACTTCTTGTCCAACTTTGCTCTCACTCTTACTCTTTTATTTTGCACTTTCTCATTTTTCCCCGACTGATACAAAATGCAGTCGGTGCCCCAGGACACGCACCTCGGCTACCACACCCTAGTTACGCCACTGATGCAAAGCTAACGAAAACCCGTGCATTAAGCCCATAATTTCTCACCCACGTTTGTACTTCTGTTGTGGGGAGGACGTAACCCCTTGTTGAGGTTTACAAAGTAATGCTACAACTGTATCTGAACTGCGTGTTGCAGTGTGGAATCCTCGGACGCCTTGAGTTAGGCAGGAAAAATGCGACAACCTAGTCAGCGTTGAATGTGACAGTATACAATATTTCACTTCGATGCTTTGGTGACAATTTAATTAGTGTATATTCACCTCGAGAACTGTTCTAACACATATTTTGGACAATGTTGTATACCAAATGGTTTTTGATGAAGTCTTACAAAGTTGTGTAAATCTTACGAGATCCACTTTAGAAACTATCTTTTCATTTCGTAATTATTAGTTGTTAGTGCAAATTCCAAAGAGAATTATCGTACATAAAGGACCAGCTTAATGTAAAAACAACATGCCAGTTCTGTTGCACAGAATCTGCCACTTCTGTTATATACATATCAGTAGTGATAGATATGAGGAAGTAGAAAGCCCTGGATATTTGATCGACAGTTAAAACCTAGGTGACCTACGTGAGAGACAGTTAACCTTACCACCAGTCTTTATTTATTACGAAACGTTCTGTCTCTCCAATTAGTCCACAATTCACGTCAACAAAAACGTTTACTTTTTGAAATACAGGAAGCTATTTTTATGACTTTTAAGGAATATTGCCGTAGTGAAAACAAGTATTTATTTATTTATTCAAACAATGGAAAATCCAGGATGGAATGTAACGAGTGTGGTTTCAGTTGCCTGAGACTGCAGTCGAGTGTGTGAATTGCGTTTCCACGAGTGTGTGTGTGTGTGTGTGTGTGTGTGTGCGTGTGCGTGCGTATGTGTGTCTATTGTTGACGGAGACCAATGGCTGAAGGCTTTAATTGTAAAGTCCTTTTGTTGTGCCTATCTGCGACTCAGCATCTCCGCTATTTATTTATTCGTTATTTAAGTAAATAACATAAAAAATCTGTATTAAGAAAATCAATAGCATTAAGTATTGTAAGTATCTTTTGTTTTACGTATATTCAACTCAATACGAATTTGCTATCGCGTTGGCTCCTTGTACTCAATGTTGACGTAGATCAGATGCATTATCTCTATCGTGTAGGCATACAAATGTTTTAGTGTTGCAGTATTAGGTTTACACTAGTAGGGACTGTATGTTAAAGTATGGATGAGGAAGAAAATTCGTACCAACAATGTTGCGAATACGAACTTTGTGGACTGCCGAGCTTAAGATTCTCAAACGTAAGCTAGATGAGGGTTTAACGTCTCGCCGACTGCAAGGTCATTAGAGGCGCACCACAAACTCGCATTTGGGAAGGACGGGGAAGGAAATTGACTGTGCCTGTGACGGTACAAAAGATTTCGAATGCCGTCACGGATTCTTTATCGTTTCACCGTATTGATTTTAGAGGCTGGAGAAATGTTAAAACCATGAAGACTGTTGTAAATTTATTAGTGTTATGCAACTAATGTCACTGTATGTCAGTATGTTGTAGAAAAGCAAGCAAATGTCCACGCTTGAAAATATGAGCAAGTTGCGGGAAAGACTCTCCATGCGCCGGCAGAAGAAGCCAACGGCTGACCGTGCCAGAGATCCCATCTCTTCTAGCGGGCCACTGCGCGACACAGCGAAGGCCGCAGAAGAATAAATATTTAATTCTTAAAATCAATGGGACCGTAATATTATTGTCAAAAAACTGGTTAATAGGGGTTAGATAGTCCTGCTGGAGACGGTGCAGACGAATGCAACCGTTTAGATACCGCTTTTAACTGTCGCCTGAGAAAGACAGATGATTGGGTATCTAGCTGAGATCGCGAACAGTTAATTTGTTGGGAATATCGTCGATGAGCTGGTTTGATTTGAGACAGCAATTTAGACCGTGGGAATTTTGATCACTTGGTCTGTGTGAGCGGTCACTGATTACTAATTTTGCAGTGTGTCTCCCTATAATAGATTTCGTACCGTAAGAGATCATCAGGGTATGCTGAGGGCAGTCAGTTTTTGATTTTTTCGTCGTCAGTTTTTGAAAAGTTTAGCTACGACACTGTGTATGGTAGATGTGACAGTCATCGCTGTGAAGGCGTGAATATCAATTGTTAATGGTCGCGGAAGCAAGAAGTAACAGGCTATCGTACTGAGAAAAAGTTGACGTACGAGTTTTAGAAGCAGTGTTCTATGTTTCGAAAAGTTAGGTGGTTAGAGGAGTTGAAGTGAGTCACAGAACTTGACTATTGGTTACGACTCGTGGTTATCCTGGAGCGCACAAGACATAGATGGTCGTTGTTGCTGTATTTAGTGGCTTTTGACGTACGCACGCTCTCAGGTAATTGAGTGTCTGCGATAATTTTGTGGTTGGTGTAGAACGCACACTCTAAGGTAATTGAGTGTTTTGCGCTTGTTACCTTCGAGGTTTTAAGACGCACTACTCGGTTAGTGGCGTAACATATACAGTGTATGTACCGTTGACCAAGAGGCTCAATCGGTGATTTATAATAGCCAGGAATCACAATTTTACAGTGTATGCGTTGAGAGAATTCAACTATTGTTGCCCGTGGATGTGTGGCTTCAAACAGTGTGGATAGTTTAGTATCCTAGCAGAACCAATAAATACAAAAGCCTATAATATTCCATTGCTTGTTAGGGTGACGAGTGACATTTAAAATAGGGACTGTTAGTGATAACGCGTGAGGTAACTTAAGAAGAGGCTGAGTTTTGCCTAATAATTTAATTCAATTCAAGACACAAGTGGTAGTGGCACATAGGTCTTTCCTATTTCCGTTTCTTGTGAGGTTAGTTTTGAGTCACTCGTTCACTATAAAATTTCATACTTGTATTGAATTTACTGAACTAAAAGTAAATAAAGAAAGAAGCAAAAATAAAATATGCGTTACGAACATTCACTTAGTGGAAAGGTTAGAATACCTACTAAAATTATTTACGCAAGCAGTTCTGAACGGAGAAGATATCATTTTGATTTACGGGATATTCAAAAGCGACAATCGCAAAGATGAATCACTTTTCAGTAGATACGAGGTGCATTCAAGTTCTAAGGCCTCGGATTTTTTTTCTAATTAACTACTCACCCGAAATCGATGAAACTGGCGTTGCTTCTCGACGTAATCGCCCTGCAGACGTACACATTTTTCACAACGCTGACGCCATGATTCCATGGCAGCGGCGAAGGCTTCTTTAGGAGCCTGTTTTGACCACTGGAAAATCGCTGAGGCAATAGCAGCACGGCTGGTGAATGTGCGGCCACGGAGAGTGTCTTTCATTGTTGGAAAAAGCCAAAAGTCACTAGGAGCTAGGTCAGGTGAGTAGGGAGCATGAGGAATCAATTCAAAGTTGTTGAACGCGGCCTCATTTTAAAACAATGCGCATGTTTCTATCTCTTTCCAGTCCGGAGAAAAAAAATCGGAGGCCTTAGAATTTGAATGCACCTCGTATAATGAAACAAGGAAAATTATTTGCTGTAGTTATATTGAAGTTCAGAAAAAATTAGTTAAGATTGGAAATGGTTTTAAAAATAAATTCGGTTGAGCGATATAAGGAAAATAATAATTTCCCTAAGTCGTGTGACTATGGCCTCCCGTCGGGTAGGCCGTTCGTCGGCTGCAAGTCTTTCGATTTGACGCCACTTTGGCGACTTGCACGTCGATGGGGATATAATGATGATGATTAGGACAACACAACACCCAGTCCCGGAGCGGAGAAAGTCTCCGACCCAGCCGGGAATCGAACCCGGGCACTTAGGATTGACACTCTGTCGCGCTGACCACTCAGCTACCGGGCGCGGACGTTTCCCTGAGTAAAAGGTTATTTAAAAGATTTAAAGAAATAAAGATAATAAGCGTAAAAACATAAAACAGATCGTAGGAGTAAATATTATCTGAGAGGTAGCTGACGTTCTATCGCCTGTCCATAGCAAAATTATGACTGACTGAATCGATCGGAATTCACTTAATACGATACGAGTTTTGAAACAGATGTCTGAGGATTCTATTTAAACGTTAGTAACCATAAGTAATACTACAACAATTACGAATTACTCGAATGTGACGAAAGTTGGTAAATGGGATTTACATGTATGACAACCAAATGATTATAATTTCAGAGCAGTTGAACGATTTTTACTAGAGAATGAGCTTCGACAATTGTGCAAGTCAATAACGCGTTGATCCACCTGTGGTCATAACGCAAGCAGTCATTCGGTTGGGCACTGAGTGACAGAGTTGTTGGATGTCGTCCTCAGAGATAACGCGTCAAATTCTGTCCAACTGGCGCGTTTGATCGTAAAAATCCCGAGCTGGTTGGGAGGCCTTGCCCATAATGCTCCAAATGTTTCCAAAAATGTTCCAAATTTGGGAGAGATCCGGTGACCTTGCTGGCCAAAGTAGGGTTTCTCAGGCATGAAGACAAGCAGTAGAAATTCTCGCAGCGTGCGGACGAGCATTGTCTCGCTCAAAAGTAAGCCCAGGATGGCTTGCACGAAAGGCAACAAAACGGGGTGTAGAAAATGTCGACATACTGCTGTACTGCGAGTGTGCCGCTGATGATAGCCAAAGGGATCCTTCTATAAAAAGAAATGGCGCCCCAGACCATCGCACCCGGTTTTCAGGCCGACAGCGACGTTGGTATACTACTGATGTTCGGGGCGTCTCACATACACGCCTTCGATGATCATCGGGGCTCAGTTCGAAGTGGGACACGTCACTGAAGACAATTTTACTCCAGTCAATCAGATTCCAGGCCAAAGACGTGTCTGGAGACACTCCGGACAATAGTGGGATATCAATCTGAATGTCTCCCGTGATACGGCACAACAACCAGGAGTAATGGTCTCGGGTGCCATTTATTTTCATAGGAGGACCCGTTTAGGTATCATCCACGGTACCCTTACAGCACAGCGGTATGTCCACAATCGGCAATATTCTACGCGCCGTTTTGTTGCCTTTCATAGCAAGCCATCCAGGGCTTACTTTTCAGCAAGATAAACGCCCTTCGGCACACAGCGTAAGTCTCTATTGTCTGTCTTCATGCTTGGAAAGGTAGCTGTATCTATTCACAAGTGAGAAAATCTGGAGCATTATGAGCAGGGCCCTAGCGATTTTGACGGTCTAACACGCCAAATGCACATAATTTGGCAAGACATCCCTAGACATCCCTCAGGAGGATATCCAACAACTCTGTCAATCAATGACAAGCCGAATAACTGCTTACATAACTGCCAGATTTGGACAAACGCTTTATTAACTTGCTCAATTTGTAAATCTCATTCTCTTGAATTAATCATTCAATTCTTCTAGCTACTGTCCAGTTTCTGCGGTGCCTTGTCAACTGGAAACATTCAATTATATATGTCGCTGTGAGCAATAGCATTTTGAGAGATACTCGTCTTCAAGTGCCCATTGCATGTAGACTCATGCTCATAAATTAAAGATAATTGGAGAATGTGGTGCCACACAACGTGGCACTACGCAAAACTGGCGCTAATAGCATAGGCACATAGGGAACACGCGCGACACAGATCTGTAAGTTCACGATATTGCTGATACGTTTATAAAACCGTCCCGAAACACATGCACTACAAAACGCCACTGTTTCCTGCGCATTTACCCCGACATCAATATGGGATATGATCACCATAAACACGTACTCAGGCCGCACAACGAGTTGGCATACTCTGGATCAGGTGGTCGAGCAGCTGCTGGGGTATAGCTTCCCATTCTTGCACCAGTGCCTGTCGGAGCTCCTGAAGTGTCCTATGGGTTTGAAGACGTGCAGCAATACGTCGACCGAGAGCATCCCAGACGCGCTCGATGGGGTTTAGGTCTTGAGAACAGGCAGGCCACTCCATTCGCCTGATAACTTCTGTTTCAAGGTACTCCTCCACGGCGGCAGGTCGGCGGGCCGTGCGTTATCATCAGGAGGAAGGTGGGACCCACTGCATCCCTGAAAAGGCGGACATACTGGTGCAAAATGACGTCCCGACACACCTGATCTGTTACAGTTCCTCTGTCAAAGACATGCAGGGGTGTACGAGCACCAATCATAATCCCACCCCACACCATCAAACCACGACCTCCATACAGGTCCCTTTGAAGGCTCAAAATGGTTCAAATGGCTCTGAGCACTATGGGACTTAACATCTATGGCCATCAGTCCCCTAGAACTTAGAACTACTTAAACCTAACTAACCTAAAACCCAGTCATCACACAACACCCAGTCATCACGAGGCAGAGAAAATCCCTGACCCCGCCGGGAACCGAACGCGGGAACCCGGACGTGGGAAGCGAGAACTCTACCGCACGACTACGACTCCCTTTCAAGGTCATTAACGGGTTGGTATATGGTTCCTGGTTCATGCCAGATGAAAACCTGGCGAGAATCATTGTTCAGACTATACCTGGACTCGTCCGTGAACATAACCTGGGACCACTGTTCCAATGACCATGTGTTGTATTCTTGACACCAGGCTTTACGGGCTCTCCTGTGATCAGGGGTCAGTGGACTGCACCTTGCAGGTCTCCGAGTGAATAAACCATGTCAATTCAGTCCTCTGTAGACTGTGTGTCTGGAGACAAGTGTTCCAGTAGCTCTGGTTAGGTTCCGAGCAAGGCTACCTGCAGTACTCCGTGGCCGTATGCGGGCACTGATGTTGAGATATCAGTCTTCTTGTTGTGTTGTACATTCTGGACGTCCCGTACTGTAGAGCCTGGACACGTTTCCTGTGTGCTGGAATCATTGCCATAATCTTGAGATCACACTATGTGGCAAACGGAGGGCCCGTGCTTTGACCTGCTGTGTTTGACCAGCCTCCAGTCGCCCTAGCATTCTACCCCTCATAACGTCATCAATATGTGTTCTTTGAGCCATTTTCAACACACCGTTACCATTAGAGCGTCTGAAAACGTCTGCACACTTAGTCGTTGCACCGTTCTCTGACATGCACCAACACACCTCTGTGTATGTGCACTGCTGTCAGCGCCACCGTGGGACGACCGCAGGTCAAATGCACCGCATGGTCATACCCCGAGGTGATTTGAACCCGCAAACCGCCCACCAGAGAGTTGTTTCACCATGTATCAGCATTATCCTTAATTTATGAGCATGAGTGTAGGTCCATTGGCAAAGTTCACACGGAAACTACTTGAGATGGACATGCAGTCACTGGGAGCAGCGACTCCTCTCAGGATTGAAACCTGTTGTACATTGAGGAAAAGGGACACTAGTCCAGCTCCCTGTCGGTTAGAATCTTTTTGCAACCTTTCTTCCCACGCCGCGTTACATAGTTGCGAATGGGACAACATTTCTTGTAGACACGTTGGACGGCCCACGCTGCAAGAAATAAGGCAACTTAATTCACGGTGTGGTTACGAGTACTTCCAAACACGATAGCTCCTTTCTGCCACAGGTGCGCTGATTCCATACAAGTGACATACACAAACATACCACTTCACTGCCTTCACTTACGTCGCGATGGAGCGCCGCGTGACAGCCTAATACCAGTTCTACACTATCTATAGCTCTCCAGAGTGACCAGTGTGCGCTTTTAAGGTGGTGACTGGTATCTTTTACTGACGGGTTTATCAGCTGTTAAGTGTAGAATTTCACGGTTGACTCACCAGAAGAGAAAGGTGTTAGTGCCCCACTTGCCTGATGTTTTGCTTCTGAACGGCAATATTCTAACGACATCTTTTTGCCCGGCCTCCTTCCACGCTCTGCAGGGACTGAGAGAGAAAGGAGATGGCACTTCCTCAGGTGAGCGAAAGTCGGCTCCCTCGCCTCGTCTCGTCTGGTCCCGGGCGTCCCCTCCAGTTAATCTGCGCCACTTAGACCTGCGGCTGGAGCTGGAGCCGCGAAGCGTGACACCCGCAGTCTGGAAATAACACGGCACGGTCGCCAGTAATTCCAGCCGTCCGCGGCGGCAGCCGGGGTCAAGCGGCGACCGGCGAAAGGCGGGGAAAGCGACGCCGCCAGTCCGCTAGCCTCCGGCAGCGGCGGGGCAGCCCGTCCCTAACTACACCCGCACTCCCAGGCCACCGTACCGTATGTGGCGGAGGGTACGTCAAGTACGCGCATTATTTTACTTTTTCGTGTCCAGAGATCAAAATTTTTCAGCCCAAAATCGCGCTACGTCCAATGCTTCTTCCTTGCTTCCCTGCAAGAATTCATCAAGGGCACTTTTACTGGCGTAATTGGGTTGGGTTGTTTTGGGGGGAGGAGACCAGACAGCGAGGTCATCGGTCTCATCGGATTAGGGAAGGAAGGGGAAGGAAGTCTGCTGTGCCCTTTCATAGGAACCATCCCGGCATTTGCCTGGAGCGATTTAGGGAAATCACAGAAAACCTAAATCAGGATGGCCGGACGCGGGATTGAATCGTCGTCCTCCCGAATGCGAGTCCAGTGTACTGGGGTAGTTAGTACAGGTCATAAGATGTACCATTTCCTGATAATCCCCACAACTACGTATACCGTCTTATTCATGTACAGAGTGATTCAGCTACCGCTACCGACCCAATTTATGCAATCAGCGCTACTTCTATAGTTGGAACGGCATCCAGACAGGCGACAGACACGTAATTGATATACGTTCCCTCTCAGAGCTTTGCGCGGCTGTTACCAAATGAAATCATACATTAAAAAGTAGAACTGAGGACTGGCCATGAGCCGGCCGCGTGACCGAGCGGTTCTAGGCGCTTCAGTCCGGAACCGCGCGACTGCTACGGTCTCAGGTTCGAATCTTGCCTCGGGCATGGATGTGTGTGAAGTCCTTAGGTTAGTTAGGTTGAAGTAGTTCTAAGTTCTAGGGGACTGATGACCTCAGATGTTAAGTCCCATAGTGCTCAGAGCCATTTGAACCATTTGAACTGGCCATGAGTTACACGGTATTTCTGGACTAAGATGTACATTACTTCTGTCATACTTATCCTAGAATCTCCTATCTTTCTTTGTGAAAATTAGAGGTGTAGCCATACGGATTTTGGATGTATCTGTAAGTTTATTCCATTTATAGTTCCTAATCTGTCGTAAATGGTTCAGAAAAGTTGCTTTATAAAGTGTGTTTCATCACCAGGAACAACTACATTAACAGTAGATATCAAAACAGAAAGAGTGGAAGTAATAATTTTCCGGTATGTAACCCAATGAAAAGATTAATATACAGGGCGCGTCAGCTGCCCCTATCAATGTCATTTTAAGCAAACTCACATTATAGAACAATAATGTTGGCCTGATCACTTTGCAGATGTGCCCGCATCTCGTGGTCGTGCGGTAGCGTTCTCGCTTCCCACGCCCGGGTTCCCGGGTTCGATTCCCAGCGGGGTCAGGGATTTTCTCTGCCTCGTGATGGCTGGGTGTTGTGTGCTGTCCTTAGGTTAGTTAGGTTTAAGTAGTTCTAAGTTCTAGGGGACTGATGACCATAGATGTTAAGTCCCATAGTGCTCAGAGCCATTTGAACCATTTGCAGATGTGGAGCACAATGTCATAATGTCGCAGAGTAACTGATACGAAGACATCTTAGACCTACTACACAAATGTTGTTTATGTAACTACTTCGGTACATTAACGTGGTGAGTATATATTAATGTTTTAATTGCGTGACATACCGGAAGGCTGTTACTTCCACACTTCCCATTTTGGTATCTACTTTTAATTTCTTTGTTTTTGATGGTGAAACACACTTTATAAAGCAACATTTCTTAACTATTTTCGAAAGACTCAGTACTATAACACGAATAAACTTACAGACATCCAAAACCTGTGTACCTACACTGCTACTTACACAAAGAAATATTGGAGACACTAGGATAAGTATGGCAGAAGTAAGGTATATCTTGGTCCAAACACACTGTGTAACTCGTTGCCAGTACTCACTTCTATTTTTTACAGTATGATACCGTTTGCTAACAGTCGCCCAAAGCAAGTGTGGATCCAGTTCCTGATACAGACGTAGTGCAGGTTGCATAAAGCGGATCGGTAGGGGCAGCTGAATTACCTTGTATAAGGTTCGCAGTTGATCAAGTTGGACTTCACTGCTCATTCTGACGCGGTTCAGCCTCCTGCAAATCTGCCATCTCGAGTACTCGCCCCCAGACGTCTCCTGTATTGGACTGTAGTCGTTTGGAAGGCAAGTAAGTTCTTTGTTCAAGAATCTCTTAAGGGATAAAGGTCCTCCAGGACGACATAAAGGTCCAAATGAATTTTGGGTCCATCGAAGGTACACTTAAACTTCTCAGAGTGTTCGTGATGGGCTCTTCGGCAGAGGGCGTCCGTGAATCCGACAGCTTTATATATTTCATCAGGATCGTGGGTTTCGTGCAAGCTATTATTAGTTGGCGTGTCTTATTTAAGCTTGAATTGACATGTCTGGCATGTGGATGAAGCAACAGTACAATTTTCGCCCCTTCCTGTTCCATGGAGTGGAATGATCTCGTAGGCTCAGTCGTAGTTAATTCAACAGGCTGACTTCAGTTGAGCCGTAGAATACAGTAGAGGCTCGATAGTTCGAGGTGAGCGGGACTGGGACCACCTCGATCTGCTGAAAACTCGGACTATCAAAATTTATGCAGAAAAAAGAAATAAAACGATACTGAAAAGAATAAACCACATCGACAACGCCTATCTTGTTTTTTCAAACTCCAGTTTCTTTATAGTTTTTCAGTTAAGAGATCCTTCATAGTATTTCTTTCAAGACAATTGTTCCAATTTAAGTCGGTTTCTTTGCCAGTCAGCAATAGTAACTTCAACAACACCTTACTCGAGAGCAAGGCCTTTTTTAAAAAAATTGCTTCTCCTTTCTCAAGTCGTTTTAATGCTTCTTACTTAAAGTTCAAAGTCACAAATTTTCTTTCTTTTGTTACAGCACCCAGTACGAACAAAAATAGTCAACAAAGAAACCGAAAGAACACTGTGCTGTACTTACAATGACAACCCTAAAACAGCACTTTCAACAAAAGGTTTCCTTGTATAGACAATTAAAAACCGGAGGAAGGATAGGCGTGGGGCCATTGGCACCGACACTATTAAGAGGTGTGAATGGTTCTACAAGGTTTGCAATATGAGTGGATGGAGAAATGGATCTACGATCGATACACCGAACAGTAATTACTTTTTATTTTTTATTTTTTATGAGGCTCGGTTTTATGGCAAATTCGTACTTCCAGACTCGAAATATCGAGACTTTGTCCTACTGGGAAAAGCAGTAAGTGTCTAAAGAAGATTGCATACATAACACTCGTGCGACTCAGTCTGTAAAATTGTTGAGATATGTGGAACCCTTACCAAATAGGACTAACACGACATATTGAACGTATACAAAAGACAGCTTTTTTTGTCTCACGAGACATTGTCATGGAAACTCTTACAAACTTACTGGAACGTTCCTGAAGACGGAGTCCCAACTGTACTAAGGAAGTCTACTTGAGCTGTTTCAGGAAACGGTATTAGCTGAAGAATCTACTTATCGCTCCCGTAGGGACTGCAAAAAGCATATTACGCGCACAGAGGCGTATAAACCGTCCTTCCCGCTCTTCATTCACGAATGAAAGGGGAAGAGCCCACAATAACTGGCAAAATGGGAAGTACCCGCTACCATTTACTTTCAGAGTCGTTTCCCAAGTATAGCTGTAGATGTAGGATATATTCGCGGTTGGTATGCGAGAGAAAAGACCCTGTCCTTTGAATGAATCTCAGCTTATCTGATATTATCGCCACTGTCGCTACGAGAAACGAATGTTAGGAAACGTAATATGTCCCTTGACTGATTTTGGAATGTCGGCTCTGCGACTTTTGTAAGTTTCTCCTAGATACTCGTCTGTCTCGTATCGTACCTTAAATCACTACTGACAGAAACACGTAGTTTGTGACTGGTTCGCCCTAAGTTATCCACGTATCGCCCGCATCTCGTGGTCGTGCGGTAGCGTTCTCGCTTCCCACGCCCGGGTTCCCGGGTTCGATTCCCGGCGGGGTCATGGATTTTCTCTGCCTCGTGATGGCTGGGTGTTATGTGCTGTCCTTAGGTTAGTTAGGTTTAAGTAGTTCTAAGTTCTAGGGGACTGATGACCATAGATGTTAAGTCCCATAGTGCTCAGAGCCATTTGAACCATTTATCCACGTATCAACAAAGTTGTAATTAATAGCTCCAGATAGAAATTCTGTACAAGTCGCCCTCCACAGGCACTCAAGAACGACATATGCCCACATACAACAGTGTCATCGTCTCTTATTGCTGCCCACCTAGCCTGAATGCGTTTAAAGCTCTACCTTTGAAATATGAAGAAACGCGTCATCTATGTCTGGGCTTTCTGATGAACAAGGAACTCCGGGGACTTAGGTGCGCACTCATATTCTCAAATTGCAATGTTGCAGAATGCTAGCCTGAAGTGTGCGAATCGCGGCGGTACGTCCTCCGGCGAGGCCGCGCGTCGCTTCAGGCCGGTGATCTCAGCCAGGTGGGCGGCCGACCCAATGTCACCGGAATGTGCCGAGGCCGCGCGCGTGGTCGCACGGCCGGCCGGTAAACACACCGACACCTCCCGAGACGCGCTCAATTTATTGCCGGGCATTTAATACTACAACGCTAACTACAGCCTTGCTCGTAAACACGGAAATACGAAGATATATGAATAGATCTGCTGTCAATTACGTACCTCCGACGTACTGCAGGTATCGCCGGGCGTTACACAAGTACCGGCCACGACTTTGTCAGTGTTGTAGCGTAGGTCGTTTACTGAATGTTTCATTAGAATCCATTACACCCAGAGAGTAGGCTGCAAAGGATGAATATGTTACGTATCCCACCCAAATCTGTCGCCTCCAAGCAATACTTTCTCAGAAACGGGTAGAGGTATCACTTGGTGAAAGAAAAAAAATGAATTTAAGCTTTTAAGTTAATGCAACCCAGAGATACGGCCAGTAATGCCACATATTTTGATACTCGCGAACTCAGTAATAAAAACCTATAGGGTTCTTCCATTTCATCTAAAATCATAAAATTTGGCTAGAAACAACGTTTCCACAGTACAAACAAAGGGAAAAATGTAAATATTGTTAATTTGTAACTACATCACATAGAAAATACTTCATGCGATTTGTTTTCTGTTTGCCTGTCTGTTAAGACTCATATTTCTCAGGAACCAGTATAGGAATCAAGGTGAAATTGGTGTCATGGTATCTTGGTGGTGTCAATAACGTAAGCTTCCAAGCCAACGTAGCCAAAAGGTACGGTCCTGTATGTCACATCTTTGGTACTCACAAACTCGTTTATCAAAACCTACAGATGTAGTGGTCTAGCGATAAAGCGCCTGCCTGAAACTAGAGAGGTTGTGGCATCGAATCTCAGTTGAACCACGGATTTTTCAGTCTTCCTTTTGACGTAGTCTTCACCTTTCAACGATGTGAGGATTCGTTACAAATAACACTGGTTCGGATTCCTCACTTTAACTGTGCGCCCTCTTCCCCCAGTTGGATAACTGGGTACGTTAGGAAAACAAAGTCGCAAAGGCTACCAGGTCACTGAGCTACATGAAATTATTATTATTATTTCTTTACTTTCTCAGACGTTAAGTCTGGTTAAAAATGGAAAGTGACGCGGACCTTGATCAAGCGTCACTTCCTTTTAACTGTACGGTATATGTTACACTGCATTTATGAACTTTCGGGTAATTGAACATGTATCAATAATTACGGATTTCTGTAATTGCATATATAAGTTTGGATGTAGCTGTATTGCATTGATGTACTGGTGGATATTGTGTGGTATGACTCCTGTAGTTGATAGTATAATTGGTATAATGTCAATTTTATCCTGATGCCACATGTCCTTGACTTCCTCAGCCAGTTGGATGTATTTTTCAATTTTTTCTCCTGTTTTCTTTTGTATATTTGTTGTATTGGGTATGGATATTTCGATTAGTTGTGTTAATTGTGTTCAAATGGCTCTGAGCACTATGGGACTTAACAGCTGTGGTCATCAGTCCCCTAGAACTTAGAACTACTTAAATCTAACTAACCTAAGGACATCACACACATCCATGCCCGAGGCAGGATTCGAACCTGCGACCGTAGCAGTCGCGCGGTTCCGGACTGCGCGCCTAGAACCGCGAGACCACCGCGGCCGGCATTAATTGTGTTAATATTGTGTTAATATTATTATTATTATTATTATTATTATTAGCAGCAGCAGTAGTAGTAGTAGTAGTAGTAGTAGTAGTGTCCTCATACAGCGATTAAGTTTGCGCGGAATTCTCAGGGCGCGAATCCTACTCGCAGTTGAACATTTTTAAATGGCTCTATGCTAGTTTTGGTAACCAACTAGCAGCTCTTGATGAGGCGATTTCGGTAATAAGTGCAGTAGGCAGAAGGTCAGTAGAGATCACGCTAATACAGTGTAACACAGCCTTTACCCTTGATAACAGCCTTAGTTCGACGAGTAAGGGAGTGTACAACTTTTCTTCATATACGGTTGACGCCATTGATGGGGACGTTGATAGCTAAATTTCACCTGCTGTTCCAAGAGTGTCAGAAATTGCATGTGGTAATAAGATTAGGTGATTTAGCATGTCAGTCGAAGTGCAACAGGCCATCTGACTGCTCGTCAAATCAGGAAACTATTCGTGCAGCCCTGTTCTCATCTTCAAAGACGGGGATGTCCACAGCATACTAACACGAAGATGTAGAAGAAAGAGCAACACGTGGTCACTGAAAATGTTGAAATAGACACCCTGGTTCATGTTCATGATGAAATGAATGAGAGGGGGCAATGCGTGATACAAAAAAACACTCCAAAACATCACGGAGTCACCTCTGGCCTGAATTAGCTTCACGCATTGTGGTTTGCCTTCGACGCCTTGCGTTATTTGAAAATGGGCAGTATAGAAACTCGTCGCACCACACTACAGGCCTCCAATCAGTTACTGTTTCGTTTCTGTATTGTTTGACCCACTGAAGACGTGCAGATTCATGTGCGGCTATGAGCAGAGGACTATTGCGAACCCCCCGATCCATAGGCCCAGTGCGTGCAGATCTGTTCGCAATGTCCGCTCGGACTCTGGCTGAAGTGGGTTCGCATTCTTTGATAGTAGCAATTCCTGTCAGGTTTGAAACCATTTGACAGTGACAAGGCGTAACACTCTTCTCCAGTTTACGATCTCTTTACGATTACTGTTCTTAGACTGTGTTACTTTACAACCAATAGAACACCAGTCCTCGTCGGCATCTTGGACATTGAACACTGAAACACCAACAAATCGGGTAACTCCACTCACGGTGTGCTCGTGGCCACCTCTTCCATTGTGCCATGTCACGCAATTCCTACAACCGGCAAATGCACACCACTTCACTACGATGGCTCACATCAGCTGTTAAGTGTCACGTCACACCATGGTAACAGTTCTGCACCGTCAACTGTGAGCTTGCTTAGCCTTTACCTGCCTCTTAACTGGCCCATTTGCTGTCTACAAGAGGCGAAATGACTTTGTCCCGAAAATTATCCAGGATCAAAAAGACGAAAACAATAAAAAATGGAAGAACTATCATCATACAGCAAAGAACGATTCTGTTTCTTATCTGTAAACCAAATCTCATGAAGATTGCTTCAGTGCAATGAAGGAAGGGAAGAAGGTTCGCCTGGTGGCGTGGCCGTGCGGTTCTAGGCGCTACAGTCTGGAACCGGACGACCGCTACGGTCGCAGGTTCGAATCCTGCATCGGGCATGGATGTGTGTGATGTCCTTAGGTTAGTTAGGCTTAAGTAGTTCTAAGTTATAGGGGACTGATGACCTCAGAAGTTAAGTCCCATAGTACTCAGAGCCATTTGAACCATTTTTGAAGAAGGTTCGAATGTAAAGTCTGTCTTCACCTACAGGTGTGTCACTAGAGACGGAAAGTTAGCTCAGCTAGACAAGAAACGGAGAAGGAAACCGGGCTTTCCTTCGTCGAAGGAAATATCCTCGCAATCACTTACAGTAATTTAGGGAAAACACAGAAATCATAAATTAATATGGAGAGAGAGATTCGATCCCCGACATAAGGCTACTATACAGAGAAATCTACCAGTGCTCAAATATGAATGTCGTCACCCTGTAACTCCAAATCATAAATTTTAATTTATCTGTACAAATAATCACAATTTTAACATAAAGCATCTCGACATATATTCTGAATTATTGATAAAGCCAGTCTCAGAATAGACAACAGGTGTGAAATTAATGCACATCGTAAACTATGTAATCTTTCTTTATGGATCAACGTCTTTCCAACTTCCAGGTACAACAAACAGTTAAACCAAATATCTAACTAAGAAAAACTTTAGTGGGGTAAAAGAGTTCTGTTGCCCAAGATTCACTCTTTAATAATGTGTAGTCTATGCTCCATGGATATCCAGAAACTTGTCTACAGATGTGTAAATATTCATGTGACCACTGATACAAGCATTGGTACTGAAATGACGCAGAAACTCCAAATTGTGTAGCAATTCTGAGGAAGAAAGGTCCCACCACTCGAAAGCCGCAGTTGGACCTCTTTTAGACTCGTTCAGTTGGCTGTAGTAAACACGAGTGCGCCTCAATGGCATGGTTGCATGCTTTCTTCACACGTTGGCACCACACTGAGCCTCCTGCAGTGAGCATTCCCTATTATGGGTAAATACAGATGGCGCTCTGGTAGCTATACCACTACGCTAGCTGTTGGCGGGTGATATTGAAACCATTATCAGCACATCTACTGTCCCCCAGGTGGCATATGCAGTCAAAGGAATCGTCGTGTTCTTCCCAGGTGTACTAAAATTTTTCCTGCAGTGTACATGATAATAAAGAACAGAAGGGACGGACGGGCTTATCTGATTAATTACCTCGAATGTCTTGCGGAAGGCCGTGATAGTACGATTGGAAAGAAATGAACGGGATCGTAGTAATTATCTGTCATCTTGCCCTAGTCAAATAACGTTAGGAACATTACT
The DNA here is from genome assembly GCF_023864275.1 of Schistocerca cancellata. NCBI lineage: Eukaryota > Metazoa > Arthropoda > Insecta > Orthoptera > Acrididae > Schistocerca > Schistocerca cancellata. The sequence continues at coordinate 353,769,393 of NC_064626.1, read as the reverse complement.
GTATTATTACGTATTTATTACTCTTGGGGTAAAACTTCCATTCCCTTGTTAACATGAGTCGCTCCTGTTTACTATGACCGGTTACTTTTGTTGAGGACGGAGTAATGACAATATGACCTCGGCAAATGTATGTATGCGGTATGAGTGGGTTCCCGAAATCTGTTGATGTTGCTATAGCCTGAACACGTGGTACCGCAGCGCTGGCCTGTACGCTGCCGGGCACCTGTGTCACCGACCCGCACTCGCGCGCCTTGCACATCGGCAACCCGCACAGCAGACCGCAGTGCAGGCATCCATCGCCTCTGAAAGTGGCAGAGGGGACGTACACTGTCTTGTCCACTTCTGGGACGATACTGCAGCGAAATAAATAACAGGTCTCATATGGGTAGGATTACCACCTTCTGAAATGCTGTCATTCCAACTTTCTCAAATATCGCAAGCTTGATATTCAAATATTTCTTCACGGAGGGAATGCCATGATCAGTCTTTCACGTATAGATTATAGTTACTGTCATTATCTGAGATGGTGAAGATGCTTCAAGCTGATGCTCTCTTAGAAGTCTGCAAGGCCCGCAGAGCTGCCGCTAGTGTGTTGGATTTCTCGTATACATAAAAATTAGGACACAGTTACCTACGGCAACCTCAACATAGAATTCCACAATATCGTTGACGTTTGTCTGCAAGAAGGCACATTTCCTCTATGGATTTGTTGTACAATTACATTAGCATTGACACATTCTTAAGGTAGCTCCACAATATTATAAAATTGTACCACTGAGCAAGATTCTTCACTTAATACGTAAATTTTAAATAACTATTGCGGGGTCCATTAGGCAGAGACCGTTCCCAGAGTTTACAACGCTACTTACTGATGCTGGGGTCACATGTTCGATTGTCTTCAGCCACTTCAGACTGTGTCGACAGCGGAGGTTGACACACGCTGCATTCTGTCTAACGACGACAAATGCAGAGAGTTTTCAAGAGTTACGCAGCTACGTCTACACGCAAATCATTAATGTGATGCCAAGGGCAAAGGTTTAAAATAACATCCGAGTCTTAAAAATTATTTCATGTTCACTGTGATGAAAACGAACAGCGATTTGTGCAATGCTACTGTACCGATTTTACAATTTGAGCGAATGCGTGTAGATGCAGCTGTGTAACTCTTGAAGTATCTCGGTACAAGTCTCACGTTAAGTTAAAGTTTGAGCTCCAGCTTTTTGAACAACCATATACAGTACCTAACTCTATTCCCTGATCATTAGGGAGCGAGATGGCGCAGTGGTTAGCGCACTGGACTCGATTCGGTAGGACGACGGTTCAAACGCGCGTTCGGCCGCCCTGATGTAGGTTTTCCGTGATTTCCCCAAATCTCTTAAAGCAAATGCTGGGATGGTTCGTTTTTAAAGGACGTGGCCGACTTTCTTCCCCATCCTTCTTAATCCGATGGGACCGACGACCTTTCTGTTTGGTCTCCTCCTCCAAATCAACTAACCAAACCTGATGATTACGATGGTAGTTATGATAGTTGATACCTTGAATTTTGACTTCAGTTGATGTTCTTATGTACGATGAACTGTTCCTTAACAGATACTCTGTGTCAGCGGCAAGTGCAGTACGTAAACCATAAAGACAGCGTGAATAAACTTAACATCACCTAGGAAGGATCATAATCTCAAATACGTGGGTTAATTCATGAAAAAAAGGAAAAAGATAAAGACAGGCAATACCTGTCAGTGCCACTATCTTCAAAAGCATCCATCCCATCCCTTTACAACTAATTCAGAACATAGTTAATGTCCATTCGCTGTATCTGTTCGTTCCCATGGTGCAAACATGGCCCTGCTTCTTAATGTGAAACCAGTTTCTCTTCAAATCTTCAGTGTCGAATGATTTCCCGTTGAATACTATACAATCCTAAACTTTCCATTCTAATGAGGTAACAGCTAAATTCAAAATCTTGGGTTGCTACTAGATCCACAACCACAACAATCAAATGACAACACTTTGGTACGTTATTTGTTATTAAGTGAAGTAATTTTTCTATTTGAGTCCCATTTGGACTGCTGAACAGATTCGGTTGTGGAAACATTTTTAAATGCGAACACGTGTGCATGCAGTTTGTTCAGAGTCCATGAACCATGCAGTTTACACCTACAGCAGTGTAAACGTAAAGAGTCAACGACACTGACAGACGTCAGAATAAACCCAAAATAAGACGAGTGTCCGCTACATTGACTGTTCAATCAATCACTATGAATCATGAAGCCATTACTGATCTCAATGCACCACCATATGTCGTTGGTACACCCATACACCCTTAGGGGTATACTGAAGAGTCATTACTTTAGGCATACGCATCGTCATGTTTTGTTTTTGATAACTAATAACGACCTTCTCTCCTAAGATTACACTGATGCATGCGTAAATTTTTGAACTCTGAACAAACCTTACTCACCACTCTGATGGCTTGTGCAAATGTTCACATTTGAAAACGGATTTACCGTTGAAATCAGTACGGATTTGCAGTTGAAAGCAGTACTACAACAGGAAATTAAATAAAAATAAACATTAGTCTAAAACAGACAGTATGTACAGAGTGAGCGAGAGGTCTCCGTACACCTCCAATCGCTCGTTAGTATAAAATGTTATTATCCAGGTCGTTAGTTATATGAATTCTTATCAGTTGTTGGACATCATGTTTACATGTTTTTGCATTCGCAGTCGATTTTTAATTTGTAGTAGTGGCAAATGTGAGCGGTCGTAGTTAGACTATAGAGAAACCCATAGCGAAATGTGTGTGGGTGCACGAATGATAACACACAGGGCAGGCAGTGAGACGGGTTATGGGAACATTCCAGGAAAGATTGAATAGGGCTCTACTGCGGAAGGTAATACTTCCGGATTGGGAAATACGTGCTTTTGCTTTTTCCAGTGATAAAGGCACGCCACGGAGTGTAAGGAAGAAGATACGAAAAGTAACATGTGCCGCAGTCTCTGCTTCGATCTCCTACGAAATCGACACGTAAAAGTCCTTGTTAACTCGGTATACCGAGGACAGCAATCCGAGATCACATGAAGAAAGACCTTAAAGTCAGGTCTTTTACACCGATATTCGTAAATGAGTCATCGGATACAGACTGGAATGAGTGCGTTTTAGCTTGCCATACTTCGTAAATTTAATTTTCAAATGCAGCGAACCGTACCAACGTTATGTTTTCAGATTGAATGAATGAATGTCGTGTGACTAGGGCCTCCCGTGAGGTAGACCGTTCGCCGAGTGCAAGTCTTTCGATTTGACGCCACTTCGGCGACTTGTGCATCGATGGGGATGAAATAATGATGATTATGAAAATACAACACCCAGTCCCTGAGCGGAGAAAATCTCCGACCCAGCCTGGAATCTAACCCCGGCCATGAGGATTGACATTCTGTCGTACTGACCACTCACCTACCAGGGGCGGACTTTTCAGATGAATGGGCCATTTATCGCAGCTCACGTGTCAGAAATTTTGTCGTTTGAGCCAAAGAGAATCTTCATTACGCAGTCCAGTAAGAAAGCCTCACAGGACGCATATGGTTGCAGCCTCCTAACTATAATCTTGCAGGGAGCGAGTTCCCAAATGAACGCTTTCAGGACTAGATAGGTCGTAGTTCATCAGCAACACTAGTTCTCTTGAAATGGCCACCAAGAAGTGCTGACCCCACCACACCTGACAATTTGTTATGGAGAGTCATTAAGACGAATGTATCTGCACGTCATCATGCTACAGACGAAGAATTGCGCGTTGCTATTGAGGATCCGTTCGCAGTATAACACCGGACATGCTCAAATATATGGCGAGAAGGCCATGGGAGCGTATGTAGATGTATTTTCAGCATGATGGAGAACATACAGATATATTGGACGCCTAATATGTAAGCAGGTTCTTGTACTAAAACAAATCGAATCCATTAACACTCGATACTAGGGGATACGAGGACTTCTCGCTCGCAAGACAATTAAAAAAGAAAGTATTTCATATTTTAAGAGGTGGTATTATGCACCAAAACAAAACAAAAATGTCCAGTAAAAATAGGCTGTGAAATGCATGATTTAAGAGCAATGAGCCCTTGTTCATATTCGCTAGCCGGCCGGAGTGGCCGTGCGGTTCTAGGCGCTACAGCCTGGAACCGAGTGACCGCTACGGTCGCAGGTTCGATTCCTGCCTCGGGCATGGATGTGTGTGATGTCCTTAGGTTAGTTAGGTTTAAGTTGTTCTAAGTTCTAGGGGACTGATGACCACGGCAGTTAAGTCCCATAGTGCTCAGAGCCATTTGAACCATATTCGCTATTGCGAAACACGTCTTTTCTACTGCAAACTCTTTGCTACTACGAACGAAATACAGAACAAAATTATCAGCTGAGGACACATTCCTCCTTTATTGTCCATAGATACAGCATGCAGCAAAGATCTGTTTGTATTGTTGTTTTAAACTGTGCTCAGAGTTCTGTGTAATTGCGGCGCACACATTAATGATAATGGAACCAAGGTGTGTTGTAATCAATTTGTGAAATGCTTTAGAGAGTAGTTTTAACTCCGCGCTTAACAGAATAATAGAAGCCTATTATTCCACACGGGAAATGGCAGACATGGTCTTCTGTTATGGTGTGGCAAATGGAAGCAACGGTCAAGCCTTCTTCCTGTTGTCCTGGTGTACTCTTGGGAAGAAGCGAGTACTGCAACGAATGGAAGAATATTCTGGAACGAAGTACGTAGAACTGCAGCGTCTATTGGGGTTATTCATCCTGTAGTGTGTTGATGACCCCATATCAGGCACAGAGTTTCCAAGTCCTTTGATCACAAGATCAGCCTGCAAGAATACAGCCGGCCGGGGTAACCGAGCGGTTCTAGGCGCTACAGTTAGGTTTAAGTAGTTCTAAGTTCGAGGAGACTGATGACCTCAGAAGTTAAGTCCCATATTACTCAGAGCCATTTGAACCATTTGCAAAAATACAGTTCTGCCAAAGGCTGCAGCAAAGATGTGGTGAAGGTCCAGATGGAGGTCCAGATTTCACAACAAAGATAGTGCTCACAGACGAGGCCAGTTCAGCGCGAGATAGGATTGTCAGTTTTTATAGCCATTATGTTAGAAGCTCTGTTGTATTACAGTAACAGAAAAATTAGTTCTCACATCGTTACTCATTTGTTTACAGCATTCCGCAGGTTGTTCCTGCTCCACGATGCACTGCGTCCACGCGTCTCCAAGGTCACACAAAATGTAATGACCAAGTTCATGTGGGAACAGCTTGAGCATGTGCCTGGGCCGCTGCGACTTCCTTGTGTTTGATTCTCTAAAAATAGTATCTCAGAGGGAATGTCAAGTTTACTCCAATAAATATAATTGTGAACAGAATTTTTAATCATGTATTGTTTATGGTTAGTCCTGTGAACAGTGGGTATCAGTGAATAGCACCCCCCATAATTGCCAATACTGCTCCTATAAATAATACATAGTGGAAGTGGGCTACTACGTAAAATGCATCATGTAATCCAATGTCAAGGGATGAATTTGCTACTACTAATCCTGTTAATCCACCAATTGTGAATAGGAAAATAAACCCTAGAGCTCATAATAATGGTGGGTTAATGTGAAGGACACAGTGGAGGACTGCCTACTCTCACAGCCACGGAGTAATTCTGGGAACAGGGAATAATTAGGCTAGTGAAAATAGTGGGATAGTTGTGCTCAGGCCTTTGGTGATTACTTTTGAATAAAGATTTCAATTAGATCCACAGTGTTGTTTCATATCTTTCCTTTTGAACACACCTCATAATATGCAAGTATGAAATTTTCATTCTTTAATGGAGTTTGCGCTGATATGGAACTTCCTAGCAGATTAAAACCGGTGGAAGTGCAGCTGTGAGGACGGGTCATGAATCATGTTGGGGTAGCTCAGTTAGTAGAGCACTTGTCCACGAAAGGCAAATGTCCCAGTTTTGAACAGCGGTCCGGAAGAGGTGGAGGAGAAGATTAGTACTTAAGGTCCCGTCGACAACGAAATCGTTAGAGACGGAGCACAAGCTCGGATTAGAGCAGAGTGGGGAAGGAAATCGGCCGAGTCCTTTCGAAGGAACGAGCCCGGCATTTATGGTTTAGGGAAATCACGGGAAACCTAAATCAGAATGGCCATAAGCTCGTTTGAACCGTCGTCCTCCGGCAAGCGAGTCCATCGTGTTAACCACTAAGCTACCCCGCTCGGTAATAGCAGTCCGCCATACGGTTTTAATCTGCCAGAAAGCTTAATATTTCTTGTGTAAATCAGTCCCGTTGCTATGATCATAATAGTGTAGAGTACAAGCACGCAATCAAACATTTGGTTAACACTGCGGGCACGCGTGGCTCATTAGCAGCCACACTTGCACTGACTTCCGCGTGGAGAGCGGAACTCGCGAGCACAGTCTGAGAGAGGGCGCACAGTTGGTATACGGATGAGGCCGGTAGCGACAAAGAGGTGGAGTGCGGCTAGGAGTAGGAGCAGTCGGTGGCAGGCAGGCAGGCGGCGAGCGCGGCCCGCCATGGCAACCGGAGCCAAGCGAGTGTAGCGGGACCGGTGGGCGGAACTGGTTCAAGGCCGTTCACGGCTGCAGCCCGGCTCTGGCTGTGCTTGCAGCTGCACGCCACGCTACGGCTGGACTCTCTCCAGGCACGAACGCCCTGCTCCGAAGGGAGGAAGAAGCTCTTACAGGGGTCGCAAGAACCAACTAATCCCAGCTGCCCCTGCTAAGTGACAACAACAATAAATAAGGCGAAATACAACTCGATACATTTTCCGCAATGCGAAAACTGCAGCACGTTCAGAACCTCACCGTGGAGTACAGCATTGTAAGCAGAGAACATGTAGTTTTTGTTGTTTCTGGTAACTGAACTTGGCGACAAGTTTGATGAATTATTCAAGCTGTCTGCCCTCTGATTCCGACTTAGCTGCAACACTTGGTCTCACCTGACAACTTACTATTGTCTTCAGCGTGGCCAACAAAGTACTACGTTTCGTCTAGCAGGATTTTGCGATAGCTGAAAAGAACGTTTATAATAGGGAAATTGCGCAGAAACACTGGTAGCAAAAAATGGCTCTAAGCACTATGGGACTTAACATCTGAGATCATCAGTCCCCTAGAACTTAGAACCACTTAAACCTAACTAACCTAAGAAAATCACACACATCCAAGCCCAAGGCAGGATTCGAACCTGCGACCGTAGCGGTCGCGCGGTTCCAGACTGAAGCGCCTAGAACCGCTAGGCCACTCCGGCCGACCACTGGTAGCAGTTACTTCTGTAAAATATCTGGGAGTATGCGTGCGGAAAGATTTAAAGTGGAATGATCATATAAAATTAATTGTTGGTAAGGCGGGTACCAGATTGAGATTCATTGTCAGAGTCCTTAGAAAACGTAGTCCATCAACAAAAGAGGTGGCTTACAAAACACTCGTTCGAACTATACTTGAATATTGCTCATCAGTGTGGGATCCGTTGACGGAGGAGACAGAGAAGATCCAAAGAAGAGCGGCGCGTTTCGTCACAGGGTTATTTGGTAAGCGTGATAGCGTTACGGAGATGTTTAGCAACCTCAAGTGGAAGACTCTGCAAGAGAGGCGCTCTGCATCGCGGTGTAGCTTGCTGTCCAGGTTTCGAGTGGGTGCGTTTCTGGATGAGGTATCAAATATATTGCTTCCCCCTACTTATACCTCCCGAGGAGATCACGAATGAAAAATTAGAGAGATTCGAGCGCGCACGGAGGCTTTCCGGCAGTCGTTCTTCCCGAGAACCATACACAACTGTAACAGGAAAGGGCGGTAATGACAGTGGCACGTAAGGTGCCCTCCGCCACACACCTTTGGGTGGCTTGCAGAGTATAAATGTAGATGTAGATGTAGATGTAGATGTAGATGTAGAAGACAGATCTGGTAAAAATTAAATACGTTGTTCCAGAAACACGCTGAAATGCGAGGTGGCCTGTTATGATAATATACGGGGGTTGGAACTTTAATAGCGGCAACTATTTATTCACAGCTCGTACAAAATAGATACGTGTTTCAAAGTTTGACTGAACTTCAGAGTAGTCACTAGCATTGTGTATAACCCGGTGCCAGCGATGTGGAAGTCGTAGGATACTCTTAGTAGTGCCAGTTGTGTTGACAGTTCGAGATGCGCGGTCTCTTGCCCGACGAACTTGTAGCAGTTCTGAATCGAATGCCGTGAAGTGTTTCCTTCAGATTAGAAGTGCTTGAGCATTGTCCTGAAAAATGATGGTCAGGTCCTACAGAAAGTGTCATCACTTCTGTCTCTATGCTGTCATTTTTGGAACACAAACTACGACCAACTTAGAGACTGAAGTGATGACACTTTCTGCAGAGCCTAACCATCATTTTATAAGACTATGCTCAAGCACGTACAGTGCAAGCTGTTACTGATTTGTTTGACTGATAGGGCTGCTAAGTACTATACCACATACTGCACCCCCCTAACTTAAGCCCACGATTTTTAAACTGAAGGAAACACTTCACGGCATTCGCTTCAGAACTGCTACAAGTTCGTGCGGCAATAGACAGCGCCGCTCGAACTGTCAACACAACTGGCACTGCTAAGTGTATCCTACGACTTCCACATCGCTGGCAACGGGTTATACACAATGCTGGTGGCTACTTTGAAGGTCAGTAAAACTTTGAAACACGTATCTATTTTGTACGAGCTGTAAATAAATAGTTGCCACTATTAAAGTTCCAACCCTCGTAGAAACGGTTACTCCAGCCATAATTAAATCAGATTTGGCATGAAAATGTCTAGTTGCAGATCAAGAAAAAAATAAACAAGTAACGTAAACATTAAGAAGTGTTCGAGTAACTCACCCTGCCCCTGTTTAGAGAGAGAGAGTGTGTGTGTACACTGAGAGTTATGTTAAAATTGTTAGGACCCAAGAGAACTGGGATGATTGCAGCTAAGGCTTGGTCACCACAAATTACTGATAGCAAAAGCATGCTTAGCTTTAACACGTCTAACGATCGGAAAGTTAGCAGTTGCATCACAACTGAAATATTCGTGGCTGTGTTACTGATCAAAGTCGCACTAACACCGACTGCATGGTCCATGGCTGTTGCCAAGTACCGGAAGCGTGAACACAGTCATGAGAATGGCCGCTCTAATGAGGATAACGACGTGCTCCAACCAAGGAACTGCGTTTCGCTGAGATGGCGAGCTACTTTCTCAACACTTTTGTTGAAGTGGACTCGACAACATAACATGCGTCTGCCTGCAAAAAGAGGACCCTGTGACTAACCTAATTAGGATAACAGCTGCAGTTTACGTCAGACAGAGGATCCAGGGTGCTCAGATGCTGGAGTTACTGGTGTGGCGGTAATTCTGAGAAGAGCGCGACGGTCTAGCGTCTCTTCGCTGTGAAGTAGCAGTGGCATGAATTTCAAAGTGACAGTTCGATCAGTCTTTGTGCGTTTTCGTCATTTTGCAAAGTGTCGGGAATAATTAATCTGGGGTTTGGAAAATTACTCCGCCGCCATAAGACTACAATCCTCTGAATACGCAACCATATGGTGGTTTCTAATTTCCGGGGAAAATTCGTTTGATACCATTTAGTTAACAACTAATTCCGGAGATTTTTGAAACAATAATCATATCAGCCCCTCTGTCAAACGATTCATAATTGTACGGAGAATCCCGATCTGCGGGAGGAAATGTAAATTACTAACGAACCCAGCAATGTTTCTCAGCTGCTAAATATGTATGGGAGTTGGACATACATCCTTAACTCCTCTCCCCCCTCTCTCTGTTCATCCCCTCCTCCACCTCTCTTTGGTTACCTCCTGCTCCGCCTCCTCTTTTCCTCCCCCCTCTCTATGTCCACCCCCACCACCTCTGCCTCTTATCCATGACCATGAGTCTTGTCAATTGTAATTGTCAACGGATGCTTGATTGGGAGTTGAAGTCGCTCGAACTGAATGGTTAGATCGGTTGGGTTCATTGGTGTACAGGGTATGAGGCACCTCTCCTGCTGTTGGGCCTGTGACGATAGTAACTCTAATGACCGTATTTCGCATAGTTTTAATCTGTGAATGGGTAAGATAACAAGGTTTCGGATGATCCAGATTCCACAGTAGTAGTCTAATCATAAGCCGATAAGCCACAAATACGCCTTTTCTCTTTTGTGTAAAACAGACAGCAAGGAAGAAAACAAAATAGCACATTGTTGTGTACACAATTTTTGCTTGAAAATATGTGTAGGGAAAAAGGATATATGTGGGAGAAACAATTTGTCTATGATTTCCACACACTGCTGTCGTAGTTGAAACTGACTACAATCAGAGAAAAGAAAACCGCAAATTTTCACAGCACAGCATTTTCTGCCTCACAGTCGTTTTTAACAGAAAACATGTACAGTATCATTCAAAAAATATAAATCTTATATCAGGTTGAATGTTTATTGGTACATCGTGTAAAAATTTAAAGTAAATCGGTCAATAGGTTTTCGAGATTTTTCGTAACAATGTTTCCTCTTTGTATATTAAATTTATATCTATATATTTTATATTTTCAAAAAATGTGCATGGTGATTCATCTGACTCTACCTATGCGTTTTAGGTAATCTGCAAGGCCTCCAAATACCAAGTGCATGATTTTAATAGTCTTTCGCTTGCTATGCGCGAACTTTTAGTCCTACAGAAAAAAATGAACAGGACCTTTTTGGAAGAAGTTTAATGTGGTTAAATTATGTATTGGGAAGCGTTTTTGCTGGAGACCAAGGGTCTAGAGTTATTCAAGAAAAGTGTACAAAAATGATTTACAAACGCATTTTTCTTGAGTAATTCAAAAACTGTGCCGTCCAGCGAAAATGTACTATATTAAATTTCTTAAGAAAAGGTCATGTTAATTTTCTGTATGACTAGCAGTCTGTACGTAGAAAACGAGAGAATATGAAAATCTCACGCGTGGTTGTTAAAGGCATTGTGGGTTGTATAAAACCCATAGGTAGTAACAGCTGAATCACCTTGTATAGCATAAGTTCGTCTGAACGTTCATTAGGGTATGGTGTAAAAATTTGAAGCAAATCGGTCAAATACTTTTCGAGAATTTTAGACAACAACTTGGTTTTATATAGAAGTATACCTTAGTTAATGACTCTCGCTCTGTCAGGAAGCTGGCCAGGGCTGCAATCCTTTCTCCTTCATTCCTTGTGCTATGACAGAGAAAAGTCTTTGCTCTACGAACATATGACTGGATAAATTTTTTAACAGTTTTAGTTACTCCGTCGGATGAGCACGTGCAAGATACGGACGCATCGATACCCGTAACGTCCGTCGAGGACGCCTACGGCGGGGAATCCTTCAACATGGCAGGCCGGTCACCTGAAACTCCGTAGTGGGCCAACATAAGGCCGCTTCGGCAGCAGGCTCCCTCTCAGTTGTATCTCAGTCATATTCCTCCACTAGGTGCCATTTTTCGACTCTGCCTCTGCGAAGTGACTTATGACCGCCACTAATGTTTACCTATACTGGATAGTGGATGCCGTGCTTCCTGTTTTGCTGCGTGACTAGAGTGATAGGTCCCTTATCTGCAAGCCACGAACTGTATAACATTTCCGTATAATGCTTTCTCTACACAATTACTGTAAGATTTATTTGGCACTGTACTTAACCCTTAACTCACGAGGTGTGGTCTCCCAGACTGCGCGAAAATTTTCGAACTCCTCTCTAAGGCCAGTTGTGGTGAAATGCTTCTATGCTCCCCCTACACTCCTTAAATTGCCAAGCCTGCGATGTTTTGCTGTCGGTCGCGTTATCGCCTTCGTGTTTATTGTTGACACGCGTTACTGATGGGTGTTGGAGTCTCCTAGACCGCGCCTCGTGAACTACGTACCTGTTTTCTTCAGTACGGTAACGTATAGTTCAAAATGTGTTCGCACGAATGTGTCAGTTTTAACTTTCCCGAGTTCGATAAAATTGTTAGTCGGTCTATGGAGGAAGGTGTCAGTGATATAGATCAAGAAATAAACGAAAAAATCGACGATTTTACATTAGCCAGTGGTCACAGTTCTGCTATCGAACAAGAGCATCATTCAGAGGAAGAACTTCAGGAAAGTTGTGATGGGGATCTGTCTGTTTCTTCAATGAAATACTTAATGTGTCTGTTAAAATCGAATGTGTTTTGAGTGGCGATAAGAAAAATGTAGTTCCCAGCAATGAATGTCTGTTTGTACCTATCGGGTGGAATTTTTATGCGCCAAATTAAACTGTGGAATTTATTTTTATTTGGAAATTTATTTGCTACAGTGATTGTATAATTTTTCAGAATGAAAAATTCACTACTCTAACAGTCCATTTATGTGTACCACTTAAAATAACCACACAACATTATGTGCTTTTGTGTGATAAATAGTAAAATGCTGCAGGATTTCTTTAGTACAATAAAATAAACTAGAAGCCTTTAAACAACACTTAAATACTTGTAAAAATAAACGTTATGTAGCATAAATTAAAAATTTCGAATGATTTTTGCCTTAAATCGCTGTTTAAACATAGGGGTCCCAGAGACCCCACCTCATGGTATACGTTACAGAAAAGTCACCTCAAGAGTTAATGGTTAATAACATAAATGCAATACGTGTGCACAGTGAAGTAGTAGTGGATTCGTTTTGAGAAGTAACAGACAGTTTAACTGTTGTTGCCGAATGTTATATCTGTGTTCAATAAACTTTCGTTGGCCCATGTGTGAGGATTACAATAATAATCGCATAGTGTCACCTCGAATAATAAATGTTTCAGTGTTGTTGGACGACCCTTCTTGAGCGATATTCCTCTGTTTATGATTATTAAGCGGCTTCTGAGAGGACGAGTCCTATAGTGAGAGACCAGTAACGTACATTATGCTCTAGAACCAAGAGGGAACAATAAGAAAAGGTCATCAAAAGAGAAGTCCTCGGTTTAAAAAGTGTTTTAGCCATAGATGCAGTCTTTTCCCCTTACTGCTCAACCTCCACACTGAAGAAGCCATGACGGAAACAGGAGGTTCATAAATCAAATTAAAGTTCACGGTGAAGCGGTATCAGTCATAATATTCGCTGCTGACGTTGCTATCATCAATGAAAGCGGAGAAAATTTACGGATCCAGTTGAACGGAAGGCACAGTCTACGAGTATAGAATATAGACTGAGAGTAAACCAAAGAAAGAGAAAACTAATGATGAGTTACGGAAACGATGTGAGCAATAAATTGTGGACCATGCAGTAAAGTGGAGGAACTCTGTTAACATGGGAGCAGAATTATGAATGACGTTCGAAGCAACAAGGATACAAGCATAGCCGCAGAGGGACATCATCGCTAATAGAACTCTACTCGTTTGAAACATAAGCTTTAATCTGAGGAAGGAATTTCTGAAGTATGGCACTGTAAGGAACTGAATCGAGCACTGTGGGAAAGCTGGAAAATAAGAGAACCGAAGCGCTTGAAACAATTCATTACTGAAGAATACTGAAAAGTAAGTGGACCGATGAAATTAAAATACAAGTTCTCCGGAGAATGGGCAAGAAACGGAATATGCCAATAACATTCATGGAAGGAAGAACGGAATAAAAGGACATGTGTTAAGACATCAGAGAATAGCGTCCATGCTACCATAATGAGTATACATTCAGCGCGGGAAAAAAAATCTTATTAATTTTCGATGGTGAAATGTCGTGCGGTATTGTGGCGGATAAGCCAAACAGTTCTGTGTCGTTTGTAGCGTGACAAACTAAGGAGACATATTAGAGAATCCTCCGAGTGGTGGAGATATCGAGGAGGCCGATTCCAGTGATTAAGGTAAAATGTCATAGATATGACTGTGGAACAAAAATAAACAAATTAGACAGAGACAGTAAATATTTGTAAATCATATGTATCTAAGAAATGATGCAAGTTACTAGAACAATGCCAACTGAAAAAAAATGTGGAAACCAGTCAGGAAACATGAATGGAACAGCCAACAGCAGGCCTTCGCCGTAGCGAGGCAAGCAGAACGGAGTCCAATAGGACGACTTTGTAGGGGTTCTGTGGAGGATGGTGCACCTATAGGGTCGAGAGAATAATGTAACTGGCGTCGCAGCACAAACTATTTTAGCGGTTTAACTGATCAAATGGTGTTCGTCGTTAAAGATAGTGCACGTGTCGTGATTCGAGCGCGAGCGCGGAGGTACAATTGTGTGAACTTTCGAAAACTCATTCCGATTTTATACGCCATACGTAACTTTATCGGCAAGAAAATGAAACACATATGCTGTGAAACACTTTGAATAAACTCATGACAATCATGCGGAGCATATAATACACTAAGGAACTCAGTGAAAACGGTCTGCGGCTGGCTTCAACACCTCATTCAGTAGTTTTATTTTATGTATCCGTGGTGGATTGCTTAAATGAGATAATATAGCTGTTGATTGTATATCGAAAACAATTTTGAATAGTTACAAACAGTACTAACGATCCGCTAGCGCTTATCCTAACCTGTTATTCGCCTCCAAACACATCCTGAAGCGCCTTTCCAGTAGACAGGATAAACCGAGATTCAAAAAATAAGGCCTTCATAGGAATACCGTTTGTAGTAGTTCGTTCCGACGACGGTACAGCGTCGTCGAGATCACCAAGAAGTGAGTAATATCCACCAAATTGGGAAGAAACGGACTATTGCCCAGTGAGAGTATCAGTTTACGAGTATTCAGGTAATACACAATAACTGACTTAAAATCCGAGAGATTCCGGTTTCTATAAAACAGTTCCATCTAAATAAAAATTAATTTTACTGCTTTGAAGATCTGAGTAACTAAATGAAGTATTTTAACTGTAGACATACCGCTGGTGTACTTTCTTCCAATTATTGAGTTTAATAGTAAGGTTGTTATCTATTTGTATGCATGTATGCTGTTCCAGAGTTCTACAGGTCTGAAGTTTCGACAGTGAATTCGAGCAGTTCAGAGCGCATGATGATCACAAATTACATGCAGTAATTAGTTTTGATTGTCCAATAATTATTTGATTACCAATTCCCGTCGCCTGGATGAGTGATGGAGTTTACGCAGGAACGCAGTGTGAAAGCAGAGGCCTGTAGGAATCAGCTGCTGTGGAGAAGGAGAATGGAATTTTAAAGAGATGAGAGGACAGAGACGAGGAGGGGCATAAAATTCCCACCGGCCGAGGAGCTGGGGGTCGTCCGGCGGAAAAACGTAGCGCAAACATTGAAGGTCTTGTGGTGGCTGAAACTGAGTCATACATGAACGTTAATACGAATAAACGTTTTAACTGTTGTGTTAATTATTTGAAGCCATGTTGTCATTGTATAGCAGTCAGATTGCGTTGCGCTCGTATATTGTGGGTAGTAAATGAACAAGTTAAGTTTGAGTTGTCTTTGTCAGGGAAAATTCTATAGGTCAGTGTTGAAATGATAAAAATAAGTAAAGAGACAGTAGCAACAGTTTCACTCAGCAGTTTAAGT
This sequence comes from Schistocerca cancellata, assembly GCF_023864275.1. Classification (NCBI taxonomy): domain Eukaryota; kingdom Metazoa; phylum Arthropoda; class Insecta; order Orthoptera; family Acrididae; genus Schistocerca; species Schistocerca cancellata. The sequence goes on along the minus strand of NC_064626.1, from coordinate 353,753,880 downwards.
TACACTCAGTAGTTTCACAGTAAACATTAATTTTTGTTTCTAGATTACTTGGCAACATTTGATAATTCGCATTTTTCGGAATCATTTTCTCCTGTTATAAATGGATGCGGCTACACCTTTCGGCAGTCTTTAGCGCCCTGAAGAATTTCTAATATCTTTTCCAACACTGGGACAGAAACGTTAAAAGAAGAAGTAGAGGGAGAAAGTTAGTTGGTCCCGCGACGTAGAAGATTTTTAAGTATGACGACATACAGAGCGAGATGGGGCAGTGTTATGACACAGGATACGCACTCAGGAGTATGCGGTTCGGAACCCAGTCCTGCCATGAAGATCATGTGTTACCTAAATCATTTAAAGCAAATATCCGGATAGTATGTTTCAAAAGGACAAAGCCTACTTCCCTCCCCATACTTCCCCTGTCCGACCTTACAATTCGTTTGTAACGACCTCGATGTCGACGGAACTATAAGCACTAACCTTCCTTCCTTTAGGTTCTGAGAACGACCAAAACCCGTGCAAACCTACAGCAGTGCAGAGCGTCCATAAAATCCCGCTGTCATTTCAAAAATCATATCTTGGAAGCTTGTCCTTTGTTTCAGACCCCACTTGGAACGCATCAAAATGGCGACGGACAGGAGAAGATGAAATATGCCATCTGCTAAGAAGAATCCAAATCTGAGACAACGTACTGTAGACCTATCAACATCAATGTGGAAGGCTACCAATGGCAGAAACAAGAATAATGAGGTGGTTCAAAAACATTAAGGAGACACGCAGCATCAAAAACGTTCCTCGAAGTGGGAATCCTCCTGTGCCTCAGACATGTATTGAAAGAACGCATGCTGCATTTCAACGCCATCCCCAGAAGTCAATTCGTCACCCATTGCAGGAAGCAAGGCAGGCTATCCTTAAAGTTTTACATCAGCGGTTAGACCTTTTTCGTACAAAGTGCAAATGATCCAAGCAATGCGGCCAACCGATCTTCCTCAGTGATATACATTCCTGTGTTTCATGCTGGCCTCCATATATGCTCAAAATAACTACGTGAAAAAGTCCCAGTTTTCGGATGGAGCAAAGTTCCACATTTATGAAAATGTGAATCACCACAACTTTTACGATTTTTGGCCCCAAAGACCCACACAACACTCATGAACGCATCCATGGTAGCCCAAAGCCCTGTGTTGGTGTAGCGTAATGCTGTGTCACAGTCCCATTTTATTTCGTAGAGAAAACCATAACGGGAAAAGTCTAAGTGTTCTTGCTTGAACAGTTCCTGCTACCACAGATCGAAGAGTTGTAGGGGTCCGTCATCTTCCAGCATGATGTTGCAGCCCCATATTAGAGTCTTACACAACACCAGTCAATGACACTGATATCATTTGTGCACCAATCAGTGATGCTGAAATGCTGACCTGTACATCAGCAGTACTCAAATATGAGGGCTATTCGGAAAGTGAGGAACGATAGGTCGCTAAATGGAGACCACAGTGAAAATCAAAACTCTTCTATTTGCACAGTTAGCTTCAACTTCCAGCTACTTATTTCCACAGTCGCCAATACGACTTAGACATTTGTCATAGCGTTGTACCAGCTTTCCAATACCCTCGTTATAGAAGGCAGCCGCCAGTGCTTTCCGCCAATTATCTACGCTGGCCTACAGCTCATTGTCTGTGCCAAAATGTTGTCTTCATATCCAGCGGTTCATTTGAGCAGAGATGAAACTCAGAGGGAGACAATTACGGGTTATATTGTGGGAAATCAAACATTTCCAACTGAAAACGATGCAGGAGCATCTTCATTGCCCCAACAGAATGCGGCTGAGAATTGTCTTGAAGAAGAAAACGCGCAACAGTTATGTAATGTTGGCTGCATATCTTCAGGCGAAATTTCTCTCTAGGCCCACGTACTTGGCGGGCGGCACTATTGTTCTAGGTATGTTTATGTGCTCCCTGGGTGCTTAGAACTAAAAAGATCGACGTAACGTGATCGACGGGCATAATAAAGACACTGCCGAACACAGCTGTGCAAAACTTCATCGGATTTTCACTGTGGTTTCCATTTCTCGACCGATCGTTCCTTACTTTCCGAATAACCCTCGTACTTGATGTTCCACGAGTGGGGCACACATTGAAATTCTGGTATAACAGAAAAAATCTTAGAGATATACTACACGTTTTACAGCAAAAATCTTCCAAATTGTTAGTTTTGGAAACGATAACGAGACTTTATGAACGCCTTCTATACTTTTATTATTCGTTCACACTCATACACAGACATAAAGGTTTAAATTTCGGCTCTAAACGGCAGTAGATCATTCGAAACGCACGAGTTGTCGGCCCACGTCGGTTTTCCCGTTATAGTGTTGTGCAACGCTTCCTTGTGAGCACTGACCGCTGAGCCTGTGATGCAAGTCCATACTCTGCGCTGCTTGACAGATACGCGTAACTAACGTCGGAAATTGGTACCTGTGAATCGCATCCAGGTAGTTTGCTGCATCGGCACTCGATATTTGATTCGTCTTGCTTGTTACAACTGGTTATGAAAGAACCAAAAAAGGGGACAACACATTACTTACGTAAAAACTGTTTTGATGGACACGGAATGTACGGTTTTCCCTTAGGCATGACCTGGCACCAACACTTTACCCGGCATGATTAACTATGTAATATTTTAATTATTATTTTTAGTGTTTCCAACGGTGAATGAAGTAGAGTACTAGGTACATCTTGCGCGCCTCGCTACATACCCTACGTTGACTTGCAACGTACACACGTATGTGCAAATTAATGTAAGTGCTCACGTGATTTATACTTATGGTTCCAACTACTCGTATTTACGAACATGGTAAAGTCATAAGCTTGAACAGTTCAATAAAGTAAAAGATACTGGCGTTTCAGTCAGTTGTGTACGTTAGTATAACGTGAATGGCTACAATTCAGATAGGAAATGGGACTGATTATTTGCAGACACTTGTCTTAAGAACTGGTACTGTGTATTCGGTATTGTATAGCGTCCTACTATTTCCCGGAATATATTCCCGCACAATAATAGACACCGCAGAAGTAGCGCTTCTCAGATTATACGTACAGCCAGGCGACAACACAAGACATCCAATGATTTAATAATATGTTAATGCCTTTTTGAGAAAAACCAAAATTTACTATACAAATTATACGGAATACAAAGGATATCTCATTTTAGTTTCAGCACAACACCAGAATTTTTCTTTGAGAAAATCAGTCCAGATGTGAAGTAACAGCTTGATCTGCACTCCGTACCACTGACTAGAGAAGATTCTGGATTCATTGACAGCCAACAGTTTGTAGGAGGAGATATCAGTTCTTGGTGAACAAACCCGTTCCATATTGATTTGGTGACATCTCGGGTGACTGGGGACAATGAAAACATTACCATCAGATGTTTACGGAGCTTGTCGGCTGCAACCTGTACGGCATTAGGACACTCTACACATCGGTTTCTTTATAGTGACCCCATCAAACACTTCGAAATAGATTGACATGAAAATATATTTAAAATACGGAAACACTTATTGTATATGAACAAATAGCATTCTTTTATTATTAAAATATTATCTAAATTGCGATGATGAGGATCTGTAATATGATTCTCTTTGATGTTTTTGTTCATTTGTTTTTGACGTATACAAACGAACCGTGTAAGTGATGATTAGCAATTGTGGGTTTCTACATAACAGGACGTCCAAAACTCCGAAGGTAAAACTACTTTCGTATTTCGCAGTATCTGCAGGACAAGAAATGCCAGTTACGGCAAATTTTCATCGTTTGGCATTGCATCGAAATTACCTGAAGGATGCAACAATTAATATACAGCAATAGTTACTTTTAAAACGTCGTAATAAAATAAAAAAGGCGGTTGACATTGGAAACTATTTCTCGAAACGCGTTTTGCTCGAGATAACCTTTAAAAATAAAAATCGTGCGTGATTCACAAGTTCCGAGCACTGTCTGACGCATATTTTGATGTTAAAAATGAAATTATTCTAACAGTCGAAACCTTTCAAAACCCGCATTATACTAGATGAAACAAAGTTTTTAAAATGTGGAGACAATTACCGAACCATTACACGGAACAACGAAGAAGGAGTTACAGAAATTGCAAACACTTTTACAGTCAAGGATTTCTGTGCTTGGACTATAAGAGCTAAGTAACAGTCTCTTCACCCAAGGAGGGACGTAATGCGTTTCCTCTCGCGTGATTGCAACATTTTTATGGCACCCTTCGCGTAGTTCGGTCGTATAAACGGTACTGTCGTGCGGCGACAGTTTCTTACACAACACGGGTTTTTCTAGAAGCCACTCGCACAGCAAGGGTAATTGGTTGCCAGCGGTCTGCGCCAATGGTAAAAAGGAGCCTGGACCAGTAATATATCTATGATTACAGGCTTTTGCGAGCAGTTTGCTAGAAGCTTCCGCACGTGGTGAAAAATAAACACGCAGCGCCCTCGACATCTGACATTACCGCAGTTTAGCTGCATGCCTAGGCGATACAAGGGCAGCATTGGCAGTCCAAGAACTCGCCCCTCCCCTCGCGTACGGGACAGAGACTCGGAGGCCAATAGAAATCCGACACCAGACTGCACGTACGTGTCGCACGAGCACCGTTTAAAGACTCCTGCGTTAGAACAGAGTCACACTGTCCGGCGAAAGCGGTCACGTAAGTCGTCAGCGACCCTGGAAAGCTGCAGCTGCTGCTCACCTCTCGGGTTAGACGCCCTTGGCTAGGCGCGCACTACACCTTCTGACCCGGCTCATTCTCGCCTGGAAGGGTTCATAAAGGGAAAATATAAGGTCGTAACAAAAACGGAAAGGCCGCTACGCGGTACGGGTTGATGTGCCCAAACATGGATAGGTGAAGCAAAATACACTAATACAGGAGTTCCTCAAGGCAGCATATTAGGACCAATACTTTTCCTGGTATACGTAAATTACTTTCCCAAGAGTGTTAGTCGAGGAGAAAAATTATTTTTGCTGATGGCAGCAATATTATAGCCGTTGAGGGAACAACAGACCTAGCAGAGAGAGCAAATGAAACCGTCAAGGAAGTTTACCATTCGTCAATATACAATAAAGCTGCAGTGAACATAAAGAAACAAACGCTGTCAATTTCAATTTGAATAGGGAAAATGACACTCTTAAATTAAATTTAGATGCTAGCTCTGTAGACTCTGTAAGCAACACATTTCTAGAAAGTGGTGTGAAAACACAAAATCGTGGAAGTAGAAACGTCATCAGGAGGCTGTGCTAGCGTCTGTAGTTTACATGCTATTCATATGTGTATTCCATTCGTAACTATCGAGTTATTTCATGAGGAAGTAACTCTCAAATCATAAACACGTTTTTCAAACAACAGAAACGAACCATAAGAATAATAAAACAAACTAATGACTGTGTTCAGAGTTGCGTACAAAATATTGTGGATTTTAACTACACCAAGAGAGTACATTTACCAGTCTGTTGTGTACATCAAGAATAACATTTATAGTTACTGCAAAAAAAGTTTGAACATGACCATAGCACAAGATATAGACTGAAAATGCAGTTTTTCAAGAAAGAACAAACACACTGCACCCCCTGAGCAATACTTTCTACGTAAATGATGACTAACTGAAAATCTCAGCTGCCGATAGGTGTTGTTGATATACCTCGATGTGGACAGCTGAAAATGTGTGCCCCGACCGGGACTCGAACCAGGGGTCTCCTGCTTACATGGCAGACGTTCTATCCATCTGAGCCACCGAGGACACAGATGAATAGCGCAACTGCAGGGACTTATCACTTGCACGCTTCCCGTGAGACTCACATTCCCAACTGTATGGTTTCTACTATAAAGCCACGGCCGACTACCTGATTCTTCCTTGTCAAATTAGACTTGTAAGTATGTAACTGCCTGGAATATTGAGGAAAGTCGTTAACGTTCTTAACATAAAAATTCACACTGTTTATCGGTGTCATATTTCTAAATAACTATCACTTGTAACGGTCAAGTTAATCTGATTCTTTTATTCTCCATATAACATTAATTTAAAACAGAAGAAGGTATATAAAAATGGAATGATTGAAAAAGAGGAACAAATGGGAAAATTCCTCTTATTAATCTGGATTTTAAAATGCATCTCATATTATTTATCGAAGAAGAATATCCTGATGACATAACGGAGGCCGCGAAGAATGAGCACGAAATAAATGAGCAACCTCCATTGGCAGCATTTGTTTTTGGAAAACGAAAATTAACATTGTATTGTAATAAAGTCAGTCGTTCGAACTGGACTGACGACGTTCGTCTGCACCAGCCTAAACCTATACTGATTTACTAGTTTATATTCTGTAGGTTAGGTAATACAACGCGGTGCAGTGTTTGTAACTGAATCTACCAACTGCTTGTTCTATGGATTTCAAATCTTTAATTCAGTTGTTTGATAGACTCCTCTTAGCGGGGGAGTACTAGCGTTAGGCGGCCAGCTACTTATTTATCGGCGCCGTAATTTGTTTTGTGCTGGTAAAAAAAGTTCTCAGTGAATTGTTAGTTAGGTCGCTTAAAAGTATTTCTTCACCCAAGCAGAATTACGTAAACAGACTAATATTTTATTCCGAATATTTGTGGATAGTATGAAAGCTATCTGTTGCATACAAACAGACATAGGGATCCTCGAAACACTGCGTCACTAAAGCTGCCGTTTCGGCCAAGATTACATTGGCATTACTCTGGGTCTACATCGGTTCCATTCATCCAGTGACAGCTGCTCTAAGCTGTGACGCGCATCTATACCTAGAAAACGTTTATCTCGACAGTCTCAGGCCGTGGAAGATTATACGCTCACATCATTAATTCATTGTCTACCGAAGTGAGGAATAAATAATGGAGCGTATTACGTTGCTATGTAGAGATGGAATGTGCTCAACATATACCAATTTTCAGTTAAATGTTCCAGTCCAGACATAATAATCATGTCTTCTGTCTTAGTTGAATCTCCGACCCCTTTTGAGGCTCTGAAGAGAATATTGCTAGTTCAGATACCAGAATTAGCATTGTAATTTTTATGAAAAAGTACAACTGCACACAAATATTGTTGTTGTTTATCACTGTGGTTAATTATTAGACTAGTGATAGGATCTTGTGACGCGTCTTCGACTTTGCGTTGTTTCATAAAAGTTTTGTCACGACCTCTGCCAGGAAATGACACTGACTGGGGATTTAAATTGATTTCAGCATCTTTATAAGGCGCCTGAAGGTGGAGTCATTTGGCTCTTAAATTCAGTTGGCTGGAAAAAGACAAAGGAAAATAGAAGAATAAAAAATTCCTGTGTGCGCAGTTCGGGTCCGTGCCGTAGATTTTTCGTTAACACGTCGGGATAAAATCACAAGTGTTTCGTATCAATATGTAATATAATTATCAGTAACATCGCAGACTACCGTAGCTCCCTCCATCAATGGACGTACGCTGATGCCCGACGTGTCAGTGTCGGTTAACAACAGGACGATACTTGATGGTTGCGATACGTACAATCTGGTGATGTCACGTTTTCATTATATTATGTGCCTATATTGTCAATGTTTTCTGTATTACCTTTCATTGACGCCCGTAAGTGATCCGTACACATTTTGACTGTAGCTAGCCACAATATGTCTGATGGACCAGTTACATAATAGTTATGAGCCGTTTTTTTTTTTTTTTTCATTTCCTTTTCGACGCTGCCGTCGCTATTTTATTTCATTTGCTACAGACTTTTTATGCTTTTCGGATTTATTTTGAGGCGAAGTTGCCCCCGACTTGCGTTTTCTATAGTTCCGAGCATATGAGAAGACATCTTTCATTATTTTTGTAATTTTCAATGTATTACAGATTTTCACTCATATTCCAGCTAATATTTTTACTGTCTCACTTTCAGTCCCAACAGTGTTCCTTAATCTCTTCACAACGACCCTTAAATCAATGTCCTAGCTAAACGTGTTTCCACACTACACCAATTCATAACTTTACAGGAAGCTAATTCATAACGATCACTCACATGCGGTTACACTGATACGATGATGTCAAATGAAAAACATAGACTGAGCTACAAAGCATTTACAGATGTCGTGGACTCAACCACTGTTTACGCGTTGTTAGTCTCACAGTAATTTGCTATTCAAACCTGGCTGTATTTTGTCACGCAAGGAAGTTGACCGAGGAGCGAATAGAAGTTTCCGTGTCAAAAAAATTACTTTCCCCCCATAAAACGGATTACTGACATTAAGGCGCTGGACTCATATTCAAGGGAATCCCGCAGCCAGACGTCGAGATTTATGTTGACTGTCTTTTCCCAATACTGACTGATGTAAATGGCAGGACGGCTCTGTTTAAATGGACGTTTATGAGTTCCTACGCTACAATTTTCCAATAAAAGTCCGTGCTCCGTCTCAAAAGACGTCGTCGTCGACAGCATGCTAAACCCAAATCTTCGTTACTTTTAGTCTAACATTACTAACGAATTATTAGTCGAGCATTATTACTGCGCGAGTGTATCTCAACACAGAACTGTGTAGAAAATTTCATCAGAATGTAACTCAGAGGTCAGAAAAATTGCATGCAGAAAGGTTTTAAGCACAGCTAAAATGCCCTTAAAATGAAAGGTTATCGACTATTTTTATTTTTATAGACTGTTAGCTTTCTACTGTGATCGATCAAAGATCCTCTAAATTCTTTGTATTTAAAAAAAACGAAATATACAAATTCGTCAATGGAATAATTTTCATATTTCAAAACTAAACATAATAATTCCTAAGGTTAAACTCGTTCGTGAAACACATCCAATAACAAACCGAGCGAGGTGGCGCAGTGGTTAGCACACTGGACTCGCATTCGGGAGGACGACGGTTCAATCCCGTCTCCGCCCATCCTGATTTAGGTTTTCCGTGATTTCCCTAAATCGCTTCAGGCAAATGCCGGGATGGTTCCTTTGAAAGGGCACGGCCGATTTCCTTCCCCATCCTTCCCTCACCCGAGCTTGCGCTCCGTCTCTAATGACCTCGTTGTCGACGGGACGTTAAACACTAATCTCCTCCTCCTCCTCCAATAACAAGTACTTTGGAATTCAAATCTAGTAATATTAGCACCGATAAATCATATAGCTAAATACTGTTAATCTGAGTTAAACATAAAACCCAAGACTACCACACTACTGAAATACGTGAATATTTATACAAGTATACATTCTATGTCAGATCTGGACGTGGCCATAATTCTTAGGGACTGGGCCGAATAGATTGTCGATGCTAGTGGTTCCTCTCCACATCTTTCAAATTCTACTGAGGATCCTGCATAAAACTCTTTGAAGGGAATCTTTAGCTTGGCTTAATCATAAAATAGAGAACTTTATTCATTTAATTGACAAACCTCCGGGAACTTATGGAGGTATGAAAAGAACTCGAGGACAGCTCAAGCTCTGAATCAGTTTATGGGACATTAATTAGTATCTTAAAAGGACATATTACTGACTGTAAAGGGAACAGTAATAATGCCACTAAGTCCTTAAAGCATGGAAAGAGGTCGCCTGAACCGAATACTCGGGGTACATTAGGCATTCACTGAAACTAATAGCTTTTCTTAAAGGATATAGTTTGGCCATTAACGATATTTTCGTCAAGAGAGTATCGTCAAGAAATATGCTGCTTGAATCAGCTCAGAGTTTACGCTCTAAAGTTTAAACGAGTCAAGATTTTTCCACATCCTTATTCCGCCAGCCAGAAGAAGTAAACCATACAGCAAGTACAGAATGCCATACATCAGTCCACCAAAACAATTTTCAGGTTTCACTTTGAATAATCTGCAAAATGCAAAACTGTATACGAAGCTCTTCGGAGTAGATCAGATCGATTAGTCCGTCTAATGGGTTGTAAATAGATCTTATGGGATAGGGGTGGAGGGGAGGGGGATGGGAAGCGGCTAACAGCGAATCACCAGGCGAACGTTTTGTTGTTTCCAAGAGAAACCACTGGTATACCACATTAGTTGAAGAGCTGACTATCGTAATGGGGCCACCAATCAGAAGCAGTCAGCACAAAAGGATAAACAGCCTAACGTTACGAGTTCTGTAGTCTCCCATCGATTCACCGGGACATCTGGTTAGTAAGCCTGATGTACGCATTCATTATCAGCTGGGTTTCCAGTAGATACCGGAAGTCTCAGCCCATCGACACCATAATTATTTTCCACTGTACGTTGCTATCAATTAGCTCAGTCATTCTAACTATCCACTAGGTGGTCTTGATTCTCCCATCCCGAGTTGCGTCTATTTTACCTTGGTTGAATGCATGACCGTCTTCAGGTCGCCTGACAAAGACAGGAAAAGAAAAAAATGGCTGGGAAGAAACTGAACTCCAGTCCTGGTAACGCAAGACAATCCTCTCCCTCTCTCAGGACCTTCACAGCGCAAGAGAATAGGTTTCACTAGAGCAAATATTTGTGAGTTTAACTGCTTACTTAAAAATTAGCAAACGATATAACGTAAACTGAACACACTGCTTAGGGACTATAGGTGACACACGCGGCTAACAGAGAGTGAAATTACGCGACAATGCAGCAGGCGGCGACAAGCACCTGCGGGAATTATTTCTACACCACTCAGTGGAATGTGCAATTAAAAGCAATTACACATTTGCTGTAGCTAATGTGTGAAAGTCGCGCCATTACTAGGGTAGAAAGAAGGACAAGTTCGAGCCAGAGTTAGTAAATGTATACCAAGGCGTTCTCGTAGTATCCTACTGGGTAGCTTGCACCGCAGAATATTGTAAAGTTGGTCTGTATGAGTGTTGCTGTCCCTCCCGTTCATTGAAGTCTCCGTAACGTTTGATGAAGAGGTCTGCTTTGGCATACAATTATTAATTCATGTCTAGCTCTTGTCGTCTTGATAGTAAAGTTAGGTTATGACAGAAAGCCAAAGAAACAACTGTGGCCTTCTCAGATGATGGTGTGCACTTTACAAAGAAGAGATCATTTTTGTGCAAAAGATGGCACCCAGGCTTTCCGTAGATGCAAAGTAAGGAGCCTGTTCATATTTTTGAAACCATTTTAACATAGGCACGGGAAACGTTGAGCCACACAGTTCAAAAAATGGCTCTGAGCACTATGGGACTCAACTGCTGAGGTCATAAGTCCCCTAGAACTTAGAACTACTTAAACCTAACTAACCTAAGGACATCACACACATCCATTCCCGAGGCAGGATTCGAACCTGCGACCGTAGCGGTCGCGCGGTTCCAGACTGTAGCACCTAGAGCCGCACAGCCACACCCACACAGTAATGAGGTCATAAATGTTGAGCCTGCAGCATTTTTCTCGCATAGAGTTCACATACTATCGACGGCAGCAACTATACAATCAGTCTGCAATCACTCATCTCCATCTTACTCAATATTTTTTATTAACTGTGTGTAGAAACAGAGTCAAAGCTTAACATATATTCGGCGACGAGGTGGTAGGAAACGAAGCGCCAGCTCGACGATGGGCAAGAACTGGGTAGTAAATTGGCAGTGATCTCCTCGAAGGAACTATCCCAGAATTCGAGTCAAGTGGTTGAAGGAATCTACAGGAGACTTAAATTTGTACGTCGGGACGAGAATATGAACCCATATATTCACTATTTTCAATCCATTGATCTATGAAACGTGCTGAATTTATTTCCACCTACACTGAGTCAAATTATGAGGTCAACTTGCCAGTTTCCAAAGTAGTCACCATTTGCACCGCACACAGCAGCTATACGAGCTGGCAGGAGTCAGTCAGGCGCTGACAATGTACCGTCGGTATCTGGAGCCATACTGTTTCCAGTGCTTTTCACTTCTATTACGCGCCGGTTTACTCATACGATGACACGACGATTGAGGTGACGCGTCGATGTTCATACTCGAGGTATTGGGGAGCCAGATAAGAAATTTTAAGAACGGACCTTTATCCGTTTGCGGACTGGGGTAGAAAGGAGTGTGGTTTCTTCTTGATATATCTGGATGGAGACTATTCTTCTTGATGTCACCTTTGAGGACTGTAGTCGTCAACGTTCACTTCGGTCATCAATGCTGCCTGGAATTCCATAATTCCCACGCCGCTATTTCACAATAGTAACAAAGGCACGAAGGCAAACTCGCAGAATTTGTCATTTCAGAAACATTGACCACCTCACTCCCCAGCCAGGTACTAGAAACCGACTATCAACCCTTTCTGCAATTCTCTTTCCAATGACAGCAGAGAGGCTAGTACGTATATATCACCCCATAGATAGAGCAGTTTACGTTTTATATAATCCGGGCACTAAAGATATAATATACTACAGGTGGTCTGAGAAGCGCTCCCTTATGGTCGAAATTCTAAACTGTAACATAAACGGTTGTCAGTAGGAAAGGATGAACCTGGGGGATCAGCCCACTACCTACATAGGAAATCTAATAGAACGCACATTTTGACGAGGCAGCGTTGCTGTAGCATGTGGGAGTTGACCGGAATGATAGTTCGATTGCTCGGCGGAGTGAATTGTCACAGTGGGTACCGTAATTAGAGCTTCGCGAAGTAGTGTTGTGTTAAAATCTCCGTCTCATTAATGCCATTTATGTTTCTCGTAGTTTCCGCAAATAGTTTCTGATGAATTTTTGGGCTCATATTGTTTCCAGGCTGATCGTTGAAAGAAATGCCCATCCCAAGTAGAGCAGAGACGCATAACCCAGTTGACGCAGCTCTCGGGTGTTAGAGCATCGAAACCGAGACAACACGGTACAAATATAGCGTGGTAAATGCACTTCAGTTTTTACATTAGCAGTTTGTTTGTACTGTTTATTATCACAGATATTCCGAATTCACAATGAAACAGTCATTACTTCCTTGTTTTGATTTCTTACCAGTAGAAAATGAAAAGTATTTATTTTATACAGGCTTACTGACAGTATTTACTTTTTTGGCAGGTTTTAGAGTAACGCGCTGAAGAACACTGTGGATACTTATCGAGGTTCGCATCTGAGATGTCAGAAACAGTGTATGAAAGCGAAATCATCTAATCCTCCTGTGATGTACATGTGGGTAATTTGATGGTCCGGTACTTGAACCTTTATTGAATGACAAAACTATTTAGATAGAAACTGAGGAAAGAAGAACTTACCTTATAGGAAGGTATAATCTGAATGAAGAAAATTGTGGAGGTAAGAGGCTGAAACAGCATCACAGGCACAATCCAAAACAAAAACAACGACTGAAACAGTTTTCAGTAGTGGGGAAGAAATTATGTAATTTTGTTTAACTGAAAATTAGTTTTGTAAAATAGGAACGTGAATTATGTGACAGGAGGAAAAAATACCCAAATTTAGAATTTGCACGAAATTTAAACAAGAAAAAGCGTTTTTAGAAGCACCATTTGAAAGATTTAGAGCTGCACTTGGGAGAAACCAAGCAGAATTCGATGTGAGAAGATTAAGATAGTCATTTTAAGAAAAAAATATGGAGGAAATGCGATATTAGTCACTAATGTTGTAGAGAAATTCGTAGCTCACATGGAAATGGAGGTTGCTACTATCCTATGAATTATTGTGTGCAATACTGAGTATAACTGCGTGCGATCCGCACGTTATCATTTTTCGGCAAAAGTAGATGGCGTCAGTGTTGCAGCGATGGTATTCAGTCACTGTGCTCAGTAAGTGTTTTCTTTCAATGGAAATAAAATTCGAGATATATGTCACATCTCATCCATTTCCTTGAGAAGTGGTTCAGAGTACGTAAAAAATTTCTTGTTGTGCTAGTTTTAATGACTAATGAAAACCATTTCAGTCATATTATTAAACTTTTATTGTGTTATGGCCAGTTTCGTTTTTATAACGTATTCAGACGGCCGAGTTGTGCTAAAGTTGTCATACAAATGCTCAGCTTGTCGTAAGTAATGTTAAAAAAAATCTAAAAACAATTAACACAAACATTCCGCCAACCGTCATGCGGAAGTATGGCGAGCAGGCACATAATGCTGCATACAGTAGACATACGACAACCAGACCAGTTACATCATCACTTTAGTACAACTCGGTAACCTAAAGATGTTCTAAGATGGAAGTTGGTCAGAACACAACAAATGCATAATAATACAGTTGAAGTGGTTTCCATTAATAATTAAAATTAGATTCAATTAAGCTGTGATACTCAAATGCCCTCCTCCCTTTTCCTCACGATTTAATTATGTGAAAAGACCGAGACTTGATATGAAACTACCGTAAGCTACCGCAGACCATCATAAGCAAGCATAGACTAAGGTACTTTTCCTAGAAGCTTTGGTCAAATTAAGTGGTACCCCCGTTACCTAAATGTTATATGTGTTGCATACCTGTTGGGCGTTACGTCATAACGATCACTTTCTTTGCACATGCGAGCAGTGTCGTACTAACTTAACTAAACTCCGTCCGTACAGGTCTTGGAAGGCCCAAAGGTACCGACCGGCCGCCGTGTCATCCTCACCCCACAGGCGTCACTGGATGCGGATATGGAAGGGCATGTGTTCAGCACACCGCTCTCCCGGCCGTATGTCAGTTTACGAGACCGGAGTCGCTACTTCTCAATCAAGTAGGTCCTCAGTTTGCCTCACAAGCGCTGAGTGCACCCCGCTTGCAACAGCACTCGGCAGACCGGATGGTCACCCATCCAATTGTTAGCCCAGCTCGACAGCGCTTAACTTCGGTGATCTGACGGGAACCGGTGTTACCACTGCGGCAAGACCGTTGGCAGTGTCTTACTACAGTCTCTTAAAAACCGGATTGGTGGATTGTCTAGAAACTGTGTGAGGATGTAAAAGTGCCAGGTAATCTATGGAACATTTGTGTACTACGTAATTATCGTACTGTCTGCTACTTAAAAATAAACAGTATTTACAACAAAATTGAAACTGTCAATATTTAATTTAGATTTTATTGAAAATTTACTGATTTTTAACGTAAAACAGAGGGGTGTTTTAATAAATAATAAAGAAAACAATACAGATTTATCACACAGCGCTAGAAAACCCAATTTCCTCAACAAAGAGGTAAAAATAAAAAAAACGCAAAAAAACTATATAAAATACCGCTTCAACACTTTGTCGAACTTATATAAAACATTTTTGTCTTATTCATAAGCAACTTTCGCATTTATCAATAATAACAGGAAATTCTTGCCTTTGACCCAGTCGAAGGAAGTTCTTCTTAGTACAAAATAACAGCAATAATTAAATATATTGTTCATGTAAGCCGTACTTGCATCAAAAGTAATTCCATTGGTTACATAAAAGCACAGAAGTTACTCGATCAATTTATTTTTATTACTTACAAAGTGCAATTTATGTTCTGCAAGAATACAAAATCCGCAGTAAATGATCTGCGTCCGCAGCTCGTGGTCGTGCGGTAGCGTTCTCGCTTCCCACGCCCGGGTTCCCGGGTTCGATTCCCGGCGGGGTCAGGGATTTTCTCTGCCTCGTGATGACTGGGTGTTGTGTGATGTTCTTAGGTTAGTTAGGTTTAAGTAGTTCTAAGTTCTAGGGGACTGATGACCATAGCTGTTAAGTCCCATAATGCTCAGAGCCATTTTTTTGATGTGCGATTCTAATTATGAGCAAAACAAACAAACAAACAACAAACAAATAAAGAGAAGTCTATGGCTCCTAGTTTCTCTCTTCCACATTCATTTACGTTTCTTTTCCTACCATTGTTACCAATACTACCGGTAACCCTACCAATGACTACATCATTTATGTGGTGTCCGCCCCCAGTATCTGAGTGGTCAGCGCGACAGAACATCAATCCTAAGGGCCGGTTTCGATTCCCGGCTGGGTTGGAGATTTTCTCCACTAAGGGACTGGGCGTTGTGTTGTCGTAATCATCATCATTTCATCCCCGTCGACGGTAAGTCGCAAAAGTGGCGTCAAATCGAAAGACTTGCACCCGGCGAACGGTCTACCCGACGGGAGGCCCTAGTCACACGACATTATTATTATTATTATTATTTATTTAGTACATCAAAACTACCAAACTGTACTTTTGGTAGAGCGCAGTCCTAACTGAGTCTGATCACGCATCCCATTCAGTCACAAGCACGATGGGCTGTCTTTAATTGTGGAGCTGGATCTGAGGATCTCGTGGAATCTGCTACTCACGGAGTAGACGTCGTAAGGACAGAAGAGGGGTCACCACGCTTGTTTCGTGCGCAAACAGCAAAGTTCTGTCGTGGTGCTCGTCGTTTAAACCAGCGCCACTCTCTGAACGTGGTGGGGCGGCTGGGAGCCCAGAAGCCGGTGAGCCTGTGGCCGCCAGCCGGCGCGGGCCGTGGGCGTCCGCAGCATCCGGGTGGCGGCGCGCGCCGCCGCTGCCGCCGCCGCTGCCGCTGCTGCCGCCTGCCGGCGCTGTCGTCACGCAGCGCGTCCTTCGTGCCGCCGGCCGCATCAGCGCCGGGCGCCGTCTCTCGATGATGCTGAGGTCCGTAGCTTGCGGCGTTTATATCACGCAGGGGGTCGTGATTTACACTGAGGGGACGAAAATCAGGGGATAGCGATATACATATCTACAGATGGAAGTAGTATCGCGTACACAAGATGTAAAAGGGCGGTGCATTGGCGGTACTGTTGTCTGTACGCAGATGATTCTTATGAAAAGGTTTCCGTCATGATTTTCGTCGTTAGCCGGGAATTTACACACGCTGAACGCGGAAATAGTGGTTAGAGCTAGACGCATGAGGCATTGCATTTCGGAAATCGTTAGGGAATTAAATATTCCCAGATCCACAGTGTCAATAGTGTGCCGAGAATACCAAATTTCAGGCATTTGCCTCCCGCCACGGACAATGCAGTGGCTGACAGCCTTCACTTGATAACTGACAGCAGTGGTGTTTGCGTAGGTTAACAGACAAGCAAACTGCGTGAAATAACGGCATACATTAATGTGGGACGTACGACTGACGTATCCTTTAGTACAGTGCGGTGAAATTTGGCGTTTATGAGCTATGACAGCAGACGACCAAAGCAAGTGATTTTCCCAGCAGTATATCGCCTGGGCTCGTGACCATATTGGTTGGACCCTACACGATTGGAAAATCGTGGCCTTATCGTTTGAGTCCCGATTTCAGTTGGTAAGAGCTGATGATAGGGTCAGAGCGTGGCGCAGATCCCACGAAGCCATGAACCTATGTTGCCGACAAGGCTCTTTGCAAGCTGGTGGTCGCTCGATAATGCTGTGGACTATGTTTACATGAAATGGACTGGATCCTCCGGTACAAATGAACCGATCGTTGACTGGAAATACACTACTGGCCATTAAAATTGCTACACCAAGAAGTAATGCAGATGATAAACGGGTATTCATGGACAAATATATTATACTAGAACTGACATGTGATTACATTTTCACGCAGTTTCGGTGCATAGATCCTGAGAAATCAGTACCCAGAACAACCACCTCAGGCCATAATAACGGCCTTGATACGCCTGGGCATTGAGTCAGACAGAGCGTGGATGGCGTGAACAGGTACAGCTGCCCATGCAGCTTCAACACGATACCACAGTTCATCAAGAGTAGTGACTGGCGTATTGTGACGAGCCAGTTGCTCGGCCACTATTGACCAGACGTTTTCAGTTGGTGAGAGATCTGGAGAATGTGCTGGTCAGGGCAGCAGTTGAACATTTTCTGTATCCACAAAGGCCCGTACAGGAGCTGCAACATGCGGTCGTGCATTATCCTGACGAAATGTAGGGTTTCGGAGGGATCGAATGAAGGGTAGAGCCACGGGACGTAACACATCTGAAATGTAACGTCCACTGTTCAAAATCCCCTCAGTGCGAACAAGAGGTGACCGAGACGTGTAACCAATGGCACCCCATACCGTTACGCCGGGTGATACGCCAGTATGGCGATGACGAATACACGCTTCCAATGTGCGTTCACCGCGATGTCGCCAAACACGGATGCGACTATCATGATGCTGTAAACAGAACCTGGATTCATCCGAAAAAATGACGTTTTGCCATTCGTGCACCCAGGCTCGTCGTTGAGCGCACCATCGCAGGCGCTCCTGCCTGTGATGCAGCGTCAAGGGTAACCGCACCCATGCTCTCCCACCTGATAGTCCGTGCTGCTGTAAACGTCGTCGAACTGTTCGTGAAGATGGTTGTTGTCTTGCAAACGTCCCCATCTGTTGACTCAGGGATCGAGACGTGGCTGCACGATCCGTTACAGCCATGCGGATAAGATGCCTGTCATCTCGACTGCTAGTGATACGAGGCCGTTGGGATCCAGCACGTCGTTCCGTATTACCCTCCTGAACCCACCGATTCCATATTCTGCTAACAGTCATTGGATCTCGACCAACGCGAGCAGCAGTGTCGCGATACGATAAACCGCAATCGCGATAGGCTTCAATACGATCTTTATCAAAGTCGGAAACGTGATGGTACGCATTTCTCCTCCTTACGCGAGGCATCACAACAACGTTTCACCAGTCGACGCCGGTCAACTGTTGTTTATGTGTGAGAAATCGGTTGGAAACTTTTCTCATGTCAGCACATTGTAGGTGTCGCCACCAGCGCCAACTTTGTGTGAATGCTCTGAAAAGCTAATCATTTGCATATCACAGTATCTTCTTCCTGTCGGTTTAATTTCACGTCTGTAGCACGTCATCTTCGTGGTGTAGCAATTTTAATGGCCAGTAGTCTATACTTTGAGACTATTTGCAGCCATTCATGGGCTTCATTTCCCGAAACAACGATGGAATTTTTGTGGATGACAATGCGTCATCTCAACGGGCCACAGTTGTTTGCGGAAGAAGCATGCCTCATTATTTCTGCAGGGGGCGTCCAACGAGTGACTGCACTAAGCCGGGAAAAAGAAGGTCCGATACGGTATTAGGATGTATCCCATGACTCTTGTCACCTCAGTTTACTGTTTTCTCCGACGTATATCTCGCCAAAGTGACGTGAAGGTAATCACAGTACAGCTACCCGGAATGTGAGAAAGTTTCAGTCTGTGGTAGATAGCCCCCTAGCTACGACACACCTAGAAACACCCGTACAAAACTGGTGGTAATACGCATAATTTCAAGTGACAATAATCAATAAATATCTTTTTAAAAAATCAAACTGACTGTACCGGAAGATTTACTCAATATTTTCTACATTGATATTGAAAAATAAGTTTCGGAAGATAAAGAAATGAATCAGATTAACATGTCAGCGGATTTGGCCAATTTCTGACGGAAATATGTCTGCGCAGGCAAGTGAGAAACTTATTGTGCAAACTGAAGGTGGAGAGGGGAGTACGAAAAGGAAAGGAATTGAGGATATCAGCTGCTTGGTGTTTTATGTTGAATCTGCGGCAACGAGTGAATATGTATGCTTGAGCGGGATTCGAACCCGGGATCTCTGGCCCACCAAGCACTTGCGTTAACCACTGCGCCACCTGGACACAGTGTTTATCGCAAAATGTGCAGACTATCTTGGCACGCCTCCCGGCCGACTCACATCCCCACCTAGCGCCACCTGTCCTCAGTCCCCGTCCACCTCCTCTGTGCTCGGTTATTTTAGATTCCCGCTGCAGGTCGAACGTAAACGAGCATATGCACTGGAGGTTGTGGATTCATTGCCCATCGAAGCGAATCAGTTTTATGAATGTGTCAGTTCTTTTGGACATGTCTGAAAAAACAGACACCACGCATTCATATAAGTGAGAAATGGTTAGGAGTGGTCGTGGAGCAGTCCAGGTCGGCGATCGGTGATGTGACACGTAACTCGTTAGCGAGCGAACTAGTTATTGCTTTTTAGCTGACATAAATGTTAAACGTGCTTTGGGCCATGTAAGATGGCTGTTATAGGACTCTAAACGGAACACAGAGATATTAGGTGCAACAGTATCCAGTGGTCGACTTTGTGATTAGACATCACTACTGTAACATTAATTTATGGACTTTTACCGACTTTAACGAGGCACTGATTTGACCATACCGCCTCACATAAGAGTTTTTCTCACTTGAAGCAACTGGACAAATAAAGAAGATAGCATCCATTTTTTTTAAACTCAAAGAATTTGAACATCATTGTAGTAGAAGTTGTAGTGAATTCAATGATCAGACTTGCTTTCACTGTCAATCATAACGCTACGAGGTATCCTAAGACGTGACACAGACAAACATTGAAAAAATGAAATGATTGTATGGCATTTATTGGCCGGGATATCCCCTTCGGGGTTCGGCCGTCGTATTGCAAGTCTTTTTAGTTGACGCCACTTCGGCGACTTACGTGTCAATGATGATGAAAATGATGATGAAGGACACACAACACGTAGTACCCTGCCGGGAATGGAACCCGGCCCCCCTTGCGTGGTAGGCGGTAACACTGCCGCTCCGCTACGGAGGCGAAAAGACGAACATTGGAAAAGCAAAAAGGTCTTGTAAAGATCGGCTCTATAATGCATAGCTTAAGAGCTATGAGCCCTTTCTCATATTCGCTACTTTGAAACGCATTTCTTTTACTGAGCAAGTGATGACATCTTTTAACGCATGTATTTTAGAGCTCATTTTACTAGACTTTTTTGCTTCGAATGATCGTTCCCATCATATCAATGAATATTGACCATTCGTTCTGGGACATCCAGCCACGACTTATGGAGACGAATTGCACCTGGTACAACGAGACATCTTTGGAAGACATGAGATAAGCAAACCGCTAATCCAGGTACCAACGAATCAAGAAGTGCACACTGTTAGGATCTATTCTCGGACTGTATCCAACGCAGCGAACTCATGTAGGGAACAGATTACTGTGTTAGCTGATTCACATGCAGCAATATATCGCGGCACCAAGATCCCATATTCTATTTGCAAGTCAGAGGAGTCACTAAGAAATCATCCTAGTCGAAGAAGACGGCTGAGGAAGTTTTGAGTGTAACTTCCGGGTTACAACGAGGTCACTACACAAGCTCGATTTTGGGAAGACTTTAGATTATATGGGGTAGAAGCACTAGATAACATTCTATCAGAATTTCTAAAATCATTTGGGGAAGTGGCAACCAAGAGATTATTAAAGTTGATGTGGAGACTCTATGAGACTGGTGACATAGCATCAGACTTTCAAGAAAATATCTTCCATTCAGTCCCGAAGATAAGCTATGTGATCCAAAGTATCCGGACACCTGGCTGAAAATGACTTACAACTTCGTGGCGCTCTCCACCGGTACTGTTGGAATTCAATATGGTGGTGGCCCACCCTTAACCTTGATGACAGCTTCCACTCTCGCAAGCATACGTTCAACCAGGTGCTGGAAGGTTTCTTAGGTAAAGGCAGCCCATTCTTCACGGAGTGCTGCACTGAGAAAAGATATCAGTGTCGGTCTGTGAGGCCTGGCGCGGTCGGCGTTCCAAAATATACCAAAGGTGTTTTATAGGATTCAGGTCAGGACTCTGTGCAGGCCAGTCCATTACAGGGATGTTATTGTCGTGTAACCTCTCCGTCACAGGCCGTGCATTATGAACAGGTGCTCGATAGTGTTGAAGGATGCTATCACAATCCCCGAATTGCTCTTCAACAGTGGGAAGCAAGAAGGTGTTTAAAACATCAATGTAGGCCTGTGTTGTGATAGTGCCACGCAAAACAAGGGGCGCAAGCCCCCTCCATGAAAAACACGACCACACCATAGCATCACCGCCTCAGAATTTTACTGTTGGCACTACACACGCTGGCAGATGACATTCACCGGGCATTGGCATACCCAAACCCTACCATCGGATCGCCACATTGTGTACCGTGATTCGTCACTCCACACAACGTATTTCCACTATTCAATCGTCCAATATTTACGCTCCTTACACCAAGGGAGGCGTCGTTTGGCAATTACCGACGTGATGTGTAGCTTATGAGCAGCAGTTCGACCATGAAATCCAAGTTTTCTCACCTCCCGACTAACTGCCATCGTACTTTCAGTGGATCCTGATGCAGTTTGAAATTCCTGTGTGATAGTCTGTATAGATATCTGCCTATTACACATTACGACCCTCCTCAACTATCGGCGGTCTCTGTCAGTCAACAGACGAGATCGACCTGTACGCCTTTGTGCTGTATGTGCCCCTTCACGTCCACTTCATTATCACATAGAAAACAGTGGATCTAGGGATGTTTAGCAGTGTGGAAGTCTCGCATACAGACGTATGACACAAGTGACATCCAATCACCTGATCACGTTTGAAGTCCTTGAGTTCCGCGGAGCGCTCCATTCTGCTCCCTCACGACGCCTGATATGGAGTACCTGACAGTAAGTGGCAGCACAATGCAACTAATATGAAAAACGTATGGTTTTAGCGGTGTCCGGATACTTTTGATCACAAAAAAAGATAGAGAAGATCCAAAGAAGAGCGGCGCGTTTCGTCACAGGGTTATTTGGTAACCGTGATAGCGTTACGGAGATGTTTAACAAACTCAAGTGGCAGACTCTGCAAGAGAGGCGCTCTGCATCGCGGTGTAGCTTGCTCGCCAGGTTTCGAGAGGGTGCGTTTCTGGATGAGGTATCGAATATATTGCTTCCCCCTACTTATACCTCCCGAGAAGATCACGAATGTAAAATTAGAGAGATTAGAGCGCGCACAGAGGCTTTCAGACAGTCGTTCTTCCCGCGAACCATACGCGACTGGAACAGGAAAGGGAGATAATGACAGTGGCACGTAAAGTGCCCTCCGCCACACACTGTTGGGTGGCTTGCGGAGTATAAATGTAGATGTAGATGTAGATGAAAGTGTACGTGCGAGTACTAGCGCACAAGCAGCTTGACACCTCATGCATCCAAGTTGCTGACAAGAATAATATACAGGATACCGAAAAGTAAATTGAGGAACTGCTTCATAAGGATCGATTTGGCCTTATAAAACGTAAAGACATGAGAGAGACAGTCCTGACGTTCACCTGATAATGGAAGTAAGACTGAAAATAAATCAAGACGCCTTCATAGTATTCGTCCACCTGCAAAAAGGGTTCTACAGTGTAAAATGGTGCAAGATGTTCAAAATTATGAGAAAAATATGAGTAAGCTATTGTGAAAGATGAATAATATATAATAAGTACAAGAAGAAATAAGACTGGAACACTAAGAACGAAGTGCTCCGATTAAAAAGGGGGTAAGCCAGGAATGCAGTCTTTCGCCACTACTGTTCAATCTATACATCGAAGAATTAATGCCATAAATAAATGAAAGGTTCTAGATGGTATTAAAATTCAGGGAGGTAGGATATCAATTATAAGATGCGCTGATGACATCGCTATCCTCAGCGGAAATGGAGAAGAAATAAGTGATATGTTGGATAGAATGAACATTCTATTGAGTGTAGAATACGAACTGAGAGTAAACCGAAGAAAGACGAAGGTAATGAGAAAAAGTAGAAATGAGAACAGCGAGAAAGTTAACGTCAACATTGGTGATCACAAAAAAGACGAAGTTAAGGAATTAGCCTACCCTGGAAGCAAAATAACGTAAGACGGACGATACCAGTAAAACAAAGAGCAGACTAGCACAGCAACGAGGGCATTCCTAGTCAAAAGAAGTCTGCTAGTATCAATTAATTCAGGGAAGAAAATTCCGGAATGTACATTTGGAACACAGCATTGTATGGTGGTGAATGGTGAGCGGTAGAGAAGCCAGAACAGAAGAGAATAGGAGTTTCTGAAGTATGCTGCTACAGAATAATGTTGAAAATTACGTGGAGTGATAAGGTAAAAAATGAGGAGGCCCTCCTTAGAATCGGCGAGGGAAGGAACATATGGGAAACACTGAGAAGAAGAAGGGACAGAATGATAGGACCTGTGTTAAGACGTCAGGTAAAACCCCCATTGTAAAAGATGGAGCTGTAGGGGATAAAAACAGTAGACAAAGGCAGAAATAGGTCTACAACCAACAAGTAATTGAGGATGCTGGGTGGAATTGCTACTCAGAGGCGAAGAGGTTGCCACAGGAGAGGAATTCGTGTCGGTTCGCATTAAATCAGTCAGAAGACTGTTGAACGCTGACTCAAAAAAAAAAAAAAGAGAAAAAAAACGGGAGGGACGGACGGAAATGGGCCGTGCCCTCTTGAAAGGAACGATCCCGGCATTTGACGTAAGCGATTTAGGGAAGTCACAGAAAACTTGTATCTGGATGGCCGGATGCGAGTCTACTGTGTTTTCCACTGCGCCCTCTTGTCCCGCCATTCTGCTCGAAACAGCCCTCCTAATACGTTCCCTTGTACGGTCCATAAGTGAGAACTGCGTGGTCTAGTTATTTTGCTAGCTACTCTGTATCTACTACTACATCAGTACTTCACTAACAGCCTATCGGTTTGTGTCGGAGGCTGCTTCGTGTAGATTTGTCACTATTTTCCTTTCCAGTTCCAGACGTAAATGGTTCCTGGAAATAACGATTGGTTATCAGCCTCCGTATGAGCTGCTGTCACCAGACAGCATGGCTCTTTTCTATGTCACATCGAATGTACCATAACAGTTCTTGTCTTTATTTACTATACACAGTGAATCACCTAAAACTTGCATCGCAAATTTTTCGATGATGGAAAAAGCAATTGATATGCGGATTTCACAGATTTCAATGGTAGGTATGGGCCCACCTTTGCAGTACATACACATAGTCTTAGGAGTTTCAAATGTTCATTTATTTACAAACTGTATAAATATTGGAATGGAAAGATACCTACTGACAGTAAGAGAGTCAAAGTAGACTAAACTAGAATGTCAACAGTGTTTGTTGCAGGAATCTAGTGCAAGTAGTTTACGAGGCATCGTAGTTTGAACACTGTAAATACCTACAGTTGTTTGTTTAACGTGGTAGCATAAACGAATGTGAAACCCACATTGGTGCGTATGTGCAGTCCTGCACAGGTATTAATATGTCTCTGGATGTCTCGTGTTGTTAAATGGGACATTGCTCAGGCAAACGAAAGACACAAAAAGGTGAAAACAGTACCTCTGTGAGGTACAACTTGTAAATAGACGAATGTACCTTCAATACCTGTGGCTGAAATTACCACCACCAGCATCAATAGAAGCGTGCAGTCTGCCATGCAACGATTGCTTTGCACGTTTAGCATTTCAGCGGGAATTGCAGCACAGGCAGCAGTAATACTGTGTTTTAAATCATCTGTATTCTTAGAAGCGGCTGAAATGGTTGGAGAGGTTCAAGAGGATGAAGTCTATCAGGATACCTGTCGGCGCAGAGGTACACGAACAAACAGTATGCTTGCTACATTCACCATCAAGCACAATCGTATCTGATTTTTTCTCATTCGAGAAATATCATCTTCCAAGTACGTCCTACTATGTCCACTATTGAACAATAACTGACAGGACCATAGCAATACAATCGCAGTGTGCACGTAACACAATATAAACAAACAAAGTCCTTGTCTAGCACGTAATCAATAGGGCGGAACAAATAGCTATTGGTGTTTACAGTGTTCACAGTGAGCCAAGTTGTAAACTACCTGCACTAGCTTCCTGCAGCAAACAGCATTGACATTATCATTTACCAACTCTTAAGATTTTACTATCAATAGGCATTGCCCGGTTCACAAATTTCTGACTGTTGTAAAAGCTGTACTTTCGTCAACATCTCAAAATCTGTGTACTTGCTGCAAATACGCTCCCTTAATTATAATTCGGTTCGATGAAAATTGCGTATCGAAGTGCCTTCCATGCCCGCAATATATGTGGTGCAAGCGTTTAGTTGATCACCCTATATACTCATGTTACTACCACGAGTTCGAAATTGACATTTCCTCAACTTCCAATTGACAAAGTGTCCATTTGTCTTGGACGTTGTTCTTATATTCTGATCTGAAGATGAACGGAAACGGTCGAAACTAGATATCCGTTTTCCTATATGTGATCTTGGCTAGTAAAGGTTTTACAAAAATACTCACGCTAGTAACATGAGTATACAGGGTGAATCACCTAACGCTTGCACCACATATATTTCGGACATGGAAGGCACTATCGATATGGAATTTTTATCTATCCAAATTGTAATTAAGGGCGCGTATTTGCAGCCAATACACAGATTTTGAGACGTTGACGAAAGTACAGTTTTTACAACAGTCAGAAATTTGTGAACGGGACACTGCCTACTGACAGTAAAATCCTAATGGTAGCGTAAAATTCTTTCTTTAATTGTGCAATGTACTTAAACTGCTACTAAATTCTATTCATTTTGCGAAACATCCCTTTGCCCATAATCTCAAAGACGAACTTAACTAACCGTTTAAAAGAGCAACCCTTATTTGTACGAAAGCACAAAGAACGAACCCCGTACTCTGCATGACACGGTCCGAGATGCGACGGCTCACGTGCCTAATCCAGTTCATTGGCTTCCGATTTCTCCCGGCCGTCTGTGTCAAGGACAACGACGCAACCCGATCTGTCTATTACGGGAGCGGACAAGTGGTCTTTTTTCGAGCACAGAAACTTAAGCGGCGCTCCTTTTCTGCGCCGAGCGCAAGGCGCGTATTGAGTTTCGTGCTGTCCGACTGCCTCTGGCCGAGCCGTGGCTGTGCCCCCGGCCGGCCGCGGCTGGAGTAGCGTTCGAATTAAGACCGGTTCCTCGTCCGGCCGCGTTTTTGCCGGCCGCCGTTCTGTTGGGACGAGTGCGGCCACCGCCTCCCGCAGGGATCTCGAGGCGCGGTCACCACTCGCGGCCGAAGCGTACGCCCAACGGGGCACCGAATTTCCTCACCTTTCGTACAACTGTAGTGCATGTCTACATCTAATCTACACTGTGCAAAGCACCTTACGGCATGTGGTGGTGGGGGTTATTTTTCGAGCCACTGTCGCTTCCCTCTTTCCCTATCCCAGTCGCGTATGGTCGGCGGAAGGACGACTGCTGATAAGCAACCTCGGGGACTCGAAACTCTTTAATTTTTTCTTCTACATCTACATACATACTCCGCAATCCACCATACGGTGTTCCACTCCCAAACAGAACGAGGGAAAAATGCCTATATGCCTCTGTACGAGCCCTAATCTCTCTTATCTTATCTATGCGGTCTTTCCGCGAAATGTAAGTTGGCGGCAGTAAAATTGTACTGCAGTCAGCCTCAAATGCTGCTTCTCTAAATTTCCTCGGTAGCGATTCACGAAAAGAACGCCTCCTTTCCTCTAGAGACTCCCACCCGAGTTCCTGAAGCATTTCCGTAACACTCGCGTGATGACCAAACCTACCAGTAACAAATATAGCAGCCCGCCTCTGAATTGCTTCTATGTCCTCCCTCAATCCGACCTGATAGGGATCCCAAACGCTCTAGCAGTACTCAAGGGTACGTCGTATTAGTGTTTTATAAGCGGTCTCCTTTACAGATGAACCACATCTTCCCAAAATTCTACCAGTCAACCGAGGACGACTATCCGCCTTCCCCACAACTGCCACTACATGATCGTCCCACTTCATTTCGCTCTGCAATGTTACGCCCAAATATTTAATCGACGTGACTGTGTCAAGCGCTTGCATTAATTTACATTTATCTATATTTAGAGTTAGCTGCCATTCTTTACACCAATCACAAATCCCGACCATTTCATCTTGTATCCTCCCACAGTCACTCAACGACGACACCTTCCCGTACACCACAACATCATCAGCAAACAGCCGCACATTGCTATCCACCCTATCCAAAAGACCATTTATGTAGATAGAAAACAACAGCGGACCTACCACACTTCCCTGGGGCACTTCAGATGATATCCTCACCTCGGATGAGCACTCACCATCGAGGACAACGTACTGGGTTCTATTACTTGAGATGTCTTCGAGCCACTCACATACTTGGGAATCAATCCCATATGCTCGTACCTTAGTTAGGAGTCTGCAGTGGGGCACCGAGTTAAACGCTTTCCGGAAGTCAAGGAATGTGACATCCGTCTGATACCCTTCATCCATGGTTCGCAAGATATCATGTGAAAAAAGGGCGAGTTGCGTTTCGCAGGAGCGATGCTTTCTAAAGCCGTGCTGATGCATGGACAGCAACTTCTCTGTCTCAAGGAAATTCATTATATTCGAACTGAGAATGTGTTCGAGGATTATGCAACAAACCGATGTTAAGGATATTGGTCTGTACTTTTGAGGATCCGTCCTTCTACCCTTCAAATATACACGCGTCCATCTCAATGGTCTTTTCACGAGATATACGTAGGAGGAAGCAATAAATTGGTGCCCGCATCTCGTGGTCGTGCGGTAGCGTTCTCGCTTCCCACGCCCGGGTTCCCGGGTTCGATTCCCGGCGGGGTCAGGGATTTTCTCTGCCTTGTGATGGCTGGGTGTTGTGTGCTGTCCTTAGGTTAGTTAGGTTTAAGTAGTTCTAAGTTCTAGGGGACTGATGACCATAGATGTTAAGTCCCATAGTGCTCAGAGCCATTTGAACCATTTTGAATAAATTGGTTGACTCTTATAGGAATGTATGCTCTCGGAACTTTAATATGCCATGAAGCAGAACGCCACTGCTGCACCGTCTGCCGCTGGAGTCGGCTGAGCATCTCCGTGACGCTTTTGCCCTTACTGAATGAACCTGTAACGAACCGTGGTGCTCTTCTTTGGATCTTCTCTATTTTCTCTGTCAGTTTTATCTGCTAGGAATTCCATACTAATGAGCAATACAGAGTGAGTCAAAAGGAAATAATAGATTCCAACTATTTATTACAGACAAAATATAAAAGATAGAAACTCATTGCGCATGTCGCTGGGTAGAGAAAGGATCAAAGTTTTGACAGCTGCGCTGTTGTTTGTTTGCAGAAACATGGCAACTACAATGTAAGAGAAACCATTTTATAGAAGTCAATCCATTGTTTAAGTGCAACGTGCATTCTGCCGTCCATTCAGCAAAAATACGCCTTTACAAAAGCAGATTTATGACTGGCATAAAAATTCTTGGAAGCTGGTTGCATATGCAAAAGGAAGAGCAATGGTCGGTCGCGCACATCGGATGAAACTGTCAAGCGTATCCGTGACGCGTTCACACCGAGCACTGAGAAGTCCAGAAGGCGTGCGGAATTTCAACTTTCTCAAACAACGGTGTGGTGTTTTCTGAAACGACGCCTGCATATGAAGCATTACAAGTTTCAGTTACTGCTACAATTGCGTCCCGGTGGCTGCAATAGAAGATTTTGCATTTCAGCTCTCCATGATATGGCGGAGGACACTTTTTTCGAACAGCTCATCTTTTCGGACGAATCTACGTTTCATCTACTGGGGATAGTAAACTGCCAAAATGTAAGAATTTGGGGATCACAAAATGCCGCCGCCGTCGTCAAACATGAAAGAGATTCACCGAAACCCAAAATATTTTGTGCTGTTTCAGTTTACAAAATTTATGGACCTTTCTTTTTTTGCGGAGGAAACTGTGACAGGAACGTCATACCTGGAGATGCTGCATTTTCATTTTTTATGCGTTATGGCGCCTCACCCCACTCTCACCTTGATATGCGGTGTTACCTTAGCAACACCATCCCACAGCGATGGATTGGAAGAAGTGGACAACAAGACCTTGTTAATTGTCTTTGGCTTTCCAGGTCATCAGACCTCAGACGTTGCAATTTTTTTTCTGTGGGGGTACATAAAGACAGAGTCTTTCCCCCA
Source organism: Schistocerca cancellata (assembly GCF_023864275.1). Taxonomy (NCBI): domain Eukaryota; kingdom Metazoa; phylum Arthropoda; class Insecta; order Orthoptera; family Acrididae; genus Schistocerca; species Schistocerca cancellata. The sequence continues at coordinate 353,724,237 of NC_064626.1, read as the reverse complement.
CCCATAGCAGCTAATCTTCAAGATCTGAGAAACTGAATTCTTGATGCTGTCGATTCAATAAAAATGGATCTGTTAATACCTGTCGAATGAAATGGACTACCGTTTCAATGTTTGTCCAGCGACGCATGATGCTCGCGTTGGCTGTTCTTTCTTTTTGAATCACTCTGTAGTCAAGTACTGGTCGAAAGGGTAAATGGTATGCTATTTCTCTGCTGACCGACTACATTTCCTGAGGATTATTCCAATCAATCGCAATCTGGCGTCTCCATTATCCGCAGTTAGTTTCATGTGGTCGTTCCAGTTTACGCTATTCCGTACGCGTACACCTAGATATTTTATGAAAGCAACTGCTTCCAGTGATTGCTCTGCAATCGTGTAATCATGCAGTAAAGAATGTTTCTGTCGATGTATCGCAGTACGTTACATTTATCTATGGCGGCGGTCAATTGCAAATTCCTGCAGCAAGCGTCGATCCTCTGCAGGTCTTCCTGAATTTCGCTAAAATTTTCTAGCGTTTCGACTTCTTTTTATACAACAGCATCATCCGCGAAAAGTCTCAATGAGCTTCCGGCTTTATCTACCTGGTCATTTATATACATCTTGAAAAGTAATGCTCCTATAACACACCTATGGGGGCACGCACGAAGTTAATATTACGGCTGAAGACTTCTCTCCCGCAGAATAACATGCTGGTTTCTACGAGTCCTACTCGGAAAGTAATGTCTGATCGATCGCAAAATGGAAACCACTGTGAAAATCAAAAATGTTTTATTTGGAACAGTTAGCTACACCTCCCAACTACTTCTCTACACAGTTACCGCTCCGATGTAGATATCTGTCGTAGCGTAGTATCAACATTCCAATACTCTCATCATAGGAGAAAACCGCCTGTGCTTACTGCCAATTCTCTACGCTGGTCTACAGATCGTTATCTGTGCCACAACGTTGTCTTCATAGCTAGCGGCTCATGTGAGCAAAGATGAAACTCAGGGAGAGTCAATTACGGGCTCTATTTTGGGTGATCAAACGCTTCCCATAGAAAACGCTGCAGGAGCATCTTCATTGCCCCATCAAAGTTCGGTCGAGAATTGTCACACAGAAGGAAACGTATGACAGTTATGTTATGGGGGCTGCATGGCATCAGGCGATATACCACACCAGATCCTCATACTTGGCGGGAGACACTAGTATTCTAGGCATCTTGACGTGCTGGCTGTGCGCTCAGAACTGAAAAGAACGACGTGACGCGATCGACGGGCATTCTAAGGACACAGACCAACACATCTGTGCAAAGCTTTTTAGGATTTTGCACCCCACTGCACCTTACTTTCCGAAAAGCCCTCGTATTTTCGGCACACTGCTCAACCCTGACACACAGCTGATTAGATATTCAATCCCTTCATATTTTGTTAATTGGACGGCAGAGCAGAACTGTATCTAACGTCTTCCAGATGTCAAGGAACATCGCATCTATCTGGGTGCCCACTGCTTTCTGGGGCTCATGGACGAACAGAGCGAATTGGTTTTCACACGATCGTTATTTTGGGAACCAACGTTCATCCCTACAAAGGAGATCTTTGGTCTCCAGAAAAATCATAATACGCGTTGGTGAAACTTGTCCCAAAATTCTATAACAGACAGATATCAGAGATGGAGGCCTATAATTTTGTGCGCCTGTTCGACGACTCTTTTTGGTCCTGTGCTTTTCTTACAGTCATTAGGAACGCTTCGCTCAAAGAGATCTATGGTACACCGCTCATAGAAGAGCGGTAAGTTCTTTCGAACACTCTGTGCAGAGTCGAACTGGTGTCCCGTCAGTCCAAAGGCTTTCCCTCTGTTGAGTGACTTCAGTTGTTCCCCTATCCCTTGATCCCTTGTAACAAAGGCTGGTCTAATACAATGCGCCTCTCTGATTTCCGAGAAATCAAAATTCACAGTTTCAGGAACCTACTGAATACCACACGAAAAAGCCATCCGTACGATCAGCGGTATTAGTGTAGCGGAATAATGTGACAGACTAGATGTCCGCCCTCACCACGTCGACTTTCGTCCTTAATCCTCTTAATTTCCACCGCACACGGGTATCGATACAACGAATAATGTTTCTATTGAAAGGAGAATTTTTTTCAGTTCTTCACAACTTTTTAGGCCGTTTCTCATAACCTCTTATCCAAATCAATCGATCTTTATATAAATCTTTCAGATTTCTTCGTTGCGCATCCTCCTCCAATTGATTTTTTCCAGTCTCTACAGGATTCTCTTTTTATCTGGTACGGAGGTTGCCAATATAGTAGTTTTTCCAGCCATCGTTCATCCCCTAATTTCATCACATGTCTATACCATTTTGAACGCCGTTTGCCATCTCTTCTATGTTGTACGTAGGAGTTTTCATTCATTTCTGATTCCTTTATTTGGGATCTTCTCTCGCTTTGAAAATCTATAAATTCTTCTCAAAAAATTACTGTGTACGGCTTCAAGTCTTCTATCTTGTTTTGTTGTTTCCCAGAATTCCCCTCCACATAAACAAACACTTTTTTATTATTGATTCGTACAACGTTTTTTTCTTTCTCTTAATTTTACCTGACCAAAGGATGGAATTCAACTTATTGGTTGCTTGTTTAGTTTGTCTTTTCCTCTGCCTTATTTTTCTTTTCTGGAAAAGTTATCTGAGACTATAACTTTGAGGTATTTTTGTTTCTGTCACGCATCAATAGTTCATTTACGATAATGTAATATTGTTTACTTACAATATAGAGATACTTTGGCCTAGAAAAGTTTCTTGTAATTCCTGTCTTATTGTATTTTGCTAAGATTTTCTTCATTGTGTACTCTGCCATGACTCATAGGCAACTGCAGCCAATTTTATTTGGCAATTGGCCAGTAGTAAACACGATAGATCGTTCGTCGCTATCTATGTGTAAGATCATTCTTTCATACTTTTTAGTGCACTCTTTAAGAACTTCTTTCAGATATATGAACAGAGTGTAAAGCCTTTGGTTGGTCGTATTAGTCGGGAGATTTCGTTTCCTATTTTAATTCCTGTCTCTAACCCCTCGTCAACTTTTGTAGCTGCAACAACACGTACCTTACTTATTGTGCTCTCATCACGCTGTCCATGGAGATTCTTTACTGGTACTGTGTCATACGCTTTTTGTATCTCTATGAAAATCGTATGTGAGCCTCTTCCCTCGGTTCTTCTTTTTTCAATTGTCTCTTTTATAATAAATCTGATATTTAAGAAGTATCGGCCTGAGATGGAGCCACTCTGCTCTTCTACTGTTATAACTGCACGCACCAGAAGTTCTTTTATAACTGGAACGTACAGATTTCCCTCAGATGTAGTAATGATTATGCCCCTATAAGTTTTGCAATCTTTTCTTTATCCTTCCTCGTAATTATGATAATCATCTATGTACAATTATGGTGAGGTATATCAAGGACTACTGATGAAATGAACATTTATTTATTGACACACTCTTTCTCGTATTGTAAAGTTATCGCAGTGAAGTGAGTAAACGTATAATTTTTCGGAGTTCCTGTACGCCGAAAGCACTTGGGACTGAATCTATTAAAAGAGCATGAAACACATGGTACAAACCTACATCGAGCACATTTTATGATCCTCACTTTCTGATATGTGCAATTGATTATTAATAATGATAGCAGGACAGATACTTCATTTATACATTTATAAAAATCATTATATATATGTTTCTAGAATGAAATTTTCACTCTACAGCGGAGTGTGTGCTGATATGAAACTTCCTGGCAGATCAAAACTGTGTGCCGGACCGAGACTCGAACTCGGGACCTTTGCCTTTCGCGGGCAAGTGCTCTACCATCTGAGCTACCCAAGCACAACTCAGGCCCCGTCCTCACAGCTTTACTTCTGCCAGTACCTCGTATCCAACCTTCCAAACGTTACAGAAGCTCTCCTGCGAAACTTGCAGAACTAGCACTCCTGAAAGAAAGGATATTGCGGAGACATGGCTTAGCCATAGCCTGGGGGTTGTTTCTAGAATGAAATTTTCACTCTACAGCGGAGTGTGCGCTGATATGAAACTTCCTGGCAGAAGCAAAGCTGTGAGGACGGGGCGTGAGTCGTGCTTGGGTAGCTCAGTTGGTAGAGCACTTGCCCGCGAAAGGCAAAGGTCCCGAGTTCGAGTCTCGGTCCGGCACACAGTTTTGATCTGCCAGGAAGTTTCATTGTATATATGTATTTATTTAAGTACATTACACATCTCCTCTTGAACCGCTGGAGCGATCTCAACCTAACATGGTGCACAGATCATCTGGAAAGAAACACAATGATGCTGAGAACAGCGTGCCTCCCTTATGAACGGAAGTGGGAGTGAAAAGAGGGTGGCAGAGAAGCATAACTCAGCAACGCCATGAGCAATTCAGCCAATTTTGGAATAAACGTTATTCATTAATTATATAAAACGCTGTGGGAGTAAGATACTTCTACTATCCGTAGGGGTGGGGGATGGGTTGAGGAGGAGTGACTCTTACCCAGGCAGGATTACAAATTTTCTGGAACCAGATTATATATAACATGTGTGTGAAATACGTGTGACATGACCAGCACATATAGCGTAACACACAACGCGCTAGCTTGCTAGACAGGGAGTTGACCCAGACGCGGATGTAATCCGCACAGCGGATTAATGACCTTGAGTTTATACACCAGCCAGCCTGAGTGTGGCTTTTAGGTGTAGCGTGGACAGAAACATGGAAACACCAAAAACACATTAGCATGCCTAGGGAACCCGTTGGCGATCGAAACAGCTTTCAGTCGTCTCGGAGTGCATAAACGCAGGTCCTGTACGGGTTTTAATGGAATCTTATTCCATTCTCTTTGCAAAATAGTAGCAAATTCAGGTAATGATGATGGAGGTGGATAGCGATCACGTAGCCTTGTCTCCAAAGTAGATCTCAAAGGCTCAATAATACAGAGATCTGAGACAATGGTAGCCAGGGGAGATACTACACTCTTCAGTCTCGGGCTCACAAAAGCAGTCCTGGAGGGAACTGTCGTCTTGCAACACAGTGTCATGATTGGGGAGCAAATACTTTACCATTGGATTGTCCTGATCAGCCAAAACAGTTACTTACACCTTGGCAGTAATACGACTTTGCAGAGTAACCATGAAATAACATGATATGCACGTCTTTATCACCGCCGAAAACCCTCCCCCCGCCCCCCCCCCCCCCCGCCATGTTTCGTTCTTGGGATGTGGAAAGTATGAACAAGACTCATACGACCAAATTACAATCTTCTAATGGTCCATAGTCCAGGTTTTATGCCTTCGGTACCATGTTTTGCTATTACTGGCATTTGCTTCAGTGATTAGTGATTTAGAAATCCTAGCTCGCCCTGCAGTTCCCTGTTATGGATGTCCCTTCGTGTTAGTTTGGTGCTGAAAGGGTTAACGATTGCGACATTCAGTTCTGCAATGACCTTTGCAGCTGTCGATCCGTTATTTTTCGTCGTAATCCTCTTCAGTGACCGTCTGTCACGATAATTCAACACACGCTTTCGTCCGCGTTGTGACTTAGTGGCTCATGTTTTTCCGCTTTAGTTTCCTCACTTTAGAATTCACTTCACTCCGACATAATGCACTCACAAATACGTGGTACACAGTTCTTACAGCACTGACATTTGCAATATATTGAGCACATTGCACGGGCGCCGTTTGTGGTCACATACAACAGCGCAACTTGCAGGCTTGGCTAGCTTCTGCATATATGTTAAAGCACGAATCTGCCGCGGTGTTTCCAAATTTTTGTTCAGCCTCTGTATAAATAGGAGGAGACTGCGCAATCAGAGGCTGTTTTCAGGCACCCAAAATGTACACTCCTGGAAATGGAAAAAAGAACACATTGACACCGGTGTGTCAGACCCACCATACTTGCTCCGGACACTGCGAGAGGGCTGTACAAGCAATGATCACACGCACGGCACAGCGGACACACCAGGAACCGCGGTGTTGGCCGTCGAATGGCGCTAGCTGCGCAGCATTTGTGCACCGCCGCCGTCAGTGTCAGCCAGTTTGCCGTGGCATACGGAGCTCCATCGCAGTCTTTAACACTGGTAGCATGCCGCGACAGCGTGGACGTGAACCGTATGTGCAGTTGACGGACTTTGAGCGAGGGCGTATAGTGGGCATGCGGGAGGCCGGGTGGACGTACCGCCGAATTGCTCAACACGTGGGGCGTGAGGTCTCCACAGTACATCGATGTTGTCGCCAGTGGTCGGCGGAAGGTGCACGTGCCCGTCGACCTGGGACCGGACCGCAGCGACGCACGGATGCACGCCAAGACCGTAGGATCCTACGCAGTGCCGTAGGGGACCGCACCGCCACTTCCCAGCAAATTAGGGACACTGTTGCTCCTGGGGTATCGGCGAGGACCATTCGCAACCGTCTCCATGAAGCTGGGCTACGGTCCCGCACACCGTTAGGCCGTCTTCCGCTCACGCCCCAACATCGTGCAGCCCGCCTCCAGCGGTGTCGCGACAGGCGTGAATGGAGGGACGAATGGAGACGTGTCGTCTTCAGCGATGAGAGTCGCTTCTGCCTTGGTGCCAATGATGGTCGTATGCGTGTTTGGCGCCGTGCAAGTGAGCGCCACAATCAGGACTGCATACGACCGAGGCACACAGGGCCAACACCCGGCATCATAGTGTGGGGAGCGATCTCCTACACTGGCCGTACACCACTGGTGATCGTCGAGGGGACACTGAATAGTGCACGGTACATCCAAACCGTCATCGAACCCATCGTTCTACCATTCCTAGACCGTCAAGGGAACTTGCTGTTCCAACAGGACAATGCACGTCCGCATGTATCCCGTGCCACCCAACGTGCTCTAGAAGGTGTAAGTCAACTACCCTGGCCAGCAAGATCTCCGGATCTGTCCCCCATTGAGCATGTTTGGGACTGGATGAAGCGTCGTCTCACGCGGTCTGCACGTCCAGCACGAACGCTGGTCCAACTGAGGCGCCAGGTGGAAATGGCATGGCAAGCCGTTCCACAGGACTACATCCAGCATCTCTACGATCGTCTCCATGGGAGAATAGCAGCCTGCATTGCTGCGAAAGGTGGATATACACTGTACTAGTGCCGACATTGTGCATGCTCTGTTGCCTGTGTCTATGTGCCTGTGGTTCTGTCAGTGTGATCATGTGATGTATCTGACCCCAGGAATGTGTCAATAAAGTTTCCCCTTCCTGGGACAATGAATTCACGGTGTTCTTATTTCAATTTCCAGGAGTGTAGATAGCGTTACTCCTACCTACTTCGTGTGCTTACACTTAAATGCTAATCGTCTGAGAGACGTGCCGGCACATTCTCTGTCAGTCGATATCAGAGAGGCACTGACGCACTCGTTATCTGTGGGCCAGGTGGAAAGGAAGCGGCCGGCCGAAGTGGTCGAGCGGTTCTAGGCGCTACAGTCTGGAACCGCTACGGTCGCAGATTAGAATCCTGCATCTGGCATGGCTGTGTGTGATGTTCTTATGTTAGTTGTGTTTAAGTAGTTCAAAGTTCTAGGGGACTGATGATCTGAGAAGTTAAGTCCCATAGTGCTCAGAGCCATTTGAACCATTTTTTGAAAGGAAGCGTTGTCAGCAAGTGGGCTCTCTCATTTGCGAGTATGTCTACGACCGAGGAAGGAAACACATGGTCCGTTGGAGTGTCTTGGCTAGCAGCCGGCCTGTATATTGTAGTTTTGGCCATAATCGCTGAGCCAAGAGGACCGTCCGGCATTATGCGCATCAACTGCAGGCTGCTTGTTTGTCTGCCACTTCTCGGTGCCGCGCAAGGAGGGCGGCGCCCGCGTCATTGTGGAGTAACCGGCGTCAGACGCAGGTTGTCGGCCTGTCATTGCCTGGATGCTGTGTACCGAAAACCACGCTCGGATTGACGCTGTAGAGTATAAAAAGTTGTCCGCTTCTCATTTTGTCGCTAATGTGTGTGGAGTAACACGCCTGGGTACATGCTATGTCTGCCATGTCTCGCTAGACGTGGATGCGAAAGTGTCGGGATCACATTAGCTAGGGGCTCTCCTGAGGCTGCAAGAAAAAAAAATGGCTCTGAGAACTATGAGACTTAAGACCTGAGGTCATCAGTCCCCTAGAACTTAGAACTACTTAAACCTAACTAACCTAAGGACATCACACACATCCATGCCCGAGGCAGGATTCGAACCTGCGACCGTAGCGGTCGCGCGGTTCCAGACCGAAGCGCCTAGAACCGCTCGACCACTGCGGCCGGCAGGCTGCAAGAGATCGATCATGTGTATGAGAGACTTCGTTTGGTCAGTCATTTTTGTTCGCTTTTTCTTTTGTGGTGTCTTTTATGTCATGTTTGATTGTTCCTTGAATTTTACTAGTATTCCCTCCATGTGTGGCCAGGCTCCCTGTGTGTGTGGGTGTTTCCGTCTCTCGTACAAGTGCTGGGCCCGTGTTTCGCAATGTTAAGCTTCGTTCTCATTCGCCCCTTTTTTTACAAGTTAGTCTAAGTTTGTCTTGACGTTTGTTTACCGACTTCTGTAACCATGTGTTTTAAGGGGGGGAAAGGAAGGCATATTTTCTTTAGATGTTAAATTGCCGATCTTTCTACCACTCAAATAACTTTAAATATTTACTTCGGTGGTAGCTCGTAGTTTGTCGGATGGTTCGAAATATGTTATTGATAAGTGTAAATGCAGATATTATAACATGTGGTATCTGAATATGTACACACATCAGTGAGTTGATTGTTTCTTTTCTGCATCGAACAGTCTTCCCGCCAACATGTCACATAATTTATTACCTGTCGTTATCTACACAGTCGTAACTCCACCACTAAGTGGACCACCGCTGTCAGTATTGACTAACTATTTTGAAACCACGCATCCACACTTCAACACCAGACTTGCTGCCCATGGGAAAATAACCATTAATGGCTTGCTCTTGCCACATATACTTGGAGGTACTGCCCAATCTAAAAACTTACAACTCGCAAGCGCTGATGACCTCGATGTTGAGCGCCCATAACCCCCCCCCCCCCCCTACAACTCGCAATAGCTATCCTTATTAGTCTTCATATGACGTAAATACTGATGTAATGTTGTTCAGTACACCGTCCACAGGGACAAACAAAAATATCTACTCTGAAACCTAGCGCGGGTGCGCGCACATAGGTGTGTGTGTGTGTTTGGTGGGGGGGATTATGGCTATATACGAGGGTTGGAACTTCAATAGTGGCAACTATTTATTTACAGCTCGTAAAAAATAGATACGTGTTTCAAAGTTTTACAGACCTTCAACGTAGTCGCCGGCATTGTGTATAACCCGTTGCCAGCGATGTGGAAGTCGTGGGATACTCTTAGCAGTGCCAGTTGTGTTGACAGTTAGAGCGGCGCGGTCTATTGCCCGTCGAATTTGTAGCAGTTCTGAAACGAATGCTCTGAAGTGTTCAGTTTACAAATCAAGTTGAACTCACGAGGGCTTAAGTCAGGGGAGCGCAGTAGGTGGCATAGCACTAAGCATCCCCATCAGTCAAACAAATCAGTAACAGCTTGCACTGTACGTGCTTGAGCATTGTCCTGCAAAATGATGGTCAGGTCCTGCAGAAAGGGTCATCATTTTTGTCTCTATGCTGTTCATTTTTGGAACACAATCTACGACCAGCTTAGAGAGAGAAGTGATGACCCATTCTGCAGAACCTGACCATCATTTTGCAGGTCAGTGCTCAAATACGTACAGTGCAAACTGTTACTTATTTGTTTGACTGATGGGGATGCTAAGTGCTATACCACCTACTGCATTCCCCTGACTTAAGCCCTCGTGAGTTCAACTTTATTTCTAAACTGAAGGAAACACTTCACGGCATTCGTTTCAGAACTGCTACAAATTCGTCGGGCAATAGACCGCGCCGCTCGAACTGTCAACACAACTGGCACTGCTAAGAGTATCATACGACTTCCACATCGCGGGCAACGGGTTATACACAATGCTGGCCACTACTTTGAAGGTCAGTAAAACTTTGAAACATGTATCTGTTTTGTACGAGGTGTAAATAAATAGTTGTCACTATTAAAGTTCCAACCCTCGTATTTTGCTACCAGTTGTTAGGTCAAAGATTAAAGATAGTATTTTTTGTCCTATGGCCAAATGTGATCAAATGTATTTCGAGATCAAACAGCTTTGACCAGGCAGGGTGAAATTGCTCTTGTAATGATGTGTAATTTTCGGATTTTGTTTCCATTAATTAGTAATATATTGGTATTTGTCCAGTAAAACCATCAACACCTTCCACTCCACCACTCTCACATTCTCTGTCTCCTCAATTTGCATATCCAAGTACGTACTACACATCGTGCCAATTTGACGTATGTTGCATGTCGCCTTAATTTTTCTGCTATTATAGTGTGTGAGTTGCATATACTTAAGTGATGACGTTTCCTCTCATGTTCCATCCACTCAATAATTCTGCTAATTAGAATCATGTTTGTAATACCTATGATATTCATTCTACTTTGTAACTTTCATTGTACATCGGTAAATTGTTTCGATTGTTATTACTCCCAATTCGTAATGCTTTTCTAATGCAACTATTATTATTATTATTATCGATTATTCCCATTTAAGAGAGCGTTTGAACTTGAATTCCTTTATGATGATTGTTTATGTTTCTTCTGAGCCCAAATTTTCTTCATGTGTTCACTGTGTTGTTTCTTTCGCTCCGCTGTCCATTTGCATCCTGGTCTCTTCTGTGTTGTAGTGTCAAATTTATGTTTTTTGATGATGTTCCTGAATTCAGTTCTATTTTCTGCATCGTTTACTGTTATGTGTGCTTGTCTGTGGTCCTCTTCAACTTCTTTTATCCATTTTGTTTTTCCCCTGCCTGAGTTGATGACTTTAAGAATTCGCTTTGAAATTCTGTTTTCATTCATCCTGTGGATATATCCGTAGAACTGCATTCTTCTTTTCCTTATTGTATCCGTAATATTGTCTGTGTATTTATATAATTCTGATGTTGGTCTCTTCTTCCAGATTCATTGCTCTTGTATCGGGCCAAAAATTTTCCTGAGAAGTTTCCTTTCTTGTTTCTCTATTTCTTTGATTTTAGTTTGCCCACCTATTTGTGTTGTTTCAGATGCATATAGTGCTTCCGGAAGTACGACAGTGTTGTAGTGCCTCAATTTTATGCAACTATTATTATTATTATTATTATTATTGTCATTATTACTCGTGACTCAATTTTAAACACAAATTTGTTATTATTTACGTATTTAACTAGTTCTAATGGCCTCGTAAATGCGGTCTATTATATAAACATACAGAGTAGGTCTAAAGTAATCAATAACGAAGTAAATAAAGAAATCTTAGAGTCTGCGAGTGATGAAATAACGGAGTATCGTCATGGAGGATGATACCGGTGCAGACACGGAGGCTGAATCTTCCCCGCATTCGAATTCCAACTAAATCGGAAATGACGGCGTGACGCGCTCTCTGACGCACGGAATCGCGGAACCGCGCCGCCTACGCTCGAGCTGCTCGGCTGCGATCGCCGCTATAGCACGCACTTCTCGCTTTGTGTGTTCAAGTGGAAACCCAGGAACTATCAGGGTTGTTCTTTACGGGAATGCGCGTGAGAAAGGTCAGACAGAGTAATTTATTCGAGTTTCCATTACTTTTCAGGGTGTAGCAATGCTGTCAGCAGTCACCGGTAAACTATTACAAATGATAGTGCAAACGTATTTCTTTATATTAAACCTGACACTTCCTGGCACATTAAAACTGTGCTCCTGACCAGGAGTCGAATCTGTGACTTTTTTCTGATGCAGGTAAGTGTCGTACCGACTGAGCTATCCAAGCTCGACTGACGACCCAACCTCATAGCTTTACTTCCGCCAGAATCTCATCTCATTATTACCAAACTTCACATTACCCATGCATACCTGGCTAGTCTTTTTTTTCTCCAGGAGTCCCACAAGGTATACAGGCGAACTGTGAAGTTAGGTAGGTGTGAGGTGAAGTACTGCTGTGTATGTGTGTAGTGTGTAGTGAATCGTGCTTGGAAAGCTCAGTCGTTAGAGCACTTGCTCGAGTCAGCTAAAGTTCCAGGTTAGACTAGCGGTCGGGTGCACAATTCTAATCTACCACGAAGTATCAGATCAGGTCACTCTCCACTGTTTATGAACTGTAGGCTTGTTTGCAAATATGAGCGCCTTCCCGAACGGACAAAGGTGCCCAGGTTGGAGTTCCGGTCAGGCACACTGTTCTAATCGGCCAGGAAGTTTCACGTATGAAAAAAAAAACCTCGTACATAGCATATAAAAAGGAACAGGACAACGAGTTAATCTAGACCTTTAAGAGATGATATTGTTGTCTGCACGAAATAGCCAAATTTTAATACAAGATTTTTTCCTCTTCCAGTTAATATGACATGTCTGATATCTTTTGTAAATGATCTATGGATGAAAAACAGTTAATTAATACATTACACTCTTCAAGCGCATATAAAACAGAACAAAGAATTATCTTTGTTAATAGTAATGGATATATTATTTTTTAAACCGATTTTGACTGATGTAATGTTTCATGTAATGTAATGTTTCAAGGTATGTTTCCCCGAGAATTATTCCTACTTTTGAAAGTCTCTATAAACAAAAAGATAAAAAAAGTGTTTTACAGTAAAGTTTCTGTCTTTATCTGTTTAATATATTCCTATCGTCGTTTATTTTTTACAAACGCGGATGTAAATATCTTCGTAGAGAATAAGCTTTACGAACAGAAAAACGAAAATAGTGAATGGCGACACTGTTCGTCGAAGAGCTGAAGTTACGGATAGGAGCTTCTTTTTTGTATCACATTATAGGCCAATTTCAGTGACAGAGCACATGTTTGCGATCGTACAACGTGATACAAAGGAAAACATGAGCTGCGATTTGTTTTATTGGATTTTGGCTTTTCGGACGTTTACCACTCGTATGGATAAAAATGTGGTAGGTTATGTGTCAACACTGTCCTACTCTGATGTGTCAAATGACGTGTGATCAGGATAGCTCTGCCTTTTAAATGTCGTTTGAGATTCATTTGTGGCTCTGTACTTGCAGGACACCTAGAAAAGAGATCTCTTACGTTTTGCAGTCTTAATAATGAAACTTGATGATACTAAAGTTACTGTCATTATCACGAATGATATGGCTTTTACGTTAGTCAAGATAAGATAAGGAAATCCTTTTTTAATAATGCTGGCACAGATACATCTTTCACAGCCAAGTGACTTTCTAATTACAGAAGTGGTGAAGGGTTTCAGATAACTGTATTCAATACCTATGTAGCGCAAGAGAGCGTCTCTTCTACTCACACAATGATGGTCAGCATCTCAGGGACCGATAATGCACCATTCGTTGGCGAAATTGGAAATATTGTGACAATGAACTGTCGTGTCTTCTGTGCAGGTATTGTACACATGCACTGTAGTTCCGGAAATAATTTACATTTTCATATATCATGTTACTTTTAGGTCACTTCATTCACAATTCATGGTCTGCTTGAATTCAAATAGAATAGTTAGTCTTTCAGAGGTGTCGTACGTGTTTGCATGGGTGTATTGACCACCAGATCTTTGAACAAGGTACACTCGCTGGTCAACGTTATTGTGACACTGTACTCTTTTATCATGTGCGTTTTTCAGGGATGCATTCGGCCCTAACAGCGCAGTTGGAGGAGCACTTGGAACGAAACCATATTCTGCGAAAGGACTAGTCTACCAGTTCGCAACTTAGATCCATCGAATACGTTTGGGATGCGTTGGGGATGTGTTGCAGCATGCCCACATGTATCAACGATTACCCATCAGTTGTTAACGCCGCTGGTGGAGGAGTGGAACATCGCACCAAAAGAACTCCTTATCAACTTCGTGGCCAGTATGGGTCTCGTTGCAGAGCGTGCATTATCGTCCTTGGTTATCACACGCGCCGTTAAGACACACTACTCGCCTCCTACGAGTACTATGTCCAGGGGCCATCATAAATCGCCGTGACTTCAGTACACTTATTGTCTCCCAGTGAAAGTATAATTTGTTTTCGTCCCATCGTATATGACTTTCAGTTACCGTCTGTACTATACTTCGCAGTTCTTTCTATGTACGGGGCAAGTTGCATCGAACTTTGTTATTTCGCAGTGACACTTCATGCGAAAGTGACTTCCGAACTTCTAGCACACCAGCGTATATGGCTGAAAAATCCCTAACTTTTTGTCATACTCGAACGAAAAGTACACACACCAAAAACGTTTTCCATCACCCCTGTTCCCAGAACTCCCGAAGACAGACGTTGACTGTCGATATTGTATCACAGACACTGTGCCTTTGACTGTCCAGAGATGTCACTAAACCCGCCCAAAGATGTGAACAACCATGCATGACCAGCGCCTATTAGCCGGAGCGGGTACGACAGCCGATCACTTCCAGACATTCCGCCAGAAAGGAAGTACACGGGTCGTGTTGTCTGTAGTCCAACCATGCCTAGAAGGTCAACATCGCGGTTCGATCGCGTCCGCATTGTTACTTTGTGCCACGAAGGGCTCTCAACAAAGGAAGTGGCTCTGAGCACTATGGGACTTAACATCTGAGGTCATCAGCCCCTAGAACGTAGAACCACTTAAACCTAACTAACCTAAGGACATCACACATATCCATGCCCCTAGGCAGGATTCGAACCTGCGACCACAAAGGAAGTGTCCAGGCGTCTCGGAATGAACCAAAGCGATGTTGTTCGAACATGGAGGAGATAAAGAGAGACAGGAACTGTCAATGACATGCCTCGGTCAGGCCGCCCAAGGGCTACTACTGTAGTGGAAGACCGCTACCAACGGATTATGCCTCGGAGGAGACCTGACAGCAACGCCACCATCTTGAATAATGCTTTTCGTGCAGCCAAAGGACGTCGTGTTACGACTCAAACTGTGCGCAGTAGGCTGCATGATGCGCAACTTCATTCCCGACCTCCATGGCGAGGTCCATCTCTGCAACCACGACACCATGCAGCGCGGTAAAGATGGGCCCAACAACATGCCGAATGGACCGCTCAGGATTGTCATCACGTTCTCTTCACCGATAAGTGTCGCATATGCCTTCAACCATACAACCGTCGGAGACATGTTTAGAGGCAACCCGGTCAGGATGAACGCCTTAGACACACTGTCCAGCGAGTGCAGCAACGTGGAGGTTCACTGGTGTTTTGGGGTGGCATTATGTGGGGCCGACGGTGGTCATGGAAGGCTGTAACGGCTGTACGATACGTGAATGCCACCCTCTGACCGATAGTGCAACCATATCGACAGCATATTGGTGAGGCATTCGTCTTCATGGAAGACATTTCTCGCTCCCATCGTGCACATCTTGTGAGAGACTTCCTTCACGAGAACGACATCGCTCGACTAGAGTGGTCAGCATGTTCTCCAGAAATGAACCCTATAGAACATGCCTGGGATAGATTGAAAAGCGCTGTTTCTGGACGACGTGACCCAGCAACCACTCTGAGGGATCTACACCGAATCGCCGTCGAAGCGTGGGACCATCTGGACCGACAGTGCCTTTATGAAACTGTGGACAGTGAGGTGTCAGGTCAGAGGGGTGTTCTGAACACAATTTCGACACAAAGCAGCTCAATAGGCTGTGGAGTGGAAGGGGTAGGCTAGCAATAGAAC
Organism: Schistocerca cancellata; assembly: GCF_023864275.1. Taxonomy (NCBI): domain Eukaryota; kingdom Metazoa; phylum Arthropoda; class Insecta; order Orthoptera; family Acrididae; genus Schistocerca; species Schistocerca cancellata. The sequence goes on along the minus strand of NC_064626.1, from coordinate 353,708,531 downwards.
AGTGCATCACCATTGACTAGACACTCATTTATTGAACACATAAGTCAGGTATTACCCAAAAGGAACAATCAGTACAAATGACAAAATAATATTCTTTTCCTTTAAGTCATTCAAACATTTAAACAGGCAAATAGCAATCATTTAACTGAAAGCCTTTTAAGAAATCAAGACCAGAAAATTTGAATGATGAGTTAAAATCATATTTAAATAGGCTCTGACCGAGCACATATTTTAAAACGAAATAATTCCTTTAAGAAACCAGCGATCAAAATTAGTTACATAATCCTCAACAACCATATTACATCCAAGACACTTAAGATTAAACAGTAATATATAACATCAGAGAGTTTCAGTCCCAAGTTTTAAGCAGCACGTTTCAGATGGACTGCACTGCAACAGTACAATACAAGTCCCTCAGAGGATCTCCCCACACAGGAAGCTACTGCCGCAATCGACAAAATATCAACATCATTCCATGTACAGACCTAAAACAAACTAAAAGCTCTCTTAAGTTTGGTACAGTTAATTCCCTTTCAACATAACATACATCACTAGTCTAGCCTTAGGACGGCACCGACACCCCGCAATTTAGCACGGGAAAAACTACAGCGATGCACTCATCACGTATTCTTACAAAATCCAAGAACAGAGAGCCGGCTCCCCAATAGCGGAACATTTAACCACGCGCAGCGTGCGGGTTTGCGGGATGCTGATCTCGCTCTTAACCTCAACACCAGTTCAAATACTAGTCAGCCTACAATCTTGAACCACCATACACATTCCTTCAGTTACTGTATAGAAAGCCAATGTAATAGGCAAACAGAGCAGCATATGATAAAAGCTTAAGCAATTTCCTTACTAGACAACCCTTATGAATAGTAGCCGTATTTTTTTTTTCTTTTTTAAACGTGAGCACACCCACAACCAAAGACAAACAACTCCAATCATAAGGACAGAAGCACATAAGCAAGTAGCAATGGTAACTTCTGCTTAGATTGGCTACACACCAGAGAACAGTCTTTACAACATAACCATCAATACAATAGCAAATTACTCACACGTGTACTCCCCCACGATTTCGACTCGCAAAGCCATAGACAAAACGTGGAGAACGTATCACTTAGACCAACATAATGGTGCTTCCTCAGTTACCCCAAATAACTGACTCCCTTAGTTGCACAGCAAAGAACCAGACCTAATGAAACCACCACAGTTTTCGCCTCTAAATTGTCACAGTACAAGTGAGACTCAATCACAAATGTAATTTTACATCACCAGTTCCCGTATAGTCAATACAAGCGCCTGATTTTCACCAGTTTATAAGGGCAGGCAGCAACATCGTACGGAAAAGAGCGTAGACACAAGCTCTTACCAATTCTCTTCTCCGAAAGCAGCCACCGCAATTCTCGGGAACCACTGGGACATCCAATGCAAAAATCGTTACTCCTTCACACAAATTACACGACGCCCGCTTCCCACTGCTTGCTACGGCGCCTTCCGTTCAGAGCCATCTCCGTGCGATAGGTGCGGTCCCACACTCGATGCGTCAACCCGACAACCGTCTTCCACCACGTCCCGGAGCACACACCTCCCTCCCTCCTCCCCCCCACAGGACCACGCCTCGTTACTCCTCGCGCAGGCCCCTGAGGGCGCTGCTTACCGCCCTGACCGTGGCAGGAAAGATAAACCACCAGAGTGGCACTATCGATATGAGCCGCCACGGCTCAGATAGTATGTCACGACGAATACAGGCATGCATCAATGCAAGAGGACGTGCTACTGATTATTAGAGATACTGGAGTGTACAGAAATCTGGACCACCACCTCTGAAGGTCTCGCTGTATGGTAGTACAACATGCAATGTGTGGCTTTCATGGTCAGGAAAAAGGGCGGAAATGATGTTTATGTTGATCTCTATTTCAATTTTCTGTACAGGTTCCGGAACTCTCTGAACCGTGGGGATGAAAAACTTTTTTTCATGTGTGCGTATATAAAATAATCAGCAAACGTGTGTGAGAGTCATTAGAACGTAACCGAACCCCAGTGTCGCGAACCGGCAACCAGACACCGAAATAGCGGCATTTTTCGGTGCGGTGTTCATTCCACAGACACGGTAGCGACTTACGCTCCGACTGCGCCCCGTTTTCGCAACCCCGTGCTGCGAGGCGGCCAGCAGCCCGCCGCCGCCTCATTTCCGCACGAGGTATTCCGGGAGCCGGCAGCGCCGCGGTGTTTGACAGAGGGCGCCCCGTGCTGACACGGGCCGTCTGCCAGCGCCATGAATAATGCACGCTGTCGGCTGTCCGGCGCTGGCTCTCCTGCCTCCTTCCTTCCTTTTCTTCTGTTTTGGGAGTCCTGCCCCGCCCCGCCCCGCCCAACCGATTGTGGGGAAATACCTGGAAGCGACCGCTGCCACCTCTTACCATAAACGAGGGGCTCCATTGTGTCTCCCGCGACGCTCGACGCTGTGGGTTCAGCGCACGAGGACCGAGTTCGACTTCGGCGATGTCGCTTATCCCGTCTCACGTAAGGTCACTGGCTTCGTGCGCTAGCGATACTTATGCTGTAAACGGATTCGCATACACCGTAACGCTTGTACTGTTGCTGTATGCTCTTTACTTTCTATATACACTACTGGCCATTAAAATTCCTACACCAAGAAGAATTGTAGATGATAAACGGGTATTCATTGGACAAATATATTATACTAGAACTGACATGTGATTACATTTTCACGCAATTTGGGTGCATAGATCCTGAGAAATCAGTACCCGGAACAACCACCTCTGGCCGTAATAACGGCCTTGATACGCCTGGGCATTGAGTCAAACAGAGCTTGGATGGCGTGTACAGGTACAGCTGGCCATGCAGCTTCAAAACGATACCACAGTTCATCAAGAGTAACGACTGGCGTATTGTGACGAGCCAGCTGCTCGGTCACCATTGACCAGACGTTTTCAGTTGGTGAGAGATCTGGAGAATGTGCTGGCCAGGGCAGCAGTCGAACATTTTCTGTATCCAGAAAGGTCCGTACAGGACCTGCAACATGCGGTCGTGCATTATCCTGCTGAAATGTAGGGTTTCGGAGGGATCGAATGAACGGTAGAACCACGGGTCGTAACACATCTGAAATGTAACTTCCACAGTTCAAAGTGCCATCAATGCGAACAAGAGGTGACCGAGACGTGTAACCAATGGCAACCCAATACCATCACACCGGGTGATACGCCAGTATGGCGATGACGAATACACGCTTCCAATGTGCGTTCACCGCGATGTCGCCAAACACGGATGCGACCATCATGATGCTGTAAACAGAACCTGGATTCATCCGAAAAAATGACATTTTGCCATTCGTTCACCCAGGTTCGCCGTTGAATACACCATCGCTGGCGCTCCTGTCTGTGATGCAGCGTCAGGGGTAACCGTAGCCATGGTCTCCGAGCTGATAGTCCATGCTGCTGCAAACGACGTCGAACTGTTCGTGCAGATGGTTGTTGTCTTGCAAACGTTGTTGACTCAGGGATCGAGATATGGCTGCACGACCCGCTACAGCCATGCGGGTAAGATGCCTGTCATCTCGACTGCTAGTGATACGAGGCCGTTGGGATCCAGCACCGTATTACCCTCCTGAACCCACCGATTCCATATTCTGCTAACAGTCATTGGATCTCGACCAACGCGAGCAGCAATGTCGCGATACGTTAAACCGCAATCGTGATAGGCTACAATCCGACCTTTATCAAAGTCGGAAACGTGATGGTACGCATTTCTCCTCCTTACACGAGGCATCACAACAACGTTTCACCAGGCAACGCCGGTCAACTGCTGTTTGTGTATGAGAAATCGGTTGGAAACTTTCCTCATGTCAACACGTTGTAGGTGTCGGCACCGGCGCCAACCTTGTGTGAATGCCCTGAAAAGATAATCATTTGAATATCACAGCATCTTCCTGTCAGTTAAATTTCGCGTCTGTAGCACGTCATCTTCGTGGTGTAGCAATTTTAATGGCCAGTAGTGTAGAACTCTTCATGGTTCGAGATCACGTCGAATACTGTTCGTCACAAACTACCTGATATAAATAATAATAATAATAAAAATAAAAATAAAAAATAAAAGAAAACTCCCAGAAGGGGAGGAGGTTCCGAAATGGAAATTCACGCTTGAGATTGTATTCCCACACACCTTCTATCGGGATCAGATCTGGAGATCTTGCTGGCCACGTGACTACCTCAAAATCGCGCAGACAGTTCTTACAGTGGTGAAGTGGAGGAATATTGTCCTGTCGAAATAGTGCATCATGGTACGTCGCAGCTGGCCGTTGTGGCTAGCGGCTCTAGACGCTTCAGTCTGGAACCGCGCTGCTTCTACGGTCGCAGGTTCGAGCCCCGCCTCGGGCATGGATGTGTGTGATGTCCTTAGGTTAGTTAGGTTTAAGTAGTTCTACGTCTAGGGGACTGATGACTTCAGATGTTAAGTCTCATAGTGCTCAGAGCCATTTGAACCATTTTTGGTACGTCGCATGAGATATAACACGTGAAGGTGCAGTATGTCCGTGACGTACCGTTTTTCCGACAGTCAGCTCCTACCAGCCGTGACCTCAAGTCATCCACGATGCGCCCAGCATCATGACCATACAAGGAGTTCACCGCTGTGACACTAATATAAACATTGGAAGAATGGGACCTCTCCCCACGCCGCTACCGTACGCGCAGATGGTGGTCTTGCTGGATAGTGCAGAACATCGATTCATCGCTGAACATAATGCGACGCCGTTTATCACCAGTCTATGATTCCCGGTTTCTGCACCTCTCCAAAAGCAGCTGTTCGTGTTGCAGTGATAATGGTGACCTAGCCCGGTTGCCGCTAGTCTCCGACCACTTGTGTATGGTGACATAGAACGTTGCGCGGTCTCCACTACTTGTTCTCGCATGGCAGGCGCAGATGTGAAGAGGTTACAATGTGCTTGGTGCACAGTATGGCGACGCTCACTTGTGGTGATCAGACTTGAGCGACCAGAGCCTTGAAGACGAGTATGCCTGTCCCCACATTCCCTGTCACGTCTAAATGCCCCACAAATTTAGATATTGCATGAGTCGCCAAGACTCCCAATTGGAGACCTACAATTAGGTGCCCTTTAAACTCTGTCAGTTGCTGATAACTCTGTTCACATCTTGTGTTCTTCACAAATTCTGACGTTGTCCACGTCCCTTATACACCCTTCCAGGTCTGGTAACGTCGCTAAACGTGAACAATGCTAACGACCTGTAGTGACCGTTCTATCTGCCACAGAGAAATGAAATTCTAATGGTTTACATTAAGACACAACAGGGAAGTTTTTTAAAGATATTTTAAAGTTTATTTGCAATTTGTGGAACGCAATTTATCCATGGTGAAATACAACAGTTATTCTAAAAATAAAAAACGAGTGTTGATCTAGCCATTTCATTGGAGATAATGAAAAAACACTTATTTTACAATATATTTTGGTATCTTAACCAGTTTTGAACGTACTCGCTGTTCAAATTGAAACATTTCTCATAGTGCTCCCAAGCTTTCTTGTGCTTTCTGTGTTCTCAGCTGAAGACATATTGTTGTACCCGTTAGTAACGTCCTCTGCCAGTTAGTTGTAATTCCCATAGTGCTTTCTTCCGCAAAAAAAGAAACAAGAACTCGAATTTTGGAAAACATGGTAACCACTTGGGGTCACGTCCAGGCTATCCAGTGAATGTACGAAAACGTCTCACTTTCATACCAAATAAAAATCCTTCTCCAATGCAGCAGAATGTGTGCTATACTTATTGCGAAGAAGCCCACCTCCACTGGATAACAATCCCCGTCGCTTGTTTTGAACTGCGCGGTGCAGCCTGTGAAGAGTTCAGGTCGTCACCTTTATGGTCTCTCCTCTAGGCATAAAGTCGATGATTGCAACACTTTTTCAGTTGTATTCGCCTGGTAGTCTATTCCTCCGCATACCAGGCAGGCCGTGCGGGCAGCCGCTCCGCCAGGAGGACGTGCGTAAACGGCTTTCATCAACACACGGCTATTTCCTTGTAAGGCCTGGGCTTTTTACCACAGAGTTACATTTCAGCTCCACGGTGACTGGAGGGCCAACTTCGTCGACAGGCAGCGTGCCTGCCGCAGTAGAGAGCAGGGTCGGTAAGGCACTATTTTGCTACGCCAGGTCACGCGCCCTCACAGCGCCACACAGATATCCATCCGCTCCCAGCTATTTAGGCGACCACCGGACCTTCCAAACTGAGTTACACCCTACGCCTCAAGTCGGCAGTACCAGCAGTTCCGTCCGGCTGCATCAGCAGTTCAGTCTCAGTGCTATAATCGGAGTTTCGTCTCAGCGCTCCACGCCGCCAGACACGGCCCAGTTCGTCCTGGTTTGCAGCAGCAGCACGGCAGTCGTCATACGCCGGCACCACCGGCCCAGTAACGTCCCTGGACTTCGCGCCACTGGCTACCACGATTCTGTATTCTGTCGCGTAGGCCTGTCACAGACAACGTCGTAATAGAGACATTTCTGTTGTACGTAGTTGTGTGAATATCCATCCAGTGACACTGTAACTGAGTTTGGTTTTGTTAATAAAGATATTCTTTTAAAGTGTCTTCGATCATTCTTCAGCACGAGGAAACTTTACCTTTGATCCCAACAAAGCGTGGCGATAACCTTTTTGGTGCTCAGCATTTGTTTGGCATCTATTGGTTTCGTTGGAGATCGTGAATAATCCCGTCCACTTGACTGGCGTTTTATTTCTGGACTTTAATGCGAAATCTATATCTTGTTACCAGTAACTGTGAGGTTCAAAAACGCCTTGTCGCACATTGCGGCTCCCGTTCACTGTTTTCTATGTTGATATGTCAAAAGTCGAGGAACACAGCAGACATACACTTTTCTACAGCTCAAGTCACCATTAAAAATTTGGTAAAGACCTGATCGTGAAATTTCAGGAAAACACAAGCTATGTCCATCAGTAGCGAAACGGCCATTATATTGATTTTTTTTTTTCAGTCCTTGATTTGAACTCGCTGGTCATATCTGAAGGTCGACCTCATTGTTCATCAGAATATTCATCCATCTGCCATTAAACATGGTGCACTATTTTCAGACTGAAGCTTCATTCATCAAATGTCCGTAAACTTAGGTTCCACGTCTGTAGAATTGGACAGGGCAAACTTCTTCTGCATTTAAAAACTGTACCACTCTACGATCTTCACACTTGGTGGGATCGTCACAGATTTCAAAATTAAACAAATAAATGTAACCGACTGTCTCTGTTCGTTTATAGCATATATTGCTGCCAACTACAAGGAAGATGTAAGAAACGGCCGCGAAGGTGGGGAAATATTGTGCGGTTGTTAGTATCCATACGTTATTAACTTTTAGCATGAGCCTCGCATGTTCAGTTATTGTTGCTTGGCGGCGTTCTGAAATAATTTTAACTTTCATTCTTTGTATTTTCATAAGCAAGAGATAAAGGTAATGTGAAAGTATTCTACTCTAACAAATAACTGTCAGATTTGATTGAAATTCCAGAGCTGTTACCTGATTCTGCCTCCATCGGCCCTCAACTGGTTTAGTATGGGATATCTGTCCCTTGAAAAAAAAAAAAAAAAAAAAAAAACCTAGGTGAAGCTGCCGGAGCGTTTCGTGAATTCGTGGTTCGTGGTATTCCTTGTTTGATTAATGTCTTATAAATTTTGTCTAGCTAACTTTATAGTCGTCAACAGCACACGTCTGAGCATCGGAAGTTCATCTGGGTGATCTTCACAGAATGAAGATATTAATCGTACAGATGTGATGGGTCGCATCCGCGTCCCAGTCGAATACGAGATATTGTGGATGTATAATGTGTAAATAATTTTGTCTGGCAGTACCATGTTTCTAAGGGATATGAGGCTGTACTTTTACATAGTGTCATCCGCCAATTGGAAAGACCGCCATATTTATTCTCACTCCTGTAAGATATGTTACTTGAAGTAAGTGTGAGGTAATCTGCCATACTACAGGAGACCTTTTGTCACAGTGTGTATCGCCAACTGGTGTACCATCTCATTCTGCGTGCTGATGGAATGGTCTTTGACACGTTGATCTTGAAATTTATATGTCCACTTTATGAGCCCAATCTATAAACTGGAAAAATAAGAGAATTAGTACGAAGATCTCTTCGAATAACATTACTAGAACTTGAAGAAACATAACATATTCAGTTCTGCACATCAGTTTGTACTGTTCAACTCATAGAAGTACTGCAAGGTTCGTAGCTAGTACGTTACAGGTTGCACTTTTCCGTAGAATTCTTACGTTGCCTATATTTCCCAAAACCTCTTTGTTTTTCATATTATCCGTCTACTGTAGTACCACGAATAAAATGTTTACAGTCTCTCCTCCTCCATCTTTCCTACTGGGCACTTTTCACTTCCGCTCATTTGATGCTTCATGTACTTCTTCAATTCCTTATCACTGTTTGATACGTGTAAACTTTTTTCGTGAGGATATTTTTCCTCAGCTCTGCTCAAAAAACATGGTTCAAATGGCTCTGAGCACTACGGGACTTAACATCTTAGGTCATCAGTCCCCTAGAACTTAGAACTACTTAAATCTAACTAACCTAAGGACATCAGACACATCCATGCCCGAGGCAGGATTCGAACCTGCGACCGTAGCAGTCCCGCGGTTCCGGACTGCAGCGCCTAGAACCGCCCGACCACCGCGGCCGGCCCCTCAGCTCTGCCACTCTGCTTCTGAATTCTCCCTCGCCTCCGTCATAATGAGTAATCCCGCTTGCTAGATAGTATATTTTTTTCACTGATTCTCCCTCTGTGTGATCGGGAATTTTTTTCTTCAGAAAATTGCTATTCCTCTTCCTGCTACTCTGCACCTTTTTTACCTTAACGGTGTTTATTATGAAACCACTTATCTGCTATGGATGCTGTCCATTTCATTCAACTGTCATTCTAGGTTCGCGTTCCTTTCGCTCTGTGATCTTGCCTTTATTGACCATCCACGCGTTTTATAAATATTTTTATCCGTTTGCCTATGTAGTTTCCTCTCACCCTTCTCAGGAAGTTGAACATCCGGATTTCAACAACCTCCGTAATGCTACGAAAGTATTAACATTTTTCTTTGTTCTTTTTCCAGTTTTCACTCATAATCGAGCCTAAGTAAAAGCATAAAACAGGATAAAACTGCCGTAAGACCCAATGACTGATTTGAGCTATCTGCATACACCATTCAAAATACCATTGGAAGTAATAAATGGAATACTTCCAATGCATTTTCCATTGTCAGGATGGTCACCTGGAACTAAAATTATAGAGCTCTGGTGGTGGCCATCCCCAGCTACAGAACTACTTTAATTTTTCTCTATGCTTCAACTTTCAGCCACCACTTTAACTCACTATTAGTTATTCGGACGTCAAAAGCAGCATCACGACGAATCCTGCAAATTTTTTAAGCTATTTTCTTGCACAGGTTGTTGTTTTGTATTGAAAAGAACACTTTCGATCATTATTCAACAATAGACAATGGGAATTAATAAGGTGAATCACAATAAAATTATATTTGCAGCGTATAATTCAGCTTGATAAGGACGAAGGGAGCCAAATTAGCTAATAGCTAAATACAGAAATAAAGTGTTTATTTCAAAATAAAAGAACAGGCTAAGCAGAAAAATTATGTCCTTTAAAAAATTTACAGCAGCTGTGAAACGAGACATGAAAAAGTCTGTTGACACATATCACAGATCAAAGTGATTTAGCGACTTGGACTCTTGAGGTCGGAGCTCATTGTGGTACACACGACGGACGCGGCCGCCTTCAAGCCGACATTAGCGTTTATTTGCGTGCCTCTTCCGGCAATCACTCAACGATCGCTTCTCTGACGTGCAGTCGTTAAACAACGCCGAGTGCTAGTTTGCACCAAACGACTTTCGTGCTGAAGAGGTTCTTCACTCGTTAGAAGTTACCGAGCAGGGGCCAACAAAATTTTAGCGTCTGGCGGGCATTTTTATGCTTCGCATGCGCTGAGAGAATGGGCACTTTGGCGCTGTATCAAAGCGGTCGTTGAGTGGTCAAAGGGGACAGAAGCTTGCAAACAAGCGCGTGTCGACCAGCTCCAGTAGCCAGAGAACAACAGGAATCCTATCTACAGGAACGCAACGCGTGCAAAGACACGAAGAAGGCTGCGCTGTCGACCTTCAAGAAATATTTCCCCATAAAACTCAGCAGCACTAGCCTTGATGCGCTGCCGATATTATCTACCAATGCGTTGCGTGTATTATTGATAGTGACGGTCCGTTGCACAGTTTTTAAGTATGTCTGACGCTGCGTTTCATTTACACGCTGTCCCATTCAGAATCCATTGATAAATTTCTTACGTGGAGCTGTAGACAAATTAATTTCTCATGACACATCCGGCAACTTAAACTGTTGGAACGGTGTACGAACGAATGAACAATGATCTTGAACTCAGCTGCTTTGTGCACCTGGCATGTAAACAGGCCAATAAACACACAGATACTTTCAATACTGTGTGCCTATAGACGAGAGTACAGTAGTGGGTAGCTGAGGTCTGATTGATCTTTTACTCTTCACTGCGCCCTGCAACAAATGTTTGAAGTTTTTCAGCCCAGAATTAAGTCAGATTCGTCAGATATTCCTCCAAAAATATTACAAGGCCCGTCAATAAATTCAACATACATCGAGTGTCAGCAGAAATTTCGGTAACTCTGTAAGAATATTTATGGCCAAGTCGAGATGCGACATCTCGATGAAATTATCGTGGCAAATCAACATTTTCAACATATACTTCATCAAGCACAAGTAGAACAGGAGCTACGGTGTTGAGTAAACACATTTACAAAAACCATTATCAAAAGTGGTTCAAATGGCTGTGAGCACTATGCGACTTAACTTCTGAGGTCATCAGTCGCCTAGAACTTAGAACTAATTAAACCTAACTAACCTAAGAACATGACACACATCCATGCCCGAGGCAGGATTCGAACCTGCGACCGCAGCGGTCGCTCGGCTCCAGACTGTAGCGCCTAGAACCGCACGGCCACTCCGGCCGGCCCATTATCAAAGTATCTCAGAGTTGCTAATTCACAGAGTTAACTATTGAAAGGTATATAAAAAGAAAGGACCTAATGAAAATTACAGTAAGGAAGGCAGATGCCAGGCTACAGCTGTTTGCTACATTTTTTTTTTTTTGTGATACAAAACAATACTGCTTTCAAAAATATACTGAAGCATTGCCTGGTATCGTCACAGTAACTTTGTCACAACAATACTCAGAAACGACTTCTCTCACGGTACAGCATAAAGGAAACCCTCACTTCCTCTCTCATGATGTTTCAGCTTTCTCCACAAGTCCATCTCTTTTACACTTTTACTCAGAACAGTTCATAGTCCTTTGCCAATTTTCTTCTCTCACTCATTGCTTGTATTCTTGCATCCTTCCGACCTCTCCATTTTTCTAGCTTCTTCATGCCCACTGCTGCCGCATAGCTACTCCTACAAATATTATAATTATCTTTATTTTTGACAACAAAGATAACATTGTTATATTCAATCAGGTCTATTCCAGATTATTTCTAGCTTCTTCAGGAGTTTTCTTGACTATGTTACTGGTTTTACAATATTTAAGCAAGCGACGGGAAATTCCGAACCGTACTATATCTTTTATTTCTCTATCTGTACTGTTTCCTGGCGTTCTAGATAGAACACCCTTCAAGTTATGTGGTATTTATTCCGGGGTACCAATGATGACGTGGATGACATCAGTTTTAACATTTCAAATTCGAGTGACCTCGATGCTCAGATTCTTATATGTCAGTTCCTTCTGAATCGTCTTAGCATTAAAGTTCCCATCACATGGAACTGATCACCGATTAAAAGGCACCATCCGCGTATCTGACTGACGCACAAAAATCTCACGCTTATTAGCTGCTGGAATTCCGTCGATATGTATTTATTCGTCGTACAGTCTGGTGCTACGTCCATCTGCGGTGACCGCTTTAGGTGCGAGGTCAGACCATTTGTTGAAGAGATCTGGTAATCCAAGAGCCCTCCATATATGACAATGAAGGTATGAAAACATCTTATTGGGCCACTTGAGGTATTCCTCCCCCACCAAGATAGGACAACCTGATATTATGTGAACATCAAATGAATTCGCAATTGCGAATACGGACTACCATCAGCTGTAGAATGGAATGACGACAATGAAAATTTGTGCCGGAACAGGACTCGAATCCCGATTTCCCGCAGATCGAGAGCGGTCGCCTTGCGAGGTGCCGGGGTGAAGAAGAGTTTGTACCTCTTTAATTCAGGCGAATTTTGCATGAGAACGAGACATGCACTCGACCCCCTCCTTATCTACCATCTAATTAATTATGCGAACAACGGTAACGAAGGGAAATGATGGTGGACCCTGCTAGTTGGTAAAATAAGGAGTACACACTCACAGTAATTTAATAAAAAATCGTAATCTACTCAGAGAAGAAGAAAAAAGATAATTTTATTATAATAAACAACAGGAAATGGGATTCTGCATATATCTGCGAAATGATATGCGGCTTAAATATTACAGTGAGATTTATTATACGTCAGAACATAAAGGCACATGATTATCGACACAAACAGTAGGTTAAAGGATAGAGTATTCTGAACTATTATGTGAATAAGAGTTGGCTCGAGAACAAGGGCTCCTACTCTCTGTGATGCAATAGCTTGACGATAATGACTGGAGGTCCTAATCAATCAAATATTACTCTCTCGACTATATTGCAGTATCGTGATTAGTAGTGAGAGCTCACATGGGATCACATGGAGAAACGAGCAAGCTGGACTTGTGTCAAAGCGAGCGCGCGTGCTGCTGAGGACTTCAGCGTAAAATTGATAGGTCCTACAATGCCGGAGCCGCAAAATACTTTACCAATCTTGAAATTTGTAGCAGGTCGTCGGTAGGCAGCTTTCTGATGATGTAGGCTCCGACTTATGTCATGCAGCGACTCTGTTTCAACCCCTGGCCTCGAAGGCTGTCCGAGAATTCTAAGTTCTGCCAAAAAAAGTGCGACTGAGTCGCAAGACCGTCCGACTCCGACGAAGATCAGATCCCGAATCCCACTGCGCCCGCGCAACGCTAGAGCGGAGCCAACATTGCTCAACTCCCTACTCTCCCAGAAAACCGCGAATCAGCATTCAGTCCTGATTCCAAAATTCCCCCACACTGTCTCAGATAATCATTCGCGCCAATAGCGACCATTCCCTCCAGTTTCGAGCAGGGCATTACGACGTCAACTAGCATCAGTTTAAGTTGACCAATCATGCCTCTGCTATTCAGCTGAGGGCACTGAACTTGCCGTTTGGCCAGCTACGAAAGCAACCTGTCTAGACCTCTGCCCATCCGGTGCCAGACAGCCGCACCCAGCAGATCACAGTCCACAAGTTTTCTCAGAATCAAGAGGACAATGCAGTCAATCAGTGCTAGGAGTCTTTTTTCCGGACGCGCCGGAACGGTAAACACATAAACTGCGGCGACACTCACACGTCTCGCAGGTCGTGTCGCCCTGCATACAATAGGCGAAACTCGACCGACGCTTAAGCCTACTGTGCGAATCCCTCAAAATTCGGGGAAGTGCAGCCCCCAACCGGAAATGCAGTGTGCCGCGTCCTCCGATGCTCGCCTCGCACAGGCCACCAAGGGAAGTAACCCAACATGCATAGGAATCAAGTAAAAAGTATTTTTGAGCTCTTAGTACAAATATTCTCATTACAATAACCTTATTCGGTCTGTTATTACCGTGCAATGACATGTAACATGTAATTGATGAAAATGAGAGGCGACATGCAAAAGAGGGCATGGAACCTCTCAGCCTTACCATTTGGCTATCTGTGCGCGACTCAAGGCCAGACCCAAGCTTCCATATGTCGTCAGCCATGCATCTACAACCTGAACACGCACATCCATTATGTATACTCCCGTACAGGTCAGACTTTGTACTTCAAAGTCGCTTGCCCGGTATCGGCAGATAAATACGATGTTGCAGTGCCTGTTTTTTTCTGATTACGATACAAAGTTCCTTTGGACATGCATGCATGCACTGCAATATCGTATTGTGATATTATGTGGTCCGTGGTCGCAGAATGTATGCCACAAAGTCGATAACTATCGTCTTCAGCTGTTTTCATCATAACTTATTTGTAGTATTTCGTTCCCACGATCTGATCTTGTGAAGTCCTATTAAAGCTTCCTACTCTGCTATTATTGTTATTTCTTGGGTCAGTTAGTTTAAATATTATTGACGTCACGATAACGGTTTAAATAACACGTAGCACCAAATTAACTACGAGGGCATTCTGAAAAGTAATGCTTCCGAATTTTTTATGTGAAAGGTGTTAGCCTTTTTAAATAGAACAAAAGGTATTAACATAATGTGCCTTTATTTTTCACGTCTACATATTTATTTCTCCACATAATCACCCTGGCGACAAACTGAATTGTCCCAACAAGAGACCAGTTTGTTTATACAGGCACTGTAGAAAGTTCGTTGACGGAAGCACAACCTTACCTCTTCTTATACCGCTTCATCACTGTCAAAGTGAAGCTCTCGAAGGTGTTTTTTTAGTTCTGGAAACATATGAAAATCGGCTGGGGCCAAGTATGGAGGACGGTCGATGACAGTGAACCCAAGGCGTCGGATTGTTGCGGATATCTCAGCGCTTGTGTCTGTTCTGGCACTGTGATGCTGAAGAAGAGGGGTTGACGAACTCTTCGAATTCGTAACTCGATTACAGCACTCTGTTTCTCACACACCTACATAGTTACTTTACACACCGCCATGTTATACGCTACAATTAGGAGCTTTCTAACGACATAGGGCTGCCCATTTGTAGACAAACGAATAAAGATGTAGAATGTTAATAAAGTTTGTTTTCTTTAAAAAACTGTAAGAGTTCTCACATAAAAAATTTAGAGGAATTACTTTTCAGTACGCCGTCGTATGTTCTCCAAAACTTGGTCAACTATTCTACAGGTGCTCAGTATGAGTGCCTTCTACAGCTCAAATAGAGTGAAGGGTGCAGTTTCTTTCCCTGTAAGTTGTTTTCGGTCCGTTTAGGGATAATTCTAGTCTCCTATATTATCAGAGAACGGTGTGTACCGACTTCTGTTTCCACATAGCTTTCAGCTAATCTGCAAGGTCGCTATATTTGGCCATCTTCTCATTACGGTAGTTTGGAAATTATGGGCGGTAGGTACAGCGATATCTATAAGGAAGGTGAGTTGTTTAGATTTATTGACCACTGTCATCTAAGATCTGTTACAAAGGGTTGTTTTATCGGTTATTATGCTGCGAGTCCAAAATATTTAAACTTTCGTTTTCTACAACAGTGAGAGGATCATATGGAGTAAAGTCTGTCATTGATTGATACTGTTGTCCTAAACTTTAGATGGATTATTTTGGCGAGCTCATCATGCCTTTTCTAATATTCCATGGCTCATGAGGTTTTACATCCAGATGTTATGTATGATATGGTCTCCTTTTAATTCCTGCAGTTCCTGCAGCTATGATCTTCTCAGTGGCCCTTCAGGATATACTTCCGGTAGTTCCTCGTTGCAATGACCTGATGTATTGTTGTCAGAAATCCCTCAGTTTTGCATGCAAATCAGCATGCGTTAGCCAGTTGTCCTATGCCTCCAGGTCAACGTTATCCTGGCTGATGTTTAAAAATTTATTATTATTACTAGCTGTTCACGGTCACGCATCGCTGTGGCTCAGCCTGGTTCAATAGAAAAGAAAGAAAACAGAGACCACACGTCTCTAACATGTTTAGGAATTGGATATAACTCCTAATCCTCTTTCTCTCTTCCCCCTACCCCTGTCGCAGTCCACCTCCTCCTTCGCTTCTCTTTGTCAATCTCCTCCTCCTTCCCTCTCTCCGTGTCCATCTTCTCCTTCCATCCTTCTCTGTTCATCTTCTCCTTCCTCCCATTCTCTCTCTCCATCGCCTCCTGCCCCTTCTTTTCCTCCCTCTCTCTGTCTCTCCATCGCCTCCTCCCCTTTCCTGTGCCTATTTTCTCCTCCCCCTTTCTCTCCATCTCCACCTGCTCCCTGTCTCTTCTCATCTCCTCCTTTTCACTTTCAGTCCGTATTTCCTCTCATCCTTCTCCTGCTCCCCACTCCTACCCCAAAATTTTTTGTAATAACATTTTCCCTTTACATAAGACTACTGTTAACACTGGTAGAAGCCGACCTCGGGGAAGACCAGTTTCGATTCCGTAGAAATGTTGGAACACGCGAGACAAGTGATTATTAGTGTTTTAGGGCGCACAACAACGCAAGACAATACTGATCCTACGAGTTATCTTAGACAATAGATTAAGTAAAGGCAAACCTAAGTTTCTAGCATTTGTAGACTTAGAGAAAGCTTTTGACAATTTTGACTGGAATACTCTCTTTCAAATTCTAAAAGTGACAGGGGTAAAATACAGGGAGCGAAAGGCTATTTACAATTTGTACAGAAACCAGATGGCAGTTATAAGAGTCGAGAGGCATCAAAGGGAAGCAGTGGTTGGGAAGGTAGTGAGACAGAGTTGTAGCCTATCCACGATGTTATTCAATCTGTATATTGAGCGAGCAGTAAAGGAAACAAAAGAAAAATTTAGAGTGGGAATTAAAATCCATGGAGAAGAAATAAAAACTTTGAGGTTCGCCGATGACATTGTAATTGTGCCAGAGACAGCAAAGGACCTGGAAGAGCTGTTGAACGGAATGGACAGCGTCTTGAAAGAAGGGTATAGGATGAACATCTACAAAAGCAAAACGAGGATAATGGAATGTAGTCGAAGTAAGTCGGGTGACGCTGCGGGAATTAGATTAGAAAATGAGACGCTTAAAGTAGTAAATGAGTTTTGCTATTTGGGGAGCAAAATAACTGATGATGGTCGAAGTAGAGAGGATATAAAATGTAGACTGGCAACGGCAAGGAAAGCGTTTCTGAAGAAGAGAAATCTGTTAACATCGAGTATAGAGTTAAGTGTCAGGAAGTTGTTTCTGAAAGTATTTGCATGGAGTGTAGCTATGTATTGAAGTGAAACGTGGACGATAAATAGTTTAGACAAGAAGAGAATAGAAGCTTTCGAAATGTGGTGCTACAGAAGAATGCTGAATATTTGATGGATAGGTCACATAACTAATGAGGAGGTATTGAATAGAATTGGAGAGAAGAAAAATTTGTGGCACAACTTGACTAGAAGAAGGGATCGGTTGGAAGGGCATTTTCTGGGGCACCAAGGGATCGCTAATTTAGTATTGGAGGGCAGCGTGGAGGGTAAAAATTGTAGAGGGAGACCAAGAGATGAATACACTAAACAGATTCAGAAGGATGTGGTTGCAGTAGGTACTGGGAGATGAAGAAGCTTGCACAGGATAGAGTAACATGGAAAGCTGCATCAAACCAGTCTCAGGATTGAAGACCACAACAACAACAACAACTGGTAACACCGTCGTCATACCTCAACCTGGATCGAGAGACTTCCTCTAATCTCCCATACCGTTTTAAGAGTGTCATCGTAATTATTATTAATTCTTTTTAGTTTTTTCCTGAGATTAGCACTAATCATCTTAGAACCGTAATTCTGTCTAATTCTAACATATTTTTGTTAATGTTATGTTTCATGTGAGCAGAACTTGTGGAGACAGACTGGTGATATAACGGAGGGAATTTTGTACTTCTAATCTTACTGGGTAACACAACAAAATAATTGACTGTTTCCGCTGGGATGCACACGGAGCCAGTAGCAGCTACCGCACGGACACCGGGGCTCCAGCGATGTTCGTAACCCCACACGAGCCGCCGGGAGGAGTTCCAGCCGATTAAGTGTGACACAGGAACCGGTTCCCATGTGGACCAGCGTCGCTAGGCAGTTGCCCGAGTATCCTTTAGTGAATCAGCGCACGCTGACGCCAAACCCGTAATGGGGCACACGAGCAGCAGCCGGACGCAACCGTGCTCACTGACTACTGACTGGTTTTTTCCCGTCACACACATGTCGTGCGCAGTTCCTCTTGCTAATTGTTAAACAGAGCTCGCTTGCTTAGGCCCTTAAAAGTGAAAATAATCTTCACTTAGATCGCAGTTGCTACTGGCATAGCTCTCTGTCGGTCGGTGTGATCTTTAGCACAACCAACGGTAATAAAATGGGATTAGGATTTAACGCGCCGTTGACGACGACGACATCGGCGACGAAGCGCATGGTTGAACAGGACAAAGGTGGAAAGGGATGAATCTAGGATTCGCCTTAAACGGTTTAAGGAAACCAAAGCAAACGGAAATCTGAATGTCCGGGTGGAGACTGGATCTTCGAACCTCCAGAACGAGAGCTCGGTCCCTCCATCGTCTCGTTCAGTCTTGTTTGTGTGAAAGGTATCCAGCAGCTCCGTGATATCGATACCAGTTTACACTCTGTGTCTTCCACTGTGGAGCAATCGTATTAACTGTCCGTCTACAAACATTATTCGAGTCACTGACATTCTAGAGCCCTTCTAGCCCACTGCAAGTACACTACACGGCGCCCAACCCAAAATCTGGACAGGCGGTCAGAGAACTTACACACCTTGAGCATAACGTGTCTAGGGTAAAGGCTGGGGTAATGACTTATATGCTTGGTAGACAGCACGGTTTTTAACGCTGAAGTTGACACTGGAGTATCCAGTCATTCGTATGAGAGTATGACGATAAACTTCACTGTGCGACAGGGGTAATGTGTAAGCGTTGACCACGGCGACTCGTAAAACGCGGTGTGCTAATCTGATCAATTTGAGCACTTTAGCATCAGTACTATTGACTTTATGGGATACTCTGATTTTAAATTTTGCGATTGTATCAGAGTTTAATAAGTTACACACTTTTTGTTTCGTTTCATATCCAAGCATTCTTCACCACAGTTGTGACATCTTCAGTGTGTTTTTTTTTCGTTTATTGTTTCTAAATTGTATACATACAAATTTTGTGTAAGTTAGGAATATGTTGTCACAAGATTTTGTCATGTTTAGACAACACATGTGCTTTACCTTATATGTGCTCTATGGGTTCCAACAGAAAGCAGCCACAACTTTAAATTAAAAGAGCATGTCATCCTTAATACAGGGATGTTATGACAGCTATAGGGCATGCACAATTCAAAGGAAAGGTGAACCACAAAACGTAATCTAAACAACAACAAAATTTGATGTCAACATACTACTAACTTACACAAAACCTGTAGAAGGGCCCCAAATAGTTTACGTATGAGGGCGTTGCTCCATTGTATATGCGGGTATATAAGCACCGACATGTAGTCAAGGACCTGGTATATATTTCGAACGGAAATTTTTTGTTTGCCCGTTACATGTATATATTTCAGAAGCAATAAAAGAAAAAACCACGGCAGAAGACATAAACGTCTGAAACTTGTTTGGGGATTAAAAAAAATTGTGTTCTTGCAAGAAGGCTGACCCTATTTTAATTCATCATTATTTACTGTAACCACGGGAACAGAACTCAAAATTCCGTAATGATAATTCGTATGGTACAGTCGCAGCCTCCAGCATAAACCAGAAAGAAGGGCTTCATAAGTTTACTATATAGAATAACCAGTTCAATCAATGATATCTTTAACATTAGAGCCGGCAGGGGTGGCCGAGCGGTTCTAGGCGCTACAGTCTGGAACCGCGCGACCGCTACGGTCGCAGGTTCGAATCCTGCCTCGGGCATGGATGTGTGTGATGTCCTTAGGTTAGTTAGATTTAAGTAGTTCTAAGTTCTAGGGGACTGATGGCCTTAGCAGTTAAATCCCATTTTTAACATTAGACTGGTCATTTCTCTTTGAGTTGTCCTTCAGTTATGAAACACCGAGGGAAAAAAATCGCAGCACCAAAAAATAATTAATGCAGAGTAATGAAATCTCTAGAACACATTTGTCTAGCTAACTTAGTTATGTGATTAACACAGCAAACTTACAGGTTACTGTGAGCGTGAATAAGCCATTCCAAATTTGAAATACTGGTACGTTAATAACCGTTGTAACCTCCAGAATCGTGAATGCAAGCACGCAAACGTGCCTGAATTGTGTTGTACAGGTGCCAAATGTCAGTCTGTGTGATGGATTTCCACGTCTGTTGCATTTCTTCGGTCAACACAAGGATAGTTAATGTTGCTTGTGGATGACGCTGGAGTTGTCCTTCGATGATGTCCCATATGTGCTCGATTCAAAACAGATCTGGTGACAGAGCAAGCGAAGGCAAGATGCGACATTCTGTAGAGTATATTGGGTTACAATGGCGGTACGTGGGCGAGGTTTATCCTGTTCGAAAGCAACCCCGGAATGCTGTTCATGAAGGGCAACACAATTGGTCAAATCACCAGACTGACGTACAAATTTGCAGTCGGCGTGCAAGGGATAACAACGAGCGCCCTCATGCTGTCATACAAAATCGCGTCCCGGGCTATAACTCGAGATTTACGTCCAGCGTGTCTACCATGGAGACAGGTTAGTTGCAGGCCCTCAACTGGCCTCCTAATCATCACACGGCCTCACCAGTATCGAGGTAGAACCAAATTTCATCACAAAACACAACAGACATTCACTCTGCCTTGCAATGAGCTCTCGCTTGATACCATTGAAGTCGCAAAGATGGTAATTTGGGGTCAGTTCAAATGGTTCAAATGGCTCTGAGCACTATGGGACTTAGCATCTATGGTCATCAGTCCCCTAGAACTTAGAACTACTTAAACCTAACTAACCGAAGGACAGCACACAACACCCAGTCATCACGAGGCAGAGAAAATCCCTGACCCCGCCGGGAATCGAACCCGGGAACCCGGGCGTGGGAAGCGAGAACGCTACCGCACGACCACGAGCTGCGGACTGGGGTCAGTGGAATGCACATTACAGGACATCTGGCTGAGGGCTGTCTTTGAAGTAACCGATTTGCGATAGTTCTTTGTGTCACTGTTGCTCTAATTGCTTCTGCAGATGCAGTACGATGCAGCAGGGCCATGCGCCGAACATGATGGTCTTCCCTCCCAGTAGCGCCATTTGGGCGTCCGGAGGGCAGTCTTGCTGCGACCGTACAGTCTTGTGACTACCGCTGCCAGCGATCATGTACGAGTACGGTGGCTATACTCCTACCACGTCTTCCTGTAGTATCGCAGAAAGAGCTTCCAGCTTCTCGTAGTCCTATTACAGACCGCATTCAAACTCAGCGAGGTGCTGGTAACAGCGTCTTTGTGGCCTCAAAGACACTCCTGACTAACATCAATTCACAACGTCCAGTCTCAAAGGTAATTAACGCTCACGACCCTTACAGCGTGTATTTAAAGTAAGCCTGATTTTCATCTTCATAGAGGCTCCATTCTTATGCGACTGGCGCGAAATTTGGATACACGTAATTTTTCAGATGTAGCAACACGTCTACTAGCCTTCATCCATGTAGCAAAATTCGTTCTTGGTGCTGTGACTTTTTCCATCAGTGGATTAACACCATGATGATGAAATGAGACCGAAACCGGGTATAAAATAGAGGTAAGTTTTCAGACAGCCTGTCACAATGAACATATATATTATTTTCATCTGTTCGTCACTCGTCACAATGGAAGTTATTCAAATGGTTCAAAAGGCTCTGAGCACTATGGGACTTAACATCTGAGGTCATCAGTCCCCTAGAACTTAGAACTACTTAAACCTAACTGACCTAAGGACAACACACACATCCATGCCCGAGGCAGGATTCGAACCTGCAACCGTAGCGGTCGCGCGGTTCCAGACTGAAGCACCTAGAACCGCTCGGCCACACCGGCCGGTCTGGAAGTTATTATTGACGATCCCGGTCAGCTGGGCAAGAATGGAAAAGAAAATAAGCCTCGGTCTGGCTGAAGGAAACACGACGATATTTCCCAGAAGAGATACAGGGACAAAATTCAAAACCAAAATCTGGTAGTAGGGGTTTTAACTCCCTACTTCTCGCATACGGTTTCGGGGTGTTAGATCATTAGAATCCTGCCCACGTAACAATTCTCTCCGTCGAAAGAATGGCCAGTGACTGCCGCGTTAGCCAACGACGATGTTTAAAATGCTCTCTCCGCCGTAAAACAGACTATTCCATTCAACATAAATGCTTCCAGTCTCCTTTAGGACAGCACATCATCTCTGTGGGACTCGAGTCATATTCTTTAATATTTCAGAGTGCCTGTAAAGCGCCGAAGCTCCCCTCTCGGCCTTTTTAGGGAAGTCTCGACAGAGGTGTTAAGCAGCTCGTTTCACACGAAGCCGTAAACACGCCGCCCGTATTGCGCTAGCGCTGACAATGGCGGCGCGGGGATTACAGACGTGCGGCGCAGGCGTGGCCCCGCTACACGGCCGAGGCTCTGGCAGAGAGAGAGAGAACCCGCAGTCTATAGGTGCTATTTATGCCTATTACTGTAGAGGTCCTGGGTCGTGGGTCGCGAGTTCGATACCCGCCACAACTTTGCCTCGATGGTAGTTGAGCGTGTTCGGTCAGGGGAGTGCCTACTCTTTGTAACAATGAATAATAATAATAATAATGACTGAATTAAGTTTTTATCGATGTAGTCTGAAAAATGTCAAGCGACATCGGTACAGGACTACTGACAAAAAACGACTCGTCTCCAGCAATTTTTTCTTGTATTTTGCTTAACTTCTATATCTCTTCTCAAATGGAAATATTAACTATCAAATACTGAATCGTAATAATTTAATAAAAATAAGATTTCATTTTTTGTCAGTAATCACACGGAAATAAATTTAAGAGAACAGGGAATAAAAGATACAACAGGCTAAAAACTGTACAGGAAGACAGATATTAAAATACATACAACAAACAATTGAGGACGTAGGTTGCAAACTCTACTCTGAGATGAAGTGGTTGGCACAGAAGACGGATTCGTAGCGGGTCGCATCAGACCAGTCAGAACACAGATGACCCAAAAAATAAAATATGAAACAACCTTTCGGTAGTATTTTGTAGGGAGCAGATTGGGCTCATTTGGGAGCGATCTAGATGCATGTAAAACAGTAAACTGGTAGCCAAGATCGCAGGAATAACAAGAATTCCTGCGATCTTGGCTACCAGTTTATTGTTGTACTTTCTGTAGTATCGCGTAGAAAAGGTACAAAAAGGCAGTGCACTTGCGGAGCTGTCATTTGTTCACGGGTTATTCATGTGAAAACTTTTCCGACATGATTATGGACGCGCGACGGAAATTAAGACTTTGAAAGCGGAATGGTACCCGAACCTAGGCGCATGGGACGTTCCATTTCGGAAATTGTTAGGGAATTCAATATTCCGAGATCTACGGTCTCAAGAGTGTGTCGAGAATACCACATTTCAAGCATTGCCTCTCACCATGGACAACGCAGTTGGTGACTGTCTTCCCTTAACGACTGAGAGTAACGGCGTTAGCGTAGAGTAGTCAGTGCTAACATACAAGCAACCTGGGTGAAATAGGCGCAGAAATCGATGTGAGACGTGCGACGAACGTATCCGTTAGGACAGTGCAGCAAAGTTCGCCGAGCGGTCTAAGTCGCTGCAGTCATCGACTGTGCGGCTGGTCCCAGCGGAGGCTCGAGTCCTCCCTCGGGCATGGGTGTGTGTGGTGGTCCTTAGGATAATTTAGGTTAAGTAGTGTGTAAGCTTAGGGACTGATGACTTTAGCAGTTAAGTCCCACAAGATTTTTTTTAAAGCAAAGTTCGGCGTTAATAGGCTATGGCACCAGTCGACCGATGCGAGTGCCTTTGCCAACAGCACGATGTCGCCTGCAGCATCTTTGGTGGGCTCGCGAACATATCGGTTGGACCCTAGATGCCTGTCAAACGGTGGCCTGGTCAGACGAGACATTATTTTAGTTGGTAAGAGCTGACGGTAGAGGTCCCACGAAGCCTTGGACCCAAGTTATCAACAAGGCACTGCGCAAACTAATGGTGGCTCCAGAATGGTGTGGACTGTATTTACATGGAATGGACTGGGTCGTCTAGTCCGACTGAACTGATCACTGATTGGAAATGGTTATTTTCGGCTACTTGGTAACCATTTGCACTCATTGATGGACTTCATTTTCCCAAAAAACGATGCAATTTTTGTGGATGACAGTGCTCCGAGACACCGGGCCGCAATTGTTCACGATTAGTTTGAATAAAATTCTGGCTAATTCGATCTAATGGTATGGCCACCCAGATCGCCCGACTTGAATCCCATCGAACATTTATGGGAGATAATCGAGAGGTCAGTTCGTGCATAATATCCGGCATCGACAACCCTTTCACAATTATGGATGGTTATAGAGGCATCATAGCCCCTGCAGGGGTCTTCCAACCACTTGTTAAGTCCGTACCATGTCGAGGTGCTGCGCTACGCCGAGCAAAGAAGGTCCGACACGATATTAGGAGATACCGCATGACTTTTGTCATCTCGGTACACTTTGCAACAGCAAAGTTGCGTGGAGCTGTATCTTCATAGGCAGCATGCAGTAATAATGACCACCATACACTGATTAGGTCTTGGACCTGTCCCGAATCATCGACTACTGCCTACAGCGCGAGGAGCGATCTGCGATCGTGAGACACGTGATTAGCATGTCAGCAATCCCCCCAGCCATCATTGGCAGTACATCAATCTCATCATCAGGATTGATCTTTGCTTCTTTATTAAAGCAGATTCCCATTTAGCTTCATAAGGGCAGAGTGAGTCCCGCAGCAGACCTCAATACCTGAGAAAAAAGTTTGAGCCGTCCGAAGTGGCCGTGCGGTTCTAGGCGCTACAGTCCGGAGCCGAGCGACCGCTACGGTCGCAGGTTCGAATCCTGCCTGGGGCATGAATGCGTGTGATGTCCTTAGGTTGGTTAGATTTAATTAATTCTAAGTTCTAGGCGACTGATGATCTCAGAAGTTAAGCCTCATAGTGCTCAGAGCCATTTTAACCAAAAGAGTTTGAGGCATTATTGCGAATCGAACCTGGGTGCTTCCGCACCCAAGGCAGCCTTTCTTTAACTATTATTTTTTTTTTAAATCTTGGAGACATTTAATTTGGGCGGACGTCACCTGACACTCCTTCAAGCTCATCGTTGAATATGTCATTCAGTTTTTTTCTTTCTTTTTTATCACAGACGACAGCCATCCCTCTGACCGAACACACTGTCACGTGTGGGGTACAATGCCGGCGGTCCATTTGGCTACTGAGGCGGTCTGAATAATAGTAATAACAGCAATTATAATTTCTTAATCCTAAAGACCTGGGCAAGTCGTTCAATTGGACACATTTTCGGCCACTTGAGTTCAGATGGCTCTGAGCACCATGGGACTTAAATTCTTAGGTCATCAGTCCCCTAGACTTGGAACTACTCAAACCTAACTAAAGACATCACACACAGCCATGCCCGAGCCAGGATTCGAACCAGCGACCGTAGCGGTCGCGCGGTTCCAGACTGTGGTGCCTAGAACCGCTCGGCCACTCCGATCGGCGCCACTTGAGTATTCCTAACCTAACTCAGTAATCCTACCTGAAAGCGGGTCCTATAGTTTAACGTGGAATCCGAACCATGTTTCTGGCGAATTTTCGCATCATTGAGTGGTAAAGGCCATGTTAAAGACAAACTGAAAATAAAAGTAAAAAACTGTGATCCGCCCGCCTGACGCTTCCATTTCCAGGCACCTGCTCTACCACCGCATCGCCCCGCCCGATAAATAAGCGAATGATAGGTTCCATGCAGGAATGAAGGACGACACTTAAGCTTCAGCGGTCTACACAAGATATTTTAATTGTTATCCACGAGAGTCTCTAAACAGCCTTTGCATTGCCCTGCGTTTACGACCAATTACAGTGGTCATCCTTTAAGTTCCGTGCATAAAATTTCATTCATGTGGAACCACTGCTACATGGCATTATATTCTTTTCATTTTCCTCGAGTGCGTATTCCGTGTCGGTAAAAATGCAACCTAACGATATCCCGCAATAATTTGTAACCGAATAGCGTATTCAAAAAGTTGTAAGGAATTCCACCGACGGGAGATGGGATGACCTCAGTGGAATAGTTGATCTCGGCTGAAAGGGAAGACGCTAGCGATGTCGGTAAAAAGAAAAGCGAGGAGGAAGCGCGGCGAACAATGGGCCATTGAGGGGCGATGTTTATGATAAACGGCTCCCGGAGCGCGCGCCACGCCACGCCACACGGCTGCGGCCCCGGCCGGCGGGGCTGCGCGACAAAGTTCAATGCCGCGCCGCGCCGGCCACCGCAGGCCGCACCGCACACCTGCCCCAATGGTGCCACTGTCGTTGCCTGGTAGAGGTGATTGAGCGCAGCACATCGAACCGGCACACGAGACGTATTCGAAAAGTAAAAGCCATTCACTTACGCTCTATACGCGATAAAGTCCACTGGATCGCGCGTAGTTTCATTTGGACACCATTTCGGCCACTTGAGTGTTCCTAACCTAACCTAGTAACATGGGGTTGCGACTGCCCATGGATGGAGCAGGTCTCTTGAATAGATGTTGCTCATGCTCATCACCAGATACTCAGTCTTCACCTCATTCATTTCGAGACCGAGCTATGTACAGGGCGAGTCAGCTGCCCCTACCGCTTTGTTTTATGCAACCCACAGTACCTTCAGAATCTGCTAGATTCCATTTCCTTCTTTCTCTTACCAATCATCCTTTATGTCGATCAGCATTAAGTTCACATGGATTCCATACCTCTACCTTTTCTTTGGTGTGCCTACTGGTCTTCTTCCGCGGGGAGTAAAATCGCTGTATTTGAAAGGCCATCGACGTTGATCCTTTCGAGTGACATGACCAGTGTATACAAGTCGTTTGGTTCTCATCAGGCCTACCTTATTTATTCTGCTGTACATCTCATCCAGCCTCATAGTTATGGCGTATTTTCCATTCACCAGCAATATCATATTTTACTGGACCATAGACACTCCTTAGGACTCTCCACTCGTAAGCGAGAAGATTATTTAAGTCTTTTATTTTTGGGGGGGGGGGGGGGGAGACATTACAAGTTTTGCAACCATAAAACCCTACGAGTTGGATCAGTGTTTTATACAGCTGGTGTCTGAAACTCCTCAAGAGACTGCACGACCATAAAGACTGAGCGAGTACAATCGGTTTGGGGCTTGAATCCTCATTTCTTCTGCCTCACACAAGTGTCCTGTAAAGACCGCTCCTCGATCTTTAATTATAACCCTTTTGTAAAATAATGTTCAAAAGTATGTCAAATCTTATGGGACTCAACTGCTAAGATCATCAGTCCCTAAGCTTACACACTACTTAACCTAAATTATCCTAAGAACAAACACACACATCCATGCCCGAGGGAGGACTCGAACCTCCGCCGGGACCAGCCGCACAGTCCATGACTGCAGCGCCTTAGACCGCTCGGCTAATCCCAAGTGGCTAACCCTTTTGTAACACGGGGTTGCGACCCCCAATGGATGGAGCAGGTCTCTTGAATAGATGTTGCTCATGCTCATCACCAGATACTCAATCTTCAGCTCATTCACTTCGAGACCGATCTAAGTTCAGGGCGATTCAGCTGCCCCTACCACTGTGTTTTATGCAACCCACAGTGCCTTCAGATACCACACACGAGGTTTTTATATTCTGTCACTCGCTCCATGCAAACTATTAATCATAGAGGAAAAAAACTGAAAACGAGTTTTTTTGTAGGAAATTTAATGTAGTTAAATTTTGTACTGGGGTACGTTTTCCATACAGACTGTAGTTTTCGAATTATTTAAGAAAAACATACAAAAGGACCTTCAAAAGCGTTTTTTTGAATAACACAAAAACTGTGGTCTCCTGTAAAAAAGTATTCCTGTGCAAAATTTAACCACACTACTTTTCCTACAAAAAGGTCCTGTTCAGTTTTTCTGTAGGACTAATAGTTTGCATGTAGCGTTCGAGAGTATATGAAAAATTCCTGTGTGGTTTTGAAGGTGTTGCAGCTTGCATAAAACCCTGGCGAGAGGCAGCT
This sequence comes from Schistocerca cancellata, assembly GCF_023864275.1. Taxonomy (NCBI): domain Eukaryota; kingdom Metazoa; phylum Arthropoda; class Insecta; order Orthoptera; family Acrididae; genus Schistocerca; species Schistocerca cancellata. Next base: position 353,680,484 of record NC_064626.1, on the reverse strand, counting down.
AAATCACCTCATATAAGTGAGAGTTGTAATTGTGCACAGCGGGTAATCATATACGTTCAATGTATTTAAAGTTTGTAACTACTGCCGCTCTCTTCTGAGTCATGTAAGTAACAAATACTAACAGGAACACAGGTGCCATCTGAGATGTGTGACTGCGAGGCAAATAAACAGGTCAGTTTCTTGTTATTTTCAGAAGACAGAAAGTAAGAAGGTAAGATTACAGTTTATAATGATTAATTTTGACCGTCCGCCCCTGGTAGCTGAGTGGTCAGTGCGACAGAATGTCATACCTACCGGCCAGGGCTCGATTCCCGGGTGGGTCGGAGATTTTCTCCGCTCAGGGACTGCGTGTTGTGTTGTTCTTATCATTATCATTTCCTCCCCATCGACACCCAAGTCGCTGAAGTGGCGTCAAATCGAAAGACCTGCACCAGGCGAACGGTCTACCCGACGGGAGGCCCTTGCCACACGGCACAGTGCTTAATTTTACCCGAAGATGTTATTAAAATGGCAATTCATTGCGTCACTGCATGCATTTAGTTTCTAAATATAAGAGTTTAACGTGTAGACTGTGATTGCACTAGCACGTAATGGTGGCTCTGAGCACTATGCGAGTTAACATCTGACGTCGGCAGTCCCCTAGAACTTAGAACCACTTAAACCTAACTAACCTAAGGACATCACTCACATCCATGCCCGAGACAGGATTCGAACCTGTGACCGTAGCGGTCGCGCGGTCCCAGACTGAAGCGCCTAGAACTGCTCGGCCACACGGGCCGGCGCACGTAATGGCAGACTGGGGTAATGGTACGCTGAGAGAAAAAGATGTGCTCCCCCGTGAAAAAGCAGCTAAGGGAAGCTGAAATGAAGAAGAAAGTGAGGAATGAAATGAAACAACAGATTGCGTTGAAGAACAAGATTAGAAAAGCTTTACGTGAGTGCTTTACGGAGGAACAGCCATAAACAAGAAAACTGAAACCAGAAGCAAGGAGGGAGTACCAGACTCGTGGGAGGTATCGGAATTGTAATATAGCGGTGTTGGGCCCTCTGCTTGGAAGCATGCTGCATCTACTGCTGACGACACACTAAGCAGTGTTTATAATTACTTCTTATCCAAGAAATTAACGCTCTTAATAATTATTTGAAATGGCAAAATGAAAGTGATTGCACATTCCACGTTACTGTTTACATTCGTTCCTTTATTCTAAGGCTCTGAGCACTATGGGACTTAACATCTGAGGTCATCAGTCCCCTAGAACTTAGAACTACTTAAACCTAACTAACCTAAGGACATCACACACACCCATGCCCGAGGCCGGATTCGAACCTGCGACCGTAGCGATCACGCGGTTCCAAACTGAAGCGCTTAGAACCGCACGGCCACACTGGCCGGCCCTTTATTCTAATTTCGAATGAGAAACTGTTAGATAACTTACGTGGCGCATATGTTTACCCATACATATGTAATATAAGATTCCCATAGCACGCGCACAATTTCCCAACCAGTGCGGACAATTACTCTACAGAATGGAGAATCTTGCACATAATATATATTTGATATTTGCGGTTAAACATCACTGTACTGCTTTTTATATTTAACTTGATGTAGTATAAAGTAGAGAAACTACAGCAATCTTACATTCGGTTGATTTTAGGTTCCTCATTATGAACGTATCAATGTAGTAATTTTTACTTAACTGTGTACTGTTCACCTACTTTCCTACATATACACACACTAGTCATCGTGCTGCTGGTCTTCCTTTCAACTGTAGCAAGAAAGTAAAAATTTTCAGCAGAGGCAAGGCCACTGTATCTGATATGATACTAAAACCATTTTGAATAAGCTATCAGAAAGATCTTGCTCTCCTTCCAGCAGCAGCCAACGGTATGTCTCTGGACGTACGGAAGTGTTCCCAGTGAACTGATAAATAGGCGTCTCAATCCCGTTTTCAAGAAGGATCGTCGAACAGGCGCACTTAGTCATGAGAGCGTTAATCTGACGTCAGTGTGACCTATAATTTTAGACTAAATCTTATGCTTAGGTATTATGATCCTACTGGAAGCAGAAATCTCCTCTGTAAGAATCAACAAGGGTTTCGCAAAAAAGCCCACGATGCTCCGGTCGTGCAGAAGGCTGTAGATACTGGCGGCCAGGATGATGCCGTGTTCCTTCAATTACAGAAGACGTTCGACTCAGTTCTGTACAGTGGCATAATGAAGAAAATACAACTGGTTTCAAGAGTTCTAGCAAATAGCACGTCATTCTTAACGGAGATAACTCTTTAGGTGTAAAAGTAGTTTCGGGCGTACACCAAGAGAGTGTTGTAGTGCCATCACTTTTCACAGTATATGTAAATGAGTAGGTGGATAACGTCGCAAGTTTCATGAGGCTTTTCACGAATGATGCTGCTGCAACGCTACAAAATTGTATGTAAATGCTGGAAGATCTGCAGGTATTGGCAGTTGAACCTCAACATTTAAAAATCTAACGTATTGCGAGTAAACAGGGGGAAATACACATTATCATATGATTACACGACTTCAGTACAACCAGTGTAAGCAATCACATCAATGAAACATCTGGTAGTACATGTTTGGAGCGGTTTAAAGCGGAACGACCGCAAGAAAGGCAGATTCTAGATTGAGATTTGTTGGAAGAAAGCTCTTGAAGTGTAGACCACCCACGAAGAAGTTAACTCACGAAAGCTTCGTTCGACCGAAACTTGAAAATCTCTTGTTAATGGAACCAAATAGTGTTGAAATAGGAAATAGACAAGATCCAAAGAAGAGCAGTGCGTTTCGTCACAAGTTCGTTCAGTAAGGGTCACGGAGATGTTCATCCAACTCCAGTGGCAGATGTTGCAAGAGCTGAGTTGAACATACTAGCGTGGTTTGCAGTTAAAACGCCATGAGCGTACTTTCCTAGGAGAATCAAGCAGTATATTGCTGCTTCCTGTGTATATCTCGTGAAATAACCACGACGACAAAATTACAGAGATTCGAGCTCTCAAGGAGACTTACCAACAGCCGTCCTTCCCGCTATACAAAGTACCCTCCGCTATAAGACATAAAGTGGCTTGCGGAGAACAAATGTAAATGTAAATGCAAAGTATTTATTAGCGGCTTCAAATGGTTCAAATGGCTCTGAGCACTATGGGACTTAACATCTGAGGTCATCAGTCCCCTAGAACTTAGAACTACTTAAACTTAACTAACCTAAGGACATCACACACATCCATGCCCGAGGCAGGATTCGAACCTGCGACCGTAGCGGTCGCGCGGTTGCAGACTGAAGCGCCTAGAAACGCTCGGCCGCACCGGCCGGCTATTGGCGGCTTCAGTTTTCTACAAACATACTTGATTTTTCCACGACTTCACCGTTCACTTTCAACCGCAACGTTAGACTAGATTCCTCAACCCGCCTACATAGTTCTCCTCTCTAAAACAGACCCAGTTGACAACACAGTCCTGGGCTCCACGTTATATCCAAACCACTGATCACCAAGCCATTGTCTAAAGTGCAAGAGGAGGTATCAGTTGCTTGATTTAATTTCGGAACTAGGATGGCAAATCTAAAAGTGTTCACTGGGAATGCTGAACTTTATCCCCAATAGGGGCAGCTGTTTGTGGATGCGCTTTGCCCTGGGCGACTGTCTTCCGCACACCTTCCTCCAGGTGCGCAGGACGCAGATGTTGTACCGAGGCGTGGTTCAAAAGCGCTGCGACTAAATGTCACAAACTGTTGGTTTATACGTCCCACGAAATTCTAGGAAATGTCACGACTTTTCCATTACATCTGGTCACATAGGTTTGTAATATTTCCTTGGAGCGCAGCATTATTATGTGTAGCCCACAGGGTGGATCAGAAAGTTTCAACGTAAATGACTGAACGTACAGTCCTCAAGTTTTTAGTTTTAAGGATTGCATGTCCTCAAATTCGCATTGTCCATACTCATAAGGTCTTAAAAATTCATTGTCTTCCCTGTGAATGGTATGCCCGTGCCATTCTCTTGGCAGATGATGACTTATGTTTCTTTCCTACACAAAATCAAAGCTTCTTCATATAATTTTAACTCCAAGAAGAAAGAAAAATCGTCTGCTTTCGCTTCTAGCTGGAAGCGACAAAACACTTATAAAACTTGCAGTAAGTTAAAAGTATTCCTTTTTCATTCCGTCTGTAGACAAAAGAAAGAATTTTTCTTGAGTTTTACGACAGCAGTAAATTATCACAGAGTAATGAAGTACAGCGATAGAAGACAAACTCCACTGAAAATTTATTAAAACCAATCCAAAATTTCCGTATGAAACACACTGCAGCGGAATGGCAGCTGAAATGAAATTTCCTGATCGATTAAAAATGTGTGTCACAGCGATCGGGATTTGAAACTGGACGTATACTTTGTCCTACTCTGCTCATTGGAAAAGGAGGAGTAAGCTAGTGGAAATCTGAAGAAGTGGTGATGAAGGGGCGAAACGCGAAACCAATTCGTCATATACAGAAGTATTCGAACGGCAAAAATTATATAGGAACGCAGGGAGATCTTCAGAATATCAACGGCTGGGGCAAGGAATGGTATTTGAACCTCAAAATTCAAATGGCTCTGATGACTATGAGACTTAACTTCTGAGGTCATCAGTTCCCTAGAACTTAGAACTAACTAACCTAAGGACATCACACACATCCATGCCCGAGGCAGGATTCGAACCTGCGACCGTAGCGGTCGCGCGGTTCCAGACTGGAACCGCTCGGCCACTCCGGCCGGCGAACCTCAAAATAAATAAATGTTATGTACATAAATATTCGGAACTAAATACTACTGTTCAATTACATGACATGAGATCAATTACGGTAAACAGTAACAAACGTAAAATACACTGCCTTACAAGAAAAGTGAACCAACCAGAAGGGGAGGGGAAAACGAGATGAAACGTCACGGGTAGAAAGGTTGAGTGATGTTATTTCAGTGATTACAAAATAGTCCAATTTACAGAGAACTTGAAAATATGAGCCCACTTATCAGTGTGATGTTGCACCCCGTCTACGGTTGTAAAGGGTGCCTTAAAGTCGTTCTATCCACCTCTGAGGCTAGCTGGACCACTGCTGTTGTAACTGGTCCTTGACCTCCTGGATACTGACGCTGAGATGATTTTGACGTTAGGACTGGTCCCACACATCTTCTGTCACGGATCTTGCTGGGTGTACCTCAGCATCATGCAGACAGTTCATAGAGACATGCGCCATGTGTGGACAAGCATTATCTTGTTGAAGAAATGGCAGCGCGATACTGTCGTATGAGATATAACACATGGAGATGAAGTACGTTCGTGACATACTGCTGCCGCCAGAGTAGCCTCGGTAACCACTTGCGTGACCAAAAGTAATACCCGATGGCTCCCTACACCGCTGCGACTGTCCAAATCATTGTAGGAATGATAGCTCTTCTACATTTGAACAGACGAACGTCTTGGAAAAAGGGAAAGGTCGCTTTACGATGCAAAACTACCGACGTCTCAATTGAATTGCCGTCCTGTGGCACTGGTCATCGGAACTCAGTTCAAAGTGGGATTCATCACTGAAGGCAATTTCACTCCAGTCAATGAGATTCCACGTCGAAGACTAGTCTGGAGACGCACTGGACAGATTGGGATGCCGACCTGAGTGTCGCCCGGCATACGCCCAGACAATCAGGATGATGAAACACACACATCCTGGTACACAGTTTTACTGTGTACCGGACCGAGACTCGAACTCGGGACCTTTGGCTTTCGCGGGCAACTGTTCTACCGACTGAGCTACCCAAGCACGATTCACGCCCCGTCCTCACAGCTTTAAATCCGCCAGTACCTCGTCTTCTACCTTCCAAACTTCACAGAAGCTCTCCTGCGAACCTTGCAGAACTAGCACTCCTGGAAGAAAGGATATTGTGGAGACTTGGCTTAGCCACAGCATGGGAGATGTTTCTAGAATGAAATTTTCACTCTACAGCGGAGTGTGCGCTGATGTGAAACTTCCTGCCAGATTAAAACTGTGTGCCGGACCGAGACTCGAACTCGGGACCTTTGCGTTTCGTGGGCAACTGTTCTACCGACTGAGCTACCCAAGCACGACTCACGCCCCGTCCTCACAGCTTTAAATCCGCCAGTACCTCGTCTCGGTCCGCCACACAGTTTTAATCTGCCAGGAAGTTTCATATCAGCGCACACTCCGCTGTAGAGTGAAAATTTCATTCTAGAATCAGGATGATGGTCTGCCGTGCCATTTCTTTTCATGGCAGGACTCCTCCGGTTCTCATCCGCGTCAACCGTACATCACAGCGGTACGTCGACGATATTCCACGCCTCATTTGGTTGCCCTTTATGCCAAGTCATCTTAGGGTTACATTTCAGCAGGATAATGCTCGCCCAAGTTTCTGCTGCTTGTCTTCGTGCTTGCAAAAAGCTACCTTGAGCAGCCAGGTCTGTCTCCATATAAGAACGTTAGGAACATTGTGGGCTCTCCATCCAGCGCTGCATTTTTTTGGCACGATGTCCTTCAGGAGAACATCCAACAATTCTGTCAACAACACTAAGCCAAATAACTGATTGCATACGTGTCAGAGGTGGACCAGCGCGACAATGCCTTATTGACTTGCTCAGTATGCGAAGCTCATTCTCTTGGATAGATCATCCAGTTCTTATGAAGTTGTCTTCATTTGTTCATTACACAAGTACGTTACATCTATCGATTTCCGTCACATTCGGAGAATTCCTTCGGGTTTCTTTTATTTTTTTATTGTATTTCCTCATAAACAACAATCATGCATGGAAAGCTTACGAATGTAAGTAAGAACATTTGACATGTCATTGCTGCATAAAATGAAAAGTAATGACCTTATCACAAGTCTCTGTGAATGCACAGAAACCAGTTGCGTCTGCTGACGAGTCTGTCTGTGCGAAAGCAAGTCTTGATCTCTACCTGCCAAAATATCCTGAAGGCGATCACAAACCAGGGTATATACAGTATAAAGGTCGATCAAAAAGTTTCCGTAGAGTACTCGTATGTGCCACGTAGCGCGACTCCACTGAGGGAATATAAGCATCGACTTTTAAGCAACAGATAAGTGTAGCATTCGCGTCCTTCCGATGTGCGTGCAGTAAACGCTAAATGGTGCATTATGGCGACGTTATTATCAAATGCGTCCAAACAGGAGCCACGTGCTGTTGTTCTTTTCTTGGCTGCTGAAGGACAAACGCCAGTAGACATCCATTGGAGTATAAAGAATGTGTATGAAGCAGCATGTCGATCGAAAATCACCTTTGTGGAATGGCGTACCAAGTTCCACGCTGGGTGCCACTGGACACAAGACGTTGGTCGGTCTGGGAGGCTAGCGAACTGAGGAGGGAGACACTCGTGCATCCGCTCCGTAACCCCGATCTCTCTCCAGGCGATTATCAAGCCTTCGGTCCTTTAAAAAAGGCGTTGTAGGGTCGGCGATTCTTTTCGGGGGTGACTGTGTAGGAGGCAGTTACGAACCTCTTCACGCAGCAGAACTCTTTGTTTTACCAAACGGGTACCAAATGCTTCGGTGGGATGATTTCCTTAGTGCTCACGGCCTTTTGCCTAATTGGCATATCGATTTTGGACTTTACGGCCTTCGAATGGCAACTTTTGATTGCCCCTTATATCTCTTTCGGATTTGCTCTCTTCTAGAGATTTCACGGTTCGCAAATAACAAAATGAATAAACAACATATGCTCTAACGCTTCTTTACCACCTGCTTAGTCGCTATTAATGCTGCATCAAATAAACATTCTGCACAAGAAAGACTTTATAAGTCTTTCAGTAGGTACAAGATTAGCACAGAAAAGTCTAACAGATCTAACAGAGTGATGGATAGAGGACTGTGCGGAGCAGTAAAATGTTATCCACATCTGCAAGTCTGTTATTGACATCCACGCCTATGGATGTTAAAATATTGTAAGCCACGTGTGCTGGAGTTCTGGCAGTGGGCTTACGCCTGGCCTCAATTTTCGTCCTCTAAGATCAGACCACGTAATTTACACGTCATAGACTAAGCAAGAAGAAGCCGATCGTGACATTTTAATACAAAATGGTCTGTCACATTCTTGGTACAAGAAGTTCCTTTCGTAATTACTGAAATGGATAGTAAGAAGTTTTCTGCAGAATATTTCCTTCAACAGTGAGAATTCAGATGAAATCCTATTAAATGGTGTCGTCCTATCTTGCCTATTCTTAAATGCTTGTCATATACTTTATTTATCAAATATATGGTAATTCTCCATAATTTTACATCATGATAACGTGATACACTCATGGCTGTAATAAGCACTTCGTTGAGTTCCAGTCAATACGTTTAAGAGAAACGTAGATACACTGATATTATACTTAAGTAGCATATGATACACAAATGGGAAACAGGCCCTGGAGCAAAGTTTCCAACGGATGGAGTTTCCAACAGCCTTTTCGTCTTTTTACGTCAGCTTTCGGTAACTAAGAGACCGCCGTTAATGACAGTTAAAAAGGAATGACTGAGACGTAAGGCAACTGCCTGTACCACAGGAGCAAGATCTATGGGGTGGTTATAATTAGAGTGCAGCTACTTAACATTGATATAGAGTGGCTTGTAAGCACCGTATGGCAGTGAAACCTGGATAAAGCGGAACCGATTTACGCTGGAAAAAATTATTTCCAGTTTTAGCCACGAGGTGTAAATCTGGAGCAAAGTTTCCAACGGATGGAGTTTCCAACAGCCTTTTCGTCTTTTTACGTCAGCTTCCGGTAACTAAGAGACCGCCGTTAATGACAGTTAAAAAGGAATGACTGAGACGTAAGGCAACTGCCTGTACCACAGGAGCAAGATCTATGGGGTGGTTATAATTAGAGTGCAGCTACTTAACATTGATATAGAGTGGCTTGTAAGCACCGTATGGCAGTGAAACCTGGATAAAGCGGAACCGATTTACGCTGGAAAAAATTATTTCCAGTTTTAGCCACGAGGTGTAAATCTGGCGGTGTACAGCATCTCTCCGATATCTCTGGTGCTCATACCGATCAAATTGTGTAAGCAACTGTTAATAACAAAATCAACAATAGGCCTTTCCCAGTTGTTTGAGGTTTTCTGCCCACGTCCCTTTCCTAACCCATTACATATGGAAATTTCTAAATGGTTTTCTTGCATTGACAGCGCTAAATTTGCACCTGGTGGCCGAAATTGGACCTAATTTTTTCCCCGTTGTAAATCAGTTCCGCAATAGATATCTACCTAGTTTCGCTGTAACGCTAGACCTCTGTGAATAGATGCGCTTTAACTATAACCATACGGTACGTGTACCTGCGCAGAAAAGCCAAATGCAAACAGTGCATCGTATTATTGACCGTTCGTATCACAAAAATCGATCAAAATCGTAATATTGATACTGTCTATTAACTTTTAACCACAGAGTAAGTATTCTTGCGGATATCCACAGGTAGCCCGTAAAAGTCTGAATCGGTACGGGGTTTTATCAGCAAAGTCAGTGTTGTTGTTAATATACGCACACGCGAAGGCCCCCGGCGATTGGTTTCCACGTCACAGAAACTCCGCTGCCAACAGACGACACCGCACGTCGTCTCCTCCGCCGCCCACGCGAGTCGCGGAGCGCCTTTGTTTACGCCGGCGTTCGCAGAGAGGGCGTCGCGCCGGCTGCGGGGGCGTTGCGCCCAGCGCCTCAACGTCAGCGCGAGCGGCGACCGGACGCGTGCCGCTCTCCTCATTCTGCGGTCCCAGTCGTGGTCACTACACTCATTCCAGTTTCCTCACTGGTCCCCAAAAGTGCGACGAAACGAAAAGAACACGTCCGCATCGAGTGGTAAGCCAATGCGAGATGATCTCGTCCACGCCTCTACTATAGCGTTCACAATGTCGACAAAGTGTTCAAACGTTCCTCTGCTCGATCGTCGGCCGTCATAGGGATCTTATACTTAATCATTCACTTCTTCATTATTAAAATCGCTCAAAAAGAGCCGGGCTCCAGAATTTTACGCGTCAGAATAGTATCCATTGTCACATTAAAGAAAAAGAAATCTAGAAAGTAGATGGCAGAAAAATAATCAATAGTCGGTGCACCGCCTTTTCCGATGTATTCCTCAATACTGTTACAACCAGGATAAGTAGTGTACAAAGCGGTATGTGGAATATATTTGGACCAGTTTTATTAGAAATAAAAAGTACTAGCTGTATCTGTATAACTTTTCGCAAACTCCGACTCCAGATACTTTAAAAGTTTACCACAGCGAATTGATTTAACTATTACTTACTTATCATTAAGCAGGTATTACTTCATACTCATCGTGACGGATTGTCAATCCTCTGGGCCCGGGTTCGATTCCCGGCTGGGTTGGGGAACTTTCTCCGCCCAGGAACTAGGTGTTGTGCTGTCATCATCATCCCATCATCCTTATCGACTGCAGGTCGCCGAAGTGGCGTCAAATTGAAAGACCGGCACCCAGCGAACGGCCTGCCCGGCGGCGGGCCCTAGCCATACGATAAATAAACTTCATACTGATTTCAAGTATCGTCATAATATTAGCTCGCTTAACTTCAGTGGCAATGAAAGTGCGCCTTAACTCCCTTAGCAAATACTGTTAATCATTTTTTATTTCTTGACAATATCAGTTGTCTACCCCCAGCCCTTGCTGTGATTATCACCATTTTTTGACGAGACGTTTGGTCTTAAGTATAATTCCCGCTTCTTTCGATGTCACTAAATCACTTTCGTGGTGAAGCAGTCCGATTGCAAAAATCAACTGCCATTAGCTTGCAAAATATGATTTTAAGTTAGACGCGTGTAAACGCAGGAGCGCAGATGACTGCGTACCAGTGTAGAAGAGAAACGAAATGGTTCAGATCTCGCAAGTATGTTATGAGAAACTGCTGAGACGTACGATCAGAAAGTAATGAAGGTACGTATCAAGATCCTCCTCCTTACACAACCGCCTGATGACAGCTGGGCGGCAATGACCACCACGTGGCAAGCAAGTTCCCAGGTTTCAAGGTACAAGTAGATCTCTCTTCCACCTTGTTTATGAGCCCCGCACGTGTTTTCTTTCATTCGCCGTAAATCGTTGTCGCTAGTCAGAGAGAGGCTCACGCCTGCTGATTGTCGTGCGCTTCGTTCAGTGTTTGGTAAACAAACGCCGCTGAGGGTCAATTGACGGCAACATTTCCCTGCGACAGTGCACGAGCTGAGAGAGGAGTTGCCGCGCTGCAGCAGCGTTGCCTGCGGCGGGCAGACGCAGCAGGTGCGCGGCGTGCGTACTCACGTGGGCAGGCGGCAGCGCGTGCGGTCGTCACGCCACCTCTCAGCTCGGCAGCCGGGCTCACACTGACGCGAGCGCCGCCGGTCGCCGCGTGGCAACGCAGCCGCCTCCCCCCTCCCCTCTGCACCCTATCCCCCCCTCCGCCGCTGCTCCAGACGACGACTCCCACCTGGGCGCCGCGCTGCAGCCTACCTAAAAAGGAAAGCGCGACAAAGCACCGGGGGCGGCAGCCGCCGAGGCGACGCGCACGTAGACGTCGCCTGCGAGCCACGGGGGCGGAGTGGGACCCGCAGCGACGCAGGGAGATGGCGCGTCTGCCCTGCTGGCGGCTGCTGTTCACGTTCTTCACGTAGACGAGTGGTTCGGCAGAATCTGTGGGCGCTCTAGTAGTGGAACTCTGTCAAGAGATCGATATCTACGACTGCTCTCACGGCATCAGTTCAGAGAGAGGTAAATTGCGGCGGTGGGGGTACTGTACGCCACCACAGCTGAGTGCCACGCGGGGTGGCCGCGCGGTCTTGGGCGTCTTGTCACGGCCCGGGGGCTCCCACCGCCAGAGGATCGAGTCCTCCCTCGGCCATCGGTGTGTGGTACTTAGCGTAAGTTAGTTTAAGTTAGATTAAGTAGTGAGTAAGCTTAGGGACCGATGACCTCAGCATTTGGTCCCAAAGACCTTACCACAAATTTCAGTTTCATAGCTGAGTGATCAGCGCAGATGACTGCCACGCGTCCTGTAACTGCCAGGGATTTTTACTTAGTGAGAGGGTGCACTCAACCTCTTGCGGCCAACTGAGGAGCTACTCGACCGACAGCAGCGCTTCGAAGGTCAAGGTACCCGACAATGGCCGGCAGAGCGGTGTGTTGACTACATGCGCCTCTATGCTCTATGCCGCATCTAATGGCCTCATTGGCAAAGGGTGGACGCGGCGGTCCAGGGCCAGAAGGCAAAACTGTAGCTTCATCTAAGGGTGACACTGGGCGCAAAAGCCACATCGAGAAAGTAAATAAACGCGTACACTGACAGTGGACAACAAGGTATCTGGTACAGGACAGGCACAAATAGGAGAACCTACCACCCTTTTTTTCTTTTTTCAAGGAATTTCTGCCCTATGACTGTAAATGACTGTTCACTTATTTCACACAATCATCATTTCGGATTTATAAAATTCTCAGGTGCAAGTTGAAATGAGAATTAATACAGCTTACAAAGGGTGTTTCACGATTCATGTTACACAGCTCTAGAGGTTATAGATCAAGTTTTACATGATCTCACTGAGCAATCAGCTAATGAAATATTTGTATCAATGGGTGGTTCACAGCAAATGGATTGTCACTGAAATTTGACAAGACCCAGTACATACAGTTTAGTACATCACAAAGAATACCTGACCATATAACTATAAATTATAATGTATTCAAAGAATGAAATTAAAGCTGTAGACAGTGTCAAATTTTTAGGGCTACAAATTGACCACAACCTAAATTGGAAAACTCACACTCTAGACTTAATGAAACGACTTAGTTCAGCTACATTTGCAGTACGCATGATAACAGAAATAGGTCATTTAAAAATGAAGAAGTTAGTTTATTCGGCCTACTTCCATTCACTAATGAGTTATGGAATCATCTTTTGGGGAAACTCCTCTCACAAAGAGAACATTTTCGAAATTGAGAAACGAGTCATAAGAATTATGTCTGGTGTCAGTCCTAGATCATCATGCAGAGACCTCCTTAAGAAACTTGGTATTCTAACTACTACTTCTCAGTACATATACTCATTAATGTCCTTTGTCATTTACAAGTCTCTTTTTACACAAAATAGTGCAAAACATGATTATAATACCAGAACCAAAAACAATCTGCATGAGGACGTTAGTACAAAAAGGAGTCAAATACATGATACATGGGTACTCATTTCAGTAACTTACCAGAGCGTATCAAAGGTCTTGTAAGCGATAAAGATAGGTTTCAGAGTGAATTAAAGAACTTCCTGTTGGCCAAGTCCTTCTACTTCATCGATGAATATCTTCACAAGGATTATAGCTCATAACTCTGTCTGGATTACAATTGTACAATATCCATGTATCTGAGTAAACAAAAAAAAAACAACTTTGACTCTTTCCACATCCCAGAGACTCCACTCCAAGGGATCTATGGATAACGATAAATGTAATGTAATGGGAAATGGGAACGCTTGTCCCTTACGGTTCGTTTTCACATTACAAGGAAAACAAGATGTACAGATTTCACTCCTGTTTATGTGATATTAAAACAGCTGTTCGATATGACGACCACCGAGTTCGGTGCACACAGTGTATCTGCGCAGTAAGTTCGCATAAACTCTGCCCAACATGCGCAATGTATCGTTAGTCATATCCGTGCAGCCTTGATCCGTGCAATCAGATCTACCTCCGACTGAACAGGGTTCTCATAAACAAGACTCTTCATGTGACCCCACAAAAAATATCCAAAGGGGTTAAATCTAGGGATCTTGCTGCCCAAGCATGTGGTCCACCTTGACCGATCCACCTGTGCCCGTAGACTACGTTCAGGTGGTTTCGGGGGCAAACTGCAAAATATACTGCCGCGCCATCATGCTGGAACCACAATACGTGCCGAACGTCCAACGGCAAATGTTCCAAAAATTCCACCAGGATTTGTTGGAGGAATATCAAGTGTTTAGCACCCGTTAGTTGGGGAGAAAGGACGTACGGCCCAATCACAGGACCACCGAAAATACCTTTCCGAAACGTGACTATTTTGAGCGCTCAAAATACCTTCCCTGTTGAAATGCGCTTGTTCGGTGAACAAAATTCGCCTTGTAAACTGAGAAAAATCCACGCAACGGTGTAAAAACAAAGTTCAGGGACACGTGGCACAAAATTCGCTGGGATCATGGCGCGTACGTTCTTGAGTGTGATATGGGTGGAGATGCCGTTCACGCAGAATACGCCAGACAGACGAGTGAGACATATGCGAGTCACATTTAATGCCTCGAGTACTCGTCAAGCTGATGAAGTATTTCCTATTCCAATACGACAGTGCGCCGCCTTCTTGAAGCAACACAGTTTTCGCTATCGCTTGTGAATTTCCAATTTTCCCGCAGCCGTTGTTCTACTCTGGCAAATATGGGATGAGATGGAGTCACACGATTTGGAAAGTACTCATGCTACAGGCAATGTACTTCCATTACGGGCAAGCATCACCGTAAGTTAACAACAGTCTTGAACCGCGCTGCTACTACGGATGTGTGTGATGTCCTTAGGTTAGTGAGGTTTAACTAGTTCTAAGTTCTAGGGGACTGATGACCTCAGCTGTCAAGTACCATCGTGCTTAGAGCAATTTGAACCATTTTTTGAACAACGTACCTGTGTATTCTGCGGGCGGTGGCCACGCGGTTCTATGCGCTTCAGTCCGGAACTGCGCGCCTGCTACGGTCGCAGGTTCGAATCCTGCCTCGAGCATGGATGTGTGTGATGTCCTTAGGCTAGTTAGGTTTAAGCAGTTCTGAGTTCTAGGGGACTTATGACCTCAGATGTTGAGTCCCATAGTGCTCAGAGCCATTTGAACCATTTATTCTGCGAATGTGAGCTCAGGCACCCTTTTACTGCACCGCTGGTCAGCGGAATGTCAAGTGACGTATCACCAGGAAGCATGAAAACATGACAGATGGAAACAGAAGCCATCACGTGACAGCATCATCGTACCACTGATGAAAGTAGGTAGCATACCATAACAGGCAAACTGCGTAAGAACTATCTAGTACGCGACTGAGGAGCTATTGTTTTCCTTGTTACATTGGAACGAATTGTTTCTGGACGCAGGTTCCTATGTAAAACTTTATCTACTAAGTCCTCTCTACAACCCCTAGAAGTGTATAACATGAATCGTGAAACATCCTGTTAAGCTGTATTAATTTTCGGTGCAACTTGCACCTGAGAGATCTGTAACACGAATTGTTAAACGCCCTGTAGATCATATAGTGCAAGACATAAACAGTAACAACGACATTAGCAAAGATCAAGTGGCTCACGTAGTGCTGACAATTTGTAACGACCTCTCCCATACTTTTGAAAAAAGTTAACATCAATTGATACATGGACATGATGACAGCAGGTCACTGCAGAGTACTGGCTGCCAAATACGCCAAGCAGCTTTTTAATGTTGATTCGTTGTTCAGTGTCACCATATTATGTCTTTGATATTTGCTCAAATACTCAAATACGACGAGGAGTTTATAAGACCAGACATTTGTTGTTTCGACGATGACACGTCATTTAGGAAGGTCGGACATTTTGTGACAAGTAAGTAATGTTCTCAAATATTTAATGGCTTTTTGTTCTTCACATTATGCCTTGCACTGCGTGATCTGTGCACATTATTAATTTTGAGTTCAGCTTTCACTTGATAAAAATAACAAAGCCAAAATTATGATTGTATAAAATGAATAGTACACTACTGCACATTAAAATAGCCACACCACGAAGATGACGTACTACAGTCGCAAAATTTAACCAACAGGAAGAAGATGCTATGATATGCAAATGATTAGCTTTTCAGAGCATTCACACAAGGTTGGCGCTGGTGGCGACACCTACAACGTGCTGACATGAGGAAAGTTTCCAACCGATTTCTCATACACAAACAGCAGTTCACCGGCATTGCCTGGTGAAACGTTGTTGTGATGCCTCGTGTAAAGAGGAAAAATGCGTACCATTGTAGCCTATCGCGATTGCGGTTTATCGTATCGCGACATTGTTTCTCGCGTTGGTCGAGATCCAATGACTGTTAGCAGAATATGGAATCGGTGGGTTCAGGAGGGTAATACGGAGCACCGAGCTGGATCCCAACGGCCTCGTATCAGTAGCAGTCGAGATGACAGGCATCTTATTCGCATGGCTGTAATGGATCATGCAGCCACGTCTCGATCCCTGAGTCAACAGACGGGGACGTTTACATGACAACAACCATCTGCACGAACAGTTCGACGACGTTTGCAGCAACATGGACTATTAGCTCGGAGACCAT
Organism: Schistocerca cancellata; assembly: GCF_023864275.1. Taxonomy (NCBI): domain Eukaryota; kingdom Metazoa; phylum Arthropoda; class Insecta; order Orthoptera; family Acrididae; genus Schistocerca; species Schistocerca cancellata. The sequence continues at coordinate 353,664,157 of NC_064626.1, read as the reverse complement.
AGCTGCGGTTACCCTTGACGCTGCATCACAGACAGGAGCGCCTGCGATGGTGTACTCAACGACGAACCAGGGTGCATGAATGGCAAAACGTCATTTTTTCGGATGGATCTAGGTTCTGTTTACAGCATCATGATGGTCGCATCCGTCTTTGACTACATCGCGGTGAACGCACATTGGAAGCGTGTATTCGTCATCGCCATACTGGCATATCACCCGGCGTGATGGTATGGGATGCCATTGGTTGAACGTCTAGGTCAGCTCTTGTTCCCATTGACGACACTTTGAACTGTGGACGTTACATTTCAGATATGTTAACACTCGTGGCTCTACCCATCATTTGACCCCTACGAAACCCTGCATTTCAGCAGAATAATGCACGACCGCATGTTGCAGGTCCTGTACGGGCCTTTCTGGATACAGAAAATGTTCGTCTGCTGCCCTGGCCAACGCTTTCTCCAGATCTCTCACCAATTGAAAACGTCTGGTCAATGGTGACCGAGCAACTGGCTCGTCACAATACGCCAGTCACTACTCTTGATGAACTGTGGTATTGTGTCGAACCTGCATGGGCAGCTGGACCTGTACACGCCATCCAAGCTCTGTTTGACTCAATGCCCACGCATATCGAGGCCGTTATTACGGCCAGAGGTGGTTGTTCTGGGTACTGATTTTTCAGGATCTATGCATCCAAATTGCGTGAAAATGTAATCACATGTCAGTTCTAGTATAATATATTTGTCCAATGAATACCCGTTTATCATCTGCATTTCTTCTTGGTGTAGCAATTTTAATGGCCAGTAGTATAATTTACAGTTGTGCATGGTGGACCCACAGACAAAGTGGGAGAAGCTTTATTTTTCAAACAAAATTTTTACACTTTCAATTTTCGTTCTCTGTACTGAGTAGCTGCATTTAATTTAAGAGTCACGATCAGGCTTGGACTGGTACAGTGCCGGATACTACCAGATGCCACTGCCAACCCACGCCTTGTTCGCGTGCACACCGTTCCCCCAGTCAGTAATGCTGACGGGATGATGGTTCGGTGATGGAGGTACGCTTCCAAAGTACCTACAAGTAACCAATCAGAGGGACGTGAACGGTCACGTGGCGGCTGCAGGGTGCTCTGGCGAGCTTGAGCCGGGACAGACCTCGGCCTCTCTTAGCAGCCAGCCCTCGGCCCATTCAGACGTGCCTCCTCCATCTCTCTGCCAGGTCACATGCTCCTCAGTCTGCTGGTGAACTCCTTGGCGCCACACTTTGTAACCCCTTGCGGTAGACTTTCCGATTCACCCTGTACACCGACTAGCTTCTGAAAAGTACCCTACAGTTCTTGCTCAGTAATATCGTACGCTCCAGAATTTCCACTTTCCGCTGTAACTTTACTCTCGTACAGTCCTGGAAACAGTCATATGGCGCGAATTTCTGCTTCCATTATCAACAGCAACGTCAGCTTACCTCTTTGATGCCTTTACCTTCCATAACGCCAAACTGAGCGTCATTGACAGATCTTCAATTTTCTTTTTCATTCTTCACTTTATTATTGTATTAACTATTCTTCTGTATAATATTGTATTAAATAAATTCCTAGAGATTGCAATAACGAACAATTTAATTTGGTATTCTATCATGTTTCGGGCGAGCATCCGGGGTAAAACTATTTCCTCTTTCGATATTTCGAATGATAACCGCATAGTTATCTTCAAGGTAAATCGGTGATTGATTTAAATTCACTTTATATAAATATACTGTGGAATAAACGCGCGTCACGTTAAGGTAATCGACAGATTATCAGCCGAAATATACTTCGAAGATGCAACAGTGCTGCTGTGGATTACTGCTGCGTGGTAAGGGATACTTACCACACAGGATGGACAGAGGGCATGTAAAAAGTTCATAGAAGAGCAGCTCCTTTAGTATAGTCATAAATTAGGAGAGAGCGTCTCACAGATTTGATAAGCTAGTGCTGAACTTTCTACAGTTTGTTGTTATTCGTAGACAAAGCTTATTTCTTATCCCATGGAATTTCCAATTGATACCACGTCTACAGTGGTGAAAATCCATTCGTCATCCACATCTCCGGACTCCAGCAACAATTATGTTTCAGTTAGAAGGGCGGAGATGCAAAAACTCAAGCAACGTCATCTTATGTCTTAGCATCTTCTCTGAGTGGTTTATGTTACTGGCTTTTCATTCGATATATGACTGCCGAGTTACTACACATTCTGCCTCTTGTTGTCTGAGAGAAGACATGGTTTCAACTCAATGTTTTCAACACGATATTGCACTGACCCACTTCACTGGCGCCGTCAAGCAACTGCCGAAAGGCGTATAGCCTACTGGTTGCATTGGAAGAGGACTTCCTACTCCATGGCTGCCAGATCTCAGTTCCCCAGATAAGCACGCCAGATAAAGTATTTTCCATTACCTTAAAAGAGCACGCTGCTAGCTTCTGCAAGTTTATAGGTGGTGTAGAACTGCCAACAGACGGATATGCGACCCTCACTGCAGTAAAATGATGTGTATGCGCCAGTCGGTTGTATGCAGACAGCTCTGTAAGATACGTCACCTTGGAGAAGTTAAATTTTCGAATATATAGTCTGATGGAGTAGTGATATTAGACTATTGAATTGGTCAGATGAGTTGAAACTTGCCATGGCCTAAGATAGTTGTACAGTCACACACTAACATAGCAGGACAAATATTTCCGTAGTAATGAGAACAGCCCTGTTTCATATCTCTCGTACCTCCTATAACATGCTGAGAGAACTAATATTTTCTTCATTCTAGTAACAAGACAGCGCTATTTAAACGAACAGTCCAGTTCCCATAGCCACCATAGCTGATATGGCCTCATTTCACTTTGCAGGGTGTAATGCTGTTCAGTAGATCTCTGTGTTGAAATCACGTGTAAGATATTAAACACAGACATCCGTTTTGAATTTCCTGAATGTGTTGAAAGAACTGTAATGGAACTGGTCATCGTGCTGGATTTATTTTCATGTTCTGCACATATTGCAAGTTCGATTTTTTCTTAGTTACTATTTATTCTATGCATATATAAATGAAATTTCTGTGGGCTTTGTTACTATTTTGCTTGTATCTCGAATTATAATTTACTCAAAAAACTATTGGCAACAGTACATATATAATACTTTTTCGCATTTTTTATGTGTATTCGGTTGTAAAACTTACTTTATATGCAAAATTAAATGGTACTTTACTCCAGTAAGCTAATAATTATTATTTTCGCTGATCGTGTTTGATCAGTATCGTGCATTTAAACTTTGTGTTATTTAAAAACCTGTTCTCCATTATTGTGTATTATATGAAGTTCGAATCAGGACAGCTTTTGTAAAACTGTAAAGTGTATCATTAAAATTATCGTCTTTAATAATAGAAGAAATTATAATTGGTCTTTATCAGTAATACAGTCTAATTAAAATTCAAATATGTCCATAAATTTCTTATAAGAAAGTTGTCTAAAGCGCTACCTCAGTTAAAATTGTTTTATTAATGTGTTTCATGTTATTTATATTAAAAGGTATCTGATTGTAAAAAGAGAAGTAGCAGTTTGTATTGAGGAATTAATTGTAATAGTTACGAATGAAAGGTAGGTTCTTAAGAACGGAAATATTGTGAAACTTTCGAATACTTGAGAGAATCAATCGTGAACTCTCACCATGTGTAATTTCTTCGTGGTATTTCCATTTTGAACACCGCGCAGACGGTCCCATTCGGTTATCTGTGTTGTGTAGAGGATAAAATTTTGCGAATTAGATAATATTGAACGGTGCGGAAACATTTTCGTGAAGAATGAAATTCATGGAAATAAGGGAAACCTGAAACATTTCATTTATATTAAAAGCGTTACAACATAATTACCTAAAGAACTTTTAGTGTCAAGGAATCATCTCCTACACAACGGAAACAGCAAGACAACAGATTTTACAGGTAAGTAGAAGACTTGCAACTTTTTTAGTTGAACACTTATTATCTGTTGTACCTCTCATATTTGAAGCAAAATCTTATTTGCCTGTAATCTCAGCAGAATCTCGTGCACAATGTAAACTCCTTAATCACAGAAGTTAACAAGTACTAAGGGTGCAGGAGGTTGCAGAACGAACACGAAATGTTTTTCATGTTTACTTTATTCTATTTCGTGTGTAATACAGTGAAGTTTCATACATGACAACTCACATTCCTGCGGTTTTTACGAATTTTCTTCCTTTAGGACTCGTCGAACAACTGTGACTTTTAGGACGAGCAGGCTTCTAATGTTCCAATGATGCCTTTTACTTAAACTATACTTTCAACGCGGAAAATCTGTCCGATCCCTCGACGGATAAGACTGGTGCAATTTTTCTGCTTGAATTATTTTAACGAGAATAGCCACGATGTGCATCATATTTTTCAAGATCTCCACATAATCTTACACACTGAATAAGCGAAGTCTCCACGACAGCAACGTGTAACTCGACAGACGATATTTGATTACAGAACTTCCGAGACATCAACGTGCGAGAGCTTAAGTTCAAATCACTGACGAATATATGAGCGGAAGCAACAAGTTTTTTACACATTTTGCACCCAAGTCAACACAAACCAATTTTAATGTTATTGTCATTCTTTGCTAGCATCTTAGCCGACGCTCTCGATATGCCTTGCGTCACGATATAACGGATTTATAGCTAGTTGAAACTGCCAGATGGGCGGAACATTTGGGACCATTCCTCACGTGAGCCCCAGCAAAGCTTCTTTTAGTGCGTTGCAGGTGGAATGGAAAAACTTCTGTCCTTTACGACAATTCTTACAGGTTTCTATCTGATAGACCATTGCGTGGAGAAAGTTTTTGTGGATGATGGGAGTCGTCAGCTCGTCTCCCTGTTCCGTACGCTCCGCAACTAGCCCCTCACTCCTGCAGTGGGCGTGTCAGAGAAATACGTTGCTACCGACGCTGGCCCCAGCTACGTCCGGTACACGTTGAGAACCGTTACAGGAGCATAATTCCCGGCTCAAGGATGGCCAGATGCACATCAAAGGCCCGGAGCAGCAAAGGTCAGAGTGTGGGTTACGCGACGGCCACAAAGAAGACAATAGTATCATCAACAGCGTGAGTGAGTAGGTAGACAGCTTGGTTCTTTTGCGGAGCGAAGCAAACGGGAAACGGCCGTTTCTGAAGAAATAGAGAGAATATCGTTACAAGAAAATATGGCGCAGTTACGCTATACGTACCGTGGCGTGAACTAAGTCAAGCAAAGGATTTGATATTTCATGTCAAGTGGTGGAACTTGTAAGCCAACGATGAGGATATAAAATAGGGATGATGTTTTTTGGACATTTCTGTTGAGAAAACTGACGTCGCGATTTACAAAAAATGTTTGGTGACACACTTCCAACGCCTTCAGAGGGTTGCAGATGTGAAGGCGTGAAATTTAGAGAGACGCTTCCAACACCGGTGAGCTTAGTGAGTGGTTATAAACTCGGCGAAATTTCAGTGTATCCCTTCTACGAAATATAACTTCGCACTCTTAAGCACTGCGTGCTGCAAATTTGTACCAACATGTTTCTAGGATATCATTAGCAAACAGAATTATGCATGTCGTAAAGTCCGTGTGACTAAGCTTAGCATACAAGCATCAAATACTATTTCTAAAAGCCCTCTCAGAGAAATGTTGTTTAGACCCATCAGGCGTAAGAGGATAGTAAACTATGGTGAGGTGAGGGTGCAAGAACCCCAAAACCATGTGCAGCTAATAAATAAAGCCGAAAGTGATTGGCAATGGGCTTCACTATGCAAATAATTCAAGAAGAAGTATATATTCTTCATGATTTAAAGCGTCAGTTTCTACGAAATTATAAATTTCAATGTGGGCTCAGCTGGATCTGCCTATCAACATAGTTGTGCAACAGTCATTATATCCTGAAACGAACTACCACGTTCACAAATTATGTACATGGTCATTACGTTGATGAAGCTCCGAGACTGTGGACTGACTACAAAAATACAAAAATCAACTGCTTTTTGCATGCTTTTTAGCTTTTCAACCATTCTAAGGCTTGATTAATGTAATTTTATGTCCATCATTATTTTATCGATTGCATTTTAAATGCTGCAGCTTTTCCATCCGTAATTAGAATTTATTTATTCATATTAAATTTATAATTACGCATAAACAGTATTCACTGGTGCTACTTGCATATCGTATATCGCAAAAGGAAAGGAATGCTGAAGTTTCAAGTGACTCTGAGTGGGCACAGAAAACTCCTGTTTGTTCATTCAAACAGTATGTTCGTTTTTTAAGAAATTTTGTCTGCATGCTCGATAGAATGATTGCACAGTGTCGAATCTTGATCTTCTCTTCATCACTAGCGTCCGGTCCCAGCATTTTTTTAAGGCAATACAGCCAGTCCCTATATTTAAACGTTATACGTTTAGGAGTACACTGTGACAACTACGTAAATATTACGTGCACTCATAATCGCATTTGATTTATCTAGTTGTAATTGGTTTTGAGCGTATATGATGAACAAGGAAGAAGAAAGAAGATTAAGGTTTTCACGTCCCGTCGATGACGGGATCATCAGCGACGGAGAAGATGGTCGGATTAGGAAAGGATAGGGAAGAAAATCGGTCGTCCCAGCATTTGTCTTAAGCAATTTATGGAACCAAAACCTAAATCTGGATGGCCAGATGGTCCTTCAAACCACCGTCCTTGCGAATACTGGTCCACACTCTTACCACAGCACTACTTCGATCGTTAGAGAACGAAGTTATCTGAAGGTGACCATTAGTTTGAAAGCAGTAATAGAAGTATGAATTAAACTCAACTATAAATTCGAATAATGTTTCGATATAACCTTGACAATCTCTGTTATTCTGCTATCTTAAGAAAAGTAGTCATTACACATCGTGAGAGAGCAGAATAGGGCTCTCCGCGAAACTCACAGACTACGAACGTAGTTAGGTGATTGGGTATCACTTGTCCCATACGTCGGTAAGCGACATTTGCACACTCCTAAACATCCCTAGATCCAATGTTTCCGATGTGATAGTGAAGTGGAAACGTGAAGGGACACGTACAGCACAAAATCGTACATGCTGACCTCGTCTGTTGACTGACAGACTGACAGACTGACGACAGTTGAAGAGGGCTACAATGTGTAATAGGCAGACATCTATCCAGACCATCACACAGGAATTCCAGACTGCATCAGGATCCACTGCAACCACTATGACAGTTAGGCGAAAGGTGAGAAAACTTGGATTTCATGGGCGAGCGGACAGTCATAAGCTACACATCACGCCGGTAAATGCCAAACGATGCCTCGCTTGGTGTAAGGAGCGTAAACATTAGACGATTGAACAGTGGAAAACCTTTGTGTGGAGTGACGAATCACGGAACACAATGTGGCGATCCGAGGGCAGGGTGTGGGTATGGCGAATGCCTGGTGAACATCATCTGCCAGCGTGTGTAGTGTCAACAGTAAAATTCGGAGGCGGTGGTGTTATGGTGTGGTAGTGTTTTTCATGGAGAATTCTTGCATCCCTTGTTGTTTTGCGTGCGACTATCACAGCACGGACCTACACCGATATTTTAGCACCTCCTTGCTTCCAACTGTTGAAGAGCAATTCGGGGATGGCGATTGCATCTTTCAACGTGATAGAGTTCATAATGCACGGCCTGTGGCGGAGTGGTTACACGACAATAACATTCCTGTAATGGACTGGCCTGAACAGAGTCCTAACCTGAATCCTATAGAACACCTTTGGGATGTTTTGGAACGCCGACTTTGTGCCAGACCTCACCGACCGACATCAAAACCTCTCCTCAGTGCAGCACTCCTTGAAGAATGGGCTGCCATTCCCCAAGAAACCTTCCAACACCTGACTGAATGTATGCCTGCGAGAGTGGAAGCTGTCATCAAGGCTAAGGGTGGGCCAACACCATATTGAATTCCAGCATTATCGATGGAGGGCGCCACGAACTTGTAAGTCATTTTCAGCCAGGTGTCCGGATACTTTGGATCTAATAGTGTAAGTTCTTCAAATTGTAGATAGTACCTGCAGTAGTTCAGAAATTGCTTTATTACTAGCTTCGGAACAGATAAATAAATTAATTGACAGCAAAACACAGCAGTAACTACGTAAGGGCTATACAGTGCTATACACAGTATTATTATTATTATTACTATTAGTGGCTGCGGTCAGACACAAGGCATTAACAGCCTGAAGTCTTCCTTTTTCTGCCAGTTCAGAAGTAAAGAGTGCAGCAATAAAGTGATTTACGAACAGTAAGTGTAGTGTACACATTTTAAACTGTTTGATTTTAAATGTCGTTGCAGTGTGCAGGTCGCGCAAGCGCTGCAATGGAGAGAAGCAATGCAGGGGAAGTATGTTTTCAACAAGCGTCTACCTTCACTGTGAATAGTCAAGTTTCTTACCTGAGAAGGAATTGTGGGCATAATTTGTGATGCATAGCAGATTCCTTCATCATTCATTCTAACACACACACACACACACACACACACACACACATGCATACACAAGCTAAATATCATTCATTCTTCATCATTTTAAAAATAAAAGTGTTCCAAGAAAAGTCTGTCATTCCACAGTTTAATTACGTGCTAAAGGTGGTGATATTGTGAGTGAGGGGGGGTGGAGGGAACAGACAGCAGGGGGGGGGGGAGGTGGGGGTACAAGCTAATTTCTAATTGCATTCAGGGGTAATGGTCTAAGAAAGGTTGGGAACTACTGAGCTATACTGTACCACTAATGCAGCAGCAACAGCCACCACCATTGGAAGTGTCACAGCTCACAGAACTGCAGGCATATTACTCATCAAGATTGCTAGTGTTTGCCAGTACATACCGTGTTACCGTATGTGGATCTAAACGAGTAGATGTGGTCCTGGATCCGGATAATAATTTTCCTATGCTTATTGAAACTGAAAACGAGCAACACGTTGGATCCAAAATTCAGTATTCATTATAAGAGTGGGTATAATTGTACAGTATGATGGATTAGATAAATAATAAGATAACAGACGATCTGTCCCACACTCCAGTAGCATTTAAATGCTAAAATGTAAAATGACAACAGGTAATATATATGGCAAGATATCGTTAGAACTGACTCCATGGGACCCAGACATATATTTAAAATATTAAAGTGCTGTCGATCGCTAAAGAAAGGTTGTCCCACTGGCAGACATATCTAAGAACGGCTTACTATGATTCGTAGACTGTATGAACAAAAATAATACAATGAAACAAGTGAAGAAGTGCGCAAATTCCTGTATTCTCTCTGTACCAAAGTGTGTACCTGTAGAACCAGTCAAGACTGTAGATGGTGAGGTCACAGTGGAAATTCCTATGTGCGTAATGCCATCTATTGACTTGAATGCCATATAGGCCGAGTTTAAGACCTACAGATGGGAAATATTTTCAAAACTTTGTGCTACCACAATACAATGTATCTTGTATAAAAAATAATGAACAAAGAATGATGTATTTCCTGCAGAGTTGTTTCTTTGACGCACAGCCCAACCCAAGTCCTATCCAACTACTTATTAAAAAATGAAGGTAGCTTCTTACTGGGAGTCAGAGCAGTCACGTGCCACAACCACTGCCGCCTCCATCGCCACCACCGCTGCCCCCAACATTGACACTACCTCCAGCGCCGCCCCCAACGCCGCAGCTGGCGTTGCCAAGAAGAAAAGAGGTTAATGACTGTCTGATTACGAGCATGCTCTGAGAGCTGGAGGATCGTTGCTTACTGGGGCCAGACAAGAAGTGAGGTTGAAGTGTTTCTCATTGAAGTTTCTGAATAATAGTCTGTGAAACACACTAGACAGTATGGCTTAATCGGTGGCATCTTACAAACTTCCTTATTTTTAAATACATTGAGTAGAAGAAAATAATTTATTATTAGTTTCCGTTTTACAACCAACACAGACTAGTTTAATGGAAGAAGGTCCGTCAATCTGGTATCTTGCATTCACACCATTATGTTTATAGCAGGGTTCATTCGTAGGAAGAAGGACATCATTTTTAAACACTTGAGGCAGCAACTTAAATCTGTTGAAACATCACATAGCAAAGGTATAAGCTGTGTAGGAAGCAGGTGATAGCCTGGTGCAATTAAACTGCTAAGTCTTTCAGTAAGTTTCCCGTAAGTTTTCAAAAGCACTTTACAAATACTTCATTAATTCTGCCGCTTGAACATGGAATAGGCAGTAGTAAATCGCTCACCATCAACCTGATAGGTATTGTCCTCCAGCTGGATCGACATAACATATTCATGAATTCAGAATGTATAGATTATGTCGTTTTCTGCAATACACCAAAGTCGTGCAGTCACTGTTTTCCCTAAACAGGGAAGTAATGGTTGACGCATCAGGGGACCTGACTTTCAGTATACACTCAATGCCCACACTTAAGTTAACGACGGGCACAGTCTCTGCACAAATGATCAAATTATCAATGACCTTGTTCATTCTGACGATGAACTGGCTGTAGATACCACCATAATCATCTCTTATGCAGTATTTTTTTTACCTTCGAAGTTGTATACATTGCTGCAAATAATGAATATAAACAGCAAATGATGAATAGCTCACCCAGTAATGATATAACTGGCAAACGGCTAAGACGTCAATTTGCATAGCAGCAATTGAGGTGAAGAAGCAGCAGCAGCCACATGACATGGTAATTATGTTGTTTAACATAAGCTACAGTTTAAACATAGGCTGTAAATGCTTCAGTGTTGACATGATATTGAATTATGAGTCCCATCCAGCGATCTTATTAGAAAATCGACGGTCTTAATATGCTAAATTCATATAATCCACATGTGAATTGTGTCGACAATGTGATACATCATGCACATTTATGATTTGTTCCACAGCAATGTTAACTAGCTATCATTAATACTGGGTGGTCATATGGCCATGGCAGGAAACTTCTCTGGAACAAATGAACACTTAACAGAAAAGAGTGCATATATCTACAGGAATGGATGTTTAAGAATCTAATGTACACAGGTTATTGTAATAAGTATGGTGTAGACTCTTGGCTAAGGTAGAAATAGTATATACACTGATTCTGCAAGACATTAAGGTGTAAACTGTTGGAGTCTGCTTGAAACTCTGTGTCCATCAGACGAAACCATCACTCTACTGTATGATTCACGTTGCGCCAGAAAAGATGTAGAAATGTATGAGCCAAATGGGCCAGAGTTAGGCACAGAACTGCGATTGTATTTAAGTCTGTTCATAAACACTGTAATACGTGTTTACAAATTAAAATGTTTGGGTGCTACAAGTGTGAATTCTTCATAAAAGACTCTGTATACCATTGTGAGTTCATAGTCGACATCATGACAGGGTGGACAAAACATCCACCTCACAAGAGTTTCATGGTAATCGACTGGGCCTGCAATGAAAATGATGCTGGAAACCAGAGAAAGAAGCAAAAAATGGCATATTACTTCCAGATAACATTTATGCTTTAATTATAAGATCGTCAGATTCTGCAAAGACTAATCTCGATTTACACCATTAACACAACCTGAGGAGTTTGCTTTGAGCATGTATATATTTCTTTGAAAAACTCTGTTTCAACCAAAATACCAGTTACTACAGCAGACATTGCGCATCACTGAGAGAGTAAAGTGCCAGATGATCAGCGAAAGCATCAATATTCCACCTCCTGAAAACGTGAAGCCAACCAACGGATTCATGTTTGATGATGTTGCAGTGGCAAACCAGGATAAGATCTGGAAACATTTCTGATTTAGCCACCGTATGCAATTCGATATATTTTCTGAAGGATCCTGAAGTAGATGGTCTGGTATAATACAAACCTTCTTATTGCTTTCAAACAGGACAATACGAATTTAAAGCATATTTACAAAGCTGATGTCATTCAATGAATGTATCACCATATGTGACGATTGTTGGAATAACTCACAGTAAGACTTTCTGGTTGTTGATAAAACTGGAAACTGAATGACGGCCGATAGCGACGAAACTTTGGTAAGATTCTGCATAAAAGGTAGTATACCAAACTGTAACCTTGTCAGTATACTGTAGGCTACGAACAAATTTGCGCAGATACAATATGCTCAAGCCAGTGGCATAAAGCAGCAGCCAAATATACGTTTACCATCGACGGTAAAATTGAGGCAAACCACACAGGAGTAATGGAATTTGAGAGCTTGGGAAACCTTTGTGTAAGGCCATATAATATGTATACTACCTCAGAGTGTGATCAGTATGCGGCAGAATTCTACAAAACGCAATGTCATCGAAGTGCAGAAACCTACTGCTGCCAAAACTGTTACTCTTAAAACTGGGATAGCTAACCAATTAACAGCGTCTCTCTGAAACGTCTATACCCTTAACAGGAATTATTAATCAGCTCCCATACATGACGGCATTGGATGGCGGTAGCAGAAAAGACTAAGGAAAGGTACACTATTACCGATTTCATCAACTGTCATAGTGCTAGCAAGTGAGATATGACATATGAGATCAGTCGAAATCATCTACACATGCAGCAGAATCTTCCTATATACTTAATGAAGGATACCATCCACGTTGGAGAAAGGGAGTCTGAGTGGACATCTGGTTTAGTGGAAGTAATATTCCTAAAACATCGAACCTTCAAAACTATTTGCCAAAAGAGAGGAGGTCATATGCTGAACTATTACATATGTCTGACTAACATAGGCAAGATAATACTCCAACGAGACTGAAAAGCCAAGACTGTACTAAATACATTGACATTATTAGACCAGTGTTCAGCAGTGATCTTAGCAAAGGGCAAGGTGTTCACATTCAGTATAAAAAATCGAAAAAATTACCTCTGGTGTATATGTATTACGATGAGCTTACTGAAATCATAGATAGTCTGTGAGTACTGACAACATCAGCAACCACAGGGAATACAGTTCAGACGAATGAAATCGTTCATTTCGGAACTTTCCGAAAGTCTCATCATCGAATAACGGAGACGGTGGTCTGTGAACTCTGCAGCCTGCTCGCAAAACGTTCTCATGTAGACGAATTATAACATTTGTTTTGTATGATTTATGGCTGGCTGATCTCATGGCTATGAGGGAAGAGTCACGATAGAATACAAGATTTAAATATGTTTAATGATCATAGATAAGTATTTCAAATTCGCCAGGGTCTATTCTATGAAGGCAAAGACTGGGAGCGATATTGCTCAGGTGTTTGAACAATTGCTGCGGACTGGAATGGATCTATGTCCTAACAACCTGCAGACCGATCATGGAGGAGAATTTAACAATAAGTATTCCAAGTCGGTAATGAAACAATACGGAATCAACCACACTTCAGCATCCTCCCAAATAAAAACCAAGTATTGCTTAGTGTCCGAACAGGACAATTAAAATCTGTATCTGGGTGCAATTTAATCTTCATGGTTGATACACATGGATAGACAATCACCCAGAAATTTTTGGGTCGTATAATCGAACTGAACATCATACGAATAAGATGAGACATCTCGATGTACGTGACAATGGACTTTTAAACACAGTATACAATCATATTAAGAAGGTAGATCTACGTAAGCAAGAGTTCAGTGTAGGTGATTTGGTGCATATTTCGAAATACAAAACTGTGATTGGGAAATAGTACCTTCTCATATGGTCAACAGAGACATTTACTGTGTCTAAACTACAGAGGACAAATCCAAGAACTTACGTTTTGAAGGACAGTGACAGTGAAGTAATTGCAGAAAGTTTTTACACACAGGAATTACAGAGAAGTTCTGAACTGGACATGTTTCTCACAAAATGTATCATAAGGCGTTGCTGGAACAGGGCTTTAGTGAAACGGCTTGGCTTTGAAATATCACACCACATTTGGTTGAACACTTCTGATTTGCTACATAACAGTGTGTGCAAACGTCACACCGTGAAGCAGGATTCCATGAGTGCTAGGAAGTACATCAGCAGAGGTAGTGGTTATATTCTCAACAAACTGCCAGTATTTTAAAAGATACAAGACTTGGACTATTTATTAAAAACAAAAAGTCCCCTAATTATACTATCAGACAGACCACTTACCAATACTGGTATGCTTAAATTCGTCTAGAAACTCAAAATCTCAAGATTTTGTGGTGTGTTTATGTGGTATGCTTTGTTGACGAGGAGTTGGAAATGCAAGGAGTGTGGAATCGTAAATTTAGACATCACAGGAGGATCTGGAGCGCACTGAGTTGTGTATGTTAAAGGAAAAGAGAATAATGTGTTCTACTTTGAATCGTACGGCTATGTACGCCCGACAAAAGAACTGCGCCGCTGTTTCGCCAATAACTGTACGTTCTACAATTTTTGACACTACCAAGATTGTAATTCTTATCTCTGTGGTCATTTCTGTCTATTGATTCTCATGACGAATGCATAAAAACAAGGAACTTGCACATCATCTTATCAGTTGAGATTTAAATGTAAGGTGTATTCTGACTTTAAAAGAGCCTTCGTCCGTATTAAATGAAAATTGCTTCCCCCCAATAGATCCAAGCAAGGCTGAGTGGAGTACTGCATATATCAGTCTGGAGACTTAGAACAGCATTCCAAACATCACCAAGGCGAATAATAAATTTCATCTAGGAAGTGGCAATGTTCTGGAGATTCCTTCTGAGTCACACGACTACGATAATCTAAATGCAATTTTAAAACCATCAGTAAAAGGATTTGACTTAAGTGCAAAGTAATACATTTAAAACAGAGATAGAAAGTCAAAACTTACAATAGACTTTAGCAAGAAAAGCTCAATAGTATCAGTACTCGGTTTCTTGACGAGTCACGTTTTAGCTAGCAATACCGAGAAAATTTACGAGTCAGATCAACCAATGGATACCCTGCATGTTAACATGGTCGGTGTCGTGTGTAATATCGCAACGAATTCATACACCAATGACTGATAAATACATATCATCTACGAGTTATTTCATCCAGTGGGACGAGGATACAAAGTCGTTGAGGTGCTTTGTAGTTCAAAATATCTCCCTGTGATTGTTCAGACTCCTCCCACGAACGTTTTGCTTCATTGAATTTTAATAATAGCAATGAAATTAAAATTCTGATTCAGCATCCAGAAGATTTAACAGTTCCAAGCAGTAATTTCCTACACATGGATGGCGCATTTGTGAAGAATGATGGAGGTGCTCCAGTAGAAACATGGTAACTTACACATAAGGAGTTTGCCTTCCTGTTCAAAGAAGTACGATACGAACTTAATGGCATTGAAGTCGATCACACAAGAAACACTGGAATCACATCAACATATCAACGCTGTGTGTAGCAATTTCCTACACAATATGGTTCACTGACGGATCGATAAGTAATCATTTTAGTCTGTGTATGTCTTTCAAAATGCTTGTGGGGTTCTTTGAAGAGTCGCTGTGAATGCTAAGCAATTTCCTACACAATATGGTTCACTGACGGATCGATAAGTAATCATTTTAGTCTGTGCATGCCTTTCAAAATGCTTGTGGGGTTCTTTGAAGAGTCGCTGTGAATGCTAAGCAGGCACTGATCCTCGTTGGAAGTGTTACAGATAATAATGTGTACAATCAAGAAGTGCAAGCAGCAGAAAATAAAATTTTTTGCATAAATTAGTGCGCAGAGTATCGCACATTTTTGTATCAGATAAGGCCCACCTGAAACTTTTATACGTACTAAACTCTGGAGGTTAGCTACCATTACGTTTCCATTCATGAAAACTCTACGAGTATCCAGTTCCACCGACAACATCAAAATTAGTTTTAGATTAATATATCTGTTCAAATAGAAACAGGAGAGACAATGTGCCTAAGAACTCCAGTGTATTCAACAACTGTAACCTAACCAATGTGAAAGTATTCCTGAATTCACTATATTACCTACATTATAATCTACAGCTTGTTTTGAACATTGACAATATCGGGTTACTGCACGAACTGTACTCGAGGATTCACTGTTTTTAGTATGAGGGTCATAATTTTGGAGGTATGCTCAATCCACAGAAGTTTAAGGTATTATCACTAGTCGTCGTGACTGATTTCACAAAGTTAAATGAGAGTATCAAGACAGGCCCTATAGACATCCTTACTGAATTTTAAATATGTTTCCCTCCACACACAGTAGTGTATGCATTGTTGTTGGATGATCCTGTTATTAATTATTCTCGCCTCGCAGGAACTGTGGAGCAGTTAGCATAAAGTGGCAGTTCTGGTTCACGTCAGAGGCGCTCCATGATGGCAGCTCACAGTGTGAACATCGTCGCGAACATGCTGTGGATTTACGACGAGTGTGCTCAATTTGTGTTTAGAGACATTGCGGTCCTTGCATTCGAAAACATTAGATGACTATTGATAACGTTCTTAATAATCGTCGCTTCACCCAAACCGTTTAGAACAGCACTGAGTGCCAAGACTCGATGGACTGCAGTCTGGTTAACCCATAGTTACCATGGAAAGCGTTGGGACAAACACGGACTGCGGGATTGAGAAATAGTGATATCAGTCAGAATCTACTACCATAATGATATTGTTTGTCTCAGAGACTGTGAAGAATTTATGTGGCATCGCGACTTTTCAAAAATACCTTATAAATGCTCAGCTATTCGGAAGCTCAGAAAAAAGTCTGGTGATAGACACATTAGTGATTATATTTGTGCTTCAAAAATGTACAGATACTTTTAACTTGTACTAGCCACGAATGATATTGTCTTTTTCTAAACTGTGTTTTTTTTATTTATTCACGTTTTTCCCCCTCACCTGTATTCAGTATACACTGGCTGTGCTGTTTGCTGAGTATCAGAATTATAATTCTAGAAAGAGCCTCAATACATTTATGGAAGCATCATCTCACCACTGCCACCTACATTCAAGGACCCACATATGCCTTTCTGAACACGGTAAGCGGCCAGTAGTTTAATACATGAACTTAGCTTCACACCTCTTTCAAAAAATGTACGTTCTCCGAGATCACTGTAATGTCTGTGTCACAACCCTTTAATTATATATAGACATGTGTGAGCGCAGCGCATCAGAAACAGAACTGGACACCATGGGTGGCCACGGCAGGTGACCCTGCATGCACAAGCTGCCAACGATATTACAGCAGCGTAGGCAGGACTCTGTAGATAGTAGCAGCTGGTGGCTGCCTGCTGTCGTCGGCACATCAGCGAGTCAGAACCGATTCTATCTTTAACAGGGAAGTAGTGCAAACCGTTGGAAGAATATTTGCTGGATGCATTGACAATACAGGGTGTTACAATAAGGTACGGCCAAACTTTCAGGAAACATTCCTCACACACAAATAAATAAAAGATGTTATGTGGACATGTGTCCGGAAACGCTTAATTTCCATGTTAGAGCTCATTTTAGTTTCGTCCACCTACGCTCAATGGAGCACGTTATCATGATTTCATACGGGATACTCTACCTGTGCTGCTAGAACATGTGCCTTTACAAGTACGACACAACATGTGGTTCATGCGAGATGGAGCTCCTGCACATTTCAGTCGAAGTGTTCGTACGCTTCTCAACAACAGATTCGGTGACCGATGGATTGGTAGAGGCGGACCAATTCCATAGCCTCCACACTCTCCTGACCTCAACCCTCTTGACTTTCATTTATGAAGGCATTTGAAAGCTCTTGTCTACGCAACCCCGGTACCAAATGTAGAGACTCTTCGTGCTCGTATTGTGGACGGCTGTGATACAATACGCCATTCTCCAGGGCTGCATCAGCGCATCAGGGATTCCATGCGACGAAGGGTGGATGCATGTATCATCGCTAACGGAGGACATTTTGAACATTTCCTGTAGCAAAGTGTTTGAAGTGACGCTGGTACGTTCTGTTGCTGTGTGTTTCCATTCCATGATTAATGTGATTTGAAGAGAAGTAATAAAATGAGCTCTAACATGGAAAGTAAGCGTTTCCGGACACATGTCCACATAACATATTTTCTTTCTTTGTGTGTGAGGAATGTTTCCTGAAAGTTTGGCCGTACCTTTTTATAACACTGTATAATATTCGACACATGTGCACCCAGTTATAATACCATCAGCATGATAGTGCTGCCACAAAGCGGCGGGTTGATCACAAAAGCTGTAGCGTAATAGCAGCCAGACACTGACTTTCTCGAGCCTATTCATGCAGGAATCAATCTGCCTAGGCAGCGACAAGCGTTCTCATTTCATATTGATTGAAATGTACGGCTCTCGCCTACAGTAAGGTCCACGTAGAGGTGGACAGTTATTCTAGTCTGATCACTGACAGAATTCACTTCCCTTCCTTCTGCTGGCGGGTAGACTGGTCAAAGCAACTCTTTGGTGCTTGTTTGTAGCTATTCTAGCATTCATTCTCTATTGAGTGGACTGGCTGGCGCGACTCTCTGGTGTTTCTCAGTAGCAGCCATCTCAGCATTCCCTTCATCTCCTATTGAGTAGACTGGCCGGAGCAGCTCTCTAGTGCTTCTAGATTGTAACCATCCCAGCATTCCCTTCATCCCCTATTGAGTAGCCTGGTCAGAGCGGCTTTCTAGTGCTTCTAGACAGTAAACATCCCAGCATTCCCTTCATCCCCTATTGAGTAGCCTGGTCAGAGCGGCTTTCTAGTGCTTCTAGACAGTAAACATCCCAGCATTCCCTTCATCCTCTATTGATTAGTCTGGCTTGAGCAGCTCTCTAGTGCTTCTAGATAGTAACCATCCCAGCTTTCCCTTCATCCCCTACTGAGTAGTCTGGCCGGAGCAGCTCTCTAGTGCTTCTAGATAGTAACCATACCAGCATTCCCTTCAATCCCATCGCTGCTACCCCTGCTCTTTTTGTTTCCCTTCGTATGTAGGCCATGTCAACGTTCTGTGTGCCCTATCAACTGTCGCACTTCCGCTGCTGACGAAGATGATGCCGCTCATAAGTGACCCAGACTGGACTCTGATGGTGATTCTACAGGTACGTGGAGATGATTTTGTTCATGTTTTTGTTTTTTTGTACATAATTATTTTTTAGCTGCTAGCTGATGACTAATTTCTTCTGCTGTTGTAAATTGGGGGCATACAATCAACCCTATTGGGCGACAATGCTTTTGAGAATCCCATGAGGGAGCTTGGCATTCCGGAGGATGGCAGTTGGACAAAACCCCAATTCATGTGTGTATAAGTAGCGGTTTCTCTCTATCCCTCCTTCTGTCTTTGTGTGTATAGTGCGGTTATGTAACGTGATACTCTGTTTTGTCCAGAAAGTGGCCATGGGGATGGATCCAGTGTCATAGCCAAGTCGTATAACCATTGACTCAATGCCACCACAGTCGCCCATAATAATTACTGATGGCGATGATAATGATTGTGATGATGTCGATGTGAAGGAGATCCCGACATTAGAACCGACACCTTTCTCTCCTTGAGCTCATGGAGGATGGCGCCAGTTGTTGAGAAGCTCATACGTCAGTAGTAGTTCCTTCTATTCTTTTCCTACACTAACAATATGCCCCACACAATAGTACGTTTGCATTACTAACGTGATATGATCTTGTTTGCTTGTAGTTGCACTCGATGACGATGATAAATCCTAGGAAGAAGTTTGGATGTGACCTGTGAGCCGATTCTCCAGCATTAGTTTGTATGAGATGACATTGGTCGTCTGTGAGTGAATACATGAGTAGTATTCCTGTTCTTCTAAAACACTAATATCAGCCAACACAATTAGATGCATGGATTACTAATGTGATGCATTCTTCCTTGTTTCTATGTGCACTCATGACACTACCCAGGAGACTGTAGATCCACAAACAGAGCTGGACCGATTAATGCTGGATATACTGGCGAAAAAGATCCCGTGGACTGATTCTGAGTGGTGAATTTTTAACATGAGTAGGAATACTATAGACATCTACATATCTGTCTTTTTTTCAGTTATGCATGGTAGTCAAAATGTTCCCTCCTTTCTGTACAGATGAAATGGAGGATACTTGCGCCTCCAGAAATTGACCCAACGACGTTGCACCTGCGGCTGGATGTGCAGCAGCAACCTGGCCATCGACTCCCAAGACCAGTCCGTGATCATGGCAAATGCAGCTAAATACTGTGTATATTTGATTGTACAACTGACAAGGTGCATCATGAGAAAGGAACTGCTATACTGCTATGGAAACCACGATACAGGATACTCCTCATCACCAAAGTATCTAGCTATATCTAGCTATACTTGGTCCATGATATAATGGTCCTGTGACACCTCCATTTGATTATGAGCCTGCAGTGGCTCGATAACTAGTTAATGGTACAGTAAATAGTATCTAAAATAAAAAAAAGCGGCTGGTTGCATATTTATACCCAAATAAATCGCCATTTTCGATCACAGTTGCAGTTCGTCATTCATAACGGATATAATGAGAAAATTATTGTTGATTATCCATTACTTAATTTCCTATTGTTCGTGACAAATCTGCACCTCTCCCCCATGATGCTCGGACCTACAGTGAAGTAATTACAAAAGGTTGATAACAAAGAGCAGAAGGAGCTCAAATCTGATTGACTCATTCAGTTTCCCGCCATTCTGTCGTGCTCCCATTGTCTGAGAGAGATATCGAGATTTGGGGGGTTTCCTGCCAATTTTATATCATGTGACCTTGATCTCCAGATGTTCTCTGAGGAGGGAGCGGAGTGAGGGGTGATATTGAATATAAGTCGCCCAAGTGCGTCACCTGACACCGGAAGTCTTTATCAGTGACCTTGAGATATGACTTTATCTTTCCTTAAAGCAGCAGCGATTACCTACTCAAGATCCGTAGCGGTTTATCTGTACGCTAATGCACAAAGTGCTTAAAGCACCCTGGATGATTTCTTTGAGAGGACACAGCAGAATTTCTTCCCCAATGCGAACTTGTGCATGGAAGTTAAACTGTATTACTGCTTCCTTTTTAAGAAGATCAGCTAATTTTTAATCGCATAGAATATAGCTACAGTAAAGCGATATCAGACACTGAGCATGGCGAGCAATAAAATACGAAATCCCTAAAACAAAAAAGGTAAAAACAAACAGACCAAGTACTTTTACACACGGCACGCTGATGTTGTAGGCAGATTACTATTCGATTTAGGTAGGTTGAAATTGCATGTGATTGCGAATTTTTCACAATTTGGTTAGCCATACAAGGTAGACAAAGTACAATAACTGGATGTTTAATCGACACCAGGTTCAACACCTACAACTGCAAGGCAGTGCAGAGGATTGTAATCTCGCGCACGAGATCGTAGTGAGAGGAGTAATTGATCCCCGACACAGTGAATTATGCACTGGCTGAAGATGGCGGAGATAAATTTTTCTGACTAATAATTTATCTGGAAATTGCGTAGATCACGTTCTTCTAGAGCTTGTATGCGCAACAGAAATACCTTTGACCTGCTGGTAAGAACAGAGCAAAGGTTTTCGCAGTTATTATAGATCGAAGGTTGCTCTAGACACCCCATTTATTATTTAGAACCTGAGATCATCGAATCACAACAAACTCGCGATAATGGTGGATGTATTTTTGTGTTAAATATATGAGAAAGGATATTGTTCATAATTTTACAGAGATCATGTAGTTGACTCTAACGCCATCCAGATTAACAAAATAAAAAAATTACATTACAAAATCTTCAAAGTACAAATATTCCATAGTAAATAGAAATAACTGTCTTCTGAATTCTGGAAACTACGTGCAGCCAACACTACAAGTATTGACGGACAAATCCCAGATATGCAGAAATTAAACTTTGTCGAGACCCAGCGTACAATCGCTTCCACAAAAAAAAAGATCTTTTTATCTAACAGTAGAAAACGATCACAGAAGATGCTACTACGAGCATGCGCTAAGGATTTATCTTATCATTCCTACGTTTAAGGACAAGTTCAAGGAAAAAGGAACTGTGGAAGAAAAAGATGACAGAAGGTCTGTAATATGGTACCTGCTGAAGCTCTCTGTGTTGCTACATTAGTTAAAGGGAAAGTCAGTCAGGTCACGTTAACAACACGTATTTTGAGTACTGGACGACATCTTTATTTCTAGTTAAATTGTTGGCAGACTGATGCACGACTTATCTGACAGAATCAAGAAAAGATACGCACTTGGGTGATTGAATTACCGATCTGCCTCGTAGCGCACATCAGCCCCTTTCACCATAATGTCTAATGTCAGCGGTGTCACGAAGATGCAGAGTCGCCATCCTGATGTGTTGTTGTTTTGCTGTTGTGGTCTTCAAAACGAAGACTGCTTTGATGCAGCTCTCCATGCTACTCTATCCTGTACAAACCTCTTCATGACCACATAGCTACTGAAACCTGTACCGATTTTAAGCTGCTTACTGTATTCATCTCTTGGTCTCCCGCTACGATTTTTATCCCCCTAGTTACGTGCCCTACTAAAACAGTGATCCTTTGACGTTTCAGAATGTTTTCTATAAACAGATTCCTTGTTTTGGGCATGTTGTTCCACAGGTTTTTTGTCCCCAGATCTGTTTAGTACCTCCTCATTAGTTACGCGATCTACCCGTCTGGTTCTCGGAATTCTTCTGCAGCATCACATTTCAAAAGCGTCTGCAGCGCGGGCTAGCCGCGACTCCCCCCCCGTCGGAGGTTCGAGTCCTCCCTCGGGCATGGGTGTGTGTGTCTTGTCCTTAGAGTAAGTTAGATTAAGTAGTGTGTAGGCCTAGGGACCGATGACCTCAGCACTTTGGTCCCATAGGAACTTACCAACAAACCAAAAGCTTCTGTTCTCTTCTCGCCTGAAGTGCTTTTCATCCACATTTCACAAGCGTGCAAGTTACACTCCAGACAAATGCCTTCAGAAAGGACTTCCTAATACTAAAATTACAATCGATTATAATAAATATCTCTTCTTCAGAAATGCTTTTCTTGCCATTGCCGGTCTACATTTTATATACTCTCTACTTCGGTCATCATCAGTTATTTTACTGCCCAAATAGCAAAACTGTTCTGCTACTTTTAGTGTATCGCTTCCTAATCCAGTTCCCTTTGCACAGCCTGATTTAATTCGACTACATTCTATTATATCTGTTTTGCTTTCGTTGATGTTCATATTATATCGCTCTTTCAAGACACTGCCCATTCCGTTCAACTGCACTTCCAAGTCCTTTGCTATCTCTGACAGAATTACAAAGTCATTGGCAAAACATCAAAGTTTTTAATTCTTCCCTCTGAGCTTTAATTCATTCTCCAGATTTTTCTTGGATTTCCTTTACTGCTTGTTCAACGTACAGATCGAATAGCATAGGCCATAGGCTACAACCCTTTCTCATTCCCTTCTAAACCACTGCTTTCCTTTCATGACCTTCAAAGCCGTCTAATTTCTGTGCCTGTAGTAAATAAATCTTTGGTTCCTGTATTGTACTTATGCTATCTTAATAGTTTCAATCAGTATACTCCAGTCAACATTGTCAAAAGCTATTCCTAAGTCTACAAATGCAATAAACGCGGGTTTGTCTTAACCTATCTTCTAAGAGAATTCATAGGGTCAGTACTGTCTCGCGTGGTCCTACATTTCTCCGGAATCGAAACTGATCTTCCCCGACTTCGGTTTCTACCACTTTTTCCATTCTTCTGTAACTAGTTCGTGTCAGTATTTTGCAATAATCGGTAATATTCGCACCTGTCAACAACTACTTTCTTTGGAATTGGAATTATTACATTCTTCTCGAAGTCTGAGAGCATTTCGCTTGTCTCGTACATCTTGTACTTCAAGTGCAATAATTTTCTCTTGGCTGGCTCTCTGTTCGGAGGGAATACCGTCTACTCCAGGAGCCTTGATTCGACTTATGTCCTTTAGTGCTCTGTCAAATTATTCTCGATCGTATCTTCCATCTCATCTTCATCTGCTTCCTTGCATCTTTCTATAGTTTTGAATTCAAGTTCTTTTCCCCTATATAGCCCCTTTATACACTCCTGGAAATTGAAATAAGAACACCGTGAATTCATTGTCCCAGGAAGGGGAAACTTTATTGACACATTCCTGGAGTCAGATACATCACATGATCACACTGACACAACCACAGGCACATAGACACAGGCAACAGAGCATGCACAATGTCGGCACTAGTACAGTGTATATCCACCTTTCGCAGCAATGCAGGCTGCTATTCTCCCATGGAGGCGATCGTAGAGATGCTGGATGTAGTCCTGTGGAACGGCTTGCCATGCCATTTCCACCTGGCGCCTCAGTTGGACCAGCGTTCGTGCTGGACGTGCAGACCGCGTGAGACGACGCTTCATCCAGTCCCAAACATGCTCAATGGGGGACAGATCCGGAGATCTTGCTGGCCAGGGTAGTTGACTTACACCTTCTAGAGCACGTTGGGTGGCACGGGATACATGCGGACGTGCATTGTCCTGTTGGAACAGCAAGTTCCCTTGCCGGTCTAGGAATGGTAGAACGATGGGTTCGATGACGGTTTGGATGTACCGTGCACTATTCAGTGTCCCCTCGACGATCACCAGTGGTGTACGGCCAGTGTAGGAGATCGCTCCCCACACCATGATGCCGGGTGTTGGCCCTGTGTGCCTCGATCGTATGCAGTCCTGATTGTGGCGCTCACCTGCACGGCGCCAAACACGCATACGACCATCATTGGCACCAAGGCAGAAGCGACTCTCATCGCTGAAGACGACACGTCTCCATTCGTCCCTCCATTCACGCCTGTCGCGACACCACTGGAGGCGGGCTGCACGATGTTGGGGCGTGAGCGGAAGACGGCCTAACGGTGTGCGGGACCGTAGCCCAGCTTCATGGAGACGGTTGCGAATGGTCCTCGCCGATACCCCAGGAGCAACAGTGTCCCTAATTTGCTGGCAAGTGGCGGTGCGGTCCCCTACGGCACTGCGTAGGATCCTACGGTCTTGGCGTGCATCCGTGCGTCGCTGCGGTCCGGTCCCAGGTCGACGGGCACGTGCACCTTCCGCCGACCACTGGCGACAACATCGATGTACTGTGGAGACCTCACGCCGCACGTGTTGAGCAATTCGGCGGTACGTCCACCCGGCCTCCCGCATGCCCACTATACGCCCTCGCTCAAAGTCCGCCAACTGCACATACGGTTCACGTCCACGCTGTCGCGGCATGCTACCAGTGTTAAAGACTGCGATGGAGCTCCGTATGCCACGGCAAACTGGCTGACACTGACGGCGGAGGTGCACAAATGCTGCGCAGCTAGCGCCATTCGACGGCCAACACCGCGGTTCCTGGTGTGTCCCCCTGTGCCGTGCGTGTGATCATTGCTTATACAGCCCTCTCGCAGTGTCCGGAGCAAGTATGGTGGGTCTGACACACCGGTGTCAATGTGTTCTTTTTTCCATTTCCAGGAGTGTATATTCCATCCATGTTTCAACTTTCACTTTTTTGCTTAGTATTGGTTTTCCATCTGAGCCGTTGCATCCTGATGTATGGCCACCGAATTCACGGAGGTCGGTCGCAGCGTTTACCACTTTCTCATAACCGTGCAGCGTTCTTCAAATCGGTAACGATGATGTTGTGTAATGTGTTACGTTGCGGTAACCATAGTATGACTATAGTGTGCTATAGGCGAACGAAGGGATACACACTATTGGGCAGTAGGTTCCATACTGATCCTGATGTGAGATGGTGGCAGACGTACAAGGAGCACTATTAAAACAGATTATGAAAAATATAAGGCTTTGGTTGCATAGTTCACTAGGGGAAAGATAGAAACCGCCTACAAGAAAATTAAAAAGCCTTTGGAGAAAAGGGGGAACGGTCTTGCCGCAATGTTAACACCGGTTCCCATCAGGTCACGGAAATTAACCGCCGTCGGGCTTTGCTAGCACTGCAATGGTTCCGCCGAGCGCTGTTGGGAAAGCGGGCTGCACTCAGCCCTCATGAAACCAACTGAGGAGCTACTTGATTGAGAAGTAGCAGCTCTGTCACCAAAACTGACAACGTCCCGGAGTGCGGTTTACTGACCACATGTTCCTCCATATCCATATCCAGTGAAGCCTGTTGGCTGAGGATGATGCGGCGGTCAGTCTGTACCATTGGACCTTCCGAGGCTTGTTAGAATGGAGTTTTGGAGAAAAGAGAAGCAACTGTATGAATATCAAGAGCTCAGACTAAAATTCAGTTCTAAGCAAAGAAGGGAAAGCTGAAAGACTGAAAGATGGAAAGAGTGCATAGAGGGTCTATACAAGGGGGATCAACTTGTCAGCATTATAACAGAAAGGAAAGAAGGCACAGACAAAGATGACATAGGAGATATTATACAGTGAGAAAAAATTGATAGACCACTGAAAGACCTAGGTCGAAACAAAGCCTCTAAAGTAAACGATATTCCGTCATTACTACTGATAGCCTTGGAACAGCAAGCCCTGACAAAACTATTTTATCTGCTGTGCAAGAAGTATGAGACAGGCAAAATACCCTCAGGCTTCAAGAAGAATGTAAAATTCCAATTTCAAAGAAAACAAGTGCTGGTAGGTGTAACATTATCGAACTATCAATTTAATAAGACATGGTTGTAAAATATTAAAACGAATTCTTTACAGCCTTAGAAGATAGGTTAAGAAAAAGCAAACCTAAGTTTATAGCTTTTGACAATATTGACTGGAATACACTCTTTCAGATTCTGAGGGCAGCGGGGCTAAAATCCTGGGAGGGAAAGGCTATTTACAACTTGTATAGAAAACAGGTGGCAGTTGTAAGAATCGAGGGAAGTGAAAGGGAAGCAGTGGTGGAGAAGGGAGTGAGCTAGAGCTGTAGTCTATCCACGACGTTATTCAGTCTGTACAATGAACAAGCTGTTAAGGAGAGCAAAGAAAAATTTCGAGTAGGAATTAAAGTTCAGGGAGAAGAAATAAAAACTTCGAGGTTTGACAATGACGTTATAATTCTGTCATAAACAGCAAAGGGCTTGGAAGAGCAGCTGAACGGAATTGACAGTGTCATAAATGGAGGATATAAGCTGAACGTCAACAAAAGAAAAACATGGGTAATGAAATGTTGTCGAATTAAAGCAGGTAGTGCTAAGGGAATTAGATTAAAAAATGAGACACTTAAAATAGTAGATTACGTTTGCTAATTTGGCAGTAAAATAACTGATGATGGCCGAAACAGAGAGGAAAATAGAATCTTTTGACTTGTGGTGCTACAGAAGACTGCTAAGTTTTGTGTAACTCCATTTGTTTACGCTTTCGTGTGTTTATAAACTGACAAAATATAAATAATATATAATGTATAAAAGTAAATAAGTATAAAATAATAATATCAGACAAATTTCCGGCAATCGCTGCCATTGCTTCCGGCGGACGGCTCCCCCTTCGTCATAACAAAGACTTCTCGTAGATATCGCGCCGTAAATCTCGCATTTACGCACAGAGAATTGTACACAAAATTGATCTATCCTAACTTCCTACACTTCATCGTCAATAGACAGTGGATTTGTGCGCTACAACGCATGAATAGAATATCGCCCTATCGCAACTACACACGCTCTATTTGAACACACAGCGGGTTTGTGAGGTCCATTACGTGAATTCTCAGTGTCAGTAACCACTATGGTTACGACGGTGTACGAGCCATATCATAGTTTTTCGGATGGTATCCCGTCGCCTTTGTAAACTCTGCATACTGAAACAATAATAATCAATGAACAACCTGATGTTGCCATTGAAATATTTAAACGACATCTTTCAATTGGAAACCTTTACTGTGTACATCTGGTACTTAAAGAGCAACACATGGATGCATGAAAAGGATTGAAAAATAAATACCACCGATGATGCCTACAGGAATAGTTGAAACATGGTTGGCGGAGACAAATAAAACATTAGGTTGGAAAAGACGAAATTTTTCTTATCTACAAGACGGACCCAATTTCTTCTCGGTTAGATGCACATCGAGCGACAGCCTCTCGAAAACAAGAGTTCACAAAACACAGCGTTCAATAGAAATTAAGAGTACGAGCGCTTCGATAATCACAAAAGCAACTTTACCACTTTCAATCTGATAATTTAACTTACCGTAACCACACTACTGTGCCAGAACCTCAATTAAAACTCTCTTGGGCAGGTGTGTGCAGTGTGACTCATACCCATAGGAACAATTTTTCTTTACGAACTACTACTTCAACCTACATGACTACATCTACATCTACATCCATACTCCGCAAGCCACCTGGCGGTGTGTGGCGGAGGGTACTTTGAGTACCTATATCGGTTCTCCCTTCTATTCCAGTCTCATATTGTTCGTGGAAAGAAAGATTGTCGGTATGCCTCTGTGTGGGCTCTAATCTCTCTGATTTTATCCTCATGGTCTCTTCGCGAGATATACGTAGGAGGGAGCAATATACTGCTTGACTCCTCGGTGAAGGTATGTTCGTGAAACTTCAACAAAATCCCGTACCGAGCTACTGAGCGTTTCTCCTGCAAAGTCTTCCACTGGAGTTTATCTATCATCTCCATAACGCTTTCGCGATTACCAAATGATCCTGTAACGAAGCGCGCCGCTCTCCGTTGGATTTTCTCTATCTCCTCTATCAACCCTATCTGGTACGGATCCCACACTGTTCAGCAATATTCAAGTAGTGGGCGAACAAGTGTACTGTAACCTACTTAGGCCGGCCGAGGTGGCCGTGCGGTTCTAGGCGCTACAGTCTGGAACCGCGTGACCGCTACGGTCGCAGGTTCGAATCCTGCCTCGGGCGTGGATGTTTGCGATGTCCTTAGGTTAGCTAGGTTTAAGTAGTTCTAAGTTCTAGGGGACTGATGACCTCAGAAGTTAAGCCCCATAGTGCTCAGAGCCATTTGTAACCTACTTCCTTTGTTTTCGGATTGCATTTCCTTAGGATTCTTCCAATGAATCTCAGTCTGGCATCTGCTTTACCAACGATCAACTTTATATGATAATTGCATTTTAAATCACTCCTAATGCCTACTCCCAGATAATTTATGGAATTAATTGCTTCCAGTTACTGACCTGCTATATTGTAGCTAAATGATAAAGGATCTTTCTTTCTCTGTATTCGCAGCACATTACACTTGTCTACATTCGGATTCAATTGCCATTCCCTGCACCATGCGTCAATTCGTTGCAGATCCTCCTGAATTTCAGTACAATTTTCCATTGTTACAACCTCTTTATATACCACAGCATCATCCGCAAAAAGCCTCAGTGAAATTCCGATGTTATCCACAAGGTCATTACTGATGCAGTAATTAAAGAGTAAACTTCTTACACTGTTCGCTCTCAAGATTAAATTCAAAATTGTTTGATTCAACGCGCAGTCTGTAATTCTGGCGTAGAGGATCGCAATACTACTTGAACTGAAAACAAAAAATATGCGAAGAACGGTAAATAACATATATTTTTCAGCTAACTGACAAATAGCTAAAGAAAGTGGATGCTGACATTTTCTAAACACGTCCTGAAGGAAAGTCAAGGACATGAAGGCCACAGAGAAGCGCTACATACTCTTATAGCCGAAAAAAGGAAAAACTTAGGCTATTGAAAGCACTTGAGATAAATAAACGTTTAGCTCAAAACACCCACCTGGTTCTGAACGATCATTAATAGCTGAGCACATCCCCAGTCTTAAGCTTCACGTTATCCAATAAACTAGCCAAACACTCCAAGAACTCAGTCTTAATTATCACATCCGTCTCTACAAACTTATACCACAATGGAACTGTCATATTCGGCGTAAAACATGGTATCTAACATTTTTTGCCAAATGGCGTTTTTGGCAACATCGGATTCCTTACAGCTTATTTCAGAGGTAGGCATATGTTATTAAGAAATTATGACAGTACTAAGTTATGGTAAGCTGGTTGGAGGTAAAATATTATTAACACACTTGGCTGTCCAACGCAGTCTGCTTCGTACTGAAGAGTAACTTTAATCTATTGGTCCAGCGCTAGCAACAGTTCCAGCAACAGCTCTTTCTGTAATGACATAGATGAAGACCCGGAGTGTTATCCTAAATATGTGTGAAAACAAATCGGATAAAAAATTACTCCTAAAATGGTAAGAGTAGATGACTTTACTTATTAACCTGTTTTGAAGTAAAAAGTTTTACAGCCTGTTCCGCATTTAATCTATTCAAACATGTAAATTCACAACGTTCAAGTATAAATTGAGCATGTGGTAACTGAATTTGTTAAAACATGAACATAATGAATTGTTCGAAAATAATCGAAATAGTTTTGATATGGCCGGCCGCTGTGGCCGAGCGGTTCTAGGTGCTTCAGTCTGGAACCGCGCGACCGCTACGATCGCAGGGTCGAATTCTGCCTCGGGCATCGATGTGTATGATGTCCTTAGGTTAGTTAGGTTTAAGTAGTTCTAAGTTCTAGTGGACTGATGACCTCAGATTTTAAGTCCCCTAGTGCTCAGAGCTACTTGAACCATTTAGTTTTGATTTTGTCTCGCAGATCATTAATATGTGCGTAGGTGAACATGGTACCTACTGCAGTTACCATGTTTTATGTCCACTAGGTGCAATCACTCAGAATTTTGTCTGTTATCGTGGTATAACTCTGTTGTACTGAAGAACTGTTTATCTGAAACATAAATGCAACACTCTTACCGTGTGCCCCGTAGTGTACCAACTTGAGCACTTGACTAGCAAACCGAAGGTCACCGGATCGGATCCTGGTCGGATCACGAAACGTTTTCAGTTAATATTGAGACCGACAGTTCACCTCTCCACAAGATAAAAAGTACGCCAGATACAGCCGTGGTTCGGCTTTCAAGTTAAACTGTAGGCCTTTCTTTCTCGTCGGGGTACTTTTGCAGGTCGAGGACGCGCAAACCTCCAAAGTGATTTCAAGTTGATGCGCTAGTACCAGGATCGTGGGCCACACGAGATTTGTATTATTATTCAAAAAAATGGTTCAAATGGCTCTGAGCACTATGGGACTTAATATCTGAGGTCATCAGTCCCCTAGAACTTAGAACTACTTAAACCTAACTAACCTAAAGACATCACACACATCCATGCCCGAGGCAGGATTCTAACCTGCGACCGTAGTAGCGGTCTCGCGGTTCCAGACTGCCGCGCCTAGAACCGCTTGGCTACACCGGCCGGCTATTATTATTCCTTTCATTTTTTTTAAGAAATGGATACTAAGCTTCTTATAATCAAGTATTCCTTGTTTTGTTTCAGAAATCGATAGCGCTCAATATGAACCAGGGTTATGAATCTGAACCCTCTATCAGTAGATCCACACCCAAAAGACATGATGAAAACAATGTGGATTAGCGTCTCCTACTGCTTCTGGGAAATCTAATCCGCCTAGTCCAGTCTGTTACGCAGGATCGTCGGTAACTATTGAACAAGAGGGTACTGTACAGGAGCAGGAAAAAGGCAACGAAAATGTAGAAATAGCAAACGGGGGATAACCAAACAGGAAAAATTAAAGAATTAAGGAATTTAGGTAACAGCTCATAGTCTTACCGAGGGAAAGGATATCCATAAGCCCCTTGAGAAGCAGGCCCAGATTGCCTTTGTAAGAAAAAATGTTCTTCAGAGATTGATGCAGACGCACGACACTCTGTGTTTGAAGAGTTCAATTTAATGAGAAATTGTATCATCCAAAACGCTTATCTGTTTGGTCTAACAGATGTTAAAAAACCTGCGAAAATACTAAAAATCGTAAAAATCTCTCTTGATGGCAATTTATTGTTATTTACAATATTTTGGTTGAAGGCCAAAAAGCAGAAGTATATAAGACTGCTTTCCTGTACGTCCACAAAGTGCAAAAAAGTCGGAGTAAAGTAGAAATTTTGGTTTCAAAGAAAACTGGTGCTCATACTCCACTGTCAGATAAAAGAAATGTACTTCAAATACTATACACTACACCATTCACAATTTGTTTATAAGATGTTAATGTCTGTGGAATTTACAGTTAAAAGTTGTTTTGAAGAATGTATTCAGTTATGCTCAAAATCCGGTAACAAACCTGTGTCTTCAGCCAAGTTCAGGAAAATATTTGCGGAAGAATTAAATATAGGATTCAAAGCTCCTAAGACAGACACATGTAAGGACTGCGACTCAATGAAGATTGAACTGCAACAAGCTGAAAAAGACAAAAATGACACTGAAGTCCAAGAAATTTGTCACAACATCCAGAGACACCATCTAATGGATGCTGCAGGGCAAAAATTATGCAAGCTGCACCAGAGGACAAAGAAGCCCTTCTTCTAACATTTGATCTTCAATAGGCGTTGTCTATTCCAAAATTATCCACTGCACCAGCATTCTACAAAAGAAAGTTGTTTTGCTACAATCTCGGCATTCATTATTACTCCAATAACATAGCATACTTTTATTATTGGGACTGCTAGGAGAGGGAGTGATGAAATAGCACATCGCATATTGAAACACTTCGCCATGAGTGACACGCAGTGCAAGAAACAATAATATCAAAGAACTGCTGTGGCCAAAATAAAAACTGGTCCATAGTCGCTCTCTGGATTGAATTATTGGCAAGTGGCCGTGTAAAACGAATTGAAGATGTTTTCAAGTAGATGGGCGTACTATATCAGATAGAGATTTCGGCCGAGTAGGGCAGTATGAGAGAAATCGCATTCAGTATGTGTATTGGCCGGAGGAATGGGGATAGATCTGGAAAAACGCACAACTCTCACTTCGCTTTAATGTGTACAGAATGTAGCAGGGAGATTTCTTTGAAGTTTCTTCACTGAGGGCATTGTTTAGAGTAACCAAGAATGTAAACGCTGCGTCTGTCAAACTTCTATTGTTCCGCGAAAAACCGGATTCTCTAACTGCTTATAATACATTCTTCTGTTTGGGTGAAGAAATATGATTGAAACTGTAAGATCGTCCTCTTAAGAAGTTTTTCTGGGAAAATTTAACGCACCTCTTGGACTGCTGTGTAATAAACCGGCACCAGTCAAGAAGGAAAAATTGTACAATTTCCTCTGCCAGTTAAAGCATATTGAAAAGGGTTATCAAGGTTATTACACGAGCTTGGTTCGCGAGCGTTACATATAAATTGCTGTACCTAAAAACTACTGATAAAAAAATTGCCGATAGGACGTTTGATTGCTTTATTTTGTTTCCAGTGTAGTTATTATGTTACGCTATTGCAACGTAAACATCGCGGTAGGTTCCTTCTATGTGGTAAATGCCACGGACCTGAAGCAACATTTCACATTAATTGATGTGAAACATGGTACCTGATACATAGCAAGGTAACAAGGTATCATACGTGGATCACAAACATGTTATCTGTAGGTATACCGGTACCTCATCTGTTTTTAGTTCTTACATAACCAAAAAATATTATAACGAAAAACTAGGACGAATTTAGTTTTTCATTACACATCGAGTACTCGTGCAACATAATTATGTGAGCTTTATTTAAGCAAACTACTTAATATTTTCCTCAAAACTTAACAGTCGATATCCCACAAGTTTTCGTTTTATTAAACATCATGTCTTGCGACCAAGGGGCCTCAATTATACTCATACAACATGAATATTTTAATATTGTGTGCATTCGTTACGTATTGTGTTTCTTACTATCCATCTTGTAAATTGCAATTTCGTACTGTAATTTTATATGCGTGGTGCATGATACAAATGACGAGTTCTCGATTTGACATTTCTCAATTAATTCACGGCCAAAGATTCTGCGCGTGTTGGTAGTATCTCTTAATGTCTGTTTCCTACTCCTTAGTCTCTCTTGTTGATGCTAGTCATATCGGTAGAACAAAAATGCAGTTTGATAGTTTTTCAGTCTTAAATATGGAATTTTTCAAATTAGAAATGACGAAAGAATTCCTAGATACCCTAATTATTCCTAATAAGACAGGGAACTGTACATTTTACCTCAAATGGCAATAACCAGAGACAGAAATCGTGCTTTTATCGTTCACAGTTACAGGAGTGATCATTTCTAGCCTCGTCTGGTTCTCTACGTCATAAACATTTCCCACTGGAATTAGTTAACAGCGAACAGATAGCGCAGGTCCTTTGACTCGTTTCTTCACGAAATACAAAAACAAAGGCGAGCGTTAACATACAGGGTGTAAGCGGTAACTGTGTACAATGTATGACGATGGTGTAGGGGAAGTCTAAACGAACAACATGATACAAGGCACTTGAGGTTTGTCCAGCCAGAGAAACAAGCACAGATTGGCTTATGAAAACCATCTAACCTACAGCGGCTGAAGAAAGCGCCAAATTTTAATTATCCTCTCACCTCTTTACTCCACCTGCTTAGTCAGCCTTGTCTGAAGTTCATTTCCTTGTCTAGGAGAAATTGTCCTTAAATGTGAAATACGCCTTGTTCTTGCACTTGCAATTGATAAATTCACATTTACGTAAGTTATATCGAAAATTTTACGAATTTTAATAGCGTGAAAGTAACAATTAAACCGTTTTGTTCCTCTGGCCACCTCACCAGGAAACTATTATGCTTGTCAGGGTTAAGCTGTTAAAATTCATGAAATTTTGAGCTAAAATTTTCATAAACGTCAAATTATCTATTTTTAATTACAACAGCAATATGTGTTTAACGTATAAGGACAATTTCAGCGAAAAAAAATGTAACGACGGTCACAGTAAGACACACTAAGCTGTTGGTATGAGAGACAGAGGATATTCAGAATATCGTGCGGCGCGAATACACTGTAGCTTAGATGCCTTTTGTAGTGCACTCTGATGTGATTTCCCGGCTTGGTAGACCACAAGTCCCTTATATCAAACTGTTTGTCTCTACTTCCCGTGCACCACTTTCGCACGCTGTAACCAGCTGTCTTTCACAACCTTCATACCACACTATCGTCATCTGACAGAAAACTAAAAACACAAACTTTATAATCCGCGTTACTATCCTTGTGTGGTGCAAACAATTGCATGAAATGAGACACGCAGAACGGAAAAAAGAAGTTTAGAAAAAGATCTCCAAATAACTCGCCCTTTGTGAACAAATTGATGGCTATTCTGAAGAGAAAAGGAGTAGGTTGGAAAGACAGACGACTGGTACACAGTCTGTCTTTACAACAGAAAATAAGAATGAGGACTGGAAATGAAATATCACAAGGGGATAGCATTGGAAGAGGCGATAGATAAGGTTGTTGCCTCTCCCTTTGTTGTTCAACTTATGCCTGGAAGTGGTTATTGCGAAAGGCTTAGATGAAAAAAGAGTATTATGTATTGGCGCTAAGAGAATAGATTGTATAAAATTTGCTGATGGCACAGAGTGAATGAATTGTAAATACGCGATCCAGTCACATTAATGTGACCATTGCCTGTGTTCGACGGCACCGTGGTATAACCACTCACAAACGGCAGACGGCAGCTCTAGCAGTTGACGGTATATAAAGCATGTCAGGGGACGCGAAAAACAGTGCGTCCGTTGTCGTGATTCGGAAACGGAGCGATTTATCCAACGTCCAAAAGGGCATGACCATTGGCTTTCGGGCCAAGGGTGGAAGCGTTTCCGAAACGGCTAAGTTTGTAAACTGTTTACATGCCATCTTGGTTAAAGCTTGCCTTTCATGGCAAAATGGTGCTATGCAAACACGTATCCGAGGTAACTGTCGTGCACCATGGACCATAGATGACAAAGGTCACGACGGCTGAGGAGACGCATATGGGCAAATACACTCCTGGAAATTGAAATAAGAACACCGTGAATTCATTGTCCCAGGAAGGGGAAACTTTATTGACACATTCCTGGGGTCAGATACATCACATGATCACACTGACAGAACCACAGGCACATAGACACAGGCAACAGAGCATGCACAATGTCGGCACTAGTACAGTGTATATCCACCTTTCGCAGCAATGCAGGCTGCTATTCTCCCATGGAGACGATCGTAGAGATGCTGGATGTAGTCCTGTGGAACGGCTTGCCATGCCATTTCCACCTGGCGCCTCAGTTGGACCAGCGTTCGTGCTGGACGTGCAGACCGCGTGAGACGACGCTTCATCCAGTCCC
Source organism: Schistocerca cancellata (assembly GCF_023864275.1). Lineage (NCBI taxonomy): Eukaryota > Metazoa > Arthropoda > Insecta > Orthoptera > Acrididae > Schistocerca > Schistocerca cancellata. Next base: position 353,628,151 of record NC_064626.1, on the reverse strand, counting down.
AAACATGCTCAATGGGGGACAGATCCGGAGATCTTGCTGGCCAGGGTAGTTGACTTACACCTTCTAGAGCACGTTGGGTGGCACGGGATACATGCGGACGTGCATTGTCCTGTTGGAACAGCAAGTTCCCTTGCCGGTCTAGGAATGGTAGAACGATGGGTTCGATGACGGTTTGGATGTACCGTGCACTATTCAGTGTCCCCTCGACGATCACCAGTGGTGTACGGCCAGTGTAGGAGATCGCTCCCCACACCATGATGCCGGGTGTTGGCCCTGTGTGCCTCGGTCGTATGCAGTCCTGATTGTGACGCTCACCTGCACGGCGCCAAACACGCATACGACCATCATTGGCACCAAGGCAGAAGCGACTCTCATCGCTGAAGACGACACGTCTCCATTCGTCCCTCCATTCACGCCTGTCGCGACACCACTGGAGGCGGGCTGCACGATGTTGGGGCGTGAGCGGAAGACGGCCTAACGGTGTGCGGGACCGTAGCCCAGCTTCATGGAGACGGTTGCGAATGGTCCTCGCCGATACCCCAGGAGCAACAGTGTCCCTAATTTGCTGGGAAGTGGCGGTGCGGTCCCCTACGGCACTGCGTAGGATCCTACGGTCTTGGCGTGCATCCGTGCGTCGCTGCGGTCCGGTCCCAGGTCGACGGGCACGTGCACCTTCCGCCGACCACTGGCGACAACATCGATGTACTGTGGAGACCTCACGCCCCACGTGTTGAGCAATTCGGCGGTACGTCCACCCGGCCTCCCGCATGCCCACTATACGCCCTCGCTCAAAGTCCGTCAATTGCACATACGGTTCACGTCCACGCTGTCGCGGCATGCTACCAGTGTTAAAGACTGCGATGGAGCTCCGTATGCCACGGCAAACTGGCTGACACTGACGGCGGCGGTGCACAAATGTTGCGCAGCTAGCGCCATTCGACGGCCAACACCGCGGTTCCTGGTGTGTCCGCTGTGCCGTGCGTGTGATCATTGCTTGTACAGCCCTCTCGCAGTGTCCGGAGCAAGTATGGTGGGTCTGACACACCGGTGTCAATGTGTTCTTTTTTCCATTTCCAGGAGTGTAGACGTGCAACCTCCCAGAGGAACCAAGGGACTACCAACAGTGCATCCTCAACGACAGTTGAGCAAACATTGCTGCATTACTGCCTGCTGACTGCTGTTCATCGACAACGAACTCTGGAATTTGAACTCCAGTACTGCAACTGGTCTTCCACTGAGAAGCGACAGGTGGCTTTTTCAGATGAATCGTGTTTTATGCTCCATCGGTTAGACGGCCGTTGGCGTGTCCAGCAGGAGGGAGCGTTATAGTCTGGGGAACGTTTTCGTGGCATTCCGTGGATGATCTCGTCATTCAGGAAGGCACAATGAATCAACACAAATACACATCTCATCCTTAGGGACCATGTGCAACCCCACGTGCAGTTTGTCCTTTCCTCGGCACGATGGCATCCACCAGCAGGACAACACGTCTCACACAGCTCGCAGTGAACGAGCGTGGTTCGAAGTGCACCATGTTGAGTTTACCGTACTGCCCCAGCCACCAAACTCGCCGGATTTAAAACCAATCGAGAATCTGTGGAATCATCTCGATCGGTCTGTCCGCGCCATGGATCTTCAATCGAAAAACCCAGCGCAACTGGCCGCGACACTGGACCCGTCATAGCTTCACAACCCTGTCGGTACCTTCCTGAACCCCACTGACTCTCTTCCTGCACATCTCGCGGCGTCCACGCTGCAGATGGTGATTATTCAGGCTTCTGACAGGTGGTAACATTAATGTGACTGGACAGTGTAAAATGCTGAAGAATATGAATGAAGCGTACGTGGATTTGAGATTAAAAACAATACAGGGTGGTCCATTGATAGAGACTGGGCCAAATATCTCACGAAATAAGCATCAAACGAAAAAAATTACAAAGAACGAAACTCGTCTAGCTTGAAGGCGGAAACCAGATGGCGTTATGGTTGGCCCGCTAGATGACGCTGCCTTAGGTCAAACGGATATCAACTGCGTTTTTTAAATAGGAACCCCCATTTTTATTACATATTCGTGTAGTAGCTAAAAGAAATATTAATGTTTTAGTTGGACCTCATTTTTCACTTTGTGATACATGGCGCTGTAATAGTCACAAACGTATAAGTACGTGGTATCACGTAACATTCCGCCAGTGCGGACGGTATTTGCTTCGTAATACATTACCAGTGTTAAAATGGACCGTTTACAAATTGCGGAAAAGGTCGATATCGTGTTGACGTATGGCTATTGTGATCAAAATGCCCAACGGGCGTGTGCTATGTATGCTGCTCAGTATCCTGGACGACATCATCCAAGTGTCCGGACCGTTCGCCGGATAGTTACGTTATTTAAGGAAACAGGAAGTGTTCAGCCACATGTGAAACGTCAACCACGACCTGCAACAAATGATGATGCCCAAGTAGGTGTTTTATCTGCTGTCGCGGCTAATCCGCACATTAGTAGCAGACAAATTGCGCGAGAATCGAGAATCTCAAAAACGTCGGTGTTGAGAATGGTACATCAACATCGACTGCACCCGTACCATATTCCTATGCACCAGGAATTGCATGGCGACGACTTTGAACGTCGTGTACAGTTCTGCCACTGGGCACAAGAGCAATGTTTTGCACGCGTTCTATTTAGCGACGAAGCGTCATTCACCAACAGCGGTAACATAAACCGGCATAATATGCACTATTGCGCAACGGAAAATCCACGATGGCTGCGACAAGTGGAACATCAGCGACCATGGCGGGTTAATTTATGGTGCGGCATTATGCTAGGAAGGATAATTGGCCCCCATTTTATCGATGGCAATCTAAATGGTGGAATGTATGCTGATTTCCTACGTAATGTTCGACCGCTGTTACTACAAGAAGTTCCACTGCATGACAGAATGGCGATGTACTCCCAACGTGATGGATGTCCGGCACATAGCTCGTGTGTGGTTGAAGCGGTACTTAATAGCATATTTCGTGACAGGTGGATTGGTCGTCGAAGCACCATACCATGGCCCGCACGTTCACCTGATCTGACGTCCCCCGATTTCTTTCTCTGGGGAAAGTGGAAGGATATTTGCTATCGTGATCCACCGACAACGCCTGACAACATGCGTCAGCGTATTATCAATGCATGTGCGAACATTACGGAAGGCGAACTACTCGCTGTCGAGAGGAATGTCGTTATACGTATTCTCAAATGCATTCAGGTTGCCGGACATCATTTTGAGCATTTATTGCATTAATGTGGTAACAGCATGCGTTCTCGGAAATGATAAGTTCACAAAGGTACATGTATCACATTGGAACAACCGAAATAAAATGTTCAAACGTACCTACGTTCTGTATTTTAATTTAAAAAACCTACCTGTTACCAACTGTTCGTCTAAAATTGTGAGCCATATGTTTGTGACTATTACAGCGCCATCTATCACAAAGCGAAAAAAGTGGTCCAACTAAAACATTCATATTTCTTTACGTACTACACGAATATGTAATAAAAATGGGGGTTTCTATTTAAAAATCACAGTTGATATCCGTTTGACCTATGGCAGCGCCATCTAGCGGTCCAACCATAGCGCCATCTCGTTTCCGCCTTCAAGCTAGACAGGTTTCGTTCTTTGTAGTTTTTTTCGTTTGATGCTTATTTCGTGAGATATTTGGCCCGGTCACGATCAATGGACCACCCTGTACAGCTAAAAGAAAGAGTATGGTGGTCAGCACAGAAAGCGGACTGACAAAGACACTGCCGGAAAAAAAATTAGTGCACCTAGAAAGACGTCGTAGATTTTGATACGATGATGGCATTTGCCATCTGGTGAATAGTAGATGTACAGATAATAGTTTCAACGTCGTCCGCCAAGAGATAGCGTAGTGATATAGTTACTAGAGCGCCATGTGTGTCTATCCTTTAATACCATTTAATAGGAAATGATCACAACCAGAAGGGTCAGTTTGGTGGAAATATGTAAAGCAAGCAGGCAACCATGCTACGGAGACGCAACTTGTGCTTCCTACAGCCAAGTGAACGAGTTTGAAAGGGGGTCAGATTCTGCCTGCACGGAAGTGATGGTCGTTCGCCCATACGATGTAAACCTTATGCGCACTGTCTCGTATGGTGCATTCGTGCAAGACACACTGTCTCCACCCCAGGCCTTACGTATGGGGCGCGATAAGCTACATCTCTCATTCACCTTTGGTGTTTCTGAAGGGGACACTAACCAGTGCTCGGTACATGCAGAATGTTGTTAGACCCGTTCTTTTGCTGTTTATGCAACAGAAAGGTGACGAGTTGTTCCAACAGGATAATGCTCGTCCACACGCTGCCTGTGAAACTCAACGTGCTCTGCAAGACGTGCAGCAACTTCCCTGGCCAGCACAATCTCCAGACCAGTTTCCAATCAAGCGCGGGTGGGATATGATAGGACGAGAAGTGACTCGGCAACTAACAACTCTTACAAACTACATGAAGAAGTCGAACAGGCGAGGCATAACATATCCCAGGACAGTATTCGCCATCTGTACGAGCGACTGGATGCCTAAGTCAGTGCATGCACTGCCGCCCGTGGGGGCTCCACCGCGTACTAATATGGGTGTTTCAGGTTGAGTCGACACGTGGTAGTCGGCCGGAGTGGCCCGTCGCATCTAGGCGCTACAGTCTGGAGCCGCGCAATTGCTACGGTCGCAGGTTCGAATCTTGACCCGGGCATGGTTCTAGGGGACTGAAGACCTCAGTAGTTAAGTCCCATAATGCTCAGAGCCATTTGAACCATTTAGACACGTGGTGCCTCACAACCGAGTGTGCTATTGATCTTTAAGCGTAATCATCTCGTGTGCTGCTTATACGCTGTTGCAACAATAAATCTTGGATGAATTGGAAAACTCTACAAGCGTGTACTATTTTTCCAGCAGTGTGTTAATACAGGACAAGTTATTATTAGCCAAGTAAGAGCATTTAAGTATCTTACGATCACTGAAGACTTGAGATCCCAAGAGGATGTGAAAACTCGCATTGCTATAGTGAAGGAGGCATTCGAAGAATGAGGAGATTTTTATGTGACTAACTGTTTAAAGATCTGAGGAAAAACTTGGCAAATGTTTGGATTGGAATGTGATACGGGGCAAAAACATGGACTCTGAGAGGAGAGAATGAAAAAATGCTAGAAGCGTTTGAGATGTGGATGTGGAGGAGAATGGAGAGAATAAGCTAGATGAAAAGAGTGAGTAAGGAAACGTGTGCAGGGAAGGGTGAGAGGAGAAGATATCTGCAGGTTATAAGAGAAAGGATGGGAGTGCTTGGTGACAGACGCTTTGGTTCAAAATGGTTCAAATGTCTCTGAGCACTATGGGACTTAACATCTGAGGTCATCAGTCCCCTAGAACTTAGAACTACTTAAACCTAACCAACCTAAGGACATCACACACATCCATGCCCGAGGCAGGATTCGAACCTGCGACCGTAGCGGTCGCGCGGTTCCAGAGTGAAGCGCCTAGAACCGTTCGGCCACAACGGCCGGCAGACGCTTTGGAAGGTCTAGTCAGTGGGAGAAGATAAAGAGGAAAGAAGAGATACAAAACGATAGACGACGTAAAGGGAAGCGGAAATTACGCGGACCTGAAGAGGCCGGCAGCAGACAAGGGAGCATGGAGGGTTACCATGTGAAAATCTGCCTTTTGGCAGAACACTTATGATGGTGACGAAGCGAAAACAAAAATGGTATCTCCCGCGACGGCTAAGCAGTCCGTCAGACTGTCTACAGCACGCACAGCCAAGTTGTTGCGGAACCCGCCTTCCCGCCCGGCTTTCTCCGCCGCCACGCGACCGCACCCGCCACAGCTTGAACTTGATTCGCCCCGCCGCCGCCCCCGCCGTTGGGCAACTGCTGTAGCGGTACCGGCACGCCGTCACGGCGATCATTACGCGACGCACGGTGCGTAAACAGGGCGCATAAATAGCTCGACCATTGAGCGCGAGCCAGCCTGGGCGCGGGACGCCGCGCATAATGACTTGGTCCTGTGGCCCCACTACGTTCGTCATCTCGTCTCAGACTCTACACTACCGCAAACAGCGTGAGCCAGCAGACAATTCTCTCGACCGGGAAGATTCGCTCGCGGCAGAGTCGTAGCAAAATCCGGTAGACGCGCCCGCAGTGGGGGAGGAGCGGGGGGGGGGGGGGCAACTAGTCAGTTTTTCCCCCCTTTATTGAGTTTCGATTCCCCTCGAAGGGGGCGGGCTGGCAGCAGATTAGTACGCCGCTCTTCAGCCTACAGAATTTGTTTTAAAAAGATGAAGATAATTAATAATAAAAGCAGGCGAGAAAATCGGTGACTTAAATTGTAAACTGGCGGAAAATCGTGGAACTTAAAACATAAAACAAAGGGTTGATGATGCTAATAAATACATATGAAGCAGACAGGTGGAAGAATAGACAGACAATTAAAAAAAACACGGCGGCAGTCTATTCGCAAGAGATATAAAATTCACACCCAGCGACAGCATGGTTTCTGTTCACAACACTTTGGAAAGACAACTAACACTGAACATTCACTTGAACACTGCACTAAAAAATTGGCATAAATGTGATATACCACAGCCGACGGCAGATGGGGAGAACCTGGACAGATGATGGGAAAGGAAAGGGGGGGGAGGAGAGGAAAAATGAAGTGGTGGAGGGCGGGGGGTAAGGAGCCGATGGAGGACGAGGACCCATAAGAGTGGGGGTGGGTTCTGGGCAGACGCGACAGGGAGTGGGGAAAGGCAGAGGTGGGGCATACAAAAGGACTCATGGGGAGGGGAGAGGAGGCAGAGAGAGGTTAGGTGGGGAGAGAACAGGATTGAAGGGGGGAAGAGGAAGCCTGGGGAAAGGACAGCAGAAAGGAGGGGGGTGAGGATCAGAGTTGATGGGAAGGATAAATGGAGGGAGAGAGGGCATCATCCATGAGGGGGAGTTGACAGAAGCCACCTTGGGAAAGGAGATGAAGGGTGTAGAGATGGAGGGTAGGGGGGACACAACAGTAAAGGTGTGGCAGAGGGTGGGGATTGGCAAGGAGAGGAGCAACCAGGGGGTGAGGGGGATCAAGGCGGCGAGAGGTGTAGAGTATGCAGATATCTTCGAGGAACAGGAGCAGATGAGATCGTAAGGGATCTGCATGGAAGACGGGAGACGTATACGGAAGGCAAGGCGGAGGGCATGGTGCTTTAGGATCTGGAGGGACTTATAGAATTTGGGGGGGGGGGGAGGGGCAGATATCCAGGTGGGACTAGCATAACAGAGGATGGGGTGGATTAAGGATATGTAGGTGTGGAGGATGGTAGAGGGGTGCAACCCCCATGTCTGGCCAGAGAGGAGTTTGAGGAGTCAGAGGCGGTTGTGGGCTTGGCCGGCCGGGGTGGCCGTGCGGTTCTAGGCGCTACAGTCTGGAACCGAGCGACTGCTAGGGTCGCAGGTTCGAATCCTGCCTCAGGCATGGATGTATGTGATGTCCTTAGGTTAGTTAGGTTCAATTACTTCTAAGTTCTAGGTGAATGATGACCTCAGAAGGTAAATCGCCTAGTGCTCAGAGCCATTTGAACCATTTCTAGTTGTGGGCTTTGGATTGAATGGAGCGGAAATGAGGGATCCAGGTGAGGTGACAGTCAATGGTGATTGGTCAGTTGCCCTAGTGACAATTTATTTAGTTTACAAATATGTAAAACGGTTTGCGACCGCAGGGTCGGATAATTGTGACTTTAAATTCGGCGTTAATTGCACTGAAATGACGTTAATGTATCGATGAAATGACGTACGACGAGCTTTCAGTAAGTAGTGCAAAACCTTTTCCTGAGCCAGTTTCGCTTGAAAAATGGGAGAGTTTGTTGTGGGACATCGCGGAATATTTTCGCTTCAGACCCTGTAGTTCCATGAAGTTCCAATAGGTGGCGGTGCTATACATAGTCTTAAACGGTGTCTGCAGCGGAGATGCGTTCCGAGCAGAGAGCTTTCACTGAGTTCCTTTCACCAGAAAACCGGAGCATTACTGATATTCATAGGCACTTGAAGAATGTCTACGGAGCCCTGGCACGGTGGGATGTTCGACGAGGCGTCTGTCATCATTGCAAGAAGATCGCACAAACGTGTCCCATCTCCCGTGTGCCGGCCGGCCCCACACAACTGTGACACCTGCAGAGTTAGAACGTATGGGGACACTCTCATTCGAAGTGATCGACGGATCACAAAGAAACACGCGCTGCTCAACTGGACGTCTCCATTGGTAGGGCTGATACACACGTCCACAATTTGGGGCACTCAAAGGTGTGTGCCTGCTGGGTTACTTGCCTCCATAAAGAACAACAAAGGACCATCTGTTTGGCCCAAGGATGATGTGCTCCACAGGAAGTACAGTAAAACTTCGTTAACGCGAATCCGAAGGGACCGAAAAATCAGGAGGTCGTGTTTAAAAGATTCGTGTTAAGTGAAAAAAAAACAGATTTTAATAAGTATACATGTACAGCAGTATACTAATGTGTAATACACTACACTATCAATCACGTTATTGTAGACTTATAACTCTATTAAGTGATTGTAAAATTACAAGTACTCACAAATTATGTACGTGACTTTCTTGGAAAAAATTCGGTCATGGTTCGCTGACGTTCATGGGAACGATAATATTCTGTAATTTCGCAACCAATTGTAATAATAGCGCCCGTAAACCCAGCAGTGACGTCGGATGTTGAAGCGAACCGTTCTAAACAGTCCAAGGCTGTAAACATCTCCTGATGGGTAGGTGGAATGGTATCTGTATCCTCTTCCTCTTCTCTTCACTTTCTTCTGATGGCCCTTCTTGCACCTCGTTCACAGCTTTTGCCACACCCGATTCCATAGAAGCACATACGGCAACATCATCGTCTACACTAACGAATTCTTCGAAACTAATGCCAGGGTTCGCAACGTTCTGCAGAACTGTTCCGTCATCAGGTGAAGTGGCGTCTTCTAACTCGTGGACATCTTCAGTGTTGCTATGTCTCCAAGCTCTGTTAAAGCACTTCCCTATATGATGTGGCGATACTGAGTTCCAGGCTGCTACGATGGCGTCAAGCAGATTCCAATTTGGGGTTGCAATATTGTTTTCAGCAGCATGAATTGCAGCTCTTACAAGTCGCTTACGATAAGCTCTCTTTATGAGAGAGATTATGCCTTGGAACAAAGGCTGAAGGCAGCTTGTGGCGTTGGGTGCAAAAAAAACTGAACCTTTATGTTCGATAGGTTCAGATCATGAACGTTATGGGCAGTACATCTGTCCAATGTAAGAAGAACATGTCTATTTTGAGCAACCATTTGACTGTTGAAACGAAGACGCCAAGCTTTCTTGTGGTGAGAGTATATGCAAGGTAAAGTGTCCATATTTATGTTTTTAAAACAACGTGGTTTCTCGGATTTACTGATAGCCCAGGGACGAAACTTCTCACTGCCGTCAGCATTAGAGCACAGTACAACAGTCACACGTTGTTTGCTTCGTGCTCCACCGTGACACTTATCACCTTTTATCTCTAGGGTGTGATTTGGAAAAAGATTGTAGAAAAATCCAGTTTCATCCATGTTAAACACATCACACAAGGCATACTTTTCCCTCATTCGGTTGAATTCATGCAACCAGCTGTTCGCACTTCCTTCATCAATTTTATTAGCTTCCCCACAAATTTGTACAGATGAAACTCAATGTCTCTTTTGGAACCGATACAACCAACCAGCAGAACAACGGAAGTCTTCGATGCCCATATCTTTAGCAATATAATTTGCTTTTGACTGAATCACAGGGCCAGTTAAAGGTATGTTAGATGCACGCATATGATTGAACCATTCTAGCAGTAACGTCTCGATGTCTTCATTCTTGGTGGTGCGAAGTCGTTTAGATTTGTTTCCAGAACTTGATGCCGCAGAATTAACAATTTTTTCTCGATTTTTAATAATCGTAGATAAAGTACATTTAGGTATTCCAAAGTGCTCTGCAATTGCTGTTTTCTTAGTACGACGGTCCACTTCATCTAGAATCTTAAGCTTTAACTGTACATTTAGAGCTGTCTGTTTCCTTTTTGCCATTTTCTCGTGCTACGTTACCGGTTGTAACTGTAGCTTTTATTCAGTATTCCAACTCGATACGGCTACGACCAACAGAAGACCTGTCAAATCTGGCACTGAGTACGTTCCTAAATGCTGCTGCACACATTATTGAATGTCTTACAATGTACAGCATATCCTGATTGTTGAGGTGATAATCGCGGCTACCGACCTACAATACGTTAAAAACGAATCAGCAATAAGTACAAATAGCTTTGCAGCTACATTTCCTACATTCATTTCGGGAAAAAATTACACTTCAGAATACTCTAAGGTCGGAAGTTTGTGTTACAGGGAAATTTAATTACGCTAGGAACTGAAACAGAGTTCGTAATTCGCCTTAACCGAAATTCGTGTTAACCGATAAAACATACCATAAGAACTAATGTATTCCTGGTGGAACCAATACTTTTTTCGCGTTAACCGCGAGTTCGTCTTATACGAGTTCGCGCTAACGAGGTTATACTGTAGTATGTGAATGATGGGGAGGTTATTGATGCAGCAAGGCGTTGGTTCCGACGTCGACCACTGAACGATGCTGGCATACAGGCAATCCCAGTAACGTGTGTAAGGTTGCGGCATTGAACAGAGACGTTGAAAAAATAGAGTTTTGCAGCCATAAGAATGGGGAATAATATGGTCTATTGGAATCATGAATAAAACCAACCCGCTTTCAGAAAAAAATGTGTTGTTTTTTTTATTGAACGTCCCTCGTAAAAATGACATAAAACGATTTGAGCTATAAAATGAGCTAGAGTAATGACGAACTCTGTAGGAAGTTTGAACTGAAGCTATAAACATGATAATTATTTAAAATTGCTGTATTTTTTAAAGAAATCTCGCTCTTTGAAGATGTGCCAGAATTGTTGTATAACAATCTTAGAGCTGATGCAGTGTATCACTCTCAGCTTTGTGTGGTTTTCTAAAGTGAGGAAACATCTATTGACGGACTACACGTGTTTGTAGTTAGAAACTTTTGCAACATTTACTAAAACAACTGGAGAGTGCTCTTCGGTATTTTCCTTTAGTTTCTAAAACGAACACAGAAATCGACACGCGAATATCGATATTTCACAAATAGACGATACGTTTTCTATAATATCGGTACAAAGTATCGATATGTTCGTTTGAACAATCAACCCCGGAATAAGTTAACAATGCCAAGTGGTGTGACAATGACAATGAACAGATGAATCATCAATTTATTTTCCGTGTGTACGAATACATTCTTGAGCAATATCTCTATGTTTTTCCTAGAGGCACCTGCATTGTTCATTCGTACCAACATTAAACAATGAATTGTTGTGTCATAATGAACGTTAAAAATTTAAAAATGAATTAGAGTGTTAAAAATGACACCATCTTAGAAAAATTAAATAAAGTACGGTACCAATTCGTCAAAAAATGCAAAATTAAATTTACATTCCTATAGTCAATACATTCGGTATTTTAGTACTTCTGGACAATGAGTGGTTCACAAGGCAAGAAAATTTTCATTTCAACAATCTCAGGGCATCATTAATAAGCTACAATAAAATTAAATAGAAGCTGCCTATCTACTGAGTAAATAGAGTTGTAGGTATCACTCGTGATGTGCTGAGAATTGCTTCATCATTCCGTAAAGGTATTGTTGAAAACAAACGTTGTGTTATTAACTGATCCGTTTGTGATTTAATAAAACGCTTCCTAAATCTTAATATCATTTATCTTTCGTCCCTTTCAAAAACAAAAGTGTTCAAAAAATTTTTTCTTTGTAAAGTTTAGTTAATCACTAATGACGGTATTTTGGACTGAATAAACGGAAAGAAACTCAATGTCGAAATTTTAGAGGATGAGACACACTAAAAGAATTCTTTTAATGTTGTCGTAGCTGTAACAGGTCGCATGCACAACACGGCGGGTATATGTCCTTGACTGACGGCCCCTCGGTCAACAGATAACACAGTACAACGTGGTCGTAATTTGTAAAGTGAATTCCAGTTTCCATTGGTGGTTTCTCTGACGCAGTTTTTCACAGTTACTATTCACTAGAATTTGCAACTCGTTAAATATGCATAATAACAGGCATTGGTCCTTAATTGCATCTGATAGAATCTGTCTATGGGCACGTTCCAGAGTTTCACAGTAATGTGGAATCCAGTTAATGTTTTCAACCTTACCGAGGTGAAATAACAGGAACGCAATATGCAATCGAAATTACCTACTTCTCCTGAAGAATCTATGTATGTGCTATTTATGAGTTAATTTCTCGGACATTCATATGAATGATTTCAACATTTCGTTAGAAATTGTGGGAACATTAGAAGAAAACAGGAAATAAATAAGAAGATTCCTTGAAATGTGATGAAAACGATGATTGTTGCGCTAGTTGAAGTCCAGAACAAAAACAGAATATCTTTCACACCAAAAAAAGGGGCAATGCTAGCTTTCACTGCCAAAGAAAAGGCTGTAAATTTTTTGGTTAAACTTGAGCAGTGAGCAAAGTTGATTTCGTTTCGCATAACCTGAACATGAATTGTATAAATGAAAGAAAATTTATGCAAAGTACAAAAC